>NC_090265.1:554612774-555320274 GCF_040414725.1 Anabrus simplex
GCCTCGGCAGCCGGCACACTTCCTATCCTCGCCGCAAGTTGTGGGCTTCATTCTTCCCATCCCTGACCCTGTCATTGACTGGAAAATAGGTTGTAGGTTTTCATTCATTCATGAATTATACAAACCCATGTAGTCCCTATGTCTTACAAGCCAGACTCTATTTCCCCTCCCACCATCACCAGCATCATCATCACCTTTTTATCTGAGGCTAACTACATATTATTCATGTCCCTCAAACCAGTTTCTAACACAGCCGAGAAGTGAACCTGGCTCAACCAGATTGTAAGTCGGTAGGCTTTTCAGAGTTACGCGAAACTAACAGTAGTCAATAGGACGTTAAGTCCGTAACTTTCTTAGTTTAATTTAGCATGAACAGCGTCGTTGTTGTCACAATGAATACCATGTAACTTCACTTTTCTTTTTATTTGTCTGACAACAGCTCAGTTTGTAATTATGGTGTCTGTGCTTGAAATGAGATCTTCTCTCCTTGGTTCCAGGTCAGTAATCACACATTTCATGGAAGAAGTTCCACATCGATCAGATATTCCAAGAATGCATGTGATTTTAAAGAAACCTACCAACTATTGGTAAGTAAATTTAATCCAAATATTTAATAAATTGTACGAGATGGTTACGAGAGTATGAAATCGTTTCGAATACGTTGTTTAAAAAATACTGGAGCGTTATGGGAGCTTCTTGATCTAAGTATTCTACTGAAATTCTAAGTATGTTTTATCGTTTTCCATGGTCTATGAGTTAGTATGTACCTTTTCGCTCGAACTACCACCGTTTAGTTCCTCACTCTTTCACGTTTAAAAAAGTATGCGTGTCTTTGGTCGTAGTGGAGTCACGGATCTCTTTTACATTTAACCACATCACGTTGCTAAATATATGAACTCGAAAACTTGAGAAATACAGAATTATATTACAACTAAAGCACAATACACTAATATAATATCGTGGATATATTGCAAAAATCGTCCAAATCTGAAATTGGAAAAAATCAAATTAAATGACCATCTACCTAATAATGGGTAGAACTATACGTAGAAAAATTCCCAAGTAACTAGATATTCTGACCAAGTATGAATACCCAGAATATTGTTCAGTGAACATTGAATGAGTCAACTTAGTCACTGTTACTTGATAGATCAACTTACAATAAGTTCTGACCAAGTCACATCGCTCACTTTCACTTGTGAAATGGCTCAGTTTCAATAGGTGACTGATATGACTTTGTCATTTTTAGCAATCTGAAGCAATTTTTTTCAGTTTGGACTCAGTTAATGTATAACTGATAGAATCTTCAGTCTGCTTTTAAATGCTGGAGTACAGATAAACAAGGACATCATTAAGATAAGTTCCGGATTTCAAGTTCCTAAGTATTTAAACAGAAATAAACATAAATATTTATTGCTAAATATTTGAGTATGATTTGATAGAATCTGGTCATGTACTTTTAAGATCGAAGCATGTCCTTCTACCTTAATTAAGTTGTTTCTTTTGCAGGTGTTGCCCTATGTTTTCTCTGTCAGGTAGTTTATAAATGTATTTACTCAAAGTTATTTGCGGCTTCTGAAATTATAAATTTTAGCAGAGCTCAAATGAAGTGTTGATATTGTGAGTTTGTTTGGGTCTGTTGTAAGTGTTTGAAATAACGGGCGTTAAGAATTTTGGCACTTGCATTAAAAGAAACTAGCAATAAAGATACTATTGAATGTAAATTCTACATAAATAGTAGTATGCTACTCTTTTAGAAGTTACTTTTAGGTATTATTCTATACAAGTACAATTCAGACGAATTAGAACTACTGGTCGAGATCGTTCTCCAAGTATTACGGCAGAGTTGCTTCTTTATACAACACCCGGTTAACTATTTCTCTTTCCCAAAACAAAGATCGGCTTCGGTTATGCGTTACCAGAGTTATCCCAGCCAAATCCCATGGATGCTATGTCCTTAACAGTTGACTCCAACAGGAAAGACTATGCTCCAGAACCGTTAAGTATTTCAGACGATTCTGATTAATGGATGTTCTGATTAAGAATGTTCCTTCAAAATGTTGAGTGTTGTATTAGTTTTAGGTAATTTTCAAACTGAAATGTAGCCGGGCTGAGTGGCTCAGACGGTTAAGGCGCTGGCCTTCTAACCCCAACTTGGCAGGTTCGATCCTGACTCAGTCCGGTGGTATTTGAAGGTGCTCAAATACGACAGCCCCATGTCGGTATATTTACTGGCACGTAAAAGAACTCCTGCTGGACTAAATTCCGGCACCTCGGCGTCTCCGAAGACCGTAAAAGTAGTTAGTGGGACGTAAAGCAAATAGCATTATTATTAAACTGAAATGTTAAGGTGAATTACCTTTTCAAAATGTTAAACTTGACTTTTTCCAGTGTACCCACGATACGATGAACGTAAAACTAATAAATATGTACATACCACAAAATAATAACATATAAAATTCATGAAAAATAATTATCTAACAATGTCGAATTCACTCGTAACGATGATAACATATCGGTCATTTATTTTCAGATTTGTTCGCAAGTACCCTAACTCAAACATTACGTCAAAACCTTGCGTTTCAAAGTTGACGAAAAAGTAACGTACAGTACGTTCGGTTTGTGATGTAGGCTACAGAGAAAGCGGAAAAGACACCTTTTAACCAAAAATAAATGCGGGGATATTCGGGAACAGTTACAAGTAAGTCCAAGAAAATCACTTAATTGTGTAGCGCAGGAAACGAAATTATTCATGGAAACGGACTACAAAGCGACCAGACTACTGAAATTTTGACCATATAAAGTAAGGTTTGTGCAGAAACTTCGCCAGACAGATTTCGCCGCAAGGATTCGTTTCTATACTTCGTTATGTGAAGAGGCTTACACTGGGAATTTGGATCCCCAGCTGATGTTTATGTCTAACGAACCATGGTTCCATCTTTCTGGACGTGTACATTCTGAAAATGTGCGATTGTGTTGCACCTAGAACCCGCATATTGTACAGGAAGTGCCATTGCATCCCATTAAAATACAGGTTTCGTTTGCGGAAAGCGTGTGGTGGATAATTGGTCATATATATATTTTTAGACTTGGCTTTACGTCAAACCGACACAGACAGATCTTACGGCGACGCTGGGATAGGAAAGGGCTAGGAGTGGTAGTGAAGCGGCCATCGCCTTAATTAAGATACAGCTAAACCCGAACAATTACAATTATTATTATTATCATTATGGAAAACCATCTTCAGGGCTGCCGACAGTGGGGCTCGAACCAACTATCTCCCGAATACAAGCTCACAGCTGCGCCCCCCTAACCACACGGCCAACTCGCCCGGTATATATATTTTATGAACTTGTGAATTTAGATGTGTATGTTATAATATTTTGCATCCATTTTTAATGAACTGCCGCACGAAGAAAATAATTACGGTTATTTTCATCAGGACGGTACCACAGCTCATGCAACTCTTAGTTTCATAGACTCTTTACTTCCCGTTTTTATGACCGGATAACTAGTACAAGATTATGGCCCTCTAGATCAGTCGACCTAGCTTACTGTGATTATTATCGTTGGGAAATCCTAAAGGGTAAAGTTCACAAAAATAGCCTCCATACTACAGACAAACTGAAGACCGAAATAACAAGTACGATACAGTCTATTACTGAAGCGGAATTACAATAAGTGGCAAATAATTTGTTTAAACTACGTGAGGCATGTCTTACTGTGGAAGAAGGTCATTTTCAGCAGTATCAGAAAGGAAATGGTGAGTAATGAACTTGTGTTCCTGTGCAGTAATTTTAATAATAGTATTAACATTTGTCGGCTTACTTTATTCTAATTTTATTATGTAGTTGCTAAACGTCTTGATTTGTCGTTAGCAATGGAACACGCTCTCCGCCTTAAGCAAGACACGCCGTCAGAGGAGTGGAAGTTAGCCGGCTCTGAATGATGAGGAAGTTTCCTCGTAAAATGAGATCACTGAATAATATAACATATAAGATAATATCAGCAATTATTAGAAAGCTTAAGTGAGGATCGAAAGACAACCCATTTACAAAGCGGATAATCTATATATATAAAGTAGCTCGTCCTGACTGACTGACTGACTGACTGACTGATTCATCATCGCCGAGCCAAAACTACTGGACATAAGGAAATGAAATTTTGAGAATATATTCATATTATAATGTAGGTGCTCGCTAAGAGAGGATTTTTGGATATTCCGTCCCTAAGGGGGTGAAAAGGGGGGTGAAATTTTAAAATGAGTGTGTCTATATCTCAAAACTTTAAAAGTTTACAGATGTGAAAATTGGTATTTAGAATCTTCTTTAAAAATAAGAAAACACGTATTTTTTTTGTTTTCAGACAATCCCAATAGGAGGGGTGAAAAAGTGTGAAAAAGGGGTTGAATGCCTTTAATCAGGATACCGATACTTATATCTCAGAAACTGAAGATATCACAGACCTCAATTTTGGTACTTTCGATCGCTGTCAAAAATAAAGAAACACATATTTTTTTGTTTTTGGAAAATCCAATTAATGCGAGGGTGAAAAGGGGGGTGAATTTTTAGAATGAGTGCATCTATATCTCAAAAGTTTTAAAGTTTAGAGATGTAAAAATTGGTATTTAGAATCTTCATTATAAATCAAGGAACACGTAGTTTTTTGTTTTCGGAAAATCCCAATAGGAGGGGTGAAAAGGGGGTGAAAATTGGGTTGAATGCCTTTAAAGAGAATACATATATCTTAGAAACTGAATATATTACAGACCTGAAAATTGGTATTTGGGATCTACTTTAAAAATAAAGAAACAGGTATTTTTTCGTTTTGGGAAAATCCAAATAATGGGGGGTGAAAAGGGGGATGAAATTTTTAAAATGAGTGTATCTATATCTCAAAACTTTTAAAGTTTATAGATGTAAAATTTGGTATTTAGAATCTCCTTTAAAAATAAAGAAACACGCATTTTTTGTTTTCGGAAAATCCAAATAGGAAGGGTGGAAAAGGGTGAAAAAGAGGTTGAATGCCTTTAATGAGGCTACTTATATTTCAGAACCAGAAGATATTACAGACCTGAAAATTGGTATTTGGGATCTACTTTAAAAATAAAGAAACAGGCATTTTTTCGTTTTTGGAAAATCCAAATAATGGGGGGTGAAAAGGGGGGTGAATTTTTAAAATGAGTGTGTCTACATCTTAAAACTTTAAACGTTTACGGATGTAAAAATTGGTGTTTAGAATCTCCCTTAAAAATAAAGGAACACGTATTCCTTTGTTTTCTCTAAATCCCAATAGGAGGGGTGTAAAAGGGTGAATAATGGGTTGAATGCCTTTAATGAGGATACATATATCTCAGAAACTGAAGATATTACAGAACTGAAAATTTGTAAATGGGTTCTCCTTTAAAAATAAAGAAACACGTATATTTTTGCTTTTGGAAAATTCAATTAATGGCGGTTAAACAGGAGTGGCAAATTGGGGTGAATTTTTTGAAAGACTATATCTACAGAATATCTGAGAAGCGTAAAATGTTACAGACGTAAAAAGTGGGTATTTGGAATCTCCTGTAAGTGAAAAGAAACATAGGTGATTTGTCTTTGGAAACTCCACTTAAGGGGAACTAAAAAGGGGTGAAATTTTAAAATGAGAATTTCTACAGTATATCTTAAAAAACTTAACATGTTTCAGAAGTGAAAAATGGTAATTTTTTAATTCTATTAAAAATAAAGAAGTGTGTATTTTTAGTTTTCGGAAATACCACTTGGGAAGTGGGGGGGGGGGGTAAAAGTGACTGAAAATGGTGTTGAATTCTTTTAATTAGGCTACTGATATCTCAAAAATGAAGATGTTATACACGTGAAATTTGTTTTTTGGAATCTGCTTTAAACGTAAACAAACACGTATTCTCGGAAAATCCAATGATGGGGGTTTGGGGGGTTAAAGGATTGAAAAAATTAATTGACTTAATTGTATGAGAATACATGCATCTAATAAAAACTAAAGTTGTTACAGACGTGAAAATTGGTATTTTGATATCTTTTGAAAACAAAGAAAAGCGCGTTTTGGGGGGGGGGGAATAACTTTGGGGGGGAGTGAAAAGGAGCTGAATTCCTTTCATGAGGAGACATAAATCAAAAACTAAAGAGGTTAGAGTGGTGATAATTGGTATTTAGAAGATCCTTTACTATTAAAGGAACAAGTATTTTTTTGCCTTAATATCACTTTGTGAGGGTGGGGGGAGTGTGCAAGGAAGTTAAAAAAGTGAATTATTTTAAAAGGGATACTTATATCCCAAAACTGAAGGTAATAAACGTGAACATTGGTATTTGGAATCTCCTTTAAACATAAAGAAACACACCTTCTTTTAATTTTTTGGGGGGTAGGGGTAAATAAACTTAACGGCGGTGGGGTGTAAAAGGCGGTGAGACCAATTCATTTTACTGTTCATAATGTACTTATAAGGAGCCTCCGTTGCTCAGGCGGCAGCGCGCCGGCCTCTCACAGCTGGGTTCCGTGTTTCCAATCCCGGTCACTCCATGTGACATTCGTGCTGGACAAAATGGCGGCGGGACAGGTTTTTCTCCGGATACTCCGGCTTTCCCTGTCATCATTCATTCCAGCAACACTGTCCAATATTTCATTTCATTTGTCACTCATCGATCATTGCCCCAGAGGGGAGCTTCGGCAGCCGGCACAATTCATATTGTCGCCGCTAGATGGGGCTTTATTCATTCCATCCCTGATCCTGTCGAATAATAGGAAACAGGCTGTTGACTTTCGATGTACTTATTCTGATCATAAACCGATCATTTTTAATCTTTCCTGGGTTCTTTTTCAACAGCCATCTTTTCCTTCGGAGAACGTTCTTAGATTAGAGTAGATTCTCCTGATATATAAATAAAAATTTAAACACATTTGAAATAAACGATAGGAATGATATTGACCGTCAAATTGTTCACCTCTATAATAAGGTCACTAATACACGGAGGTATGTCATTCGTATCGCCAGAAATCCCGCACACTTGCATACGCGCGACAATGGTGCTGGCCACATTGTCAACAATGACAATGGCAGCAGATGTAATTTACCGCCAAGTAGCGGTCTTGCATATTGCTGTGGGGTCCAGAATATATAATAATAATAATAATAATAATAATAATAATAATAATAATAATAATAATAATAATGTTCTGGACCGTCGTCACATGTGTGGACCACGCTGGAAACGGGTCCTGGACGGCTAATGACTAAGAATGCAGTCCGGCCGCGGGTTCAGTAGGCTACCGCCAAGGCACCCAAAACGACACCACGACAGATCCCCTGAAGGATTTGATTCATATTTAAAATGCTTATAGGAAAAGATGGCAAAGATTTAGGGACCCAACTAACTGGGTGGAATACCTGGACCTAGCCCGGGAAGTACGAAATCGTTTGCTGGAAAGAAAGATTGAAAAATGGGAGGAAACTTGCCGTAATCTATTAGAAAACGAGTCAGATCGCGAATTTTGGCGGATTCTCGCAGAAAACTGGTCAGATCGCGAATTTCGGCGGATTATATATCTAAAACAATAAGCATTCAATTATAAATTTCAGTATAATACCGTAGCGAAGCACGGGTATCTTGCTAGTCATATTATAACGAAACGCTACGTTAATAAGTAACGAGCGGGCTAGCTCACTCCTAAAGAACTATAAAATTGCCAGCTTGCATTTTATGAAAAGTAACAATAATGTTACACAGAACTAGAAGTCGTTTGAAATTTCTCCCGACCTGACTCACCAAGGTGTGTCTCGATTGAGGACAATCAAAGTATCCTTACTCAACAACACCTCAACAGCGCGAAGCCCCACTTCAGTTGGAAGGACGTACATGGGGTACTAACTTGCACAGTTCAGCCAACAGAACGGAGAACAAGAAGCCCTCTAGTAGCAGAATGTGCGAATTAGGGTAAAGAAATGCTAACTCACCACGTTGTGCTAGGATTTGCAGTGAGCCACCGTTCACAGCAAGTCCGCAAGTTGTCAGACCAAACAGAACGGTGCCCATGTTGATAATGCGTTAAAAGAGAGGAATTTTTGTCATAATAACAAAAAAGATTATGGATACAGCCTCTTGTGTGCGATAAGAGAGTCTACAGGCAATGTAAAGAAGAAAATGTTCCATCATAAAGATAAACAGAATAAAAGAGAAGAAAAAAAAGGGGAGTTAGGGATTGTAATAACTTACCAAGGGAGATATTCAATAAATTTCCAATTTCTTTGCAGTCATTTAAGAAAAAGATAGGGAAAAACAGACAGGGAATCCGCCACCTGGGCGACTGCCGTAAATGCAGATCAGTAGTGATTGATAACTGCAGCTATAAACCACGAGATAGCGAGATCATGAACCCAAAAGGAAGTAGTAGGGTTGGGCACTATGTCCCTGTTTCGGCACACTGTGCCAGTGCATAGTTATGTTCCGCTGTTACGGAACACGGAGCGTCAGTTATCTCGAAACATTTTCAAGCGAGACCGAGACAGTGACTCGGTGATCCGTCATGAGCGCCACTATGCACTGCCCTTCACCTACTAGCTGACTGACGATACCTGCAGTGTGCCGCCATGCGTCGGATTGTTCCGTGTTCCGTCGTATCCTCTTTGTTCTGTGAGCTCCGTTACGCCGGCAACTGACCTTCGCTACATGCGGATAACTTAATACGTTCTGTTTTATAAGAGTGTTTTCATTGAAGCCTAGTAATATATACCGTACGAAAGACGGTGAACTTTGAATAATGTCGCACCGGAGTCCTGTGTACGACCTTTTTACTAGAATGAAACCGGACGAAGTGCATGCAATTTATGTTCTTGTATTTTGTTTGCAAAGGGATCTTCAACCGACACAATGACGAGATATTTGAAACTTAAAAATCCTACAATTTTTATTTTCGTGTTCTGCTTGTACAGCCTAGTTTTATTTTTAATGTCCTGTTCCGTTTATATATAGTGTTTAATTTCTATCTTCGTGTTTTGCTTGTATGGGTTATTATTTTTATTTTCGTGTACCGCTTGTGTATAGTGTACGTAAATAAATTACTGACGAATGTTTCTTCAACTGTGCGAGTATATTTTAATTGATGAAAATAACTTTGTGACATTTGTAAACACATCTACTTCCAGTGTAATTGTGACAGGTGTATTTCAGAATGAATTATGCATTCTTATCCTAAAAACAACATTTAGACATGATTTTCTGGGTGCCTATTTCAAAGTTCCGACTGCTTTTTCACGTGCCGTGAAGTTTTATCCTGCCCCTAATTACGCACAATATAGGCTGATACATTCAACTGGTGAAAATATCCTTGAATTAGTTACTTTTAAACACCTGTACAGCCATTGTAACCGTGTAATGTGTATTTCATATTGATCGAAAAAATCGTCACCTAAAAGCAGCCTTTGAACGTTATTATTGGGTGCGAATTTCAGTGTTCCGACTATTCCTTCACGTTCCGTTCAACTTTACACTGGCCATAACTACACACAGCACGTCCGGTACAGCAGCACATTCCTGCTGAGCGAAGCATGTCATGTTGCCTCACGAAGTTCTCTCTACTGCGCAGTTACAGTTCCGTGTCCCGCGTGCCGTGTGCCGGCACACGGTACCTAAACACTCCACCTCAAGCTCCTAATGTTCCGGGACAACTGACTGTTCCGGTCTGCCCAACCCAAAAAGGTATTAATATACAGGTATCCCTAGAAAACTACCAAGAAAACATTACATGGCTCCACAGTAAACCTCAGGGGAGGTTTTCTATAATAGTCTGTTTATCCGACAGGACATGGAGTTAGTGTCTTTTAATTTAATGCACCTACCAAAAATGTACGCACATTTCATCTACGTGGCCCTTACTGTAACAGAAGGAAACAAGTTTACTTCAGAGAATTAAAAAATAAAATGGCTATTTTACGCGACTGCTGACATCGTTGTTAGAGCCACGGAGCGTGGAATCCGAACTTCACGGAGGTTACTTTTCATTTCAAAAATTCCACAGACGTAGGCCAGAAATCGAACCGCGGCCACCTTGGTAAGAAGCCAGCGACGCTATCACTCGAGAATAGCGTCCGTGAAAGTTAGATGAAAATGAAAATCCACAGCCTGTTTCCAGTTATTCGACCGCGTCAGGAATGGAATGAATAAAACCCCATCTATCGGTGAGGATAGGAATTATGCCGGCTGCCGAAGCCTGTCGCACTCCTCTGGGGTAATGAATAATGATTGACAGATGAAATGAAATAATATTGGAGAGTGTTGCTGGAATAAAAGGTGACAAGGTATACCTGGAGAGAAACCTGTCCCGCCTCCGCTTTGTCCAGCACAAATCTCACATAGAGTTACCGGGATTTGAAGCACGGAACCCTACGGTGAGAGGCCGGCGCGCTGCCGCCTGAGCCATGGAGGCTCTGAAAGTTAGAGAAAGTTATTAGTTTAAAACATTACATTAATATTATATTTCTTTCAGAAGTAAGCCTTAAAATATAATGAACCCTGGACGTTGAAAATAGCAGGTTAATATTTGACTGTCAGTTATTACGACTTGGAGACTAAATATAGAGACCAAGATACTGTGCGCGCAACAAAAAGAAATGGCGTGACAGCGGAGAGATAGGTAGAGGCGATAAACAGCCCTTAATAGGTAGGCGCTGTGAGAACAGTGCAGAATAGCTCAAGCAAATACAGAGAGGAAGGATTGAATATTTGCTATGTTCATGAGAGTAGGAATACAGTTTCTGAAGGAATAAAAAAGAACTAACTGAGACTGTTAATAAAGAATTGGATACGGAATGCTGAAAATACGAAGTATAAAGTCATAGACACATAAGAGAAAAAATTCTGAAGTTCACCCAAACGAACGTCGACTATTTTTTCAGACGGGTGATCCGGAAATTTAGAAACGAGTTGGCGACATCTGGAGCAATACTTATCCCAGCCTATCACAGGAATACGCAAACGCTTGATTCTTGAACTAAAGGGGATAAATGGACCGTTTTTTGGGGACGGGTGTTAAAACTGCATTTTCAATGTACGTTTTCTTTATAGCGTGGTAATACAGGTCTAATATGGGGCGGCTGGCAATAATGTCAGTGAGAAATAATTGTTGCGGTGCAGTTCCGACAATATATGGACAGGGCCGGCAGCGAGCAAAGCAGTAGCTCTAGTGAATTTATGAGGTCTGCAGTAAAGAAGTTCCTAGAAGTAGCGAGAAGTTGATTAACAATGGACCAGGCGCCAAGAATGATCTGTAATTAGGAACTACTGGAATCTTGTACTGTCAACGGGTGCACGCCAGTCAGTCTGGAGTCATTCTCCAGTGATTCAGCCTTGAGCGGATCAATCGTGAGCAGCACGAGACATTCATCGGGTATGAGCCCATCAGACAACTGCGCGGAGTTGAACGAGACTGTTCTGGAATAACACTGCGCTGTGAGAAGCTGTGTTGGGGATCAAGAATTCGACAAGCTGGTGTGTAGTGTGATCATCCGAACGAGTGTGACTGCAGAGTTAGGAAGTAAGTGGGTGCAAGTATTCGAAATATTTGTAACCACAGACGTATTTAGTATGGTTTTCCGTGGTTTCCCATTTTCACACCAGGCAAATGCTGGGGCTGTACCTTAAGGCCACGGCCGCTTCCTTCCCACTCCTAGCCCTTCCCTGTCCCATCGTCGCCATAAGACCTATCTGTGTCGGTGCGACGTAAAACAACTAGCAAAAAAAAAGACGTATTTAGTCATGGGCTTTATGGGCCTGAGACCAGGGTGGCAAATTGATGGGGCGACAGAAATTAAAAGGTCTAATAGTTTGAAAACTTAACGAGTAATCGTTACAAACAGGGCCGAATTTAACTACTGCAACGCCTCTTGACCCAAATAATTTAGCGCCCCCTTCCTTAAACTCGATAAGACAATATTGCAAGTAATATTTTACATAATGAATCAACCAATACAGTAGAATTCCTCCAAGGTAAAATATCAAAACATTAATACCATAAATAATAATAATAATAATAATAATAATAATTCCAACTGAGAGAGCAGACGGTTGTCAATTCTGCACAATTTACTATCCCGTCTTTTAAACATTACCACGTAATCACGATGAGTTTGGAAACTCTCAAGTTCCGTTAACCCCTGATTTCCGCGCTTCCATTTATTGAAGCTAGTTGTTGCAAATTGGGATGTCCCTCCAAAAAAAAAGTTTACAAAGAGCTCAAAAACAGATCGTTGGCTGCAAGAATAAACCAGATATTCACGTTTGATAATGTCTCCATTTAAGAGCTTTCTTTGAAACAGCACTTTTGTCAGAAATCGCTAATTGTCTGGGTAATTCCGCATAGAATAACAGAGATTGTCCTGATTCTGTTTCGCTCCACTTTTACCTTAGTGATATCTAGTTACATTATTCATAAGCCAAAAATAAGGGTAATCATTCGGTTTAAAAATACCTTCTCTTGGTACTACAGTACATCGTCTTCAAGATTTTTACTTACAGTTCCAACAGCAGACCAATGGAAACGCAAACAAAAGTGGGCATACACACATCAACATTTCCTGCGCCGGCACCATCACTTTTTTTTTCGTCGTTGCATGAGAAGCTGCTTGAGTTATAGTTTGGATCCTGTGGAAAACAAGTCTGATGTTGGTGTTTGTGAGAACAATTTACTTTCCTTCCTCTTCTGCTAATCTGCGACAATTCCCACCACTTGCCGTAATCGTTTTCGACCATTTATGTTTCGTACGTAACACGAAAAATGCTTAATAAAAATATCGAAAATGAACAAAAATGGCTTTCACAGACTTCTCCGGAACTCTTGGTATTACGGGTTGTATCTAGGTGGCGTGATTCGCCACCCGCTTGACATAGGTGCAGCCCGAAGTCATCTTCATACCCGTACGCAGAACCAAGAGCGCTGTGTTCCAACCTTGTGGTGGTACCGGTATTTTCAATAAGTTATTATTACAGAGAGCTTTCACATAAGTGGAACGAAAAATCTGTTATTCATGTCGGCCGCTTTTGCATTTGAATACTAACAAAGTGCGCGCATTCTAAAAACTCGCTTTCAATTTTTTTTTACAAGTTGCTTTACGTCGCACCGACACAGATATGTCTTATGGCGACGATGGGATAGGAAAGGCGCAGGAGTGGGAAGGAAACGGCCGTGGCCTTAATTAATGTACAGCCTGTTGTGAAAATGGGAAATCACGGAAAACCATCTTCAGGGCTGCCGACAGTGGGACTCGAACCAACTATCTCCTGGATGCAAGCTCACAACTGCGCGACCTAACCGCACGACCAATTCACCCGGTGTCAAAAACAGATATTATTTAATGTGTAGCTACGTGAATTATAAGCTTGAATTTCTACCTTATGCAAATATACGGTTCTGTGTCAATAGATGCAGCCTAAAGACGTAAGCACATCGGGATCATTACCTAAAGAGCAAGAAATTTGTAGTTACGTTTTTGTTCTAAAGCCGACGACATTTCCCTTTCCACGTAACCAGACCTCACACTGGCAACGAGGATTACTACCTATCAGGCATGGTTAAAAATGTGTGGCATATCGTTGGACATTTACAGCAGAAATTTGTATGAAATGGCCGGGCTGAATGGCTCAGACGGTTGAGGCGCTGGCTTTCTGACCCCAGCTTGGCAGGTTCAATCCTGGGTCAGTCTAGTGGTATTTGTAGGTGCTCAAAAACGTCAGCCTCGCGTCAGTAGATTTACTGGCTCGTAAAAGACCTCCATCCGGACTAAATTCCGGCACCTTAGCGTCTCCGAAAACCATAAACATGTAGTTAGTGGGACCTAAAAACAAATAACATTATTATAATTGTATGAAATGTCTTTGATATACTGTAACCGGCTGACTTCGCCTTGTCCAACATGGATGATTTTGTATATCATAAATTCCTCTTTGGCGACAGTTTTCTTGTTTCGCCTGCTGCATCTCACATTCGCGATGTTCATTTTTACGCAAAACGTTGTTTATACTACACCCATGTCTTCCATTACTGGAAAAATGTTAGTGTGTGTGTGTGATTGAATATAGCGGTCAGATTGGAATGGAAATTTTCACAAGCATTTGTCGTTCGTGTTAGAGAACCGGAGAATTCTGTACACGGTGACGGTGGAAATTTACACTTAGACTAGATGCAATTTTCCATTTCGTAACTTCGTGCAGCTTCGTCGTCTGTTTGAAATAGTACAATATCATTTAAGAAACAATCGTGTACTTCACCTGGAAAGAGGAAAGGAAGCCCAAAGAATGTCTTCGGTAGTTTACGCGCTTAGTATGAAGAGTGGAGAAGACGAATTGCTGCCAACCAATCTTAGGATTGAGAATTAAGAAGAGATGTCTACGTTCAGCCATCTGTTGCAGAAACAACTCAGGTGGGACTGTCCGCAACTGGTAAGCACCCTTAAAACCAACTCTGGCTTCACGTTCGTTATTTTCAGAACCCCAGCTAAACTGATTTCAAGTCACTGTCGTCGATTGTGGCTTATTAACACTAACATGTCTGTAAGGGAGTTAGTCTATTTATCTTAAAGTGTATAGGAAAAAATGAATTTGAATGATTTTTGGAAGAAATGAATGTGTACCTATGAATTAAAGAGTACTTTAGTGGTAAAATAATAGCTTGTAAATCGGTCTCCAGTGGCGAGCCGTGGCATGAATTCCTAGAATTTAGTGCAGATACGTATAACCTAACCTGTATTTCAAATGTACTTTGCGTCAGAATAACCTCCAGTGATATTAATAAAGAGCTAATGAAAAATAGTGTGAAATATTGTTTGCCCAGCATTTAAATTAATTCAGTAGTTCGAGGAGGGGGAATTTTTCAGATGTGTGTAATCGTTGAGGTTGGTTGCCATGGGTATTTATATTGTCTCCTATACGTTTAAATGTTTAAGGCAGGCTATCGGAATAGCCCACTCTTCGAAATATTACCAGTTATTTCAAACAGCTGTAACAATCGATGTTATTTCAAATAAAGTTAAACTTCTATAACTCGAACGTTCTATATCTCGAAGGAATTTTCGTTTCTTAACAGAATCCTACATAATTCATGTGTTATATATTTTCGATAACTCGAAGTTCTATTACTCGAAGAATTCTTCAATATCTCGAAGGATATTTGAAACCCAGGTGTGAAATTTCTTTCTGTAACTCGGAGTATATGCAGAACATTACGTTTAAAATTAAATTGAATCGCCTTCTTATAAAAAAAAATTATACACACTCTACATTTTAATATGAGTGTATTGTTTGATTAGCCATACGAACTTTTGGACCTTGAGTATTATTATTCTCGTGTCAGATACATAAAAAAAAAACAGTTACAATAATTTCAAGTAACATTTAAATAATCTTGGACCAATACAACGCTACTTCGAGTCCTCTCTTCGTAGCTCGATGCAGGTCATCTTGCGTGCACAAAGATGGACACAGCGGACACTGAAGCATATGCTGGATGGTTTGATCTTCTCTGCAGTCACACTTGGTGTTGTCGCCATTGATGAAGCCCCATCTTGCCAAATTAACTTTGGACCTTCCCACTCCTGATCTCAACCTATTGAGAGATTTCCAGATTGTCCAGCTCTCATTGCAACCGGGTGGCAAACGTTCCTCAACCGCCATCTGCTCAGAGCCTTGGGGGATCTTCGTCTTCCATAGCTGTAGCCTTGCTTTCTCAGCTGGTACTATAAGTTCCTGAGATGTTCGTAGGAAGCTCTTCCTAGATTTCAGTCTCTGTACTGGAAGCTCATGTCCATGCAGTAGATGAGTATTTTCGTGCTTAACCTTTGTCCTTTCCTTATTTGCAGCTACTTCTCTTCGCACACCGGGTGGTGCTATCGCTGCAAGACGATAGAGTTTTTCAGTTGGAGTAGACTTTAGACAACCTGTAACAAGTCTGCAGGTCTCATTAAGTGCTATGTCTACCTGTCTGGCATGAGATGAATTGTACCAAACAGGGCAGGCATATTCCGCTGCAGAATAACATAGTGCCATGGCGGAAGCACGAATAGTTTTAGGTTGACTGCCCCATTCTGATCCAGATAATTTACGTAGAAGATGATTCCTGGTGGAAACTTTAAGTAACCACGTACCACCGCAGCTTAAAAGCCTCCTTTAGGCCACTTCGCAACCCCCAGCGAGCAGTTTACTGTACGGGGTGACAGTGCTCAGTTGGCGAGGACGCATATGGTGCTATTAATCTGTTAGAGAATGTTGTAGAGAACAGACAATTACAGAGAAAACGATGCAGATGTACATATGTATTTCCGAGAATTCGAATTTGTAAGCATCTTAAAATTAAAATGTTGCTTGAATGCGATATCAAATAATATTAAAATTTTAGATGTTCAAAAGGAACAGTATCAAAGATTAGGAAGTATATAATAGTACAAATGACATCTTTTGTGGATGCGTAATAGTACGCACGTTTTTCTATACCTCGAATATTCGATAACTCGAAATATTTTCATCCTCCGCAGGCACTTCGAGATATCGAAGTTTGACTGTAATTTAGTATAACTTTGGATGGAGTTTATCAGAGGCAATTTTCGTTGACGTTCGTAAACACGTCGAGTTAAAAAATCAACTCTTGGCATTTCAGCTAATCCCTATGAGATTATCTAGACAATTCTGAAAACTATTTCACTCACAGGATCCGGGATGTACACTGACTGACAGAGCAAATGCAACACCAAGAAGGAGTGGTTCGAAAGGGATGAAAGTTGGGGAAAAAACAGAGACGGCACGGACGAATAATTGATGTTTATTTCAACCCGATATGCAGGTTACACAATGCGCACGGCATCGACTCAGTAGGATGTAGGACCACCGCGAGCGGCGATGCACGCAGAAACACGTCGAGGTACAGAGTCAATAAGAGTGCGGATGGTGTCCTGAAGGATGGTTCTCCATTCTCTGTCAACCATTTGCCACAGTTGGTCGTCCGTACGAGGCTGGGGCAGAGTTTGCAAACGGCGTCCAATGAGATCCCACACGTGTTCGATTGGTGAGAGATCCGGAGAGTACGCTGGCCACGGAAGCATCTGTACACCTCGTAGAGCCTGTTGGGAGATGCGAGCAGTGTGTGGGCGGGCATTATCCTGCTGAAACAGAGCATTGGGCAGCCCCTGAAGGTACGGGAGTGCCACCGGCCGCAGCACATGCTGCACGTAGCGGTGGGCATTTAACGTGCCTTGAATACGCACTAGAGGTGACGTGGAATCATACGCAATAGCGCCCCAAACCATGATGCCGCGTTGTCTAGCGGTAGGGCGCTCCACAGTTACTGCCGGATTTGACCTTTCTCCAGGCCGACTCCACACTCGTCTGCGGTGACTATCACTGACAGAACAGAAGCGTGACTCATCGGAGAACACGACGTTCCACCATTCCCTCATCCAAGTCGCTCTAGCCCGGCACCATGCCAGGCGTGCACGTCTATGCTGTGGAGTCAATGGTAGTCTTCTGAGCGGACGCCGGGAGTGCAGGCCTCCTTCAACCAATCGACGGGAAATTGTTCTGGTCGATATTGGAACAGCCAGGGTGTCTTGCACATGCTGAAGAATGGCGGTTGACGTGGCGTGCGGGGCTGCCACCGTTTGGCGGCGGATGCGCCGATCCTCGCGTGCTGACGTCACTCGGGCTGCGCCTGGACCCCTCGCACGTGCCACATGTCCCTGCGCCAACCATCTTCGCCACAGGCGCTGCACCGTGGACACATCCCTATGGGTATCGGCTGCGATTTGACGAAGCGACCAACCTGCCCTTCTCAGCCCGATCACCATACCCCTCATAAAGTCGTCTGTCTGCTGGAAATGCCTCCGTTGACGGCGGCCTGGCATTCTTAGCTATACACGTGTCCTGTGGCACACGACAACACGTTCTACAATGACTGTCGGCTGAGAAATCACGGTACGAAGTGGGCCATTCGCCAACGCCGTGTCCCATTTATCGTTCGCTACGTGCGCAGCACAGCGGCGCATTTCACATCATGAGCATACCTCAGTGACGTCAGTCTACCCTGCAATTGGCATAAAGTTCTGACCACTCCTTCTTGGTGTTGCATTTGCTCTGTCAGTCAGTGTAAATAAACTGTTGCATAGAGTTTAACTGAGGTCACATGGTATTTTACGTAACAATACGAGATAATCAAAGTCGATATATCACCAGTATCAGACGGACAGATTGGTTAATTTAGTGCTCCGACTCGTAAATGACTCGCATAACAGTGGAGTGTAATGAGGGAAGGGCCATAAAGTCCGCGGTGCACGAACATGAATATTTAGCTAACTTTCCAATACTACTTTACATTTCAGGGGAATACAGCAACAGTCTGCTGCACTTCGAGACATAACAAAACATTGTACAGTGGGTAAAATAAGTATTCATACACTGCATGTGCGGCTTGTTACAAATCTTTAATAAAAACACAAAGAGCTTATGCCCTTGTGCAGGGCTTCTCAGAGTGCATGCACCTGGTGCATTCACTGTGCCCGGTGCAAAAGACGACGTCGCTTGGTTGACCAGAGTGCAGACCCCCACTCCTCGATTTGGAGCAATAGCGCTGTCTCTCTCTTTCCCCACGCCTGTCTCCCTCTTTCTCACTTGCTCCGTAGCGCTCCAAATCGCGAGCCGAGTTGAGCCGGGTTGAGCCGAGCTTAGCCGAGTAGCCCAGAGACGAAGCGTTGGTCCGAGCCAAGCCGAATGGGACCGATGCACTGTACACAGGAAGTCAGCGCCTCAATTTGCACGCGTGAGATTTTGGGCGTTTGAGAGGCCCTGCCCTAGTGCATGAATTATATTTCTTAATGAAGTGTAAAGAACCACCTATGGAAAGAAATTATGCAGCCTTTACAACAAAACAAAACCAATACAATTTTTTGTCCATACATGTTGAAACACTGTCGTCACACACAGTTTGACAATCAGTACTTCGTATGCATTCCCTGGGCATCTATAAATGCTTGAAGTATTCGAGACATGGAGCTTACAAGGTTGGTCGGATCCTCAAATAATACGCTCTCAACGAAGATTATGGGGTTATACAGTAACCAACCAAACCAAATCCCATGGGGTTACAGCCTAGTGGGCCTTCTTCTACCAAGCGACCAAAGGTCAACCCGAAGACCTTGAGATTATGAGGTGACACGTAGTCAATGCGTCAAATCATCTGGGTCGTTATTCTGGGGTTTATACGTAGACGAGGGCAGTAGCGTAGCCAGAATCGACCGATAGGGGGAGGTTATGATTACAGAATGACGATAAAATGAAGGTGCTTGTGCGGTTGTGGTGCGCGCATGCATGAGTGTCATATTAAGGACACTGATACAAGTGAATTATGTTGATATTCAGATTGCAGTACCGGTACAGTACAAAATCTTACATTAAAATACAGAACAAGAACCATATGTTCAATGTCAATGGTTTTATAGCGAATGGTATGTTCAGATTACAATCTAAAATCCAACTTTGGAGGCTTCTTAGAAGTTAGATTACCGATCTTGATAGCTACAGTCACTTAAGTGCGGCTAGTATCCAATATTCGGGAGATAGCGAGTTCGAACCCCACTCTCGGCAGCCCTGAAGATGGTTTTCCGTTTTCACACCAGGCAAATGCTGGGGCTGTACCCGAATTAAGCCCACGGCCGCTTCCTTCCCACTCCTAGTCCTTTCCTGTCCCACTGTCGCCATAAGTCATATCTGTGTAGGTGCGACGTAAAGCAACTAGCTATGTGAATGTTCAAAAGAGCCAAACCATTGAGTCTATTTTCACTTGTTTACTGTCAGTTTTTATTTATTTTCTTTTGTAAAAAGTCCATGAGGGGGGGGGGGGGAGGTCTAAATCCCAGTAACCCCTTGGCAACATCCCTGGAGCAGGGTCACTACCTTACCACATTTGATGTCACGTAGGCTGAGCGGACGTCGAATCATCATTCATATTTAGATAAAATCCTCGAACCGGCCGAGAATCAAACCCGGGGCCTCGGAGTAGGTGGCAGATTCGCTACCTGTAGTCTGCGGAGCATTTACACTTTTGCTCCAAAAATTGGGAAACCGTTAAAAGAGGCGGCTATGATAAGACGTAGGCCTACTAGGAGAGAGTGAGGAAATTTGCTATTGCTTAGCCTATATCACTGAGCCAGAAAGTTTTTGAAGGAAACGCTTCTCTTAGATGTCAAAAGTAGCCGCCATCTTTGACTACGTCAACGTCATTCAGCGGCGCTGAACTTCACTCCACATTTTCATTGTTCTATGTGTATTCTCTGTGTATGTTTTGGAACTCGATGAAAATTAAATTCCTGTTTGTTTTATGTTGGGAAGTAAGTGTGTGTGTCTCTGCTATTTCATTTTCATCAGTTTTAATACAGCACAGCCAGCTCTATGACAGTAACCAGGCGCACTAGTTGTACCCTAAATGTCATTACTCTACATCACCCATACTTCAGCAACTTCCATAATGTCACTGTCACCAATGAGACTGAAACTTCAATAGACGTTACATGTTGTAAACAATGTTATTGGTTTTATGTCCCACTAACTACTATTTCGGTTTTCGGGGACACCGAAGTGCCGAAATTTTGTCACGCAGGAATTATTGTACGTGCCGGTAAATCTACCGACGTGGGACTGACGTGTTAGAGCACCTTCAAATACTACCGGATTAAGCCAGGATCGAACCTGTCAAATTGGGCTCAGAACCCCTGCGCCTTAACAGTCTCTCACCTCTGTCAAGAGACAGATATACAAATACTTTACTCATCAAGAAATAGCAACAGACAATAAAGAGGCCGTAGATGATTAAAACATTCATCGCAGGTGAATGACTTGAGTAACTTTCACAGGGGTCACTTTCAAGCTAACTCTTGATCTCCCATTCTGAGGTGAGCTTGCAGGACTTACTGCTGCACTGACGTGCTGTCTCTCATGTATGTTTAATCCTCAGCCCGAAGGCTGGTTGGAACCTCAACAGTTCCGCCATCAGATGGCCTAGGCATCACTGAAGAGGCGTACTAGGGAAATGAGGAGTGAGGTAGTTTCCCGTTGCTTTCCTCACCGAGCCAGAAGTTGCTATTACATATCAGTCTGCCAAGCCCACTGAAATGCATGCACCTACTGACCCTATGAGCAATATTTTCACACCATTCATAGCAGGGACTGGCTGCAGAAGGAATGGCATTACTAGCATCACTCATACCTCAGTCACTTTCATTTTGTCAAAGCCAAGAATAAAGCTGAGAAAGTCAATGAAAGTAACAAAATTGCTCTAGCCCATACCAGAAGACATAGTGCACTGTAAACACTAGGTCCCGCCAGCAAAGGCAAGCTGTCTCTCATATGATTCATTATATTACCGTCCACCTCCGTAGTGTAACGGTTAGCGCTATTGGCTGCCATTTCCGGAGGCCCGGTTTCGATTTCTGGTACTGTGAAATACTTAACATTGCCAGGAGGGTTAGTGTGTAGTTAAATAGGCACGTGTAACTCACTTCCATTGGGGGGTGTGCCTGAAAAGAGCTGTACCATCTCGGATTGATGACATGATTTTCATTCCTTTTTATTTTACATTTCATTACAGATATGATATTCTTTCGGCTTTCGCCGTGTAGAAGAAATACTTCAGGTAAACTTGACTTCTCGCAAACACTTTTCTCCGTTTTATTAGAAGTGATACAACAATGATAATAATAGTAGAATAACAGTGGACAGCCGTGGGTCATTCCTGTAGAAACGTAAACTGCCCCTACTGTCACTGCCTTCGTAATATACAGGCCGTACTGCAGAAAGCGCGCTAAGCCCATCAGCTGATCAATTGAGGCGAGCTAAGCGAATGTAACAAATTGTACTTGTGAATGTAATTCATAAAGATTGGGGGCATTCTTTGGATAATTGTGACTGTTCAAAGACGCATGTTTGTTCTTTAAATTTATCACATCAGTATTGACATAAACAGCTGTTATTAAGAGAATGATACCTCATAGTTTAGGTTAGGTATGGTATCTTCATGTGGTGAGTAATATAAATTAAAGTGACGTAATACTTCTCGTGGAATTTATTTATATTTATTTATTTACAGCAAGGTGTTTTATTGTTGTTACAGAACAAGCTTAAAAGTGAACAAATTCAATCGAACCTACATATGGTTATTTCTTGGGTTAGTAATGCTGAGTACGCGCTGCCTCTTCTCTCCAAAAGTAATGCGAGTAAAACAATCCCTCGGCAATTTCCGTGAATGTGGGAAGTAACTAACAGATCTTGCTGGTCAGTGCATTAATATTTGGGAAAACGTGGGCTATTCCTAAACAAAAAATAGTACAAATATTTGTGTGGAAGATAGGGTCTCAAGAAAGTCTTCAAAGGATAGTGCCAGAGGTGTCAAGAAACAAAAACCAAGAAAGCTATTGTATATGGCCATCTATAGGTGTGGAGGTAAAGTCTATTATTATTATTATTATTATTATTATTATTATTATTACCGGTATCGTCTCCACATTTTTATTAATAAATAATAAGTATTCGTTGGGTACATTGACGAGTAAAACACAAGCTTTGGCCGCGTAGATCGCACTTCAAACCTACTTCTCCTAAAATTACATTGATCTGACTGACGAGATATAATGCGATTACAAGTGTTAGACATCTCACCTGTAATATAAATACAACATTTGTGAATATTTCATAATTACAAGGTACAGACGTATCATGTCCTCGCATTGCACGGGTCGGACGGAGGAAAGATTTCACCTCTTTGCGTGACGTCATCGGAGCTACAGTACAGCCTGTACATCACGAAGGCAGGGCTATTGCTCGTGTCTTTCACATGTCATTAATCCAAAAGAATACCCTGTCTAATTTCATGAATACCAGATGAGGTGGCTGAGCGGCTCGGGTCAGGTAGCTATGAGCTGTACAAGTATCATTCACTTTTAACATGTTTGATTTTATAGTATATTTTCGAAGAAACCAGTGGCTATTCAAACATAATATCGCAAACCAAATCCACCGCCATGAGCCGCCGTGAAACGTGTCAAGTGGCTGAAACAGATGCTGGTTATTATTATAAATTTATCTCTCCTTTCTAAATCCGTTTACCCTCCATGGTCGGTTTTTCCCTCGGACTCAGCGAGGGATCCAACCTCTACCACCTCAAGGGCAGTGTCCTTGATCATGAGACCTAGGGTCGGGGGATACAACTAGGAAGGAGGACTAGTACCTCGCCCAGGTGTCCTCACCTGCTATGCTGAACAGGGGCCTTGTGGAGATGTGGGAAGATTGGAAGAGATAGACAAGGAAGAGGGAAGGAAGCGGCCGTGGCCTTAAGTGAGGTACCATCCCGACATTTGCCTGGAAGAGAAGTAGGAAACCACGGAAAACCGCTTCGAGGATGGCTGAGGTGGGAATCGACCCTCGTCTACTCACTTGACCTCCCGAGGTTGAGCTGACCCCGATTCAGATCTCGTAGGCCCTACTACTTTTCAAATTTCGTGGCAGAGCCAGAAATCGAACTCGGTCCTCCTGGGGTGGCAGATAATCACACTAACCACTACACCACAGAGGCGGACCTTTATTACCATTGTGTTCTAAACTATGCTCCTCAGCCTTATTAAAAGCCGCTTGTGCCAACCTAAGTTCAATGGTAGCTCAGATGGTAGAGCGATGGCCTTCTGAGCCCTACTTGGCAGGTTCGATCCTGGCTCAGTCCGATGGTATTTTAGGGTGCTCAAATACATCTGCCTTGTGTCGGTAGATTTACAGGCACGTTAAAGAACGCCTGCGGGACAACACCTTGGCGTTTCCGAAAATGTAAAAGCGGTTAGTGGGACATAAAAGCAGTAACATTATTATTAAGGTATAAGTTTTAAATAATATAATAAGGTATGTCTTATTCTTACCAGAACAGAAAACCAAGAATAACGGCCGAGAGGATTCGTCGTGCTGACCACATGACACTTCGTAATCTGGAGGCCTTCGGGCCAGTGGTGTATGCTGAGTCCAAGACGTGGGCTACCACTAGACTTAGGTTACCTCTTTACGATGGTTGGTTTAGTGAATATCAAGCCATTTAAGCATTTTGAGCTGTAACGAAGAACAGTTGTCTTATGGATAATACATTATAAACAGGGGCATAATTATCCATGGCCTTAAGAGTAAAAGAGAAAAGGTTGCACATAACCGGCCATTAACAAAAGGCAAGCGGGCGAAACTCCAACACTCCTTACAGAAATTACTAAAAACCTAAGTGGGCCCAAAGATACAGAGGTTAATCCCATACTACAAGAGGGTGACTAAAGGAGGAACATTTAAAACCAAGACGAGATTTACAAAATTTAGAGTTTGAACACTTGATTTACCCAATTGCACGGTTGAATGAGAGACGGCAGAGGATCACCACTCTTCTTTCCCTTACATTACATATTTCCCGGTAGGGAATAGAAACAGAGTCCTCAGACTTCGCCGAAAATCCTACATTTAAACCACCAGTTTACAAAATTGCATTAAAAGAAAACGCTTAATACCTTCCCCTCAAACTACCTGCAGGCGCTATCACATGCTTAGGAAAATTCTGCCATTACCTTGTATCGCTGGATAGTCTTCAAGTAGTCCGCGTCCCTGCCTCCTAGGCCTCCGACAAGTCAGGGTGAGTCTGCTCCCATAAGCGGCCACGGCTGGTCCGTGGTCTGACAGCTCTGCACTCTGACCGGCCAACCGAGGCTCTACGCCTCTGAATTAGGGAGACGGAGGGGGGCTGGTCCCCACCTTCGGCTATCGTGAAATTGTTTTCCGTGGTTTTCCATTCTCCTGCACTAAGGTGAGTGCCGAGACAGTTCCTAGTATAGGCAACGAACGCCTACCCCCTCACTTTCTCCAAGCATCTCCTGGTCTGAGAGACGGCGTGACCATCTAAGAGGCTAATCTCCTTCTTCAAGGAAGGAATGAAGACATGTTAGTAGTAGTCGAACGCGACATAATGACACGTTGATAGAGCGTGTTCAGCTATTGCTGTCTGGCTGGTTGAGACGGATATTACGTTGGTGTTCCTTGATACGAGTACCAATGGAACCGGAATATTTGGCTAATGTATATCTTGCCGCAAGTACAAGGAATTTTGTACACCCAAGCGTGTATTTTGTATGGCTTATTACTAAGAGTGCTGCAGCCTTTGTAAGGTAGACCCTTCAACGATGACGGGCACCATGTGTTATAAGTATAATGTACCTTTAACAAAGTAAAGAAACAAGATCTTGCACGGATAAACTTTATTTTACAGGCAGATAAAATAATAAATGGTAGTACACATTGCTATTCAACATACTCACTATTCTTATCCAAGCTCTGTTCCTCTACATCAAGACATCGATGTTGGCAAGACAACACTCTGCTTCCAGTTTCTGAAGCCACGTCATGATGTTCATCCTCGTGCTTCATCAACGAACCGAAGAGATGGAAATCACTGCAGGCCTGGTCGGATGGTCATCGCTCAGCCCAACTCGACATGGTTGGCCTTTTTCTAGGTGAGATGGAGGCTAGAGCTGTGTTAGTATGTGTCCTTTTGGCAAGGGGGGGGGGGGTGCCGTGAGGCTCCGCCCCGCCTCACAGCCCGTGGTGACCTACCTGTTTGGACAAATGACCGACAAGCGAGTACTAACGCAGGAACGTAGCCTAGTACAAGAGTACAGAATAACTTGAGGTGCAAAGGCTAGTCTTCTGCCAGCTACTTCCACCCCTCCGTAAAGGAGAAGTTATGAGAAACCTCCCTAAACCCACCAGGCAATCCCATATCTCCTTTCGGCACTGGTTACCCTGTCGCGGTCATACCAAGACATTCCCGGCGCTAGACCACTGCCGCTCAAGAGCCACTGTCACCCCCGGTCCATGGCCGCCTGCAAGGCTTTCAAGGTAGAAAATGGAGGAGATATTAAAATAAAAATGAAATTTTGACGCGCGGTCGAGAGTGAATAAATAAATAAAAAGTAGTCTTGCAAACGACCATGTGGATGGCCAGTAATGCGAAAGCTCGTCCCAAAGGAGCTACTTCGCATACCCCCTTCAAAGTAGGATATTATTGCCACCGCCACTTATAACATTAAGGACGGACCTCATAGCGAACGTGGTGCCGCACCATTGTTGCCACAGCGGTGGTGTGGTGGTGTTTTAAGAGGACGTACAACTGAGCAGTCATCCTCTGATAACACTAATCAGAGCGGGGGAGAAGAAGAAGGTATCGGACAATTAGAAAATAAAGGTATCGGCCAAAGAAAGACGAAGACCACTACGGGCATGAAAATGAGACTCTGTACTCCTCGTGACCTAATACCGTCGGGGTCGGAAATGAACAAGTGTTGATCAACTGAGGTCGGGTAGGACAGATGAAAGTGAGGAGCCTAGCACAAGCAATACCCCATGGTTGCATCCCACGCTCCCAAGTTTAGAGTCCCTGGAGCCCCTCTTAGTAGCCTCTTACGACAGGCAGGACATATCGTGGCTGTTATTCTACTGCCGCCACCCACAAGGCAAGTCCCCCTGTGCGTGGGGGCGGTAGAATAACACCCATGGTATCTTCTGCCTGTCGTAAGAGGCGACTAAAAGAAACCCCAGGGGTCTGAACTTTCGAGCGTGGGTTGGCGACCATGGAGCCCTTAGCTGAGTCCTGGCATTGCTTCCACTTACTTGTGTCAGGCTCCTCACTTTCATCTATTCTATCCGATCTCTCTTGGTCAACTCTTGTTCTTTTCCGACCCCGACGGTATTACGTATGGAAGCCTAGGAAGTATTACATTTTCACGCCCTTCGTGGCCTTTGTCTTCCTTTGGCCGATACCTTCATTTTTTGAATTGTCGGACGCCTTCCATTTTTTCTCTCTGATTAGTGTTATATAGAGGTAGTTGCCCAGTTGTACTTCCTCTTAAAAATTTAATCACCACCACCACCACCACAAGGCAAGTCAAAGTATATTAACGCTCGCTCAAAGTTTACATGTGGTAGAAGAGAAATAACTGACATGGCGAGCATCACATCTAAACCGGCATTCATCTCTAGTCTTCTGAAGGTAATTCCCCGTAATATTAACGTTGTTACTGCTGATTGTTTGACTAGAAACTAACGAATAGTACAGGGCACGGTATATTGCGGAAATCATATTAAGGAGGTTATCAAGGAAGGTTACGGATCTCTCCACATGGTTATGAGAGTATATGGGGGTGTAGTAAGGATGCAAAGGAGAGGGCGTATAAGTCTCTGGTAAGACCCTAACCAAAGTAACTGAGCTCGATAGCTGCAGTCGCTTAAGTGCGGCCATTATACAGTATTCGGGAGATAGTAGGTTCGAACCCCACTGTCGGCAGCCCTGAAGATGGTTTTCCGTGGTTTCCCGTTTTCACACCAGGCAAATGCTGGGGCTGTACCTTAATTAAGGCCACGGCCGCTTCGTTCCCACTCCTAGCCCTTTCCTGTCCCATCGTCGCCATAAGACATATCTGTGTCGGTGCGACGTAAAACCAATAGCAAAAAAAGTAGCAACTAAAGTGTATCGGATCCTCACCTGAACTACTTGATACGAGAACTGGAAACAGTTCAAAGGAAAACAACACGACTTTTTCTTGGTGTTTTCCGACAAAGGTGTAGTGTTACGAAAATGTCACAAACTTTGGGCTGGGAAGACTTGGAAGTAAGGATACGAGATGCTCGACCATGTGGTATGTTTCGAGCTCTCAGTGGAGAGTTCGCGTGTAATATAATAAGATTAAGCTTGAGTGATGTTTAAAAAGTAGGAAAGAAGTATGAAGATTAAATTGGAATTCAAGAGGAAATATTGGGGCAAATATTCGTTTATAGGAAGAGGAGTTAGGGATTAGAATAACTTACCAAGGGAGATGTTCAATAAATTTCCTATTTCTTTGCAATTATTGAAGAAAAGACTAGGGAATGTGCCACCTGGACGACTATCCTAAATGGAGATCAGTGGTGATTGATTGATTGATTGATTGATTGATTGATTGATTGATTGATTGATTGATTGGTGTATGTTGGGATTGAGACGTGGGTTAGCAGTAGACTTAAGTTACCACTTTTCGATGGTTGGTTTAGTGAACGTCAAGCCTTCAGTGTTTTGAGCTGCAGCCAAAAGCCAACGGAGAAGCCTGTTGTGTTGTGAAATTTGCTTCAGAAGCTACTGCCCTGGCCTCTGCTGCTGCTGCTGCTGCCAGTGCTCAACCCCTGATTAGTGGAAATGGTAGCCCCAGGTTTAGCAAATTAAAGTCCGGTTTTGTGGCTAAATGGATAGAATGCTTGCGTTTGGTCTGATGGCCCCTGATCAATTTTCAGAATCAACTTCCTCATACTCTTAATTCTTGTGGCTTGTGGACTGGGTGTTTATGACGTCTTCGTCATTCATTTTATCCTCATTAGGACACCACCAAGCATACACAGATGCCATGCATTATTATTATTATTATTATTATTATTATTATTATTATTAATGTTTTTTGCTTTACATCCAGCCAAATACTTTTATGGTTTTTGGAGACGCTGGGGGTGCCGGAATTTAGTCCCGCAGGAGTTATTTTACGTGCCAGTAAATCTAGCGACACGAGACTAACGTATTTAAGCACCATCAAATACCACCGGACTGAGCCAGGATCGAACCTGCGAAGTTGGGGTCAGAAGGCCACCGCCGCAACCGTCTGAGCCACTCAGCCCGGCAGTAGTAGTATAATAGTAGTGGTAGTGATAATAGTAGTCCGTGGTCTAGGGGTAGCGTGCCTGCCTCACGCCCGGAAGCCCCCGGTTCGATTCCTGGCCAGGTCAGGGACTTTTCTTTCGGTCTGAGGGCTGTTCCGAGGTCCACTCAGCCTACGTGATTGGAATTGAGGAGCTATCTGACGGGGAGATGGCAGCCCCGGTCTCGAAAGCCCAGAATGACGGCAGAGAGGATGCGTCGTGCTGACCATACGACCCCTCGCAATCTGCAGGTCTTCGGGCTGAGCAGCGGTCGCTGGAGAGTCCAAGGCCCTTTCAAGGGCGTTAATTGCCGTGGGGATAGTTGTAGTATCAGTAGTACTCACGAAACCACGGAATCTTCCTCCATCGTCCTTCCCACAGCCTGGTGGGACATGGGGGGGGGGGGGCGAACAATGCCGTACAGATGGGGTTGGCCCTGTTTTACGGCCGAAAGCCCTTCATAATGCCAACCTTATATGGAGGGATATTAACTATTGCACTTTTCTGTAGTGACCGGTTTTTGGTGCGTTGTGGCTATATGAATCATGAAACCATTGTTCTATTGTGGTAACGATTGAATTCCGAGAAAGAAGAAGAGTGACAGGCTGTCAATTCATATTGTTTTATAAATCATCAGAGCGTTTACTCTGAACATTAAAAGAAACTTCGTCTTGACAAAAATGGTAATAATATTAGAGGTATACAGTATATTGCAAAAGCCTAATATAAGTGACTATCTTTTGCATGGAAATATAACTTTATTGTGTTTGTTGTCTCAAGTAGTGATATGTGATGATCGTAATAATATGGAACAGGGAGCAAGTTGGCTACGCAGTTTGGTTCACGTAACTGTGACCTTGAGTTCAACGGATTGTGGGTTCGAATCCCACTCTTGGCAGCCCTGAAAATTGTTTCCGATTTTTAGACCAGACAAATGATGGGGCTATACCTTAACAAGCCACGGTCGCTTCTTTTCAAATCATATCCCTGTCGTATCTCGTCTGTGTCTGTGAGACGTAAAATAAATAGCATAAAGAAAAATACCCCCAAACTACACTGACTGACAGAGCAAATGCAACACCAAGAAGGAGTGGTCAGAACTTTATGCCAATTGCAGGGTAGACTGACGTCACTGAGGTATGCTCATGATGTGAAATGCGCCGCTGTGCTGCGCACGTAGCGAACGATAAATGGGACACGGCGTTGGCGAATGGCCCACTTCGTACCGTGATTTCTCAGCCGACAGTCATTGTAGAACGTGTTGTCGTGTGCCACAGGACACGTGTATAGCTAAGAATGCCAGGCCGCCGTCAACGGAGGCATTTCCAGCAGACAGACGACTTTACGAGGGGTATGGTGATCGGGCTGAGAAGGGCAGGTTGGTCGCTTCGTCAAATCGCAGCCGATACCCATAGGGATGTGTCCACGGTGCAGCGCCTGTGGCGAAGATGGTTGGCGCAGGGACATGTGGCACGTGCGAGGGGTCCAGGCGCAGCCTGAGTGACGTCAGCACGCGAGGATCGGCGCATCCGCCGCCAAGCGGTGGCAGCCCCGCACCCCACGTCAACCGCCATTCTTCAGCATGTGCAAGACACCCTGGCTGTTCCAATATCGACCAGAACATTTTTCCGTCGATTGGTTGAAGGAGGCCTGCACTCCCGGCGTCCGCTCAGAAGACTACCATTGACTCCACAGCGTAGGCGTGCACGCCTGGCATGGTGCCGGGCTAGAGCGACTTGGATGAGGGAATGGCGGAACGTCGTGTTCTCCGACGAGTCACGCTTCTGTTCTGTCAGTGATAGTCACCGCAGACGAGTGTGGCGTCGGCGTGGAGAAAGGTCAAATCCGGCAGTAACTGTGGAGCGCCCTACCGCTAGACAACGCGGCATCATGGTTTGGGGCGCTATTGCGTATGATTCCACGTCACCTCTAGTGCGTATTCAAGGCACGTTAAATTCCCACCGCTACGTGCAGCATGTGCTGCGGCCGGTGGCACTCCCGTACCTTCAGGGGCTGTCCAATGCTCTGTTTCAGCAGGATAATGCCCGCCCGCCCACACACTGCTCGCATCTCCCAACAGGCTCTACGAGGTGTACAGATGCTTCCGTGGCCAGCGTACTCTCCGGATCTCTCACCAATCTAACACGTGTGGGATCTCATTGGACGCCGTTTGCAAACTCTGCCCCAGCCTCGTACGGACGACCAACTGTGGCAAATGGTTGACAGAGAATGGAGAACCATCCCTCAGGACACCATCCGCACTCTTATTGACTCTGTACCTCGAGGTGTTTCTGCGTGCATCGCCCCTCGCGGTGGTCCTACATCCTACTGAGTCGATGCCATGCGCATCGTGTAACCTGCATATCGGTTTGAAATAAACATCAATAATTCTTCCGTGCCGACTCTGTTTTTCCCCCAACTTTCATCCCTTTCGAACCACTCCTCCTTGGTGTTGCATTTGCTCTGTCTGTCAGTCAGTGTACTTAAGCAGTGCATCACGTGTTTATGAAAATAATGATCCGTAATGAACTGTAGACTAAACGTACGTATTTCATAAACGTACTGCATATATCGCTTACTAGTTCAACATAATCCTCGGATATACATGAAATATGTCATTTGGGGGTGAAAAAAGAAATAATTTAAGTTCTGTTTTATATTATGTACATGTTTTTTATTTCGAAAGATTAAGATTGAACACTTTCACTTACTATGAAATTGACATATAGGGCCTACTCAGAGATAGACTTATTGGAGCTGTCCAGAACCAAAATGAGTCCAGCCTCGAAACTCCTGGTTGTCGACTACCTGCTTGACACAAGTATCGTCCGCCATCCACTACAGACCAACCACTTCACAAGATTCTCTTCGTGGTCCGGTCCGCAGTGGATTAAATCTGTGGAGGACAGCAAGGGAACGCTAAATATACATTAAAACTGCTCACCATGTTGCTATTGTTTTTCGTAATTATTATATTCCCACATTAAAATATCCCGTCAAAATTAAATCAAAAGCTGCAACACTTATCAACCGTTGTTTATTTATATAATCAGCGATACGATTTATTTATTTATTTATTTATTTATTTATTTATTTATTTATTTATTTATTTATTTAGTTATTTATTTAGTTATTTATTTAGTTATTTATTTAGTTATTTATTTAGTTATTTATTTATTTATTTATTACAATTTGATTTTGGTCTTATGGAGATGATGGAATAGGAAAGGGCTCGGATCGGGAAGGAAGCGACCGTGGTCCTAATTTACATCCCCAGCATTTGCCTGGTGTGAAAGCGATACAGTTTATCTTCAACTCAAACATAAGTTAATTGTTGTAAAATATATCAGCAGAAAATATTGTGGTAATTATGAAAATATTATAGCAGGCAAATTTTCAACTTAGAATAACATTCCTCGCTGTGTTTAAAGTCCATTCTACATTGAGCTGAAATAAAGTTGTATTCCAGTCCTGTTTTCAGCCATCATTGAAATGCATTCCGTTGGACCTTTATTTCGGCTGCTAGCAAATTCTGGGGCACTGTCTTCCTAAAACCATAGACGTTTCCTTCCTAACCATCGTTCCAATGTACAGAATTAAAATACAGGCCTGTTTCTTAGTAGATCAACAAGCACATCTTAGCTTTGCCTATTTCCGACCATTTCGATTTTAATCTAATATCAACGATTGGATTCTGCTCCAATGAGGGTGTTTACATGGTAACTAGAAACTAATTTTCCCTTTCATGACATTTCAGTACATTTCCACTCGTTAAACGACCAATACGAAAGGAACGTCGTTCGGCAACGCCATTGCTTAGTCTTCAATCTATGTACTGTATAACATGGAGGTTGAAGGTGGCCAACTACATATAAAAATAGACGCGTGTGTTCGTATATTTCACTTTACAGCCACAAATACGCACCGCAGACCACTGGTGTTCGTGTGTGGTAGTAGCCTCGTGTCTCCCATTGTGCACTATAGTAGTTGCGTGTCGGTAGTTGTGGTAGTATAAGATATGTGGGGGTTGAAAGTGACCGACTATACATAAAAATAGACGCGTGTGTTCGTATGTTTCACCTTTCAGTCTTTATTCTTTATTTATTCTTTATTATTATTTTTCTCTAGATCACAGTAAACAAATACCAAATTGATCCGTTGAATGAGAAAAATAACAGCGTTCAACTTTAGCCACACACACAAACTTCTACTAACTTTAAAACAAACAGACATAGTTAATATACATAGAAAGAAAGAAAAGAACACCACACAAAAACCTACTGTCCGGCCGAGTCATCACCCCTGGTGAGAAGAAGGCCGCCCTCCCGATGATGACTCAACCGGCCCTGTCCGTGGAGACCTCCTGAAGGCCCCAAGATCTAACCAGATGACAATGTTTTCCCTCTCACCATTCCATATCTAAAAGTACCCCTTGGACATGCCATGAAGTCCGTCGGATACACCGGATATGTGACTCCCTCTGATAGGGTCACCCAGTAGTCATCCTCAGTGTTTTCATGTCATGTCCCGCCTAAGTATATTTGTCTTGGGCCCTTCCCCACCCCGACTTCTTACGGGTGAGTCCTCCTCACCCTTGTCCTTCTTTCTACACCATCATTTCTCTATACTTCTCCTGCACCACCTTCCAGCATAAAATTCAGCCTTAAATAATCACTTCAAGAATACCCCGCCCTTACCATTACGGCTACCCTTACATGTTTTCCCTCTCACCTTTCCATTTCTAAACGTACCCCTTGGACACGCCATGAAGTCCTTCGGATACTCCGGATATGTGACTCCCTCTGATAGGGTCACCCAGTAGTCATCCTCAGTGTTTTCATAACATGTCCAGCCTAAAAATAAACATAGAATACCACATATGCAATCCCGGAGCAAGACTACTCCTTCTATCCACTGTCCTTGCCGACACGGCACATTCCATCACCGCCATTGTTTTTCTGCTTGACCTACTACGGATTGCTGAGTCCAGACAACCTTACCTCACCAGCCGTGTCTGTGTTTACATTATTCCTCTCCTGTTGAAACTTCATTCTTGCTTCATCCTTGCTTAACCATGCTTGATCTAATTCAATACCAAGCCATACTCTACATTAAATTTGCCATCTCGTCCACAAAACCACAAATTTGCCAACTCTCACAAATACATATAGACCCCTATGCACTACTTCTCTAAGATACAATATTAGTTAAAAGACATACCTCTACCATCATTTCTCCAACTCAACATTGTAGCAATGAATACACCACACACCACTCCATCTCCACAATTCCACCACAGATAGATTTACATATTAACTCTGCTCCCTCTCAACACTCACATATTTCCTCACATATTTCATCAATAAATAACCCTCCACTAACTTCTCATTATACATCCAATTACAACATCACTTCTCCATCACCACATTTCAACCTCCACCATCCTAACTCTACTCTCTCTAAACACTCACATATTTCATCAATAAACAACCCTCCACCAACTACACTTTATACATCCAATTACAACTTCTGTCATCACTATTCAATACTCTAATGTTTTTTACTTCGAGTAATCACACCCCCCTTCATTTCCACCTGTACCCCACATGTCTGTCAATTTTTTATTCCTTCCTGCTTCTTTACCACCTCTCTTGACCGCCGTTTCATCGCTATCTTCACTTAGTTGATTCCCTTTGCCACCAACTTCAGCTCCCTTCAGGTCCCTTAAGCTTCTGCTCCTCTCTCTGCTCCTACTCAGATCAAGACTCCCCCAGGTTGCCTCTGACCTTGCCTTTTTCCCCTGCGCTTCCACTACTTTACTCCTTTGACTTTCCTGCCTTTCCTCTTCACTGTTTCTAGTCACATTTTCACTTGGTACCTCTCCCTGCTTCTGGTCACACAGTACACTGTTACTTTTGGTATTTTGCCTATCTTCCCCACTGCTCGCAACACTTCTCTTTTTCTTCATCATGTTTTATCTTCCTTTCTAAGTCCATGAAACTATTCACAGTCCATATTCTCTTCCAGTTGCTGCCTGACACCACTTGTTCTTGACCTTTGATAATTGCTCTCAGCCCTTGATTTATAGCTAGAATCCTGTGCTTTCTAAGTATTTTTTCATTTCTAATCGCCTCTCTTCCCACGTCTCTCTTAATCCATATTTTTTCCCTCTGCACATTACCCGCATTGCCTATCACCGCATCAGCCATCAGCGTAGAAAACAGTTGGACTTTGATAGGCCTGTTGCCCCTAATTCTTCCCACTCTCTGCACATCGTCTATGTCCACTTCACTAAAATTAACTTTCATTTTCCCCTGTATTAATTCCACTACTTCATAAGTTGTAATCACTCTGTCTTCTCTCTGCTCCTCCGGCACACCATATATAAATAGGCACTTCTTCCTGCGATTTAAAGTGTTAGCTTCCACTTCTGCTTTCAGTTTTTGCGTCTCTCCTTCTAATCGTCCTATTTTCTTTTTCAGTGTTGCCACTTCTTCGGCATTACTCCTCACTTGAGATGTTATATCGTCAGTCCTTTCCCGTAGCCATGTCTTCATTTTCTCGAACTCTCTGGTTTGTTCTTGAATCAAATTTTTTAGTTGTTCAAAGGGGCAGGCTTCTTCAACCACTTCTTTTACAAGGCTTCTGAATTCTTCATAGTCTGGCCATTCCTCATTTCTACTAGATGTCGGACCTGGGTTCAGCTCGACCCCCCAATCCATAGCAACATCATAACCACCGCCGCTGCAAGCAATAATTCTCCTTTAATCTCCATTTTACACCCACCTGATTTCGCTTCTTCTTTCTCCCCTGCCATCTTCCTATAGTTGCTCTGTATTGTTCAACACCAATCATTGTCGTTACAACTCTTCACAATCTTCCAGCACTCCACACTCTCTCTCCCTACTCCCACTCCCGGGACCCTCCACGCAATACGTCCGCGCTCGGCCGTGGCTAAAGCTGAACTGCACCTTTCAGTCACAACTACCCATCGAAGACAACTGGCATTTGTGTATAGTAGTAGCCTCAATACTCTCATCGAACACTGTAGTGGTTGTATGTACGTACCTGTCGTGGTGTGGGAGATATGAGGGTTCAAATTGGCCGACTATATATAGAAATAGACGTGTGTGTTCGTTCATTTCATCTTGCAGCCACAACTATCCATCGCAGACCACTGGATTTTACGTGTGGTTGTAGCCTCAAGTCTCCCGTCGTGCACTATAGTGGTTGCGTGTCGGTAACTGTGGTGGTGTGGGAGATGTGTGGATTGAAAGTGGCCGACTATATATAAAAATAGACGTGTGTTCGTATATTCCACCTCGCAGTCACAAATACCCACCATAGACCATTTGTGTCTGATAATTTTCTCGAGTCTCCCATCGTAAACTATATTGGTTGTGTGTCGGTAGCTGTGGTGGTGTGTGACATGTGGGGGTTGAAACTGACCGACTATATAAAAAGACAGACGTCTGTGTCCCTATATTACACCTTGCAGCCACAACTACGCATCGCAGACCACTAGTATTTGTGTATGGTAGAAGCCTGGAATCTCCCATCATCCACTATAGGGGTTGCGTCTCTGTAGCTGTGGTGATGTGAGAGATGTGGTGGGATTAAAAGCGGCCAACTATATAAAAAGACATCTGTGTCCGTATAGTACACCTCACCTTGTAGCCACAACTGCGCATCGTAAACCACTGGTATTTGCGTATGGTAGTAGCCTGGAGTCTCCCATCGTCCACTATAGGGGTTGCGTGTCTGTAGCTGTGATGGTGTGGGAGATGTGGGGGGGGGGGTGTTGAAAGAGGCAGACTATATAAAAAGATAGACGTATGCGTCCGTATATTACACCTTGGAGCCACAAATACGCATCACAGACCACTGGTATTTGTGTATGGTAGTAGCCTGAAGTCTCCCATCATCCACTATAGGGGCTGTGTGTCTGTAGCTGTAGTGGTGTGGGAGATGTGAGGCTTGAAAGTGGCTGACTTCTTCACTGAATGTATTAAAATGAGTGAGAATCTACTGGAAGGATCAGAGTGAGTATGTACTCTAGAAGGCTGTGATGTGTACGTCTTGGTTTTATATATCATTCTTGATTTATCTCGCAGAACTATGGCGATCTCAGAACCATAAGTTTTCAGCTTGAGTACATCTGTGAGTATTTTCTGTAATTCATGAATATAAAGAAGATACCTACTGAAAGAGCTCCGTAACAATATCATTGAGGCAGTAACCAGAAGAGAAAGAGCAAAATCGGTTTTCATACCAAAAATTCCATTTATCTCTAATGATTTGTCATTTTATTTCAAACGATTATAATTTCCAGTGAGATTAGCTTATAGTATGACTATCAATATGACTCAGGGTCAAACGTTCCACAATCACGGAGTTAATTTGAAGGATTTCTGTTTCACACGTGGTCAGCTCAACGTTGCTTTCTCCCGTGTCGGATATGCAGAAAATCTGTTTGTGCATGCGTCAGACAACAAGACATCAAAAGCAGTGTAAAGTAATGTATTTTTTGAAATGACTTATAATGTAAGATATTTATGCACCCTGAAAAAAGGAAAAAGAAAAGAAGAAACAAGAAAAGAGTAGTATTTCAATGCACGACTTCTGTATTATATAGAGAAAACCGCACGGATGTACAAAAAGAAGCAAGCGAAGCGCGTTGTCATTAGCTAGTAGATACAAAAAGATTTCATATATTGCTTGCCGTGAATACTTGCGAACTGTCAGTCTTTGATTTATTATGTATTTTTATGGAACGGTATGATGTGCCCATTTCGGCTGATGACAATTGTTTATTTTGCACCCGTCCTTATTGTTTATAGATAAGTGTCCTATGTCATTTGCCAAAAATGAACTGAAAATATACAGAGAATATATGGAAAAATCTATGGATAACTAGTTCAAGAGGTTAGCTTACAAGGAATTTGTTCTTTACGAAGTTTCGGGATAGACTGAAAAGTATATTTACACCTGACCATATTTTAACACAGGACATGGAACATTTGGATCATATTGAGAGGTTGTGTACTTGTGAAATGCTACGAAATGTTTACCATCTTTTATTTGACTGTCCCGTTTTTGAAAGAACAATATTGGAATTAGAAATTCACTTGAATATGTGTGATATACAATATCTTTTCATTTCAAAAAAGTTGTTGTAATTTGTTTGCTAAATTTCTACATTTTATTTACAATTGTCCCAGTTTTAAGTTTTAGTTGTTATATATTAATCTAGTTTTGTTATCTATAGCCCTAATATACGATGTGTAAAATATAGTTTGTATTTGGATAATTAATAATGTTGTTTATAGAATGATGCATAATATCATCGAGAAACCTGTTGGCGTATCCTACCAAATGAGAGGCAACATTATTAGGGTTGTAGGTGACCGTACATAAAGAGTACATAATTAGTAACTCGTGTGATTACATAAATTTACTCTCTAGAGATGGGGAGTACACACCGCATGTTGAGCTTCACTGCGCTGGTGAATTTTATTATTTATTAAAAGATCGTATACACTGCGGGCCATTAAAACTGCAACACCAAGAATGACGCACCTGTTAGAATCCACATTGCGGCAATGCGTAGAGCAGGGTAAAGCAATGACATGGTTACTCATTCGGCAAGTCGAACGAATGGTGCAGCACTGATGAAGATATTGTGCACTAAGATTTGATAATTTTTCTCCAAATTATTTTATGAGTTCTGTGTATTATTATTCTTGAAATCCTGTTCATTTTCCACTCAACTTCTTTTGACGTAAATGCGCTTTTCCGATCTAATGGTTTCCGAAACCTATTTTTGAATTTTGAGGAATTCGTACAATTTGTATTTGGTTGTGTGTGAATTCAAATTTTGCCAGGCATTAATTACAAATTCAATCTCTTTGTCACAAGTCCCATTCTACCATCTATGCTTGCGTTTGCTTGGAGGTAAGTCGATGGTTTGGGAAGACTTTGTGATATTACCTTTGAGTTCCATCGAATCAGAAGGATTTCGCTTCTGGATATTTGAAAGGAATATCTCCGTGTTTTCTGTAAGTCTGAATCAATTCTCAAGCGTTTTATTGTTCTGGTCTTGGGTCTGTTTGGTTGAAATTTGACTTTGTTTAGAGAAACATAGTGATCAGACCCGATGATTTCTTTTCCTAACCATGACACCCATAATGTCCTTTCCAATTTTATTGGAAATCGCTACATGGTCTAGTTGAATTACTCCTAAATGAAGGTTCGGAGATCGCCAAGTCTTGCGTGGATGTGCCAAACAATGAGTTGACATTAGTTTTAAGTTAAAGTATTCACAGAAGCTTATCAACCGTTCTTCATTTCTATTTTTTTTTTTTTTTGTAAGCTATGTAGTTCTAAATTCAGTTCTAAATTCAGTTTCACTTCCAACTTGCGCGTTGAAATCTTCCAGTAAAATTTTGATGTGATTTTTTCTGGAAATTCCCAGATGTCCTCTACTTCTTTGGGCTCCTTTTCATTGTAGTTATTATTATTATTATTATTATTATTATTATTATTATTATTAAATAGTATCAATAGTAGCAAATGGTATTATCAAGACTTCATTATTATTGGGCAGAGATACAGAAACCAGGTGTTGGATTGCAAAACTTTCCCAGGAGCAGACGTGGACACTGACCACAACTTGTTGGTCATGAAATGCCATCTGATTTGAAGAAATTGAAGAAAGGAAAGAATTCAAGAAGATGGGATCTAGACAAGTTGAAAGAAAAGAGTGTAGAGGGATTGTTTCAAGGAACATGTTACACAAGGACTAACTGAAAAGTCTGAAGAAAACACAATAAATGAAGAGTGGATAGTCATGAGAAATGAAGTCAGCAGGGTTGCTGAAGAAATGTTAGGAAGGAAGGAATGATCAACTAAGAATCAGTGGGTGACTCAGGAGGTACTACAGTAGATCTGATTGATGAACGACGAAAATACAAGAATGCTAGAAATGAACAGGGCAGAAAAGAACACAAGCGATTAAAGAATGAAATGGATAGAAATTGCAGGTAGCTAAGGAAGAATGGCTGAAAGAGAAGTGCAAGGCTGTTGAAGGTTGTATGGTCCTAGGAAAGGTAGATGCTGCATACAGGAAAATCAAGGAAACCTTTGGAGAAAGGGAATCAAGGTGTATGAATATTAAGAACTCAGATGGAAAGCCGCTTATAGGGAAAGAATACAAAGCAGAAAGATGGCAGGAACAGTTGAATCAAGGTTCTGGAACAAGAAGAGGCTGTCAATAATTTTTGTTTGGCTGTTTCTAGTCGAGTACAGCCCTTGTAATGTAGACCCACCGATGAGGGTGGGCGGCATCTGTCATGTGTAGGTAACTGCGTATTATTGTGGTGGAGGATAGTGTTATGTGTGGTGTGTGAGTTGCAGGGATGTTGGAGACAGCATAAACCCCAGGCCCCGATCCAATGAAATGAAGCAATGAAAGTTAAAATTCGCCACCCTGGCGGGAATAGAACTCGGGACCCTCTGAACCGAAGGCCAGTACGCTGACCATTCAGCCAACGAGTCGGACAAGTGGCTGTTGATGCTGATAAAATGGGAGGCCCAATTTTGAGGTCAGAGTTTGACAGAGTTGTGAGGGACCTAAATAGGAACAAGGCACCACGAATTGATGACATTCCCTGCGAATTACTGACTGCCTTAGAAGAAACCAGCATGACAAGATTATTCCATCTAGCGTGTAATATGTATGAGACAAGAGAAGTGCCATGCGATTTTCGGCAGAATGTTGTTTGTTATACCTATTCCCAAGAAAGCCGGTGCTGACAAATGTGTAGACTACCGCAGCATTAGTTTAGTATCTCATGCCTGCAAACTTTTAACACGTGTCATTTACAAAAGAATGGAAAGAAAAGTTGAAGCTGAGTTGGGAGAAGATAAATTTGGCTTCAGAAGAAATGTAGGAACACATGAAGCAATCCTGACTTTACGTCTGATCGTAGACGATCGAATTAAAAAGGACAAGCCCACGTACATGGCGTTCGTAGACCTAGAAAAGGCATTCGATAATGTTGATTGGACCAAGCTATTTAAGATTCTAAAGGTGAAGGAGAACGAAGAATTATCTACAATATGTATAAAAATCAGTATGCAGTGATAAGAATCGAGAGCTTTGAAAAAGAAGCAACAATCCATATAGGAGTGAAGCAAGGCTACAGTCTGCCCCCCCCCCCTCTACTTTTCAATGTTGACGTAGAACAGGCAGTAAAGGAAATCAAAGAAGAATTTGGAAAGGGAATCACGATCCAAGGAAAGGAAATCAAAACCTTGAGTTATGCTGATGATATTGTTATTTTACCTGAGACTGCAGAAGATCTCCAGAAGTTACTGAATGGTATGGACGAAGTCTTGGGTAAGTAGTACAAGATAAAAATAAATAAGTCCAAAACAAAAGTAATGGAGTGGAGTCGAACGAAGACAGGTGATGCAGGTAATATTGGATTAGGAAATTTAGTCTTAAAGGAAGTAGACGAATATTGTTACTTGGGTAGTAAAATAACTAACGTTGACAGAAGTAAGGAGGACATAAAATGCAGACTAGTACAAGCAAGGAAGATCTTTCTTAGTGACATAAATTTGGTCACTTCAAACATTGATATAGGAATTAGAATGATGTTTCTGAAGACTTTCATCTGGAGCGTGACATTGTACGGAAGTGAAATGGACGATAACTAGCTCAGAAAGAAAGAGAATAGAAGCTTTTGAAATGTGGTATTACAGAAAAATGCTGAAGGTGACATGGATATATCGAATCACGAATGAAGAGATTTGGTGAAAGGAGATCGATCTGGCTAAATTTGAAGAGAAAAAGAGATAGAATGATAGGAGACATCTTAAGACACCCAGGACATACCCAGTTGGTTTTTGAAGGAAGTGTAGGCGGTAAGAACGGTAGGGGTAGACCAAGGTATGAATATGACAAGCAGATTAGAGCAGATGTGGTGGTGGTGGTGGTGGTGGTGGTGGTGGTGGTGGTGGTGGTGGTGGTGGTGGTGGTGGTGATTATTGTTTCAAGAGGAAGTACAACTGGGCAACCATCCTCGATGTAACACTAATCAGAGGGGAAAAAATGGAAGGGGTCCGAGACTTCGAAAAATGAAGGTATCGGCCAGAGAAAGACAAGGGCTACGAAGGGCGTCAAAATGAAAAAACTCTCTAGGCTTCCATACGTATACCGTCGGGGTCGGAAGAGAACAAGAAATGGCCAAGGGAGGTCGATAAGTATAGATGAAAGGAGCCAGGCACAAGTAAGTGGCAGCAATGCCAGGACTCAGCTAAGGGCCCCGTGGTCACCAACCCACGCTTCAAAGTTCAGAGCCCCTGGGGCCCCTTTTAGTCGCCTCTTACGACAGGCAGGCGATACCGTGTGTGAGTACATGTAGGACACAATAGTTACGTAGAAATGTAAAGGTTAGCACAGGATAGGGTGGCATGGAGGCTGCATCAAACCAGTATATGGACTGATGACTCAAACAACAACAACAACAACAACATTATTATTATTATTATTATTATTATTATTATTATTATTATTATTATTATTATTATTATTATTATTATTATTATTATTATTATTATTATTATCAGCTATATCCACAACATATAGAATCATATTCCACACAGCAGGTGAACACCGTTGTATGCACTCCCCCTCGTGTCTAACTGAATATTAATTACTGTTGTCCAATTAACTCACACACATCGCCTCCGTACTCAGGTCAAGGCTATTAATGTAACAGGTTCGTTGCTGTAAACAATAAAATATGAACAAATGAGAACAGATATACAGAAAAAATATAAAAGCACAATAATGCGGTAGCAATAGTATGAACCAGAACATTATTCACGTACGTAGAGACAGGGGTGTGTAGGTGGACATATCCATTGTGCTAGCACGGCAGGGATTATGCAACGTGTGCGGTGAATGGCCCAGGCAGACAAACATTAACAAGCGGCTATTAAATTTCTGAAGGTTAGATTTTACGAGGTTATGAATTAATTTCAGTGAATCTTATATTCCATAAACCGATCTCCCAGTTAAAGTCATTAAAATTACTGACGTAAGGGTATTTTAAACAAGAAGATTTTTTTTTTACAACATGCATTACGTCGCATGGACATAGATAGGTCTCACAGTGACGTTAAACAAGAAGAAGAAAAAGAAGAATAAAAATAAGCCAGAAGCTGAAAGCGAGGACAAAATACAATGAAGAAGTAATGAAATGCTATTGTGTCTTTTCCTTAGCACATAGATGGCTGTATCGATGGTAATAATAATAATAATAATAATAATAATAATAATCATAATAATAAATTTTTAACAACCTCTCCACTGGTGTCGATTTTAAGAGACAATGAAATGCGAAAATGTTGCTCTGAAAAAGGGATCTCGCTTTTCATCAGTTACAAATTTCAACAACCTGTGCCAAGGTATCATCCTTCATTCCACTAGGTGAACATCCAATTGCCGAACTGACCAACAGATCCACTGACAAAGACAAAGACAAATTATGACTTTCACTGCCGGAGTCATTATGTTCAAAGGTTTTCGGGCTACTCCTCTCATTCCTGCCAGACGTTTCGACTACTGCTGCCGTAGTCATCTTCTGTGGCATCGTCTAAGTACTCTCCCCTGTACACTACTAACTTTTGTCTCATACATTGTTTTTGTCTCTGATTACCGAATTTGAAAGTAGAATCAGTTCACTTTGTTTGTTTGTTTGTTTGTTTGTTTGTTTGTTTGTTTGTTTGTTTGTTTGTTTGTTTGTTTGTTTGTTTGTTTGTTTGTTTGTTTGTTTGTTTGTTTGTTTGTTTGTTTGTTTGTTTGTTTGTTTGTTTGTTTGTTTGTTTGTTTGTTTGTTTGTTTGTTTGTTTGTTTGTTTGTTTGTTTGTTTGTTTGTTTGTTTGTTTGTTTGTTTGTTTGTTTGTTTGTTTGTTTGTTTGTTTGTTTGTTTGTTTGTTTGTTTGTTTGTTTGTTTGTTTGTTTGTTTGTTTGTTTGTTTGTTTGTTTGTTTGTTTGTTTGTTTGTTTGTTTGTTTGTTTGTTTGTTTGTTTGTTTGTTTGTTTGTTTGTTTGTTTGTTTGTTTGTTTGTTTGTTTGTTTGTTTGTTTGTTTGTTTGTTTGTTTGTTTGTTTGTTTGTTTGTTTGTTTGTTTGTTTGTTTGTTTGTTTGTTTGTTTGTTTGTTTGTTTGTTTGTTTGTTTGTTTGTTTGTTTGTTTGTTTGTTTGTTTGTTTGTTTGTTTGTTTGTTTGTTTGTTTGTTTGTTTGTTTGTTTGTTTGTTTGTTTGTTTGTTTGTTTGTTTGTTTGTTTGTTTGTTTGTTTGTTTGTTTGTTTGTTTGTTTGTTTGTTTGTTTGTTTGTTTGTTTGTTTGTTTGTTTGTTTGTTTGTTTGTTTGTTTGTTTGTTTGTTACGGAGAAACTTCTCAACCGCATTTCTCAAAACTTCGTACTGAATTTCAGAAATACCCAGGTTGTGCGACAGGCAATATTGAGGGCACCAAACGGGAAATGTCATATTTCTCCCTTGATAACCTGTTTACAATAAAAGTGTGCAAAATATAATTTTTAATCGGTTACGTTTGGTACGTCTTTGCCGTGCGAAGAACAGTAATGGAGATACTGGTTATTACTACATTTTTCACAAACTTATTAATATCTCCGGAAATGTTAGTTCCATCTAAAAAGTCTGCATGAAAAATTACAAAATAAAAGGAATATTCTAATCCCTAACAGCTCATATATTTTTGCTGCATGATCTATAATAATGGAGATATTCCAGAATTTTGATTTTTTTTTTTTTTTTTAATATATTTGGGCATACGAGAAGGGTTTTCAGGTCTGCTAGACCTATGATTGTGAGTTGTTAAGTAAGGGTAGTACAATTAGTAAATTAGTAACTCATTAAACACTTTTATTTAAATTGGTGAATTGCACCCCCCCCCCCTTTCATTGCACTGACGCGTAAGTAAAACAAGAAATAAGACTACGTCTCACCAGGTTTTATCTACCATCTGAATGCCATTAATGAAATTACCTCGCTTTAGTAACTATAATCCAAACAGGCAGATGAAATTAGCATTTTACGCTAAGTGCGTTTCAGGTTTCATTCCCCTCAGAGCTCGAGTGGGCGAATTAATGAGAGGATAATACGCGCGTGGAAGATGTTCTTACATGAAAGGTTATTCCCGACTGTTCAGTCTTTAATGTCATGGCCCGTCTAGTAGAGCACAACCAAGGTTTATCAACTGAATTCAATATCAGAGAGATAAGCATCAACTTCCCGAATGCACGTGTTGCCAACAATGGTCGAAGCAAACAAATCAAGATTTCTTAATGAATTTTTCAGTTTCAATAATTATACTGTAGTGTTAGTGACAATGAATTATGACGTAAGCAAGAAAGTGAATTACAACTTTTGTGGGTGTAAAACGTTTTGTAACGTTAGTCCAAACTACTGTGTAGTGTGCCTTGTGCCACGTTTGCTCGAAAACAAGGCAATTGAGTACTTATTTCTTCCAGAATAAATGGATACCTGTAATCTATTCTGATGAAATTACGTATGAGTGGCGTATTTATGCTTAAACTACCTATATTTTCGGATTGTCTGTGTTTGATAGCAATAAAAATAAAATCACTAAAATTTATTACACTCACGACGAAAAATGTATCCGCTTGACAAGGGTTAACCTTAGCCAAGCGTTACACGCGTTTATCCGGAATTCGTCCATTCCTGCGCGAGCAAAAGACGACTGCCTTTTTTGTTTCGGAATTGAAAACGACGAGCTTTTCCGTTCGTATGTTTTATATTACGGTTGTAATATTAGCCGATAGATGTCAGGAGTGAATACACAGGGCCCTTAGGCTTCACATAGGGATTTGGAATTTAAAATAAAGGTTTTGCTACTAAGCGCGATTTCCATGGTGATGTTCTTTTCAGAAGTTTGTTAACAATGCAAATGTTCGTGTTTTAGCTATTGTAGGCATTATATCCCGAGAAAAAGAATTCAAATCGAGTCTGAAATAGTCATAAATACTAGGTAATGTTGGTGAATACTAAGAAATGAGCGATAAAGGGTGAAAAAGTGAGAAAAGTGAAACTGATTTAAGTGAGTGTGAGAACAACATGACGATGAGTACCTAGGTATTATCGATGGAATTAATCATCGAAATTTGACAGGAAGTCAATAATAGTGATGAGGAAAGCGTACAATGATATGAGGTGACAAATCAAGATCCAGGACCGCAAACAATTCTGGTTTACAACATACATAAAATTTCAATTTGCTTCTCATTTCGATACATATAATGTACTGTGCATGTCTATTAAATATTCCAAGTGTTACATAATTAGTGTAGAAATCAAGTACTCATCAAAGGCTGATTCTCGTGTCTCTCAGTTCGTGATACGTTCTAGAATTTGGTTAATAACATTTATTTGAATGCATCACTGGTAATTACTAAATACCGGTAGACAGTTTTAAACAAACGGCGGAGAATGTTACTGTACACGCAAGTTTCAACCAGTAGATTCAACTCGGAGCGAGGAGCGGTATGGCGCGGTGTCGCACACTATCGCTGTAACGTCGCGAGTCTTTTCCTGCACCGGACAGCTATTGATACATATCATTCTACCCAATATTAAACTGATATTTAAAAATTGAATTAATTTATGTATTTTACAGTCGGTCAGCATAACCACTGAATATATAAAGATCACAACGTGATCAAGAACGCAATTCTACATCCACCCCGGGCCGAGAAAAAGTTACCTTACAAAATTGGCAACTATTTTCTTCGAAACATATTTTGCTGAAATTTATAAACTACGTATAAAACATCCCAGTCCATATTGTGTTAAAATTTTAATTCGATACGATGATAGGTTCTTGGTGCATGGTAGAAACACGTTTAAAAACGGACACTTTTTGCGTTCCATCAGCGACAAACATATTAAAATACTAGCTGTACCCACCCATCTTGAATTTTCATTTGACACAACGGTTGTCAGCGTTACAATGGTGTCGGAAAATTGATGGCTAATTCCAGATAGAACCCCAAGCCCAAAAGTTAAAACATCGAAAAACAGGAGAGGAAAATTTTCAGAACAATCCTTGGACCAAAATACGAAAATGGAATTTGGGATGAAAAAAGAAACAACAGGAAATTTACCAAGTCACAGAAAAAATCACCGATACAATTTGATAAGGCGATTCAAATTCTACGGACACCTACAGAGAATGGATAACGACGGATTGACAAAGAAACTTCTAAACCTAGTACTAACCCTGAAAATCCGCAACAGTAGGTTAGATCTACAAGAATTTGATATTACTTAGGAAACCCTTCAAGACAGAACAAAATTGAAACATAAATTCGCACAGAAACCTAAAAGAAAATATACAGTATGGGCAGAAGAAGGCATAAAGGCACTCAGTGAACGAATAAGAGATATTGGGAAGTAAAGAAGAAACATTGTACAAAATAAGTTCAAAAGCGCTCGTTAGTTGGGCATGACGAATCAGTGGTGGATGATGATGATGATGATGATGATGATGATGATGATGATGATGATGATGATGATGATGATAATCAAACGGACTAGATAGAGAGAGATGCCTTCGTGGCTAGAGCAAAAGAAATTAAGGTAGCTTTACAAACCACTTGGAATGTATATAACAAAAGGCGCTTTTCTATAAATACCTTTATAACACTGCCGTCAAGCCGGTATCTCTCTATGCGTCAGAATGCCTTATCCTCTCTCAGAAATATGCGCTCGCTAAGTTAGAGCAAAAAAACAGAAAGATTCTCCACAACATTCTTGGCCCAAGCTACAAAAACGGTATGTACATAAGAAAATCCAGACAAGAAATCTACTCCAAGATAGAGAAGATCACGTACACAATGCGCAAACTCAGGGCTCGCTTTTACGGTCACCTACGCCGGATGGACGACTCTCGATGGACAAAATGTATTTTTAATCATGTTTACTCAGAATCAGCCGGCCCCGTGGTGTAGGGGTAGCATGGCTGCCTCTAACCCGGAAGCCCCCGGTTCGATTCCCGGCCCGGTCAGGTATTTTTACCTGGACCTGAGGGCTGGTTCGAGGTCCACTCAGCCTATGTGATCAGAATTGAGGAGCTATCTGACGGTGAGGTAGCGGCCCCAGTCTAGAAAGCCAAGAATAACGGCCGAGAGGATTCGTCGTGCTGACCACACGACACCTCGTAATCTGCAGGCCTTCAGGCTGAACAGCGGTCGCTTGGTAGGCCAAGGCCCTTCAAGGGCTGTAGTGCCATGGGGTTCGGTTTTTTAACTCAAAATCAAAAACAGCAGTTCCCTGGTAGGTTAACGTCAAGAAAGACCTCGAAGAAATGGGCCTACGACCAGATGACACGTACAAGCGAGACCTTTCCGGAACAAGCATCGTGAGTTTTCGGACTTTTCGGGATGCGAAGTGAACAACTGGTCGGATGAACGCTGTGCTCGACACAGCGACCTAATAAGAATCTACTGGATCAATTGGAAACTGAGTAAACGCCAGAATGTATAATGGAACTTATCGTGGTCGCTAGTTGGCCGATTAACGAACAATAAATAAATAAATAAATAAATAAATAAATAAATAAATAAATACTACAGGGAGTTGGCAGTTACGATGATGTTGCTGTAAGTTTGCATACGGGTGATTCGTGATTCAAACCTGATGACTGATTTCCCTGGTTTCCCATTTTCACACCAGGCAAATGCCGGGGCTATACCTTAATTAAGGCCATAGCTGCTTCCTTCCCACTCCTAGTCCTTTCCTCTCCCGCAGTTGCCGTAAGACCTATCTGTGTCAGTGCGGCGTAAAAAGAAAAACAACCAAAATAAGTCTGAGTGGGCCCAGCGAACCCGAAAATGAACGGGATAAGCTGAGGAAAGTTCAGTGATGTGTGATGTGATATTATCCTAAATGCAACACACAAGAAATTTAATGACAGCCATGCAGTACACATCTGAGGGAGCGATGGATGAGAGAAACATATTTAGACAAACATAAAATTTGAAATTATAATATGAAGTTTGCAAAACCTTGCGTGGAAGTACCTTTAAACAAACCGATATTTTACCAACCTTTCTACGTATTCCTTTCTTTAAAAATAAGAAAGTAACCAAGACATAAGTACAAAGCATGTCACAATAGCAAGGCAGAATGGAGTCGATTGTCACCCTTCATGATCTCCAAATTATTATTATTATTATTATTATTATTATTATTATTATTATTATTATTATTATTATTATTATTATTTCTTATACCTTTGTTGGCGAGAACTAGTGTTTAGAGTTCCCTTTGTCTTCTGGTATGGGCTCGATCGAATTTTCATTGACCTGATTGATTTCAGGGCTGTCGACAGTGGGGTTCGAATCCACTGTCTCCCGAATGTAACGTTACATCTAAGTCAAGCTTGCATCCGGGAGATAGTAGGTTCGAATCCCACTATCGGCAGCCCTGAAGATGGTTTTCCGTGGTTTCCCATTTTCACACCAGGCAAATGCTGGGGCTGTACCTTAATTAAGGCCACGGCCGCTTCCTTCCAACTCCTAGGCCTTTCCTATCCCATCGTCGCCATAAGACCTATCTGTGTCGGTGCGACGTAAAGCCCCCTAGCAAAAAAAACATCTAAGTCACCCAAACAACGCAGCCTCTCACTCGCTGATTTTGGTTTTAACCGGAGGTCTAAGGCCGGATGGACTCCCTGACGCAACGTGATTCCTGAGATAAAAAACTCAACCCAGGATCGACCGGATTCGAGCCTCACCCTTCCGGGTGGGAAGCCAGTAGCTAATCCACTGAGCTAGTCTCGCCCCCATTCACACTTACTGACTTACCGACCACTAAGAACTTCCGATTGTTGTGAAATAGAAAACATCAATCTACTCAATAATCAGTATGTTGGGCATTGAAATATATAGCTCTGAGGTCAACTTATCTTTGAATTGCCCATCAGGAAGTTTAAGCTCGAGGTTATTGTTGTTAATTATTCATATTTTTGGTTATCAGCTTATCAGCCCTATGTACGTGTTTGTATATCCTATGTTATTATTGGATACGTAGCAGTCAAATAACTAATTACTCGTATTAGAGATATGTTCCCTAGGTCCGACTCGTTGGCTGAATGGTCAGCGTACTGGCCTTCGGTTCAGAGGGTCCCGGGTTCGATTCCCGGCCGGGTCGGGGATTTTAATCGGTTCTGATTAATTCTTCTGGCTCGGGGACTGGGTGTATATGTCCGTCCCAACACTCTCCTCATCATATTCAGACAACACACTACACTACCAACCACCACAGAAACACGCAATAGTGCTTACATCCCTCCATAGAGGGTTGGCGTCAGGAAGGGCATCCGGCCGTAAAAACAGGGCCAAATCCACATGTGCGACGCAGTTCGCACCCGCGACCCCACAGGTGTGGGAAAAAGCGGCAGGAAAAGAAGAAGAAAGAAGAAAGAGATGTTCCCTAGGACATGTAAATAGCATTATCCAGAGGTAAGAGTTAAAGAAAATCGGGAAAACCCAGACAGGGTTACCAACTCTCGGAATCGAACCTCACATTTTAAAAAGGGGCTATTTCCCATCCTCTTTTGGTGTAGATGTAAAGTCTCGTCTAAAAGTTAGTGCTGATAAGAGATATAATTGAAGAACGTAATACAATATATCGATGGGGCTATCCATCCGAAGCAGTAAAGGCGACCTGGGTACACCACGGCAACGCGGGTTCGATTCTCCGTCAAGAAGCTGGAAAAATTAGAAACGAGGTTTTCACTATCGGAAATACACCCGGCCGTGAGATTTGCTCATCCTTCGCCAAAAATGGATGATGCCAGCTTAATTCCTGAGGGCAAAGGGTGCCAGACATCGGGTTTACCTCTCTATCTCGTGTATTGCCGAGGTTACGAATAGTGGAAGGAATAGCATCTCTGCCTCTTATCTGCAGGCATGGTTTCGGTTCCCAGCTCACATACGCATTTTAAAGCTGATCTGAAGGTTGTAACGCGATTAATTCAATCTCAAGAGTACAACAAAACAGCTGACTGAAACTGTGTGAGAGGCAGAGCACCCACTTAATGAAAGCGAGGTGTCATCATGCTAACTACATAACGTATAACTCACACCCCAATAGCTGAACATTTAGCCGAGCAACAACCAATTCGAAATTTCGAGAGTTCCTAATGTAAATATGATATGTTTTTAAATACGTATTTAGGTTGGAAATTGTAGAATCACACTTCCATGCAGACGATGCCAAAGAAAGGTCATAAAAGATACGCGGCATTTAAAGTCAGTCTTCCCAGTACAAACTATCAGTACATAACTGTTTTCTTTTGCACAAATACAGTAGTTCAGTCATCGTTTCACAACATTAGAACTTCTTGTGATTCTGCATCACTTCTCAGAATAAACATTGTGAAACAGAGGCCATTTTTCAGACGTTCGTTAAATATGCATAGGTATAACAGTTATGGTAGAATTGTTCAAAATGTTTCAAGATAAAGGAAAATGGTGAAAAGACAAGGGCCCAGTAATTCTGTCATAATTTAGCCGTCTCCCATAATTGCCAATAGAATACATATTCAATAACATGGTATTTACTGATATAATGAATGCATTTGTTTTCATTAAGAACATACTTCAGAAAATGCTTAGTTTCTGTTTCAAAGTCGAATAGTCGAATGTTGGCTTCTCACCTATCCCAGCCAATGCATGTGAAATCTAAAAACAAAGCCAAATCCTTGTGGTTTGGATTGCACATAAAACAGCAACTCTCACCGATATGATCACGATATCCACAGTTAGAATGTAGTCGCATAAAAACATTCTCTCCCTGGTCAGAGTATCCTCTACAATTCAGTGCAAAGCAAAATTGCCGAACTTCTGGCTGCGTCATGCACGAGCAACAGATTCAAAACATTTTTATTTATATACTTTTAGAAATGTAGAATCTATATATATAAAATAAGAGTTTTGTCTGTATATTGCTCAGAATTTAAAAAGAACGGTATTTATGTGTCGGTCATGTCCACAGGAACAAGGAAATGCACTTTTTACTTTTCCATAATTGCTGTCTGTCTGTCTGTCTGTCTGTCTGTCTGTCTGTCTGTCTGTCTGTCTGTCTGTCTGTCTGCACGCGCATCACGAGAAAAACGGCTGAAGAGAATTTAATGAAAATCAGTATGTAAAGTCGGAGAATAAGCCTCTACAATCTAGACTGTAAATAATTTTATTCACGCTGAGTGAAATAGTAGTTTAGGGGAAGGCCTAAAATTTAATTCTGAAATATTTGTTATTAGTGGTCCTATCGATAAATAAGATTACTACATAACTAATATTATATAGAATTAAATTTCCGATCATTAATGTCATATTTTTACCGTACCGGCTATGATAACAGAGATATTCATGAATCTGTATTTTTTGTTACTAAGTCTATACCAACGCTCAGCCACGAGAAAATGGGTAAACAGAATTTAATGAAAATCTGTATTTAGAGTCGGAGAATAAGAAACTACAGAGTAAGCAATAAAAAATTTACCCTCGATGAAATGGAGTGTAGGGGAAGGCGCCAACAATTTAGTTTTTAAGTAGTAATGTAATTGGTCCTATCAAAAAGTACTACATAACAAAAGTTATAGAAAATACAATTTCCGATCGCGTGTTTTATTTAGTTTTACCGAGTAGCCTCCATGGCTCAGACAGCAGCGCGCCGGCCTCTCATTCCTGGGTTCCGTGGCTCAAATCCCGTTCACTCCATGTGAGATTTGTGCTGGACAAAGCGGAGACGGGACAGGTTTTTCTCCGGATACTCCGGTTTCCCCTGCCATCTTTTATTCCAGCAACACTCTGCACGATCATTTCATCTGTCAGCCACTAATCATTGCCCCAGAAGAGCGCCACAGGCATCAGCAGCCGGCACAAATCGTATCCTCGCCGTACATTCATTACATTCCTGACCCGGCCACTGACTGGCAAACAGGTTGTAGGTTTTCATTTTTTATTTTCAGTTTTAACGTACCGAATATAAAAAGTGCGGTATTTCAAAGTCGGAAGAAAACTAAATGTGAAGGCCTACAGAATCGAAAGCTCATAAAATTGATCAACAATAACATTACATTGACCATTGTTTGTTGTAGTATTCTTTGTCTCTTATGCTGCCACTCATATCCGATACTGCTACATACCGAGTAAAACAGCCTGCCTGAATATTGGCGGAATTCTTACTCACAATGTGAACACTACCTTGCGTAGAATTCCGTAGCGAAGCACGGGTACATCAGCTAGTGTGATTATAAATACAGAAAATAGTAGATTATTGCTGGTAAATGTTTCATTAGTCAAAGTGTGGAGGAGTCCATATGGCTCACATCGCTTAATGAAGAGTGTATAAGACATGGTAGCACAGCACGACTAAATGTAAAATTAATAATTAGGCATAGGCCTGGAACCACTGTAGGTACACATCCTCTTGCATTCATTATCGTTCAACCTTCCTCATATATTCAGGTCATAATTCAGGGGCAAAAACTGAATCGCGCAGCAGTTCCTTGTTAATAAAGAGGAAAGCTTCTGGAAGTGGCCCGACGTTCTCCCTCCCACTCTATCCCGTGACTCCTTATAGGCCTAAGTGGGATAGGGTAAGGAGGAGGAAACCACCCCATTTTCGCTAACTGAAACAATTGGTTGGACCCTTCCAGATCGTGGGGCACTAAGCCAAGATTAAACTTAAATAGTGATGCACGACGCAGCAGCTGACTTCCTTTCAATTACCCATTCATACCTATGATTCACAATAAAATTAGGAGCTGACAATTAATAAATTATAAAATATCACATACATTCGTTGCCAGGACACAAACCAAAAACCAAACAAACAGTTGCGCATTAGCGCTTGCACTGACACACTACACGAGACAGTTGCGCATTGGCGCTTGCACCGACACACTACACACTACACACTCACTGCACTGGCACTGCACTACACTGAAAGTCCCTACACTGCGTCGCAGTCGTCTAGGTGTACTGACAATGGCCGGTGACATGTTCCACGTACATATCTCTAAGCTGCAAACATTAGTCGTGATAAACAGTGCCAGTTCTCTGAAAGAGATGCGTGTTCATTATTAAACTGTTCATTATGCTGTACTTACAGTAAATGTGTACCTAAAGCACAATTGCATCACCAATTCGAAACTTCATACCTTAGTTCACAAGAATTACCGCGGACGGAGAAGATGTTTACTGTCAGGCCTTGAGACTTGAGATTAGCGCATGCGCGGCAGCCAAGCTTACCCTCCACACCCCTTACTGCGAATGCACGCGACTTCTCGTCAGACGATTACAGTAGTCTAGGAGATTAATACGGTGGGGAACTCGATTCTCTTCTCCATTCATTACTTACTATACGGATTGATGATATCATACCTTAACAAGAACGAGATACATGAGATAATATTATTTTGAGATTTTTCCATATCGAGAAAATAGGGCGAAATTCTATACGTTTCGCAGAGAACTTTGCCCCACGTCTTCAAAATGCTTATTACCATATCTACAATTACGGACAGTGACTCTTTTTTTAAATGAGATTTGTTCGTGGCGTCGACCTCTGCAGATCTCTTGCCACTAGTTTCACCATATGAGAGGAACCTGCGTGTAAGTGTAATAGTGTTGAATGTGAGGAAAGGAGCGTTAAGGACGACACAAACACCCAGTCCCCAGGCCAGGGATTTTAATCATTTACGGTTAAAAAAACCCTGACACGGCCGGGAATCGAACCCGGGGCCGCCGGGTGACATGCGGACGCGTTGCCCCTACGCCGCGGGGTCGGACACGGACAGTGAAAGGATCAATCTAAACATGTACGAGATATTTATAACAATAAACTGGCAAACAGCCTGAAGTGAGATGAACTCTATGATGAAAGACGTATCAGATAGGACATCCAGAGAAGGAAAATAAGATCCTACGTGATATAAAAAAATCGAAGGTTTGCCCACTATAACTAATATTTCTCTCGTACTATCAATATTCGTCTGTCAAAATTCGACTTTAATTTAATATTAATGCACATATAAACCTGTCAAAAAAGGAAAGGTGTCGAATTACAGTACACTGTTGGCCATTACAAAATTGCAACACGAAAAATGACGCGCCTGATGGATCCTACATTGCTTAATGCGTAGAGCTGTGTAGGGCAATAACCTAATTAGTTGTTCAGCCGAACGGTGCAGCACCTGCTCAAAATGGCAACACCGATAAGCGGTTCGTAAGTGAACGTCGGAAAACCACTGAGAGGTGGTGGCATTGTGTTTTTCCGCCATTCGTGTGCACAGACAGTGGTAACATGCCGCGTCGAAGAACACAACAACCACATGAATAGATATGACCGCGGGAGATTCATTGCCTATCAGAATTGGGGATTATCCTACCGTGAAATTGGTTTACGCGTTGGCAGAAATGCAACCAAAAATGAAGTGGATATGGGATCAGTGGATCTAGGAGGGGTGGCTGAGTGACATGCAAGAAACCAACGGCTCCATCACTCCAGCGAGCGCGACGAAAGGCATCTGGTGCGCATGGCGATTACGGACCATACATCCATATCATACACGCTCATTATTGCAGGTATCTGACACATTAGTCCATGTCCACACGCATGGTTTTTTGATGTCCGTAGCATAACCACGGTATCCCCTGTCTGTCGTAACTGACATTATTCCTTTCAATGTGCACACTGTTCATTCCAATCAGTGCTTCAGAGTAGGGATTGAATAGCTGGAATGCTATGATGAACCAGTGTGTTACGTACCAGTAGTATTAGAACGTTTTTGAACCAGAGGAATGGCATGCTAAAGAAGAGAGAGATCTAATTCCCCAACTACTTCCCGTCAATATTCAGGCAGGCTGTTATACTCGGTACGCAGCAGTAATCCCATCTATCGGAGATGAGTGGCAGCAGAAGATACAAACCACATTACAGCAAACGATGGTCAGTGTAATATTATTGATCGATTCTATGCGCTTTCTATATCGTAGGCCTTCTCATTTAATTTTCTTCCGACTCCGTGATATTGGGGCATCTTAAAAAAATATTTATAGCGTAGACTGCAGTTCCTTATTCCCCGACTTTACATACCGATTTTCATTAAATTCTGTTTACCATTTCTTCGTGACTTGGCGCAGATATGGGCTTAGCAAGAAAAATCCAAATTAATGAAGATCTCTGTGATCGTAGCCTGTACCGTAAAAAAAGTGTAAGACATAAATAATCGGAAAAGTAATTCTATGTAACTTTAGTTATATAGGTCCACTGATAATATACATATTTGAGAATTAAATTTGAGGCCTTCCCCTAAACTACCATTTCACTCAGCGTGAATGAAATTATTTACGGTCTAGATTGTAGCGACTTATTCTCTGGCTTTATATGCCCATTTTCATTAAATTCTCTTCAACCGTATTCTCGTAATGCGCATAAATAATGCAGACAGCCAGATAGCATTTACGGAAAATTAAAAAGTACATTTCTTTGTTACTGTGGACACGGCCAATATAGAAATACCATTCTTTTTAAATTCTGAGCAATGTACAGACAAAATTCTTATATTATATACATAGATAGCTCTGCATTTCCTAACACTATGCAAAATAAATTACCAACAAGATCCAGTGTAGACAGCTTCCGGTTTCTGCTAGAGATGGGCTGCGAACGGAGTCGCGAAGTGTCTGCTCCAAGGCGACAAGCAGAAACAACGCGCGAGTATCCGAGCAAATTGAATGACACCAACACACCACCGTCTCAGTCTTATACACTGACTGACAGAGCAAATGCAACACCAAGAAGGAGTGGTTCGAAAGGGATGAAAGTTGGGGAAAAAACAGAGACGGCACGGACGAATAATTGATGTTTATTTCAAACCGATATGCAGGTTACACAATGCGCACGGCATCGACTCAGTAGGATGTAGGACCACCGCGAGCAGCGATGCACGCAGAAACACGTCGAGGTACAGAGTCAATAAGAGTGCGGATGGTGTCCTGAGGGATGGTTCTCCATTCTCTGTCAACCATTTGCCACAGTTGGTCGTCCGTACGAGGCTGGGGCAGAGTTTGCAAACGGCGTCCAATGAGATCCCACACGTGTTCGATTGGTGAGAGATCCGGAGAGTACGCTGGCCACGGAAGCATCTGTACACCTCGTAGAGCCTGTTGGGAGATACGAGCAGTGTGTGGGCGGGCATTATCCTGCTGAAACAGAGCATTGGGCAGCCCCTGAAGGTACGGGAGTGCCACCGGCCGCAGCACATGCTGCACGTAGCGGTGGGCATTTAACGTGCCTTGAATACGCACTAGAGGTGACGTGGAATCATACGCAATAGCGCCCCAAACCATGATGCCGCGTTGTCTAGCGGTAGGGAGCTCCACAGTTACTGCCGGATTTGACCTTTCTCCACGCCGACGCCACACTCGTCTGCGGTGACTATCACTGCCAGAACAGAAGCGTGACTCATCGGAGAACACGACGTTCCGCCATTCCCTCATCCAAGTCGCTCTAGCCCGGCACCATGCCAGGCGTGCACGTCTATGCTGTGGAGTCAATGGTAGTCTTCTGAGCGGGCGCCGGGAGTGCAGGCCTCCTTCAACCAATCGACGGGAAATTGTTCTGGTCGATATTGGAACAGCCAGGGTGTCTTGCACATGCTGAAGAATGGCGGTTGACGTGGCGTGCGGGGCTGCCACCGCTTGGCGGCGGATGCGCCGATCCTCGCGTGCTGACGTCACTCGGGCTGCGCCTGGACCCCTCGCACGTGCCACATGTCCCTGCGCCAACCATCTTCGCCACAGGCGCTGCACCGTGGACACATCCCTATGGGTATCGGCTGCGATTTGACGAAGCGACCAACCTGGCCTTCTCAGTCCGATCACCATACCCCTCGTAAAGTCGTCTGTCTGCTGGAAATGCCTCCGTTGACGGCGGCCTGGCATTCTTAGCTATACACGTGTCCTGTAGCACACGACAACACGTTCTACAATGACTGTCGGCTGAGAAATCACGGTACGAAGTGGGCCATTCGCCAACGCCGTGTCCCATTTATCGTTCGCTACGTGCGCAGTACAGCGGCGCATTTCACATCATGAGCATACCTCAGTGACGTCAGTCTACCCTGCAATTGGCATAAAGTTCTGACCACTCCTTCTTGGTGTTGCATTTGCTCTGTCAGTCAGTGTATATAGCTGAGACGGGCAACGCGTACCCAGCGGCATTCAAACAGTTCGGCAAACGTTTGATCTCCCTGGCCACTCACTTGCCTAGCAGGAGGTGATTTATGACGGCAGTGGGCTTTAAAAGGAAGTTTGCGTTCCCCTTCAGAAATCCTCACGGCTCTGTTGCCAATTCACCTTCAGTTTCTTCTTTCAGCTCAGACAATTCGCACTTGCTTTGTTCGCTGTTTGAAAGTTTTGGATTATTTCTTTGCTCCGCTAATTAATATTCATGAAGTGTGTTGCTTTTCACTTCGCTTCATGCAGTAATGTGGAGGCCGTGGGAATCACACCTGGAAATTATCGCATCAGAAAATCCTGAATTAAATCTGCCAGTGCACGCAAACGATCATCAACCGAGCACCAGTAACACTAATAATCGACCGAGTAGTACTGGTTGCGTGTCCGCGAGTGATACCCAGCCGAGCAGCAGAGGTTCCGCGTCCGCGAGTGATACTCAGCCGGTATTTTGAATGAACATTAGGGTAAGTTGTTCTCCAGAAGTGTTAGTTCATTTTCTAGATATCTCTACTCCAGAACTAAACCCGTATCCTTCTGCATGAGAAGCATGACTTCACCATCTCAGCCAGATTATCCTCGATTCTCAGGGAGTAACGTGCTAAATTACAGCGACTAGCGTTTCCTAGTTATATCGTGGTAAACAGCTTAAACCTATAGTAAAAATCTAGAACAGGTTTCCAGTTTTAACCGGGTCAGAAATAGAATGAATGAAGCGCTATCTAGCGATAAGGATGGGAACTGTGCCGGCTGCCGAAGCCTGTCGCACTCGTCTGGGGCAATGATCTTTGACTGACAGATGAAATGAAATGATATTGGAGAGTGTGGCTGGAATGAAAGATGACTGGAAAAACCGGAGTACAAAGAGAAAAACGGGTCCCGCCTCCTGCATATTACAAACAGAGGGCTACAATGACACAAAGCTCTTCATTGCAAAGCCCATGATGACATACAAATCTCTTCCTTTCGTATTTATTGTACTCCTCACCTACAAGCCATAAATATTTATCAAGCTACGAAACAATGAAAAAAACGCCAAGAAAAATTGAGTCGCGGTATTGTGTCGCTACATCTTTCATCTTTTCTCATTCCTGTTAGTACTCAAACAATATATACGGAATACCACAGCATTTGTTCACTTTCCTCCTTGCTATTTATCAAAATCAGAGAAGCAATTTCCCACTCCATTCTTGGAAATGAAGTATGTATATCTATGAAATTTATTCATTGCTATTGAGGGATTTATCAAAATCCCTCAGTTTATAAATAAACAACGTTTTATATGAGAATAATTTCGATGTGGCAGAAGGTAGCAAATATTGCGTAAAAATATTAAGCAGTTAAACGTAAAAGCAATATTGTTGTAAATCAGTCTCTCCCTTCCTTCCTTCCTTCCTTCCTTCCTTCCTTCCTTCCTTCCTTCCTTCCTTCTTCTGTAACGGTCAACAGAGGTTGAACTTGTAAGTGAATGACACAGGATCTAGACTGGCTGAGTGGCTCAGACGGTAGAGTACTGGCATGATTGAGGCCGGCCAAGGCTCAGTAGAGCGGTGCCTGTAGGTACTCGAATACAGCAACCTCATGTCAGTTGATTTACCAGCACGTAAAAATAAATTTCGGACAAAATTCCGGCACTCTAGGGTCTCAGAAATAATAATATACACTGACTGACAGAGCAAATGCAACACCAAGAAGGAGTGGTCAGAACTTTATGCCAATTGCAGGGTAGACTGACGTCACTGAGGTATGCTCATGATGTGAAATGCGCCGCTGTGCTGCGCACGTAGCGAACGATAAATGGGACACGGCGTTGGCGAATGGCCCACTTCGTACCGTGATTTCTCAGCCGACAGTCATTGTAGAACGTGTTGTCATGTGCCACAGGACACGTGTATAGCTAAGAATGCCAGGCCGCCGTCAACGGAGGCATTTCCAGCAGACAGACGACTTTACGAGGGGTATGGTGATCGGGCTGAGAAGGCCAGGTTGGTCGCTTCGTCAAATCGCAGCCGATACCCATAGGGATGTGTCCACGGTGCAGCGCCTGTGGCGAAGATGGTTGGCGCAGGGACATGTGGCACGTGCGAGGGGTCCAGGCGCAGCCCGAGTGACGTCAGCACGCGAGGATCAGCGCATCCGCCGCCAAGCGGTGGCAGCCCCGCACGCCACGTCAACCGCCATTCTTAAGCATGTGCAAGACACCCTGGCTGTTCCAATATCGACCAGAACAATTTCCCGTCGATTGGTTGAAGGAGGCCTGCACTCCCGGCGCCCGCTCAGAAGACTACCATTGACTCCACAGCATAGACGTGCACGCCTGGCATGGTGCCGGGCTAGAGCGACTTGGATGAGGGAATGGCGGAACGTCGTGTTCTCCGATAAGTCACGCTTCTGTTCTGTCAGTGATAGTCACCGCAGACGAGTGTGGCGTCGGCGTGGAGAAAGGTCAAATCCGGCAGTAACTGTGGAGCGCCCTACCGCTAGACAACGCGGCATCATGGTTTGGGGCGCTATTGCGTATGATTCCACGTCACCTCTAGTGCGTATTCAAGGCACGTTAAATGCCCACCGCTACGTGCAGCATGTGCTGCGGCCTGTGGCACTCCCGTACCTTCAGGGGCTGCCCAATGCTCTGTTTCAGCAGGATAATGCCCGCCCACACACTGCTCGCATCTCCCAACAGGCTCTACGAGGTGTACAGATGCTTCCGTGGCCAGCGTACTCTCCGGATCTCTCACCAATCGAACACGTGCGGGATCTCATTGGACGCCGTTTGCAAACTCTGCCCCAGCCTCGTACGGATGACCAACTGTGGCAAATGGTTGACAGAGAATGGAGAACCATCCCTCAAGACACCATCCGCACTCTTATTGACTCTGTACTGTACCCGTAAAAATGTGTTCATATCTTTAAGGCGCTTGATATTAAATGAACGAGCATGAGTCTTGATCTCGGTTGTGGCTTTATCATTGGAGCTGGTACAGAGAGAGGTATAGTTATCAAATTGAGAGATTATTTTGATAAATTGAGTTTATTGATCATCAAAAGCAAGTTCATATCACCTTCATACAGCAGCGTGGAAATGTCGTGGCTGGTTGGTACCTCCAAGTCCTGGGATGGTGCTGGACATCGACCGGGCAGGGACCACACCTGCTCGGATGAGGAATTCTGGAACGTCTGGAGGTTCTGGAAGTGTCTCGACGTTCTGGAAGTCTCGACGTTCTGGAATGTCTTGAAGATTGGTACGCGTTCCTGGGTTCGATTCGAGACGTAATTCACACCTGAATTTCCTGTACGGCACTCCACACATTCAGGGCACTGTCTGAACAGATATGACCTTTTTAATTATGATTACTGCAAAAACGTTCTAGAATAATCACTCGAAGAACAAGTACTGGTAGAAATGCAAGTTCATAAGGCAAGCTCACTGTAAGTCAGGATGTTCTAGAGGATTACTGTTACTGCAGCCCTAAATGCACAGTTCTGAAGGTTGAAAACATATTGGCAATGAACTGAATAAGTAGCACTCGGAAACTGCCCTGTTGCATTAATAAGCGAAGTGAATAGCTATTAAAGAAAATAATATTCGAAAGAAAAAGTCTCACTTCATAAATTATGGATCACTCAAAATACTGGAAAGTTCTAGGCTTTCGGGAAATGCGATATGCGTATTCCGAATTGTCACAGTCTTTAAGAATCAAAACATAAGTCCCTGTGCAGCACTTGGAAAGCATTGCATATTTCACAATTAAACGTAATGTTTAATGTCCCCTAAGTTCAATGTTCCAGAAATTGATTCAAAAATATAAGTTCGCGTAAGTTCAATGTGATACACAACACACGTGAAAATTCAATCGTCGTCGAATAAGTAAGTCCTTATGTGGCACTTAAGAAAAAAACAAAGTTCCAATGTGTAGAAATAACAAAGTTCCAATGTGCAAAAATGTTAAAGTCCCAACACGACACTCGAAGAAAATAAAGTTCCGTGACAATGTTCCAGTATGTCACCTTAAGAAAATAATAAAGTCTTATCGCGACACTTGGCGAAAATAACTAAGTTTCAGTGAGACGCTTCAGAAAAAAAACAAAGTTCTTATATGGCACTTTAAGAAAAAAACAAAGTCCAATCACGACACACGACAAAGAAAACAAAGTCCCAATGTGTCAATATGACAAAGTTCCATTACGATGCTCGCAGAAAACAAAGTCCCATTCAGGCACTTCAAGAATATGGCAAAGTCCTGATACAACACTTAGAGAAATACCGAACTTGGATTTCGCAGACTGTCGACTAGAAGTTCGACACACACAAGACTTCTCTTGTCACCCGTGTCACAGAGACGGCGGAGTGACAGACACACTGAATTCGTAGGTCGGGTGGTCTTCCTTTTATACACGTTCGCATGGAAGTGTCTAGAACTCGGGTACTATCTACCCTTATAACTTCTATAATACTCGGTGGATTTTCTTGAAATCTGAACAGATGATGTCTATTGTAAGGGCCTTTAAGATGGCAGTGTCAAAATAGCGATAAATTAGCTCAAAGATGTACTTTTGGGGCGAGCTGGATCATTACCATATATGGTAGCGAAGAGCTGGCTTACGGCGGCCACGTCACTCGCTGGGTACGTCACTGCGTTCGGCGGGCTGCCTACCTTCCATCTCGCGCGAAGTTCAACAAACATACTTCGGACTTCTGTCGTAGCGGTGTTCCCGGTACAGTACCTCGACGTATTTCTGCGTGCATCGCCGCTCGCGGTGGTCCTACATCCTACTGAGTCGATGCCGTGCGCATTGTGTAACCTGCATATCGGTTTGAAATAAACATCAATTATTTGTCCGTGCCGTCTCTGTTTTTTTCCCCAACTTTCATCCCTTTCGAACCACTCCTTCTTGGTGTTGCATTTGCTCTGTCAGTCAGTGTAATAATAATAATAATAATAATAATAATAATAATAATAATAATAATTACATTGGACTTAGCACCAAGAAAGGCGCCTAGCCATTACACTGGGCTAAATTCATATAAAGTGCTGACGCCAGAATTGGGAACAAGCCAGGAAGATGATGATTACATATCAACGATTACCAAGCCTCCTCTTAGTCAAAATTCTACTTTTTCTATCGCTTTTCCCACACTGGTGGGGTCACGGTTGCGAACAGTGCTGCACATGTGGATATGGCCCGGTTTTACGGCCGGATACCCTTCCTCACCCAACCGTATGTGCAGGTAGGTATTTACTATTGCGTGTGCCTGTGATGGCTGCTAGTGTGGTATGCTGTGTGAATATGAAGACGAATGTGCTGGAACAAATACAAGCACCAAGTTCCCAAGCCGCAGAAAGTAACCATTCACAGTTAAGTCTCCAGCGTGGCCGAGAATCGAGTCGAACCCGGGGCCCTCTGAAGTGATCAGTACGCCCAATTGAATTTGAACGCGAAGCTATCTGATTGGCTAAATTCAGAAGCCGATGAAATGATAACAGAATCGAATTTTTTTTTTTCAAATTATATATCAGTATCACCAACCCTCTAACGCTCATATATCCGGTTCACGTTGTTTCCAGTCACCCTGTATACAGTGTGATTCTGCCACACCTTCCAATGTAGTTTTATGCAACTCACAATATTCATTCCGTCCTGAAAACATCTGCCCTGCCGGTATGCTCAGACAACACAACCGGATATAGGCCTACTGGTATTTACCGCCTCACCATGATAGGACGTCGTAATGCTACACTCGTATTAAACACTCGAAGACATGCGTGTGCCTTCTAGATCATATGAACCTGACAAGCCGGCAAAACATTAAATTGATATTGTCACCGCAGTAAACCTAATGCTTGCTATAAACTGCCCAGTGTGACGTACGGAACGTAGTGTAGTTGGTAAAGGCGTGGCTGAGCGGGCTTGCATGTCAGGTGGGAGGTTCGAGCCCGAAGCGATTACAAATTTCTGAAATATTTGTTTAAAACGTACAGCACGCAGTGTAAGTTCATTACCCGCTTTCATGAAAACTGTGTGTGAATGAATGTGTTTGTGGCCCTAAGAAGCGCCGATTAGTTAGCAGGCCGGACACACACAGGCCGGAAATAATAGCAACACAACTGCCCTGACAAAGTTTTATCGCAGCAAATGTTCGATGTTATGACCGTTTTGGTTTATGTACATTCGGGCCCGGTGTCCAATAGATCGTCTTGCGCGCTGAAGCATTCCAGGTGTAATTGCTCGGCAGGTGTCCGTGATGAGTAGCCGGAACTGGTCAGTGTTTTCCGGCTCTTGAGTGTAAACGACGTTCTTCAAATGTCCCCACAAGAAGAAGTCTAACGGCGTTAAATCCGGTGATCTGGCGGGCCAAGAAACAGGGCCTACTCGTCCTATCAATTTCCCTGGCAGTTCCTCGTTCAGATGGTTACGAACGGGCAAAGTCGAATGTGGTGGATTTCCACCCTGTTGCAACCACATCGTCAAACGATCGTGCAAGGGCACATTCTCCAGCAGCAGTGGGAGTTCCTGACGCAGAAAGTGCAGGCAGCATGAGCCCGAACAATGGCCCTCAAAGAAATAAGGTCCAATCAGGCGAACGCCCAAGATTCCACACCAAACATTGACTCCCTATTGTACTTGATGAGCAGCCTGTCGCACCCAGTGAGGATTGTCCGGACTCAAATAGTGATTGTTCTGGCGATTGACGTTCCCATTATTGTGGAAGCGCGATTCGTCCGAAAACAAGATATGCGATACGAATGCTGCATCATTGTCCAGCCTGCCTAATAGCCACCGACAGAACTCTATTCGAGCTCCGAAATCCCGCCCACGGAGCTCTTGGTGTAGCTCAGGATGGTATAGGTGAAATTTATGTTCATGCAGTATTCAATAGACGAACGGCTGGCTGGTATTCACCCGTCGAGCAGTCGCCCTTGTACTGATGTGTAGATTATTACGAGCTGCCTCCAGAACGGCCTCTTCCTTTTCACCCGATGTAACGGTCCTATCGCGGACTGGTGGCTGGTTGGAAATCACGCCTGTTGTCCTTAGGCGTCTTTGAACACGACGGATTGTCGTAGCAGCCGGGTGTCACCTGTCGGGATACCGTTCCTGGTATAGCGTTGTGCCTCGCATGCTTTTTTTAATATATATATATATATATATATATATATATATATAATTTAAGGGGCCTAACAGCGGAGTATGCGCAGGGCACAAGACGAATAACAGCGTCATTCTACTGTTCGAATGTGGCAAACGTATTCAAACATCATACCATTGCAAAATATTTGAAGGATGGAGGATTCGGATCGCCGGTGGCACATTCCGTCGATTGCACTTCGAACACCTAACCACATCCGCTACTTTACAGTGCTGGAAACATGTTGGTAGTACGACGAGAGCAGAGTAAATATGCCATCCGGTTCGGTTTTTAAGACATTAATTACTGCACTGTTTCCTAGTTTTATGCATTGATTCCCCTCTTCGTTACACCCGGTCACGAGGCACGACACATTAACATAGTTACATGGTAAAAGGACGTTGCTACATGATTTCAAGGCGTCATATTTTGCGAACGGATGACGTAACATTTCTCTAAGGATCAGAACCGTGTGCAAAATTGGCTAACTGCACATTAGTACCATACAGTACGCCTGCAAGGTAATAGCACCCCTATAACAATGTGCAGTTTAGTTGGGCTGCAGCAAACGATATTGGAAGGGACTGCTGAATTACACTGTATATGTACGTCTACACCTTAGTCCCGTTTTCTGATACGGATTTGGGGATGAGTTGAAGTGAAATTATGTGCCACGTTTTACGGCCGGGTGCCCTTCCCGACGCCAACCTCAGTTGAGGAGCTAATGAAGATGAAATGAATCATGGTGAATGAAACGCGGTAAGGAGGTGGAAGGAATCTGCTATGGACTATGAATTGGAACTGTCCCGAAATTTGCCTCGAAGTAAAAAGGCGAGACCACAGAGAAACATTCTGAGGACAGGCGACGGTTTGGTTCGAACCCATTCGTCTCCCAAATACAGAGTTTGGCTCCATACTCATAGCGTGTTAACACGTGCTGCAACTCCTCTCGGTTGATAGTGTTTTACCCATATGTTCCTTTTCAATTATGCGTCACACTTCCAAGTTATTTATTATCTTTCTTTCTTAATCTGTTTACCCTCCAGGGTTGTTTTTTTTTTTTTTCCTCGGACACAGCGAGGTATCCCACCTCTACCGCCTCAAGGGCAGTGTCCTGGAGCTTCAGACTTTGGGTCGGCGGATACAACTGGGGAGAATGATCGGTACCTCGCTCAGGCGGCCTCACCTGCTATGCTGAACAGGGGCCTTGCGGGGGGATGGGAAGATTAGAAGGGATAGACAAGGAAGAGGGAAGGAAACAGCCGTGGCCTTAAGTTAGGTACCATCCCGGCATTTGTCTGGAGTAGAAGTGGTAAACCACGGAAAACCACTTCCAGGATGGCTGAAGTGGGAATCGAACCCACCTCTACTCAGTTGACCTCCCGAGGCTGAGTGAACCCCGTTCCAGCCCTCATACCACTTTTCAAATTTCGTGGCAGAGCCGGGAATCGAGCCCGGGCCTCCGGAGGTGGCAGCTAATCAAAGGCTGACTATTTATTATCTAACGTTTTTATTAACACTGCATACTCATATAGCTATTGTTTAAAGCTCGGGATGTTCAGATGGGTCAGGGTAATCGTACTGGCGCTGTCGCTGCGCTCTTGCTGTGTGTGCTGTTCTCTTTTCAGCGCACATTTTTCTGCATGTTTTATCGTTTCGGTAGCTATTAGCATTACTGGGCCCCACACGCAACTATGCTGATTAGAAATGCTACTCGATCTCACAGCAATAAATTTATTCCTGATTAGCGTGGCCTCGAATCAATCTCTCATGAGCTTGGGACATGATTTACGAGATGTATTAAACTATCTGAAAATATGTTGTGTAGTAACAAATTGAAAAAAATATACTATCATAAAAATACGTTGTTTCTGTATTACCACACTTTAAGTATGTGTCATAAATCACACACAAGTTATGTTGAGACTGTACCTCGTTAATCCTGGAGAGGGCACGTAAAAATAATCCCTTGAGGAGGCACGCACTGTGTTTTAGACTAGGTCATGAAAAAATAGCACGAATTAAGCAAAAATCGATGTCTTTATGTTAAAGAATTAGTAAATAATTTGGTACAAACTTGTAAATAATGTTCAAAGGTATTTTGACAATACAAGAATTGGATGTTAAATTCATGTTCATTCTGCGTCATCACTCGATTCTTGACTTTCCATACTGCAACTGAACACATGCCACTGGCACACACGGCATCTAGTCTTGATTTTTCTGTTGGTTTCTTTATTTCTGTTGCAGTAGGCACATCTTCCAGGCCCTTCTAGTTCTTGTTGACCTGCAAAAGGCTGCTCTTAAGACAATGCTGACATTTAGTGAGTGTTCCTTTTTTTAGCCCGGTAGGGAGAGTTTGAATACCATTCTTCAAATACCTCACGCATAGCTGTTGGTTTAGTTATTTCAAATAATTACGCCTTTGAATGTTAGTTACCTTTTTTGTTTTTCTAGTGGCTTTACGTCGCCCCGACACAGATAGGTCTTATGGCGGCGATGGGATAGGAAAGGCCCAGGAGTTGGAAGGAAGCGGCCGTGGCCTTACTTAAGGTACAATCCCAGCAATTGCCTGGTGTGAAAATGGGAAACCACAGAAAACCATCTTCAGGGCTGCTGACAGTGGGGTTTGAACCCACTATCTCCCGGATGCTAGCTCACAGCCGCGCGTCGCTATCCGCACGGCCAACTCACCCTGTACAGTTACCTTTCGCATGCTTGAAAATAATATACGAATTAATTCAAGTAATGTTCAAGATAGTAAAAAACAAAGTTATTGGCCAACGGTTCGTTGTGCGTGAAACTGAGTAACGCTCTTTGTAAGTCCTTCGATTTCTCTTTCCCTGTTTCTATCCCTATGCGTTAGACTTCACTATATATGAAGGCACTATTTTACACGAAAATAAAACAAAACTGATATATTATTGGTATATTAACTGAAACAATGTAGTAAAACTTAACTCATAAACACGCATACGTTATGTGGCGCGCCAGTAGTTCTGGACCGGATCCGTCAAGCGATGCATTTACTTAGGCTGAAACTTCATTGGACGGGTCCAATTTAAGTTACTGAGGGGATGGAACCTTGCTGTTCTAGTGAACAACGAAGACTAAAGTTTTCCATCACAAACCGATGTCGGATGTCCCGGAAAAATGCAGGATACCGGGATAAGGACTGTTCAAGGTCACGTAAACATAGTTTTGCTTTCATCAAAGGAATAGCATTGACACACAAATTGCCAGTTTCAACAACCAATACTCCAACTTGGCGCGTTCCAAGTGGCGGATAGGGGGGGTCCTAACCGGCTTGCCAGCGGACTTGAGCGAAATAAAATAGCTCTCGCGGACGAAACACACAACCCCCTGTGGGTGGGGGGGGGCGCAGACGAATAATACACTCACGGTATCCCCTGCCTGTCGTAAGAGACGACTAAAAGGTGCGATCAAAGGATGATGATTTTAGAACCATGAGACTACTTGTGATTAGTACCATTACATGAGGAACAACATGGGTCAACTTTTCTTGCGATTGGTACCACCGTGTGAGGAACACCATGGGCCTACGTTACTTATGAGTAGTACCCTTATGTGAGGAACACCACGGGTCTGGGCACTGCCTGTGGTTAGTACTGCCGTGTGTATTCCACCGAGGCAGGGGGTGAGGCGCCATTCGGCTGCGCGGACTAATGTCCATGCGCTGGAATGCGTCTGTGTTCAGAATGGGTCTGCGCTACCTATGAATAGTACCACTTTCTGAGAAACTCTTGCTGTTGGGTCTACTTTGCCTGTGATTAGTAACACTATGTGAGAAACACCCCGGATTTGACTGGCGGCCGTGATTAGTACCACTATCTGAAGAAAACCATGGGTCTGCGTTACCTCAGAGTAGTTCCATTATGTGAAGAACACCATGGAATTTGTTATCTATGAGCGTTACCATAATGTGTCATACACCGTGGGTCTACATTGCGTATGATTAGCATCACTACGTGAGGTACACCACGAGTATACGTGGTCTGTGATTAAGTCCACTATGTGAGGAACACCATGGGTCTGCGTTGCTTGTGAGTAGTACCCTTACGTGCCAAACACCATGGAGTTGTGTTTGACATACCATGGGTCTACATTACCTGTGATTAGTACCACCATGCGAGACACACCATCAGTCTACGTTACCTGTGATTAGTACCAGTATAGGAAGAAAACCATGGTTCAGTTTTACCAGTGATTTGTACGATTATGAGGGGCCTGGGACCTGGATTTTAGACCCCTATAGATAATTACCATCACCTCAGTAGTTTAGACATTGTGAATTGGATTAAATTATCATTTTTGTTTCACTATTGCTTTTTCGTCATCATTCGTTTAAGATTCTAATCAGTGGTTATATTTTGAAGTTTTAATTTTCATTTCGTAGCATTTTATACCATTAGAGGTCGATGACCTAGCTGTTAGGCCCCTTTAAACAACAAATATCATCATCAGTTTCACCAATGTCTTCTTGCCCTTCCAGAATTTTGGCAACTTCGCACTTAGTAAGAAATCCATAATTCTTTTAAAACACACTTTCAAATTTCAAATTTATTTTGAATGACTTCTACTTTGGGACCTATGAGTGAATGAATTATTTTCTCATATATTGCTAAGAAAGAGAATGAAAACTTTCGTTCGCTTTCGGCCTTATGTCACCAATCAATGTACTTATTTACCGATACTGTATAAGCGGCCTGAGTTCATCAAACCAATGCCGATGACTGAAGAATATTCGAGTCTAGTCTGTTTGTGGTGTAACATTATCACTCACTGTTCGGATTGCCAACATTTTCCTAAACTTCAGTGTTAATAATAATAATAATTAATAATTATAACACTGATCACGATATTTTTATTATTATTCATTATTATTGTTAATTGTTTTATACCCCTCTGACTACCTGCACGGTTTTTAGAGATGCTGAGGTGCCAAAATTATATCCCGCAGAAGTCTTTTTACGTGTCAGTAAATCTGCCGACACGAGGCTGGCGTATTTGAGCACCGCCAAATTTCACTGGACTAAGCCGGGATCGAATCTACCAACTAGGTACTCAGCCCGAACTTCAGTATTAACTTGTGACTGTTCAAGTTAATGTACATAATCCCTTAGCATGGCACTCTTTGTCTCCATTGTATCCTACATTTAATGCAGGAAGAATTCAAAGCAAAACAATTTCGTTTTTAAATGAATCTAAGGCAATATTTTGGAGTTTTAGTATCAAGAAGGAAAACAAGCATACATGAGTCAGTATTCCAAAGCTACTTTTACTCACCCTTATTCCCGGGCTGTGTCCTATTTTAAACAACGAAAAGGGCCGATGACCTCGATGGTAGGCCCCTTTAAACAACAAACATCAACAAACATCATCAAACAACGAATAATGGAATCCCTAAATTTTGGAATTTTGAGTTAATAAGAAATTGCAATTAACTGAAGGTGTATTGAAAATATTGAACATCAAAATTTATAAAATACTTAAAGAAACATACCGGTAGTTGCCCACCAAGCGCCTCACTGTATCATGCCATACTACAATGTTCAATGCCGTTTGGTAGCTTTATAGTCAAGGAATAACACACGCCAACACAAAATATACACATAAGCGGACTTTTGAATTCAAAGGTGCACGAAGTGGGGTAATTCCAACGGTTTAATTGCCACCAACAAAGCTTCTGTAAGGTATTCTACAGCGCATGAATGGATCAGCTGGTTTAAAGTAGACGTCAGCAGATACACAGCAAAGATAGTCGATTGTGAAGATGAAATAGTACAAGAGAAGTCTGAACAGCAAGGAGAATGTATTTTTTACACTTCTTTTAAAATGGCCTTCGGTTTTGTAAAGAACCATTTAGGATTTTCATATCACGTTGTTGAACATCCTTCCTAATACTGACGTGATACCAAGGTGCTAGAGTACATCACGAAAGGAACACAGCCTATAACATATCACAACACATACACCTTTGCCCAAAAAGGTTGCACTCGAATCGGCAGCAGACCAGTCGAACTTGTTCCCGAGCTGTACACTTTGGCCCTGAGGTACGCCTGCCAGCTGCAGTTAGACTGAAGCTAGACTCTCTCTCAATAGTAGCCTGCATTTGATACAAGAAAAATTCAAAGTAAATTAATTTGATGAAGTTTAAATGCATCTAAGTTAATATTTTAGAGTTACCGTATTATTAGCATTGAAATACAAGATAAATATTTGTTCAGACTGAGTAAAGAAAAGAGGTTACTGACTATTGCCTACTGACCAGACCACATGCAAAATAAAGAAAAAACGGTTCTGTCAAAGAGTCTAACTTTGGACTGTCTTTCAGCCTGTGAACTTGGCTGATACTGAAGCAGATAGGGAAGTGAAGTAACCATTCTATTATACATGAACTCCGCGGTGAACTGAGGATAGAGACAACTACGATGTCCTCCATCATAAGTGGCAATTAGGTCAGCCGACGGGGACTGTCAACTTGGGAATGGGAAACAACGACTTAGACATTTCTAGGTGAGTTTGTCATTGTTTCCATTCGTTTGTGCCAGGCTTCTCAGTTTCATCTTTTCTCTTGCAGCTCTCTTTGTTCTCATTCTACTCCGATAGTATTGGGTTTGCAAGGCTTAGGAAGTCTTTTATGTTCAGGCCTGTATTGGCCTTCCCTTTCCTTAGACTGATACTTTGACTCTTCGAAAGCCTGGACCACAACTCTTTCCGCCTATAATTAATGTTAAGAGGGAGTGATCGTCTCAGTATACGTCCGGATCCTTGGCTGAATGGTCAGCGTAATCACCTTCGGCTGAGAGGGACCTTGGGTTCGTTTCCCGGCCGGGACAGAGATTTTAACCTTCAGTAGTCGCTTCCATTGGTCCGGGATTGGGTGTTTGTACTGTCCCAACATCACTGCAACTAACACACTACACTGTCCTCCACTACAATAACACGCAATATCCTATACACCGCAGATGCCGCCCACCCTTGTCGGAGGGTCTGACTTACAAGGACTGCAACAGGCTAGAAATAGCCACACGAAATTATTTCATCTCAGTATACTTCCCCCGTAAGACAATAAATACCATCGGCATGGGAACACTCGCTCTGGCCGGGAGATTAGGAATGGTTATGGAAGGGATGATGAAAAGAAAGCGGTGGCTGAAGGGGGATTTACAGGCTAGTGATGAGAATGGTTGAGAAGAGGCCTCTTGTCCAAGTTTTTTCTTCATTCTTTTCTCTTTATCCTAGCTCAGCCCGGTCGTATTTGAAGGTGCTCAGATAAGTCAGTCTCTTGCCAGTAGATTTACTGGCACATACAAAAACTCTTGCGGTACAGAATTCCGGAAGCTCGGCGTCCCCGAAAACCGTAAAAGTATTTAGTGGGACGTAAAAACCAATAACATGATTATTTATTTATCTCTTTATTACAACGATTACTTTCATTTGCACAATAGTTCCATATATGTGCGTGTGAATATTTATATACGCATAATTTCAACAACATGTAATTTAATTTTCCAAAATTGGCATACATTTGTATGGATTTTTCCTCTTCTCTTCAGTTTTGGGCACCGTTTGGTGCGGGTGAAGTGAACGGTGGAAGTGGGGAGGAGACTGGATGAAGTAAGAATCAACAGAGCGTGGATCATCTCGTGTAGGAAAGGATTTTGGCGCTCGATGGTTCGGCAATGAATCTTCGTAATACGAGGGTATAAGTTGTAGGATAGGGAAGATTTCGCCTACGTCTAAATTGTATCACTGGAACGGGAGCCAGTGTGTGTGTGACGGATGAGTCGATCTCTGGATAGGAATGGTCGATATAGGATAAAACTTTGTTAATTTTGTAATGTTCCTAGTCAGGTCTCCAATTAGGAGCGAGCTTCATCTTGGACCTTGAAAGGAAGCCACACGTAGTGGCCTATGAAAGTGGCAATAACCGGGGATATAACGTTTAATTCCATTCTTATTTCTTCTCCTGGTTGGTGAGTTAACTCGGACATTTGTGATGTGTAGTTAATATAATTACTATGCGCAAAAGCATTTCCTCATTCGCCATCTACAGTGCATTAGGAGTGTCTCGAACGATCAATTACGCGTTACCCTTTGATGATGCGATATCAGTTCTAGAATGATTCCACATTGGTTAACATTTCTTGTTTTCCGCTCCGATATTTCATTTTTCCGTATCTCACAACGCAGAATAATTCTTGCTATTTTAAAAACCCATTTATTATTATTACACAGCTGTGTACGGATCATTCGTTCTGATTTTTATGTTTCCTTCACATTCCAGATACCTCACCAGCCAAATTGGAGGGTTTTTCTTTTTTTCTTTTTTTTTTTTTTTGCTAGGGGCTTTACGTCGCGCCGACACAGATAGGTCTTATGACGACGAAATTGGAGGGTTTGATCCCGGTTCAGTCCGGTAGTATTTGAAGGTGATCACATACACCAGATGCTGGCACCTACGAGACAATATTCTGGCATCTCGGCATCTCTAAAAGTCAGAAAAATAGTTAATGGGTCATAAATCCATTACCAGTAGCCTATTATACTGTTATTACTGATAATATTAATATTAAACCACCATTTTATACACACTCATTTAGCTATTTCTTGAGGTAGATTACTTAAATTTTAGGCCCCTTAAAGCAGCAAGCATGACCATCATCATCACCCCTTATTGACGAGAAGCTCTTATAGAAACTACAATATGTATACCTGTAGAATCTAAATAACAGAGCTACAGTATGAACTACGTCTACCTAGACTTCAGTGGAAGACATACAGACAAGGACGAAAGTACTCCTACTGTAAAGCATGTTACAGTGACTCGGTTAATACTTCTTCCGCATACTCATTTCCCTTTTTGGTAACATGAATGACATTTCACGTAATGCCACAGATCAGCCAAAAGTGCAATATCGTATATGTGTGTAGAAAGGAGGAAAGATTACGTTGTAACGACCAGTTAGTCCCGGACGGAAGTATTCGTACACTTTGCCGTAAACAAGGAAACAACGGACAAAATACACTGACTGAGCAAATGTCATGGGATAGCGGAGCACTGATGCGCAGGTGTGTTGTCTGCGCACCACACGCCCCCTGTGCCAGCGGCAGTTGTATAGGAGACCTTGTGAGCAGTGGCTGTGCATGTGACAGGTGTAACATGGAACGTCGTCGTGAGCTGACACCGTTCGAACGGGGTATGGTGGTCGGTGCCCGACGGATGGGAAGTACGATTTCGGAAGTGGTGCGGGAATTCGGCTTCACATGATCAACTGTGTCCAGGGTGTATCGTGAATTGTTGAATGCGGATGTCACCGTCCACAACAAACGAGCGACCGGCCGTCCAGCCACCCTCGATGACCGTGACCGGCGACTTCTGAGACGGATTGTCAGTAGTGACAGACGGGCAATCGTGCAACAAATTACGGTTCCATTCAACACAGGCCGTGCTAGACACGTCTCCCAGTGGACAATCCGTAGGAACATGGGTTCTCTGGGGTATGGGAGCCGGCACCGCACATGGGTGCCACTGTTAACCCAACGTCATCGGGCACAACGACGCGTATTTTTCGCCAGTCACCAGAGATGGACACTGGAACAATGGCGTAACGTGATATGGTCGGACGAATCACGATTTCAACTGCACCATGCCGATGGGAGGCACCGTGTATGGCGCAGACCACATGAAGCGATGGATCCCGCCTGTCTCTAAGGTGTGGTCCAGCGCGCTGGTGTGTCTGTATGGTCTGGGGTGCATTTTCCTGGTATGGAATGGACTCCCTAGTTGTTCTGGGTGAGACTTTGAATGGTACGCGGTATGTTGAGCTGCTCGGAGACCATCTCCACCAATTTTTAGCCTTCCAGCGCCCAGACGGTTCTGCGGTGTTTCAAGATGATAACGCGCCGCCACATCGCTCCCACGTCACCTGGGAATGGTTCCAGGAACATACAGCGGAGGTCCAACGACTGCCATGGCCACCCGGGAGCCCCGATATGAACCCTATCGAGCATATCTGGGATGTCCTGGAACGCAGGCTCCGTGCCATGGATCCTGCACCCACGAACAGACCAGCATTGGTGGCCGCTCTGCAAAAGATTTGGTGTCAGCTGCGTCCAAAAGACTACTAGGGACTTGTCGACTCACTTCCACGGCGTCTCACTGCAGTTCGCAGGGCCAGAGGAGGCCCCACACGCTATTAGGTGACTACCCCATGAGATATGCTAAGTCAGTGTAGTTGTCTACCACGCAGTCGCTCTCGGATGTTGACTGCTGTATTGAGTGAGTGGTGGGATGAAAGTGGCTAAAATAGGTCGAAAAGGATAGTAAACTACCGTGTAAATGAGGTGGCTTATTGTCTCATTAAATGGGACAACATATTCCAAAATTGCGAACATCGTTAGGAGAAGTCGTTCGGTCTGTATAGTTAAATTCAAAGAAACGAACTTGCTAACAAAGATTTGGTGTCTCACAAAAACTGACCAGCAGGGAAACGAGACACTTAACGCAAATGATCAAATGGACCCAAAATCTACATCTAGTGCGATCGATATCTGCTTATATTGGAGAGCATTCCGGAAAGCAAGTGACACCCCAAGGAATAAGGAATCTCGTCAGTGGCATGAGGCACTTGATGCAAATGATCAAGATGGACCCAAACTCTACATCTAGTTCGATATCTGCTTATATTGGAGAACATTTCGGAAAGGAAGTGTCACCCTAAAGAATAAGGCGCCTCATCAGTCGCGCAGGATTCAAAGCTCCGGGATGCTCTATTGATTTTATACTTAGACCTAGATAGCCTATAATTAGAGAACGATACTGAAAATGTGGGGTAAGTTGCCCTACATAAGCAAGAAGAATCTGAAGAACAGATTAGAGTTTGTAAAATCTTATGTAGGAAAGGGCCTCAATTTCTGGAACAGCATTGTTTTCTTGGACGAAAGTAAATCAAACTGTTTCATAACGACGTCAGTGTTTTGGATTGGAGGAGACCCAATATTGCTCTTGCCATCCAGAAACTTCTTTCTTTTCTTTTTCTTTTTCCAGTTTGCTTTACTTCGCACTGTCTTATGGTGACGATGGGATAGAAAAGACCTAAGAGTGGGAAGGAAGCGGCCGTGGCCTTATTTAAGGTACAGCCCCAGCATTTGCCTGGTGTGAAAATGGGAAACCACGGAAAACCATCTTCAGGTCTGCTGACAGTGGGGTTTGAACCCACTATCTCCAGGATGCAAACTCACAGCTGCGTGACTCTAACTGCCTGGCCGAATCGCCCGGTCCAGAATCTTCAAGCTACTGTGAAGCATGGTGGAGGTGGTGTTATGACCAGGGAGGCTGTGGTCGCGTCTGGTGTCGGGGAGTTAATTTTCATTGAGGGAACTAGGAAAAGATTTGCTAATTTACATATTCTGAAAGAAAATTTGAAAAGGAGTGTAGAGAAACTGAGTTTGGGAAACGATTTATACTAACAGCACGACTGTCCGAATATGGGTGCTTTATAATACGCTCCACACCCTAAAAACCCCAGCAAAATCCCCTCATTTAAATCCTATTCAGTACTTCTGGAGTGAACTGGAAAGAAGAGTATGAAAAATCTGCATCTTTATTAGTAAATCTCAGCTAAAAGAATAGCTGCTGACGGAATGGCATAATAGTGGAGTGGAGACAACTCGAAATCTGGTGCAGAGTATGAGCAAGAGACTGAGAGAAGTGATTCATAGCCGAGGTAGGCACTCCAAGCACTGAGGAACAGAATTGAATTGTTTTTCTTTCGAGATATTAATGTTTCCTGAGTATACTAATACATTTGTCGCCTTAAAAGAGAAGATTTTTTTCTTTTGTATGATGAAGTCGTCCGCCTCTGTGGTGTAGTGGTTAGCGTGATTAGCTGCCACCCCCTAAGGCCCGGGTTCGATTCCCGGCTCTGCCACGAAATTTGAAAAGTGGTACGAGGGCTGGAACGGAGTCCACTCAGCCTCGGAAGGTCAACTGAGTAGAGGTGGGTTCGATTCCCACCTCAGCCATCCTGGAAGTGGTTTTCCGTGGTTTCCCACTTCTCCTCCAGGCGAATGCCAGGATGGTACCTAACTTAAGGCCACGGCAGCTTCCTTCCCTCTTCCTAGCCTATCCCTTCTAATCTCCCCACCCCTCCACAAGGCCCCTGTTCAGCATAGCAGGTGAGGCCGCCTGGGCGAGGTACTGGTCATACTCCCCAGTTGTATCCCCCGACCAAGCGTCTGAAGCACCAGGACACTGCCCTTGAGGCGGTAGAGGTGGGATCCCTCGCTAAGTTCGAGGGAAAAACCGAATCTGGAGGGTAAACAGATGATGATGATGATGATGATGAGGATGATGATGATGATGATGATGATGAAGTCAACATTGGAGGTTACCCGTACTTTGTCCATATGTTCAAGTTATTGGTCAGCCTACCTTTATGCATGTCAGAAGTTTTTTTTTTTTTTTTTTTTTTTTTTTGTACTGACAGGTCCACAAATAAATACTTCGGTTGTTTCTTAGATTACTTACGACCATATCTGTAACTTCTAACCAGCCCCGGTTTCCATTTCCTGCATGTAGGGTGCGAGATTTAATTTCAGAAGTACTGTACTATTGACAACCTTTGTGGCGAATATGTATGGGAAGCTGTTCTTTAAAGTGAAATTCCTGTTCAAATCGTGAGGGGCATTATTAATCTGATTTGAAAGTTGAATATCACAGTGGTGGATGGTGAAGCACTTGCGGCATGTTGACATCCATCCAGGCATCAGAGAAGGGTGTCTGCTCTCCTCATCCCTATTTAAAGCTATAATTGATTGGCTTATGAATAAAACTGTAGATTGGAGAGCAGGTGTCGCGCGTTGACATTCACAGATACAGGGAACACAGATGACATAGTACTCATAGAAGCTTCAGAAGATCTGGTACTGGACAGTAGCGACGTTTGGGAATTAGAAGCGGGATGGGCGGGGATACAAAAATGTATAGACAACGAAAATTACCGGGAGTGTGGAGGATATAATGAAGGGTAGACAACAAACATGTTTACGAAGCAAGTTGCAAGTTGCTTTACGTCGCACCGACACAGACAGGTCTTATGGCGACGATGGGACAGGAAGGAGCTAGAAGCAGAAAGGAAGCGGCCGTGGCCTTAATTAAGTACAGCCCCAGCATTTGCCTGGTGTAAAAATGGCAGTCTCACTCAGCCAATGTGTCTGTGTAGCGTCTTAAGTTCTTAGTGTGTAGTCAAGTACTGCATGGCTTTGTAAAATACATAATCACGCCATACTCCTATTTGATTGTAATACACTTGTAAGTTAATTTTTCCCTAAGTGAAAGTTTTATTGTATCGTACTGAATCAAAATCTCAAGAAACTATTCTATTGTAACCGCAGTTAAGTTGGTAAACTGTCAACCTTTAGTGCCCTGTCGAAATTTGCTCAGAGAGCATCACAGTCTTACCATTTTGTAGCTTTTCGAAACATGTTACCGAGCTCGATAGCTGCAGTCACTTAATTGCGGCCAGTATCCAGTATTCGGGAGATAGTGGGTTCGAACCCCACTGTCAGCAGTCCTGAACATGGTTTTTCGTGGTTTCCGGCCCCGCGGTGTAGGGGGCAACGCGTCCGTCTGTCACCTGGTGGCCCCGGGTTCGAATCCCGGCCGGGTCAGGGATTTTTAATTGCAATGATTAATATCTCCGGCCTGGGGACTGGGTTTTTGTGACGTCCTTAATCTTCCTTTCCTCACACACAACATTCCACACTACCGCCATTCCAATTAGGCCTACACGCAGGTTCATACAATATGGTGCCAGTAGAGTGGACGCCCCGAACAAATAGCATTTTAAAAAAAGTTTTTGTGCCATCTAGCACTGATCGTCCTTCTCCCCGCCGGCGAGTCTCCACTACTTGATGTGGCGCTGTACTAATCAGTCAACTGCGCCGATTGACATTTTGTGCGTATTCCCGCTAAGTGTATTTAAATAAATTAAAGGAAAGAATTAGATATTAAGACAATTGGGTTTGTAGAAATTGTTATTTATAATTTTTTTTTGCTAGGGGCTTTACGTCGCACCGACACAGATAGGTCTTATGGCGACGATGGGATAGGAAAGGCCTAGGAATTGGAAGGAAGCGGCCGTGGCCTTAATTAAGGTACAGCCCCAGCATTTGCCTGGTGTGAAAATGGGAAACCACGGAAGACCATTTTCAGGGCTGCCGACAGTGGGATTCGAACCTACTATCTCCCGGATGCAAGCTGACAGCCGCGCGCCTCTACGCGCACGGCCAACTCGCCCGCTATTTATAATTCTTCGTTTAAGGTGGCTAAAAGGGAAAATTAAATTTTTCTCCAGTAAGTGGTGGTGAGGGGCGACTACCTATCTGTGTCGGTGCGACGTAAAGCCAATTGTAAACAAATGTATTATTAACTGAACGGATTTGCCGCACGCGTTAACGCGCTACGGCAATGGAGCCAGGCTCGACGTTCGAGAGACGTGTGAGTTCGAAACCCGCCGTCGAAAGGTTTTCAGTCGTTTCCCATTTTCACTTCCAGGCAAATGCCATAAGCTACAGCCGATCCCTTTCCCAACTGCCTTCGCCATCATTCATGTCATTTTCATTAACTCTTCAACCGAGGTTGGCGTTAGGAACGGCATCCGGCCGTAAAAAAGTATGCTAAATAAATTACTCTCACCTCATCCGCGACCTCGACCTACGAAAAATGTATTATTAACGTTTCAGTTCCTTTTTTCATGTTGAAGTTCTTCAGGCTGACGAATTCTTTCACCAGTCTGATTTCAATGTTATGGCGAAAAAATGTGAAGATTTTTTACACCAATTGTTTCGTACGATCAGTATGGGTTTGTTACTAGTTTGACTCCAGCTGAGGTCAGTGGCATTTGAGGGTGTTTAAATGCGACGACTTCGTGTTGTTGGTTTCCAACACGTCAAAGAACTCCTACAGAGCAAAATTCGGACATACCGGCCCTTCTAAATATCTATAGCAATTGAATAGCATTAATTAATTAACGCTACGATTGGATTAATTTTATATTTTCACATTGTTACGAAATGTGTTCACTTTGTCATGAATAGTTTGGCGAGATAAAGTTGCAACAAATCACAACAAAATAAATACAATCGATACAGTAAATTACAAAAGAGTGTCCAGTATTTAAAAAGAAAGGGATTTGTACGCACTTTCAATGAAAAGCATCGTGCGTACAATAAGTTTTTAAAACAATGGAAGGAAACATGTAAATGAGCAGTTTTATTATAATATCTGTATTATCCAACTTTAAGAGGGTCCACACGAAACGACTTATCTGTGCAAATGTCTGTGTAAATCAGATTGGTGCAAACAAGACAGCGCAAACCAATTTTACCACTCCGTTTTATGGAAATAATCTTGGAGGAATTTTACTGTGTTCAATTTTCTTGTAAGAAAACGGCGAATTAAACTTCACCCATGGTTTTTTTTTTCTATTGGCTTTACGTCGCACCGACACAGATAGGTCTTATGGCGACGATGGGACGAGAAAGGACTAGGAGTGAGAAGGAAGCGACCGTGGCATTAATTAAGGTACAGCCCCAGCATTTGCTTGGTGTGAAAATGGGAAACCACGGAAAACCATTTCCAGGGCTGCCGACAGTGGGGTTCGAACCCACTATCTCCCGAATACTGGATACTGGCCGCACTTAAGCGAACCCATGGTATTTGTAGATTCCCTCGGAGTTTCACAATCACTTAAAAATCCGAACAAATCGAAATACCATAAAGTTGGCTTATAAACCTCCTCGTCTCCAGCGCCAGAACGAATTGACTATTTCATTTTCCCAACTCTTTTCGGTAGACAGATTTTTATTTATTATTTATTTATTTTGTGAGCGTTTCCCTGTTTGCCGCTCGATCAATCTCTTTGTACTTCAGCACCAAAGCGTGATAGGCCTAATTATTTTGTCCCTGTCACTATAGGCTATTCGTTCGATTTAACACGCCACAAGCACGGAAACAGCTACCAGAGGATTAAGCTCAGACGTTGTTGTTTTCTTCATATCATACAACGATTTACAATGAGTTTATCAATATCATCATTAAACGATTTACACATTTCTAAGTGACGTGACCCCACTCGTTTTTTCTTTCCTTGTTATGTCTCTGCTGTAGAGTCACCATCTCGGACGATCTTCCATTTTCCTCGGGGCACACTGGAAAGATAAACCGGTGATACTCTTCGCTTGTCCCATCCATCTGGTTGCAGTCCTTCCCCGTAGTCTACTGCCCTCAACCTTCCCTTTCATGATCAACTTCTCTACATTTTCTCCAGGTCATCTCGCAAAGTGCGCCGTGCTGAGTGGCTCAGACTGTTGAGGCGGTGGCCTTCTGACCCCAACTTGGCAGGTTCGATCCTGGCTCTGTCTGGTGGTATTTGAAGGTGCTCAGATACCCCAGCCTCGTGTCGGTAGATCTACTGGCACGTAAAAGAACTCCTTTGGGACAAAATTCTGGCACCTCGGCGCCTCCTAAAACCGAAAAAGCAAAGCAAATAACATTATTATTAATACAAGAAGAAAGGCGTTTTAAAATGTTCAGCACCTGAAGAATGGACGTATTGGTTTTTCTTACGGTCTAAGACACGCGTAGCATTCTATGCCACCACTACATTTCAATAATTGAATATTAAACAGTGGAAAGGCGCAAAGTGCCAAATTTATGAATGCAAGGTTAATGATAAGAAATTGTCTCTGAGAAACAATTTAAGGGATTTGTTTTTGAGAATCAAATCAGAGAAAGAAATGACAAATTCTGATCGAATTTTAACTCGAAAGGTGAAAGGTCCTAAGTCTTTCAAACATACTATATGTGCTTTGTTATATTTCTTATTTAGAAAACTGGAAGTAATATTTTTTAATTTCTTCCTTCTCCAAATAGGGAATCATGGACTTACAACCGTCCCTTTTCTTCGAGTGACACATAGAGGAGCTAACTTCTAACATTGATGATAGTATGCCATTATAATTTCCCCTTTTTTCCCTGAACGTTTGCCTTACGATCAATCTCAGTCTCATTGTATGATTCTAATTCTGATGAGTCATAGTAGTCGCCGACTGCTTTGGAAATATTCAATGTTTTTGTATTGATATTTTTCTGCCTCAGTTTCAATACTGGAGGAATTTGCATCACTCGTAAGAACTACTTTGAACTGTTTTACTACCGTTCGTTCTTCTATTATTTCATGGAAATCACTAGGATCCTATGCCTTTGTGATTTTTCTGTATAAGAGCAAATTCAGAATCACAAGGAAGGAAAGAATACACTGTGTTGCTCTACACTTTTAATCTATTGCCATTTTGATAGTTCTAAAAACACCGAGCTCGATAGCTGCAGTCGCTTAAGTGCGGCCAGTATCCAGTATTCGGGAGATAGTAGGTTCGAACCCCACTGTCGGCAGCCCTGAAAATGGTTTTCCGTGGTTTCCCATTTTCATACCAGGCAAATGCTGGGGCTGTACCTCAATTAAGGCCACGGCCGCTTCCTTCCCACTACTAGCCCTTTCCTGACCCATCGTCGTCGTAAGACCTATCTGTGTCGGTGCGACGTAAAACAACTAGCAAAAAAAAAAAGTTCTAAAAACACTTAGCCGTTTTTTTTCTGGATGGTATGTAATACTCATCCACTCTTTGCCCCTGTTCAGCATAGCAGGTGAGGCCACCTGTGTGAGATACTGGTCCTCCGTCCCTGTTGTATCCTCCTACTCAAAGTCTCACGCTCCAGGACACTGCCCTTAGGGACTCGCTGAGTCCGAAACAACCCTGGAAGGTAAACGGATTAAGAAAGAAAGAAAAACGAAGCATGTGAATATAAATAGACATTCTGAAGTTTTCTAAATAATGGTTTTTGGTACTTGTGACCAAGTCAAAGTAAACGCATGCGCCATATTGCTGTTGTTAATGCAGTCGATGCATCGCTCCTGACCACGAAGGTCCTTCGAAATCTACGTTATAAAGAACATTGAGAGCGTTTCGAACCGTCACTAACGATACGTGGGAACCCAGCACCTTACCTATTAACAGCTGTAGGCCACGTTCGATCGCTAGCGATCATTTCTTACATGTAGTGTTCCCATTACACATTGTTCGCACGCTGAATGTCCGACTCTATGGGCGACTGCTGAGCGTAGTAGCCTTCAGTTCAGAAGGACGTGGGTTTGATCCCGGCCAGGTCGAGGAGTTTTAGTTAGTCTTGTTAATTCGTCTAGCTCGGCGGCTGAGTGTTTGTGTTCGTCTTAATAATATGTATCTTCTTTTTCATACAACACATCACCAATCACAACGCGATACTAAGTATATCCCTCAACATAGGGTTTTGTCAGGAATGTGCTAAATCCATACAAAGTGCCGACCCCAGATATTTGGGAAAATGCCAGGGAGGAGGAGAAGAACAAGAATTGTTTGCACGCTGAATGAAAATGATCCCTAATAGTAGCACATTTAAAAAAATGCTTTACGTCACACTAACAGGTAGGTCTTATGGTGACGATGGGCTAAGAGTGAGAAGGAAGCGGCCTTGGCCTCAACTAAAGTACATCCCCAGCATATGCCTGGTGTGAAAGCAGGAAACCACGGAAGACCATCTTCAGAGCTACTGGGGTAAGAATCCACTACTATGATCGTCTCACGAGAAATCGCGTTAATGGGGGCGAGGGGGTAAGCATGGTTGCCACGCATGCGCCTCTCTCGAGTCTCAACTCCTGACAATAAACACAATAATATGCTCTGTCCGCGGTGACTCTTGTGAATTGAGGTGCTGACGTGAAGTTTCAAAGTGGTAATGCAATCGTGCCTTAGTTACACATTGACTGTATGTACTGCATTATGAACAGTCTGATAAAGAATATGCATTGATTCAGAGAGCATTGTCTGTCGCGACTGATGTTTGTAACTACGCGTGTAGAGTATCTGTTACTCGGGACGTACCTATAAGCTGTCGCGACTAATGTTTGTGGCTACGAGTGTAGTATCTGTTACTCGTGACGTACCTACAAGCTGTCGCGACTAATGTTTGCAGCTACGAGTGTAGTATCTGTTACTCGTGACGTACCTACAAGCTGCCGCGACTTCACGTCAGACGCAGATATTATCTCGCGAAGGCCAGCTCACAACTCGCTCAGTGGTTAGCACATCTACACTTCATATTTTGACAACATATTTAGAAAGGGTACTGCATCTGAACATTTTGAATATAATCGGAGTGTCTTGCTTTCTGGTGTTCCCTTGTAAGAGGAGTAGACTGGTTAGCTCTACTCCCAGCCAATTCTGCTCTCAGTAATTTATATTAAACACATTTATGTTACAGGTAGAGAGAAACAGGCGCATTTATAACATCTCGATGGCCTGGCAATGAATCGAAACTACCACTTTCGAGAGCTATTAAACACGCCTTAGGCATTCTATGTCAAATTACTACCTACGTGAAATTACGTGATAATTGTGCAAACGTGTTCTATTTTAGTTAGCATATACGACGAGCTGACGAGCGCACTAGTAATTACTAAATTGGTCTATAAACAACGGGGTCCGAAAATATATAGTCTACACACTTCAGCGTAGAAATAGTACGGACAATATCAGTATAGAATGTGTGTTACAGGATTTATGTTATAACTACTGTGATCGTTTTAGGTGATCATAATATCCACCACTGACATTCAGACATTTCTGATTTCGACGAACCACTGCACGAACAAAGACTATAACCCCCAAAACAGAATGATCCAATTCATAGTCTATAACAGACATTAATTCCCATTAAAATGACTGCTTTGCCCATATAAATGAGTGGATTGCACTACAAATTGTCTCAATTTTTCACGTAGTTCGTGCATTGTATCTGGATATTCACGGTACACCACATCCTGCAACGTTCCCCATACTTAATATGTCGAATGGTATTAAATCGACAAATTAATTAAAGTACATACCCAGCAGCACCTATCCGTCCTATCCTACGTCCTGGTAGCATGCTATCAAGTAGGCTCTAACATCGCAATGGAAGTGTGGTGGTGCGCCATCGTGCTGAAAGTAAAATTGTTCATCGGCATAATGCGCACACGGATGGCGGTAAAAGAGACACGCGCAGCATGTCGAGATAAGTGCGGCCAGTGACTGTATCCAAACTGACCAATTAATCCCCTGGATGACAGTCCACGCCACACGCTAAACCTCAATAAATTAACTGCTTTGTACACATGAACGCACGGATCTCCTGGGACCCAATAAACTCAATTATGTTTATTGATCGTACTGTTTAATTTATATTGAGCTTTATCAGATCACACAATTGTTCCAATGAGCTCCACATCCTGATATACCATGTCACGCAACCACTTGTTGTCGATCAGGATCATGTTCATCTTCATTCACCACTTTGTGTGGTCACAGTTCGTGATCCGCTTCCGTAGTTAAGTGAGAGAAGTACGAGCTTACCAGCTACTGCCTTCAATGTGTAATGGACTCGCCTGATTCACCGACGACCTATTTTTTTCAGTCTACGATGGAAAGCTCAGTTGAGCTTCATTATGAACTGTATTATTGTTATTCCCGCCCGCAACTACACCTAAAAACTTTTCTAACCTCGCATTTTACCTATGGAAAATTCTCGATCTATCTCGTGCTTATGGGCAAGCACTCGTCACCTGACATGTTCTCTCGACGTTTTTAATGACGTCATCAATCTGAATTCGCTTTCCATGTATCCCGCCTTCTGCTTGGGTAGCCTTGTCTATCCTTTACAAGTTGAGCCTTGAAGTCGGTGGATGCAGAGTGGGTCCCTCCGCAAAAGTGGCCACGGCTGGTCCGTGGACCAACAGCTCTGCACTCCGACCGGTCAACTGAGCAGAGGAAGATGGCGACAGCTCTACCGTAGCTCTATGCCTCTGCATTCGGGAGACGGGACAGGGTTGGACTTCACGGCTGGCTCCAACCGTCGGCTGTCCTGAGAATGGTTTACCCCCTGAATGGGGAGCTGGGCCTTTTAGACGGTAACGCCGTCTCTTCGCGCCGGGAGATTTGGTACGGTGAATGAAATGTGCGGAGAAGGTGAGGGGGTTGGTGGCTGTAGCCTACACTAGGAACTGTCCCGACATTCGCCTAAGTGCAGGAGGATGGAAAACCACGGAAAACCATATAAATAAAGTGGTTTAGTGTTGTGAAAGTAAAGGAGTTAATTTCTCTCATTCACATTTTTGTGGTGAGCTGGATTCGCATGTCAAAAGAAATTATAAGGTGCTTTAGTGTTGTGAATCATCATGAAACTTTCGTGAAGTGTAGGCGTAAAATTGACTTCCACTTTGATTCGCGCAGTCGTTACTACGGGTAAGTAATTAAAGGACTTACCACAGTCTATGATAAATCATTGTAAAAGTACCTATGTTTTAGTCTTCATATTTAACCTAATTTCTGTAAGGGTTTTCAAGCTGGACTTTCTTGAAAATTTGCTTAGCTTCTCAGTGCACCTGATGCCCCTGTGGGTGGGTGCGGTAGAATAACACCCACGGTATCCTCTGCCTGTCGTAAGAGACGACTAAAAGGTCTCCGCGTGCTCTCAACTTGGGAGCGTGAATCGGCGACCACGGGGCCCTTAGCTGAGTCCTGGCATTGCTTCCACTTACTTGTCCCAGGCTCCTCACTTTTATCTATCCTATCCGAGCTCCCTTGGTCGACTCTTATTCTTTTCTGACCCCGACGGCATTAGAGCACTCGAGGCCTAAATAGTTTTTCATTTTCACGCCCTTCGTGGCCCTTGTCTTTCTCTGACCGATACCTTTATTTTTCGGAGTGTCGGATCCCTTCCATTATGTCTCTCTAATCAGTGTTATATGGAGGATGATTACATAGTTGTACTTCCTCTTAAAACAATAATCACCACCACCACCATCATCAGTGCACCTGAACATAACCTAATGTACTTTGTGTGTTCTAACCTTCCCCTTTGTGGAAAACCTTGTAGTCGTTTCGTAACTTATTACCAATTATGAAAATTCATCTTTTCTATTAATGCTTCTATTATTCCAGTTTGTAACCTTAACTGATTTATGGGTCATATGCCTGCCTTTTTCTGTACTTGTTAGGATCCCCCTCCCCGTTTCTTCCTTTCGACTTAATTCTTGCTGGTATACATTTGAATTGGTAAGCTTGCTGGTCGTGAAAACTTTTCTAGTTCGGCTCATTTGAGCCTTTATTTTGTAACAGTCTTGTTTTTATTTTTCTTCATCTTTGTTATTTGCTGTAAACAACCTATGTTAAATCCTTTAATTTGAGATAGGATTATATGTAAATATATTATTTCACCTAACATCTTCATTGAGGTTGTTCTTAGAAATGCCGTCATTCTCTTCAAGAGTGTGATTGATAGTAAGATCTCCATTAATATTAGATGTTTGACTGAGTGAAAACATATTCCCCCTATCTACGCCTTGCCTCCTAGGCCCTGTGCTTCCCTGATTGTTTCCACAGTTCTCTGCTTCCTAAACTAAATGCCAAAACATTATGACTTGCAAGTAATGTGATTGAATTTTGCATGATAACTGGCCGGTTGTCATTCGTGCTTCTCACCTTTGTATTTATGATTTCTTGCCATGTGGTACCAAACCAAGCACACCATACCGTTAATTAATCTTTCCTTATGAATGGTGTAAATTGTGAGATTGTAACTAACTCTCCCATGAGTCCGTCTCTATCGTTTCATGCAACAACAGTGTACACACCAATTATCGGCACACAGGACTGGTCTTCATATGTCATATTTGGTAAAACGTGTTGTGGTATGAGCTTTACTTGAACTTAACTGTAGAAAGTTCGTGTTGAAGTATGCTGATAATACTGATGATGGGGGTTCAGTTACTTTCCTTAATAAGTATCTATAAAACTACAATAGCAAAGTTAAAGTAACATGACACTGGTGCAGTTATGGTTTTCGCTTGTGAATCAGCATAACTACCGGTTCTTGCATTGTGGCTGTATCTCGTTTAACTATTCCTTTACTATTTCTATCTCACGTTAGGAGACGGTCTGACAGTAATGTGTACATTAAAATTCAATAACTAACCGTATATTCCAACCGTAAACTAGTGGATGTCCCCACCTCACTTGACAGAGGGCCTTCTCATTGTTTCCCTTACTTTTATGTGTTCTGTTTCTCTACCAAGACCACTGCCCCTGTGCGGACTATTGTGCGTAAAAGAGCCATCGTTTTTTAACGGAGCAAATAGATAATTTACAACATGTCTAACAGATAGAAAAAAAAGCCTTGATCGAACATTTACAGCAGTTGGCTATTTAGTAATGCTCCCTTCTCAGAACATTCAGTTGGAATGGTCACCAGAGTTCAAAGGGTAATATATCTCACTGACCACTGTGGTTATGAATTTATTTTTGTGGATTTGACAGCAGTGATCATCAGCTCTTGAGAACATGTTGAAACTGACTCAGAACTGTGTTTCAAAGGAGTCTGAAGTAGTGTGAGTGGTTGTGTGTATTAAAATATAGATTTTATTAGCTGCTATTCTATCGTTAACAACCTGGAGGGATACCACTCATGGTAGCCGCTTCCAATGTCGGAATTCGAATGCCGTGCCTCTGAAAACTTCCTGGCCCTATAGTAGAGAGGCCTTAATCGTTTCCGTTCCTTAATTATGGCCGGAGGTTTAATATATTCGATTATATAAGTCTACTGTTAGCATACTCATCATTCACAAGAATAACCAATATACATACCTTGCAATTAGGTTGAGAGCCTTCTCTATTACCATGAAATGACCTGTTGCTAAAAATTTGTTCAGAAATATTATCTTCTGCAATATAGGAGATCTTAGTCGTAGCAAATAAATAGCGTTCAACGACTTTTGGAGTGACTACTGGTTCAATAATGCACTGAGAGACTTGAGCGGGAAGTAATCAGTTTCAAGTGATGTAATAAGGAAAAATGCTGTATGAAATCTCATTCATTGATATTCTACTCGCAGTAGTGCATTCCCGGCTTGATTACCAAGCGAATTTCTCCAGGCAGCCTACAGCAAACCGTCTACTTATTCACCACCCAGAGTTGAAATAAAGTGGAAGTTTTGATTACTTATTGCTTCTTTGTTACACCGCCTTTCTCCTTATATATCGCAGAATTAATATAATTTCTTCACAGGAGAGAGTGAAGCTTAAAACTTGGTCCCTGAAGACGAAATAAATGCGCGGAGTACTCATAATGCGCCATTTCTTTCCTGACCCTGGGCCTATGAGTTATAGATGCTTGTACCAATAAGCATACTCGTTCATTTTGATTATATCTGATCACCACGTATAAGTCCGGCTCCATGGCTATATGGTTAGCGTGCTGGCCTTTGGCCAGAAGGGTCCCGGGTTCGATTCCCGGTAGGGTCGGGAATTTTAACCATCATTGGTTAATTTCGCCGGCTCGAGGGCTGGGTGTATGTGTCGTCTTCATCATCATTTCATCCTCATCACGACGCGCAGGTCACCTACGGGTGTCAAATCAAAAGACCTGCACCTGGCGAGCCGAACATGTCCTCGGACACTCCCGGCACTAAAAGCCATACGCCATTTCATTTACCACGTATAAGTATCTGCCTCTGTAGCGTAGCGGTTAATGTTATTAGCTGCCATCCTCAGCGACCCGGGGTCGATTCGATTAAGAATGGCAGGAGGACTGGTATGTGGTTCAAATGGTACATGCAGCTAAACTACATTGAAGGTGTGCCTGAAAAGAACAGCACAAACTCGGAATGAGGAAACGAGTTTGCTTTACTTTAACACATATAAGTAATAGAGGTCTCGTCTGTACTGATGGACTTCTATGTTACGTACTACTCTGGCATTTATCTTAAGAGTAAGTGTAAAAAAAACTCATAAAACTACTCCTCGAATGATCGGAAACGAGAATTAAATTATCTTTCTTTCTTTTTTCTTTCTTTCTTTCTTTCTTTCTTTCTTTCTTTCTTTCTTTCTTTCTTTCTTTCTTTACCGAGCTCGATAGCTGCAGTCGCTTAATTGCGGCCAGTATCCAGTATTCGGGAGATAGTAGGTTCGAACCCTACTGTCGGCAGCCCTGAAAATGGTTTTCCGTGGTTTCCCATTTTCACACTAGGCAAATGCTGGGGCTGTACCTTAATTAACGCCACGGCCGCTTCCTTCCCACTCCTAGCCCTTCCCTGTCCCATCGTCGCCATAAGACCTATCTGTGTCGGTGCGACGTAAAGCAACTAGCTTTCTTTCTATCATCAATTGCATTATCTAAAGCTGAACTTCATGGCAGAAATGAAATCGAACCCAGGGTAATGCTAATCCCTAAACCCTACCACTTTCCCCACACCTTGGTGCGGTACCGGGTGGGATCTTTGCCACACGCATATGTGGCATTAGCCCAGTTTTACGGACTGGTGCCCTTTCGGACGCCAACCGTACGTAGAGGAATGGAGGCCTATTCACTATTGCGTGTTTCAGTGGTGATTGGTAATGTGGTATGTTGTACACGAGTGAAGAGGTGTGTATTGAGACAAACATAAATATTATGTCCCCGAGCCTGATGAATTAACCAGACGTAGCCAAAATCCACAGCCCCGGTCAGGAATCGAAGCCAGCACCCTCTGAACCGAAGTTCGCTACGCTACAATAAGTAGCAATAACAGCTGTGAAGTTGAGATAGGAAAAGAAATGCCGTGGCCAAGAATATCATGACACAACTACCATATTGTCACTCCATTTTTGTCAAGTAAAAGATGAGTAGTTCAAACTGCCTTCTTGTACAGTGCTGAGACGTGGACCCTAGGTCTTCAGATATAAAAAAGGATCAACTTACTTCAGACGTGGTGAAGAAAAATGCTTCGCATTGCTTGGACAGCACTTCATACCAACGGTCCATTCTGAAGGAGCTGAGAATCATCAACATGTCAGCATCCAATTCTTTGGTCACACTGTGCGACACAGAGAAGAGAACCTTGGAATGTATACAATTTTAGGAATTAGCCTAGTAAGAGGGAGCGTGGATTGGGTCTTACAGGCTGGATAGACTGCATAAAGCATGCAACTTAGACATCCCTCGTACAAGTAACCCGTTTGCCAGAAGACCACGAAGGATGGAAACCAGTGGCTCGTGGAGTTTCGTATAGGTGGGTCACGTTATGGTTGGAATACAGACATACATATAATAGAAGTCTAACATACTCAGAAATATTTACACATACAAGTATAAACAATAAAAGACAAAATGCCAAAACACACCTGAGTTTAGCTTATTATTAATTCTTATCTCAAATCCACTCTTTTTCCTTTAGCTGTAGCAAATTTCTCGATCATAGCTTGTGAATTTTCATCTCTGTTGTCACTGTTCTTCTCAGAAATGTCTGTAATATATCTAATGTAGACAAACACCTTTCTCTTTCCACAGTTGTCATTGGTATGGTTATAGTATTATTTTCAACAATAGCACATTCGTAAATGCAAGTCAATGAACTGTATAGCTTTCCTTTTCCCAGTCAACCATTTGCTACCTTTCTCGGTCACGGTTTGCTTGTGACCGAGGCTCTCTCACTACAGCAGGCCTCTTCGCCAAGAAACATAGCCAGCGGCAACGTTTGGAGACCATGTACCTTAAACGTCTGTACTACGGTCACATGGAGGTTGTGATCGCGAGTTGATATATACCATTTTACTCTCTGTTCTGAAGCCACATTTCGCAGTTTAGAAGTACTAGTCACCTTCATGATGAGCCTGAACCCTGTGTCGTCCTGTGTAGGCGTATAATGTGTTGAGAAGTAAAAATTAAAATATTAATGTTTATTATGCGCCAGCCGCCATTGATGGAAACGGATACAAAGAAATATCCCCGAAGATCACGATCCACAAGATTGACGAGACGATAAGAAGAAGACCTCTGAAGCAACATCAGAATAGGCATAGACTGGCTACCTACAATGAAGTCACCGGGCGAGTTGGCCGTGCGCGTAGAGGCGCGCGGCTGTGAGCTTGCATCCGGGAGATAGTATGTTCGAACCCCACTGTCGGCAGCCCTGAAAATGGTTTTCCGTTGTTTCCCATTTTCACACCAGGCAAATGCTGGGGCTGTACCATAATTACGGCCACTGCCGCCTTCTTCCCACTCCTAGCCCTTCCCTGTCCCATCGTCGCCATAAGACCTATCTGTGTCGGCGCAACGTAAAGCCCCTAGCAAAAAAAATACAATGAAGTCAGCTTACTGTTGTATCCTCTTTTCAGGAACTCAGCGTAGATTTCTTCCAGTGGGTAAATGATTCTGGTGTGTACCTAGCCAGAATAATTGCTGTGTGTACCTATTCAGATTATTGTTTATTCCTATGTGTTCCTATCCAGATTAAAGTTTCTCTCCCTGAAGCGGGTGGGAGTGTGTGTATGTGTGCGCGTGGGGTGGGAGAGGACAGATGAATGCCTGTGAAACAGTACTTGGCCTGTAACTTCACCATATGAATGTAATTGTGGGATATTCTCTGTCCAGACAGTGGTGACACAGAGCAGCCACCTACTTATAGCTTTGATTCTTATTCTCCTTCGTTTTCTTTCTCAAACATTTTTCTCACACTGATGGGATCGTGGGTGCGAACTAGGTCACACTTGTGGACCTGGCCCGGCTTTACGGCCGGATGATCCTCCTAACGCCAAGCCTATATGGTGGTGAGTGAGTAGTTTGGTGCGTTGTATGAATATGAAGAGGAATGTGTTGGGACAAACACAAACACCCAGTCCCCTAGGCATATTAATTAACCATACTCAGTCAAAATCTCCGACCCAGCCAGGAATCGAACCCGGGTCCCTTTGAACCCAAAGGACAGTACGCTGACCATTCATCCAAGTAGCCGGACTTCTGCAGCTTTCACTGACTTAAAGAATATTGTTTCACATTTGGCTAAATTTCGAGTGTCAGGCATACCGTTGTGTGGTTATGTTTGCTATTCTGTCACAGTTCCTGTGTACTTGTAGCATGTTACGAACGCTCTAACCATGCCCATGTGAGTTTAGCCATCCAAGCGGCGACCATGGTGGATGTTGCTTAAGGGGAGTATGAAGGGCCCATATCACCAAGGTTCAATTTAATGCATTCATATCCCCTTTTCCCGACACTAATCCATATAAATCCATATAAATTTTTAGGATACTGAATCATATCTGGTACGCTCACTGATCTTTCTTGTTGATACCGTTATTACAAAACAAGATATTGTTACATGCCAGACACTTTCGGTACTTCCAGGAAGGGGCTAGTGACTCACATGACATGGAACTTCCCAACCGGCTTGTGGGGTGGAGCCAGCCTTTCCGTGTATTGTACTCGCCGGCTTATCTGTGAGTTTCTTGGAGATTCGACGGGATTGTTCTGCCTATAGTCACTTCGCGAACATTCTGGCTCAAATCACCCGAGTTATAAAAAGGGAGGCTAGCCGCAGACAGTCGGTCAGAATTGGACTCCGTGGTGGAGCTATAGTCAGTGTTGGGCTCCGAGGTGGAGTAAGAGTTATGTTGGATTCGGAGTCAGTTTTGGACTCCGTGGTGAAGTCAGTGTGAGACTCAGCGTGTTGGGGTTCGGTGGCGGGCTGAAGGCGACAGAGGTAATGACTGTCGCTAATGTCCCACCGAGGTCTGAACGAGGTTTCGGAGAAACCAGTGAGTGGGTGAGCTGGAGACGACGGAACGGAAGACTGTACTGTGTGTTCGTGTATTTCTGTGCACTGATGATCGCTGTGAGTCAGCGGGGAATCCCGCTATCGTGAGTACGAGGATAAATGGACCTGTGTTAATGTTTGCTGTTGTGAGTATCGTCCTGCCGTTGAATACTGTTCAGCTGTTCAGTTGTTCACTGCATGTGAGTGTATGAATTATTGGACTGTCTGTGGAGTCGAACCAACGAACAGTCATCGTGTGTCGAGTGGCCCGTAGCCCCGTGTTCAGATCCAGCGGTCTACACACAGCAGCTGTATGAGGTGACTGGACATGGGAAAATGAAAGTAAGGATTAACCGTTCGCAGGTATAGCAACGGGCTGGACTTCCTGCTGTGCAGTAAGGAAGAGGGACTTGTAAATAGACAGTGTGGCCATTCATAGCTGATTAGAAATGTGTATATATGTGTGTGTGTGTGTGTGTGTGTGTGTGCATTTATTGGATCATCCTGAAATAAATAAGAGTAATGAAACAGATGGAGTTTTATTCGTAAAAATACAATATTTTCAAATATATATATATATATATATATATATATATATATATATATATATATATATATATTGTTTCGTAAACCTTTTTAGCACAGTGTGTTGAGGTTCGGTAACTGGGCTAAGGGCGACAGAGGTGTTGGATGTCGCTAGTGTCCCACCGAGGTCTGAACGAGGAGCTGTTATTGTAGTGTCGGTGAGTAGATAATAATAATAATACCCGTGTGGGGATTTACCGGTTACCTCCATCGGGCGCGTCCCATTGGAATTGGGGAAGCTCGCTGGCTCTGCCGCCAGCAGAGTCAGAGGGTAGTAGGGAAATAAAATACCACCGTGAAAAAAAACTGGTCCCTTGCCAGGATTACGGCAAAGACTGGTAAATGACCAGAAGCCAGAAAACATCTTGAGGCAACCTCTAGGGCTAACAACCCTAGTTGTAAAAGGATGGGTACCCGTCCAAAGCAAAGTCAAGTCAAAAAGCATGATGGCACAACATTTCAAGAAACATACCCCAGGGGGTAAATCTTCGGATAAATCCCTCGTCGTGAACGCCAAGGCGCACGAGTCTAGTTCGGATTCTGGGGGAGACTCGACATCATGCAAGAGACGAGTCGGAGCGTCTCGGTGTACCCCGAAGAGTCAAAAACTCAGGCCAAAATCTAAAACCTTTCTAGCAACTTTCAACATAAATTCACTTACACAAACTGGCAAGCTGGAAACCCTCACCAAAGCTCTTCACGAAAATCAGATATCCATAATGGCCCTACAGGAAACAAGGTACCCAGATGAAGAGATTTTTGAATCCGAAGGCTACCGATTTTTCAAGAGCAAAGCGCAAAGAGGAATCCTCAATGGAGCTGTGGTGCTTGGAACCGCGTTTGCTGTTAGAACCAAGATCCTTAAATCGGTTGCAAATTTCGAACCTGTGAATGACAGATTGTCTATACTCATAATTAAATGCGCGATCAAAACCTACGCCCTAGTTAACGCACATGCTCCTACAAACGATAAGAACAAGTCTGATCCAGACGAAGTTGATAATTTCTGGGACCTACTGGATGAAAAATTAAACAAAATCCCCAAACACCATGTCAAGCTTCTTTTGGGCGATTTCAATGCCCAACTAGGTCGTGAACAGAAGTACAAGAAAGTTATAGGAAATTACCCTGCTCACAAAAGAACCAATCCCAACGGCAAAAGACTGGTGTCCATTTGCGAAAATCACAACTTGCAGGTCATGTCGACCCACTTTCGCCATCTACCCAGAAAGCAAATGACTTGGCGTTCTCCCGTCCAAGCTCTCGGAGAGTTCCAAATTGATCATGTTGCAATATCCAGGAGAAACAGCCCTGAGATTATGAATGTCAAGGTAAAGTAAGGCATCAGTGTGGCCTCAGATCATTATATGTCTCTTATCAAATTCAAACCAATTCCCGCAAACATAAGGAAGAGAATAAAACAGATCACACGCTTCGACAATGATAAACTTCGGCAAAGGGTCGACGAGTTCCAGGAGAAGGCTAGACCAAATGACTGTGACTTTAACAACGCCAAAAGTCTCCTTGTTGAGGCCGCCAAAGACGTTTCAGAAATCAAGAGAAGCAAAAAGCATGCCTGGTGGAATAGTACCTGCGAATCAGTCCTCCAAGAAAGACTCAATGCATGGAAACAGTACTACTCTACGAAATCAGAAAATGATTGGGAAACCTACAAAACCCAACGTGCCCAAGCAGCTAGGGTGTTCAGAACTGAGAAACGTAAATACGAAAAATCTCTCATTGAAAAGACAGAACAAAACTTTAGGAAGAATGAAAGCAGAGAGTACTACAGAGCCTTCAAACGCAAACTCACTGGCTATAAACCACCATCTCTATGCTTTGAGCGAAAGGACGGCACACTGGCGACGTCAAATGAAGAAAATTGCAGCATTCTGGCAGATTACTTCAAGAATTTACTTAATTGCACTAAACCGCAAAGCGCCATTGAGACCAAGGAACCCTTACTCAGGTACCCAGATTCTAGACCACCCGACAGAGAAGAAATCAAGCGCCACATTGCCCGTCTCAAAAATAACAAAGCGCCGGGGGAAGACTCAGTAGTAGCAGAACTATGGAAATATGCCCCAGAGGAATCACTTGATATCTTGCAAAAGCAAATAGAAGAAATTTGGAACAAGGAGACCCTACCCGAAGATTGGAAAATAGCTTTGATCCATCCATTACACAAAAAAGGCAACATGAAGAACATCAACAACTACAGAGGAATATCTTTGCTACCCGTGACTTACAAAATTATATCACTTGCCATCCTGGAGCGTTTAGAAGCACAAGTCGAACATCAAATAGGTGAATACCAAGGAGGGTTCAGAAAAGGTCGCTCAACGGCTGAACAGATCCAAAATCTCAAAACGATCATCAGATATTGTACACTAAGGTCCAAGCAGTATGTGTCTGTCTTTGTGGACTTTAAGAAAGCGTACGACTCCATTGACCGGGAAGTCCTGCTAAACATCTTAAATGAATTTGGAGTTGATTTGAAACTGCGGGCATTAATTAGAGCCACCCTGACCGATACAATATCCAAGGTGGAGTTCCACGGATGTCTCTCGCATTCCTTTGACATCAAAACAGGAGTCCGACAAGGTGATGGGCTATCCCCGATACTCTTCAACTGTGTTCTTGAAAAGATCATCAGAACCTGGCGGGTGAGATTACAGGAAACCAACTACAGTCCATTGAGAATAGGAACCAAAGCCAAGGGGATCGCAACAGACTGCTTAGCATTTGCCGATGATATTGCTGTTCTCTCAAACGACATAGAAACCGCTAGAGCTCAAGTTGAAATTTTAAAGGAAATTGCCGAACAAACTGGTTTGCAGATATCGTTTGAGAAAACAGAAGTAATGACTAACATCAAAGAGGCTCCACCAAAACTCCATACCAAATACTGGGACATCACCCGAGTAGACAAATTCAAATACCTGGGTGAGATCATCATGAAAAATGGACTGGACAAAGAAGCACTTCAGGAGCGAGTACGCAAACTGGAAATAGCCTACCAAACATCCCGCACAATCTACAACAAAAAATGCCTTTCCCAAAACACTAAGATACGTCACTATGAAACAGTTCTGAAGCCAGTAGTTCTATATGCAGCCGAAACCCTGTCTCTAAATGCCAACAAAGGACTCCTTGAAGAACTGGAGGAAAGAGAACGCAAAATTGTGAGAGGAATCTTGGGATCAATGTACAGAAATGGAATCCAGCAAAAGAGATCCAACAAGGAAGTCTACAGCAAAATAGCGAAAATTACCGACACAATCAGAAAAAGACGGGCACGATTTTACGGTCATCTGAAAAGAATGGACGGAAGAAAGTTAACTAAAGAAATCTTTCACTTTTTTGATTCAAACACCAAAACCACAATTCCCTGGTTTAGAAATACCAAAGAAGACCTGCAAATGCTACATATCTCAGCTGAAGGTGCCCTTAACTGAGATCTCTTCCGCAAGAAAATATTGACGAACGGGCTAAACCGAGATGAGCAACCGAAGAGAAGACACGGTGCCCCTTGGACAGAGGAGCGTAAGCAGGCCCACTCACAAAGAATGAGGGAAATCTGGGCTCTAAAGAAGGCCAACTTCAGTGTCAAATGCAACAAGACTTAACGTGGTCCTTGATGGCCCCAGCGAATTATAAATAATAATAATAATAATAATAATAATAATAATAATAATAATAATAATAATAATAATAATAATAAGAATAATAATAATAATAATAATTTCTCTTAATGAAAGTACACAGCCTGTTTCCAGTCATTCGACCGGGTCAGAAATGGAATTAATGAAACCCCATCTAGCGACGACGATAGAAATTGTGCCGTCTGCCGAAGACTGTCACACTCATCTTCAGTAACGATAATGACTGACAGATAAAATGAAATGACATTGGAGAGTGTTGCTGGAATGAAAGATGACAGAGAAGACCGGAGTACTCGGAGAAAATCCTGTCCCGTCTCCGGCTTGTCCAACGCATATCTCGCGTGCAGTGACCGGGATTTAAACCACGGTGAGAGGCTGGCGCACTGCCGCCTGAGCCACTGAGGCTCAATGCTGTCCAAGTTCTAACTGAAGCAGTTCCTTAGAAAATAAGGATTCATGCAGGAAAATGGAGTCTTTTCAAGAATTGCAGTCAAGTTACTACACTGTTTGCAAAACAGAAATGCTTTCATTTCTTACTATCAAGGCACCAAGCTGAATTGTCAAACAACAACAAGAAAACAGCCAGCCTATGCAATGCTAAGTCCGATATAAATAAAGACAAACCACAGCACTCTGGAACACCTCAACAAGTGCTCGTAACTACCAAAGAATGGCAAACGAGACATTATTTTGCGTCTGTCTGTCTGTCGTGGTGGTAGAGATGACTACTGCGGTCGGTCGCTCTGTCTGTGTGGTTTTGGTAGTGGGAAGAATTGTAAGACGTAGCTGTTAGCTTGCTTGCTGGAGATAATGGGTTCGAACCCGACTGTTGGCAAATTGAATATGGTTTTCTTGGTTTCCCATTTTCACACCAGGCAATTGCTGGGATCGTACCTTATTTCAAACCACGGTCGCTTCTTTCCCGCTCCTAGCCCTTTCCTATCCCGTCGTCGCCATAAGACTTACTAGTGTAGGTACGACGTAAAGCAAATTATTGGATGAAAATACCTGTAGGCCCAGTAAATTGGGAGTGTAGTGTGTGTTTCAAGTGAATTGAATTTTTGGTCCTGCTCCTTGGGTAAATGGTCAACATAGTGGCTGCCGGTTCGATTTTCGGTAGGGTCGGGGATTTTAACATTGTCTGGTTAATTCCTCTAGCTTGGGAACTGGGTGTTTATGATCATCTTAACATTCAACACATAGTGAATAGTAAAAGCATCCCTCCACAAAGGCAAGGCTTCCGGCTGTAAGGCTGGGCCAAATCCATATCAGGTGACGAACCTAGTAAACTGGGAAAAAGACAGAAAGAAGAATATATATTTTGTAGGTTATAGTTTTGCTTCGTGCCTTTGCTGGCGGGACCTAGTGTTTACAGTGCACTATATCTTCTGATATGGGCTAGAGAAATTTTGTTACTTTCATTGATCTGGCTCAGCTTTATCCTTGGCTTTGACAAAATGAAAGTGAGTGAGGTATGAGTGATGCTAGTAATGCTATTCCTTCTGAAGCCCGTCCCTGCTATGAATGGTGTGAAAATTTTGCTCATAGGGTCAGTTGGTGCATGCATTTCAGTGGGCTAGGCAGACTGATATGTAATAGCAACTTCTGGCTCGGTGTGGAAAGCAACAGGAAACTACCTCACTCCTCATTTCCCTAGTACGCCTCTTCAGTGATGCCTAGGCCATCTATGACAGCTGATGGCGGAGCTGCTGAGGGTCCAACCAGCCTTCAGGCTGAGGACTAAACAAACAAACAAACATACATACAGTTTCGCTTATTGCCAAAAAATCCTTATTATTCCTCTTAGTTAGATTTTGTGGAAATCTTCAGTGTTATGTATTTAATGACGCTTGCTGATTTTTCCCTAATATATATTTTGAATGAATTGCCTCTGGTCTGTAGAGTTCTTCCCAGGTATTTGAAGGTGAGTACAGTTTTCCTGATTGAAAGAACAACCACGTAATAAGGGGGTGCGGTTACCTTTGGATACTACCTTGTACCAAGTAACTAGACGAGTATGGGGATTATGAAAAGTAATGTCGACTAAGGTTATACTATGACGCATACGTTTATGTAGGTCTTGAATAAACTTACCTTACCCGTTAAATCAACCTCGTACACGATGATATTGACCGCAGTTTCGCAGGAACATGAAGTGGCACAGAATTAACAAGCTGCAGCATGAAACAATTATTTTGCAAGAGCGATTCCAATTTCATATGGATCAGTAAGGCCTGTTCAAAAAACTCTACACGAATGGCTGGGGACCATAAGTAGATTGGCGTAGCCAACCGTTCAAATTACAGGATGTGTATGATTAAAAGGGGTGCAACGTAATCAAAGACCATTTTGTGGAAGTCGTTTGGGGACCCACTAGAGGCTGGCTGCCTTTCAAAAGCTGCTGGTGCGCTAATGGGAAGAATAAATGCTAATTGGCGCGTTAATCGCGACGTCAGTTCTTCTAACCAGAAATACCAATATTTGACTGGTCAGACATCAGATTATTAGAATGCTTAGTGGTCATGATCGTTAAGGCGTCAATTCTATCGGGTGTGACACCGTGGTTAGCCGGTTCGTGTCCCGTTGGTCGAAGAACTGTCACTATCACAATGTTGGTCGGCAGGTTAGGTGAGGTGTTGCTGTACAATTTATGATCACTAGACTGCGTACGAAAAAGCCTGGATTCTGTTCCGAACCCCCTGCATTGTTCATGTCGAGTGAGAGTCTAATACACTGTTCATGGTGATTCGTCCGTCGGATGGAGACATTAAGCCTTCAGAAAACTAATTGGTGCTCTTAGACAGGAGTAGGCTATGTGCCTGTACTGAGTTTCACTTTCTCCCTTCTTACTATCATACACCACGTAATTCATTTAATATCTGTAACTTCTCTCATAAGGATGACCTCTGGAAGCACATCCGGTCATCAAAACTCTGTACGAAGATTCATCTCACTTCATATCCGACGCCGTAGAGAAACTGGATAAGGGTTAGGCACACGTACACTCATGTTCATAAAAAACAGAACACCTTGAAAAATTAGAGATAGGAAGTTCGTATTCACAGGACATGTTCATTAGCACGATCTCAGAAATGATGAGCATTTCAGTTACGTATGTTCAACATGTGTCCTGTTGCCTAGTAGCCACTGGGTCCTCCACGGGCACTGATAACTTGTTCCATGGGTGGTGGCACCGGCGCGTATCAGGCGCGAATGGCGTCCTGGGGTTAGCTATCCATGCTGCATTCACCTGGTTCCACAGTTCACCTTTGGTGGTTCGCATTGGGTCCCAGCGCCGCACCCGCCGTTTCACCATATCCCACACATTTTCGATTGGCGACAAGTCCGGTGATCGGACGGGCCCGGGGCAACAGTTTGACATCTTGTGACAACAAGACACGTGTTCATGCAGCAACATGTGGTCGCGCACTGTCCTGCTGAAGTATGGCGTCTGGAGTGTCGTGTAGAAAGGGTATGGCTACGGGTCGCAGGATGTCATTCACGCACGTTAAACTGGTCACAGTGCCCTGGACGCGCACTAACAGTGATTTTTGGTTGTACCCAATAGCACCCCACATCATAAGCCCTTGAGCTGGCGCTGTATGTCTTATGCGAATGCAGCCAATGTGTGCCTCTCCCCCTGTCTGCGGTGAACAAAAATGCGGCCATCATTTTCAAACAGAACCTGGATTCATCCGAAAACACTATATGCTGCCATTCCTGTCCCCAGTTACGTCGTTCCATACACTATTGCAGTCTAGCATATTTACACACATGAGTCAAAGGTAGGCGGAGAAGTCGACGACGCGCTGGTAACCCAGACCGTAAAAAACGGCGACGAACTCTCACTCCTGATAGTGTACGATGTGTTACACTGTTCCACTGTTGCGCCAGGCCTGATGAGGTTGCAGATCTGCCCTGCATTGCCATTCGGATGAGGTGTCGATCTTCTCGGGTGGCGGTCTGGGTGGTGCGATCAGACCCATCTCGTTGTGTTTACGCTCTTCTGTGAACCATTCTGTACACACCCGTTGCACTGCCGACACACTTCGTCCCACACGAGCTGCGATTTCCCGGATAGATGCATCATGTTCTCTCATGCCAATAATGCGCCCTTTTTCAAACTAACTCATATGACTGTACGGTTCTCGCATACGTCTGCGAGGCATCCTGCACGTCTGCTCAAGTCGCACTCAACCATTATCTTCGGTTTATAGCGACAACGAGAGCCGCAGGCACATTTTATCAGTCGGTGGTGGTGCGTCGAGTTATCGATGTGGACCTCGAAGCTGAGGTCCGAAATGGTTCAAATGCTAATAATGTCTACAAGACATACTCTTTTTTTTTTGGCTAGTTGCTTTACGTCGCACCGACACAGATAGGTCTTATGGCGACGATAACAAGACATACTAATGCATATGTTCTGTAAATATGACCTTCCTGTATCCAGTCTTTCAAGGTGTTCTGGTTTTTTTGAACACATTGCACATTTACGTTATACTGTATTTCTCACAAACAGAATTTCTTCTAAATACTTCATCTGAGCACCATTTCTAGCACCATTCCCGACTGTAATTAATGTATCAGAAAAAAAGACTATTATCTTTAAAAAAATAGTTTTGAGTGCCAATTATGTTATATCCAACCAGATGTAAGATTTTTTAACAAAGCGTTCACTTCGTCCGCTTTCGTTCCTCTCGTAATCACTGGTAAGATTTGACAGAAATATCCGGTGAACAAAACTGTGCAGCCGCCCTTGGGCGTGCTCATATTCCTTAGATCAAGCGCAGGCCTGCCTAGAGCTTCAACCGAAGTTTTGTGCGACATTTAGGCTGATCCCATACTACTAATGAACAATTTTGGATTACATTGTCAGGGTTACTTTGTTTTGACATATTACATACTCCTGCATCATTACCGCTGACTTTCAGGGGAAGTTTAAATATTGCATGTGCTGTTCTTCCTCCATCCAAAAGAGTGGCTGCAATTCCAGGTGATGTGACGGGAAAAGCAATATTACCTTGTCCCAGAATTCACGAGTATCAAAATTCACGAATTCCAAGAAAGGATTAGTAAGAGTAGGTTGCTTTACCTGGGTCAGTCTCAAAACTCACGAGCAGGGCCAGTTCTTCTTTGAATGGATAAATGCCCACCCTTCCCACATAACGACTGTGGATATTTGAAAATATAATCGGAATTGTGCTAAAAGGTCCATTGTTAGCGCCAGCCGGAACTGCAATTTGCTCCTCTCTCATCAAGAGGTGGGCGTGTGTGTAGACTCGCACAAAGTATAGGCTACGCGACAGGAGGTTGAGAAACCCAGGAACATCAAGTATACACTGGTGGGCTGTTTCGCTTAAAACGCTATTGTCACTCACAATTATTAACTGCACCGGCACACGTGGATGACAGTCTTATGACCAAACCGTTCTGTTTCTCCCGACTTGTTTTCTCTCTGTTTATAAAACCTATAAGCGTTGTACATTCAGTTTAGTTTACCCTTTTGCGAAATAATGAATTCCATGCTGTGCACTGCTCGATGACACTAAGCAGAATAACTGAATAAAAATCAATGCTCTATGGCAGAATGATAATACCTGTTAGCAATACATGGGATATCCCATTCTAAAAGTGGGTGGACACACATGGGTTGAAACGGCAGCGTGAGTCGCCGCGCACCTCATTCCTCCTGCGGTCTTCGCAGACACATGCTGTCTGGAGTCGTGAATTTTGAGACTCGTTAGAATGTTAATTTAGCTACTAGTTTGTAGTCGTGACTTTTGATACTATTTTGTACTAATTTTAGCCCGTGAGTTTTGAGACGTACCCAATTTACTACCAGACCTCACAATGGCGAGCAGCGTATTAGTCAGAAACGTTGTACCTGTGCCTCCAAGGGCGTTCAGTCGGCCGCGATACTCAGCAACAGACATTTTGTCGGCGCGGATAAAAATACCGAAATCCAGTACGTTTGGTCTGACACAGTCAATCGCAGTTTTGAAAGACTGAACGTAATTATTGTGGCACTGTAACGTATTTTGCAGTGATCTCGCTAAGGCAATATTAAGAGGTTGTCTAGTGATGTTATATCGAGTAAAAGCTCGTGCTTCTGGATCCGCAATGAAATAAATCTGTAGGAACTTGTGATCATTCAGTTCAGAAGGATACAAACTGCCGGCTAAATCGTATATTTGTCCTTGGAACTTAAATATCGGCATGAAGCCACTTCGATTACTTGAATGCATTATTATAATGACGTATGTGCATGTGCTTCATGAATCCTTTACGGTTTGGGCGGTCGCCTATAAAGAGCGAATGCAATGCTTTGGGTGTGGGAAGGATTCCTTCTTGTTATACTTTTCCCTGCAAACAACATAATACTTTTTGATTCGCATTTACATTTTAGAACTGAACAATATTGGTATATAAGAAACTGAAGTATAATTTTTATAATTTACGATCAAATCATAATCCATAGCGGAATACTCTTTACCTGACCACAAACCACAAGCATTTTTCCCAGACAAACTTGTCTGGTTTTGTAAGAATATTGGCGATTGTTCCACTTTAAAGAGGACTCTCTTTCTGCGGATAGCGTCTGTTTCTGTTGTTTGAGAGAAGATTAGTTCGGTCAGCAGACTATTCTACATTTCTCTTTGAATTATGGCTACCTCGATGTAAAGACAGTCGGCTGTTACGTTGTGAAGTCATTCTTTCTCTATTCTGTGATAATCGATAGTCCGTTTGTTGGTCAGCCTCAATGCTACGCGATAAACGTACTATTTTCGAATGCAATGGTGCTAAGATCTACTGTATATTTGCTTTCTGTCTCGTCATGATGGGTTATCATTGATATGGGAATATAACCGGATAATAATATTATTGTATTGTACTATGTACAAAGAAGTGTTCACAGACGCAATATGAACAAGCGGAGGTGCATGAAATTAACAGCGAAACTCCTGACACATCTCCCCTCCCCCCAGTTTAAACTCGACTGTGTATCCTGGGGAATGAAATGTTCGGAAACTGAATGAAGAGGTGCATCAAATTACCACGGAAACTCCAAATAGACTGTGAAACAAAACGTTCACAGACGGAATACAGAAAAGCCGAGGTGAATCGAATTAATAGGGAAACTCCCAACACTTCCATTTTCATCTGAAGTTTTAACGAGCTGTTGATAGCTTGGGTGAGAGGCTCGCCCGCTGTTTCGCAGTCTACTCATTCGCTCAGAAGCTAGTCATTTACATTTCCATATTTCCGAATGGATATTGCACGAAAAAAAATAAATGAAAACGATATCTCCAAAAGTATGGATGAAAATTACGTACTGTTAACGACACTTTAATCTATATTAATCATTGATGTGAATAAACCATTTATTTTGATAAGGATTAACTCTTTAATATTAAAATGTAACGTGTTTTATTGCAAAATTAACATAAAACAGTTATAGTGAGCTATGTTTTGAAGATAGATGTATGCTGCTGTAGACTCTTTTCTAGAACTTATTGTGCTGAACAATTTTTATCCTTTAAGCTGAAAAGGCACACGGACGGCCATTTTTTCTTCGACTTGCTTCACTGAAATCGTTACTGCTCCGCTTCCTTTGATCGCAGGTGAACGTTTCTGTACATACTTCTGTGTCGAGAAATTCTTATTAGAATGGTGAAAACTGCGTCAAAATATCCGTTCTCGAGATAAGCCGTCACAAACAGACAAACAGGATTGAGGACTTTATTTTATATTATGTAGTGATTTTCATTTTTGACCTTCTTTTAATAAATAAATTCAAAGCTGCATGTATTAAAATATATGTTACTCTAGCTCTATTGTATGTAAGCTCAGAAAATCCCATACAATCCAGAATATTGTTTCAATAAAGCATGTATCATTCAACAGGCGGCTACTGATGCATTGGAAGAAAACAGAAATAATGAGCAAGACCTTGCTCATTTGTCTTAATCAGTGATAGGTAGAAGGTGAAGACAAACTATGTAGAGCTTCACAAGATCGAAACTTATTCCTTAGATGATAATAATAATAATAATAATAATAATAATAATAATCTTATGGCCTCAGCTACCGTGTGCAGACATTTCAATTTAACGCCATCTGGCTGTCTGCTCGTCAATTTCGACGTTCCGTTTTACTGTAGGCCCACTAGATGGCAGACAGAGTAAACCGAAACTCTCTTGGGCGTCTATGGCTGAGATTTAATGAATTTTGTCGGGTAAACACCAAACGTGTGACCGGAGATCTTTTACGTGCCGACATCATACGACATGGAATGTAGAATGGACTTCTTTCCGCCCCTCAAAAATCCGACTACCTCTGCTGGGTTTCAACCCGCTATCTTGGGATCCGGACGCCGACACTGTACCACTGATCCACAGAGGTAGTTATTGCTTAGATAATATACGTAAATACAAACTTAAATAAAATAAATATGTTTCATTTTGGATAGGTACAAAGGTAAATAAACCGGGCGAGTTGGCCGTGCGTGTAGAGGCGCGCGGCTGTGAGCTTGCATCCGGGAGATAGTAGGTTCGAATCCCACTATCGGCAGCCCTGAAAATGGTTTTCCGTGGTTTCCCATTTTCACACCAGGCAAATGCTGGGGCTGTACCTTAATTAAGGCCACGGCCGCTTCCTTCCAACTCCTAGGCCTTTCCTATCCCATAGTCGCCATAAGACCTATCTGTGTCGGTGCGACGTAAAGCCCCTAGCAAAAAAACAAAAACAAAGGTAAGTTTATCCCCAACGCATATCCTCATGAAGGCTATACAAAAGCAGATAAAAGTAGATTATTGTACTGAAGTAAATCTCACGGAGAAAAGAAGAGAGTCTGCGAGAGAGAACAGCGGCAAGTGTTTGCATATCCGCAGCCCCGAGGCTTGAACTTTGTCGATAAGCGGACCGGACCCTTCCCAGCTGAGACAGTTGTGCTCCACTTCACGCAGGCCCTACGTTTAACTTCCACATCTTACTAGCTTCTCTCTAAGAATAATTATTCACTTAGACTAGGTACTACTTGCAACTAACTACCCTAACCTGCCAGTCTGATATTTATACCCAATTTGAAATGTTACTTGATATGTGCTGGAGTGAGGAATATACAGTAGATCTTCTTTTAATTATTTAAGTTGAAAATACGACCACCCTCCGGAGCTGAACTCGAGTGCAGATTCTTCCTAAGCGAGTGGTTTGTCAATTCCGCTAAGAGGGTCCATGAACGAGAAGGTCGCGGAAATAACTCAAAATGTTCAAAATCTGTCTGTAGAACAATCCACTAGATAATCGGCGAAAACCAGTGATTCCACGCTGATGCTGCCCTAACACATCAGAATAAGATTAAAATTTCAGGATCGTTAGAAATGGCTTTATACAGTATAACAGCTTGTCTCTCTCCAATATTAATAATCTCAAATATTTAAAGGAATCGACATACAAACTAAAGCATTATTAGAATATCATACCGTACAGCACCGTGGCCATGATCATTAAGGCGTTGAAGTCTATACGATTTGACACCGTAGTTAGCCGGTTCGAGTCCCATTGGTCGAAAAAAATGTCGCCATCCGAATATTGGCGGCAGGGTAGGACAGGTGGTGGTATACAATTTATAATCACTAGATTGCGTTTAATAAGCCTGGATTAAATTCCAAACCTCTCCGCAGTGCTCATATGAAGTGAGAGCATATGACGATGTTGATGGTGATTCGTCCGTCGGATGGAGACGTTAAGCCTTCAGAGGACCCCTTAATGCTATTCGTCAGGAGTAGGCTGTGTACCGCCATTGGGTTTCAACCTCTCCCTTCCTAATATCATATATTACGTCATCCATTTCGTCGGGTCATAAGAACTCGCTACTTCATACCCGACCGCGTAGAGGAGTGGTACAAGGGTTGGACATGCACCCCATGACTGATAGAGATCGTATCTCTACCAATGCTTTTGTTTTTCCCGTCGATTTATTCATGTCGAGCATAGTGAAATCCGTTGAATGACACGATACCTTGAAGGTGATATGTTCTTGCACACAATATAAACTTGATTACTTTAACAGTACATTCGATCACACACCTATAGGCTGTGTGTTCCTTTGTCAATAGGCTATAGCAACTTCAGTGGAAACTTGTAAGATATTTTAGAAATGCATCGTATTTCGAAAGGAAAGAGTGTGTATTTTGGTAGAAGTAAGTCTAAAGAAGACTACATTAGTGTTAATTAAATCACTGGGCGAGTTGGTCATGCGGTAATTATCCTTTAAATTTCTATTTCTATTTGTATTTCACCGTGTTCAGTAAATGTACATGACTGTGTGACAATAAAAGTTAAAATATGATGCTAACACCTCCAACAAAAATAAACGTGATGTAAGTGTGGGTCAGAAAATGTAAAATGTGGTCTCAGTGTCACCAAACAGATTACAATATCATTTCAGTGTAGCCAACAAAAATAAAAAATATATTGTCAGTGTCAGTGTCACCAGCGAAAATTAAAATGTGTTGTCAGTGTTGGACGCAAAAATTAAAATGTTATGTATGTATTGCCTACAAAACTGACACTGTCAGCATATTTTAATTTTGTGTCATCAGTATAGCGAACAAAAATTGAAGTGTGATGTCAGTTTTGTCGACGGAAAATTAGCACGAGAGAAGTTAGTTTGTTACCCCCCGAAACTTCATTTTTGACCAAGTCCGAGTCCTTGGATGAATGGTCATCGTCCAGGCCTTCGGTTCAGAGTGTCCCAGGTTCGATTCCAGGCCGGGTTGGGGATTTTAATCACGTTTGATTAATTCTTCTGGCTCGCGGACTGGCTATTTGTGTTTGTCCCAACACGTTCCTCTTCATATTCAGACAACACTCCACACTACCAACAACCACAGAAACGCGCAATAGTGATTACGTCCCTCCACATGGGGTTGGTGTCAGAAAGGGCATCCGGCAGTAAAATAGCGCCAAATCCACATGTGCGACATAGTTCATACCCGCTACCTCCCAGGTGGGGGGTAAGCTGTAGTAGAAGAAGAAGAACAAGAAGAAGTTGATTTTTGGACTAAATTTATCAGTAGAAAATTACTTCTCATAACAGACTTTCGCCCTCCTCTCCTGTTTGAAATTTGCCGATAGAAAATTGTGTGAGATCAAAGTTAGACGCATCATTTCATAAATATAACTTTCAGGTAAATCTCTTTCTTCGAAACTTTGAGTGATGGAAGACAAAAGAAGTTTAATAAGGATAGTTTCTATAGCAAAAAGAAGCCCAGAAAGTGCGTGAACTACTTCTGTACGAAACAAGTCTCCTGTGCAACAATAAGCAATATTTCTTACTGTAATTTCACACTACTTACTTTGTGTCAGTTGTGATCTATAGCGTATCACATTCTTAACTATCCAGCAAACCAAAGCAGCAATTCCCAACTCTGCTCCCAACTGGGACGTGACATACTAGTAGCTCCAAGCGGTGTTCTCTTCCTAATTTATAGCCTTCCCTCAAATTCCACTGGTTGGGAATTAGCGTTGTGCAGCGAAAGCAAGATTAAAATCGGCGTTCCTTTTTCTCTCTTATTATTTATTGATCAGATGAATATCAGGAAGCTTACATACAGACCTTGAAGGTAACATTTCCCTAAGATGTATACACCCTGACTCATAAAGTGACTGGCTGAAAATACGAGTAATAGCACGACCGAATGGAAGGAGTGTATTATCCAAAGTAAAAAATCGACAACTCCAGAACTTATCTTTAGAAAGTCTGAAACTCAAGTTTTTCCTTCCGACAACATTAAAAAAGACATTAAGTTCAATGATATTACTTTTTCGAAATCAATTCATTTATTTTGAAACAACTTCGAGCTATTCTGTGTCCTTTGGCAAATACGTATTGGTCTCAAAATGAATAAGTAAAAATGGCGAATAACTACAATATTAAATATTATGATAATAAAAGTAAACAAATATAAGTCGTGATCAAAACGTTTCCGTTTGAGGGCGTTGCTGCAGCGGATATGTAACGTAGCGCAACCACGATGCGAGTATATAAGCACGGACATGTAGAAAAAGGGATTAGTATGGTGGTCGTGTCGTGCCGAGGTGCGTGCGTTAAATGCGGGCAAGTGAACTATGGCGACGTTATTATCAAATGCGTCCAAAGAGGACCAACGTGCTGTTATTTTGTTCTTGGCTACCAAAGGACAAACACGGTGGACATCCATCGGAGAATGAAAACTTTGTATGGGGCAGCATGTCTGTCGAAAACCACGGTTGTGGAGTGGTGCACCAAGTTCCGTGCAGGTCGCGTTTCGACACAAGACGCCGATCGATCTGGGAGGCCAGCCTTATTCTTTACCGACAACAACAAGCTGGCGCTGGATGAAGCCATAAGGGCGGACCGGCGCATAACCTGATCTCTCCTCGTGTGATCATCACGCCTTCAGTCCCCTCAAAAAGGTCTTGAAGGGTCGACGCTTCCTGTCGGACGAGGATGCGCGGCAGGCAGTTACGGACTTCTTCACGCAGCAGGACAAGATATTGTATTACACGGGGATCTTCAACCTAGTGCGTCGGTGGGATGAGTGCCTCGGTACTCACGGCGAATTTGCCTGATTGACATCCCGATTCAAGACAGTACGGCCGTTGAATGGAAACTTTCTTATCTGCCCTTATGCAAGCACGACCGAACGTAAGGAGTATAATGTCCATAGTAAAATAACGAGAACTCCAGAATTTATTTTGAGAAATTCTGGAGCTCAAGTTGTTCATTATGGCAACATAAAAAATGATGTTCATATTCTTAAGTCCATTGATATTTCTTTTACGAAACGAACAATTCAACTTGTGTCCTTTGACAAATACATATTGGTCTCAACATGTTTTGTCTGTGCGTTGCTCAGAATTTAAAACGAATGATATTTCTGTATGTATCCACGTACACGCATCACGAGAAAAAGACTCAAGAGAATTTCATGAAAATCGGTATGTAAATTCGGAAAGGCTAGAAATATTTGTATTCACGCTGAGTGAAATGATACTTTAGGGAAGACCTAAAAGTTAATTCTCAAATATCTATGTTATTATTGGTCATAATGATAAATACTACGTAACTAAAGTTATATAAAATTTCCGATCATTTGTGTCATGACCGTAACGACTATGATAATAGAATTAATGAATTCATGCGTTTGTTGCTTAGTCTACATCAACGCAGGGCACTGTTAACATAGACATATTGTTCAAACGCGTTAACTGGCCATGTTTTCCTGTCATGATTGTCTTAATGTGTACAACGCGTGGTCATCGGCCCATATCAATAAGGAAAACTGTGAAGATGATTATAAAAAACGGAGGTAAAGTCGTAAAGGAACGATCGCCTGAAGAATAAGTCAAGGGGGAGTCATAAAACAAAGAAGAACTCGCTTTACATCAGATGTTCTAAAATCACAGAGTCGAAAGGAAAATATCTTATTGAAAGCTCATAAACATAATCAGGTGGAGTGAATTAATACTGACGCGTTATTGATGTATGCTAGTCTATATCTTATTAAACACCTTCAAGTCCTTTTGCAACACAAATACTAGATTATCAATCAATCAATCAATCAATCAATCAATCAATCAATCAATCAATCAATCACTGTTGATCTGCATTTAGGGCAGTCGCCCAGGTGACAGATTCCCTATCTGTGGTTTTCCTAGCCTTTCCTTGAATGATTGCAAACAAATTGGAAATTTATTGATCATCTCCCTTGATAAGTTATTCCAATCCCCAACTTCCTATAAACGAATACTTGCCCTAATTTGTCCTCTTGAATTCTTTATCTTCATATGTGATCCTTCCTACTTTCCGTCTACTAATGTCATTCCACGCCATCTCTCCGTCGACAGGTCGGAACATACCACTTAGTCGAGCAGCTCGTCTTCTTTCTCCTAAGTCTTCCCAACGCAAACATTGAAACATTTTTGTAACGCTACTCTTCTGTCGGAAATCACCCAGAACAAATCGAGCTGCTTTTCTTTGGATTTTCTCCAGTTCTTGAATCAAGTAATCCTGGTGAGGGTCCCATATACTGGAACCGTACTCTAGTTGGGGTCTTACCAGAGACTTATATGGCCTCTCCTTTACATCCTTACTACAGCCCCTGAACACCCTCATAACCATGTGCAGAGATCTGTACACTTTATTAATAAAATTTACGTGATAATCCCAATGATCTTTCTTTACATTAACTCTTAGGTACATACTGTGATCCCCTAAAGGGACTTTCACCCCATCAACGCAGTAATTAAAACTGAGAGAACTTTTCCTATTTGTTAAAGTCACAACCTTACTTTTAACCCCGTTTACCATCATACCATTGCTTGCTGTCCATCTCACACCATTACAGAGGTCAGTTTGCAGTTGCTCATAACCTTGTAACTTATTTATTATTCTATACAGAATAACATCATCCGCAAAAGCCTTACCTCTGATTCCACTTCTTTACTCATATCATATATATATATATATATATATAAGAAAACATAAATGTCCAATGATACTGCCTTGGGGAATTCCCCTCTTAATTATTACAGGGTCAGATAAAGCTTCGCCTACTCTAATTCTCTGAGTTCTATTTTCTAGAAACATAGCAACCCATTCAGTAACTCTTTTGTCTAGTCCAATTGTACTTATTTTGCCAATAGTCTCTCATTATCAACCCTATCAAATACTTAAACAGCTCAATCGCGACACAGTCCATTTGACCTCATGAATCCAGGATATCTGCTATATCTTGTTGGAATCCTACAAGTTGAGCTGCAGTGCAATAACCTTTCTTAAACCCGAACGGCCTTCTATTGAACAAGTTATTAATTTCACAAACATGTATAATATAATCAGAAAGAATGTTTTCCCAAAGCTTACATGGAATGCATCTCAAACTGATTGGCCTGTAATTTTCAGCTTTATGTCTATCACCCTTTCCTTTATACACAGGGGTTACTATAGCAACTCTTCATTCATTTGGTATAGTTCCTTCATGCAAACAATAATCAAATAAGTACCGGTACTTCAGATATGGTAATATAACCCAACCCATTGCCTTTAATATATCCCCCACAAATCTTATCAATTCCAGCTGCTTTTCTAGTTTCAACGTTTGTATTGTTATTGTTATGATAGGTAAATTTTAATACTTCTTTAATATTAGTCACCTCCTCTATCTGGACATTATCCATGTAACCAAAAATCTTTACATACTGCTGACTGAATACTTCTGCCTTTTGAAGATCCTCGCAAACACATTCCCCTTGTGCATTAATGATTCCTGGAATGTCGTTCTTGGAACCTGTTTCTGCCTTAAAGTACCTCTACATACCCTTCCATTTTTCACTAAAATTTGTAGGACTGCCAATTATGCTTACCATCATGTTATCCTTAGCTGACTTATTTCCTAGATACAATTTCCTAGTAAGTTCCTTCAATTTTTCCTTACTGCCACAGCCATTTCTAATTCTATTTCTTTCCAATCTGCACCTCCTTCTTAGTCTCCTTATTTCTCTGTTAAAATAAAGTGGGTCTTTACCATTTCTTACCACCTTTAAAGGTAAAAACCTGTATTCACATTCCTCAACAATTGCCTTAAACCCATCCCAGAGTCTGTTTACATTTTTATTTATCGTCTTCCACCTATCATTCTTACTTTTTTAAACAAACTCATGCCTGCTTTATCAGTCATGTGATACTGCCTAATATTCCTACTTTTAAGACCTTCCTTTCTAACACATTTATTTTTAACTACAACAAAAACAGTTTCGTATTCACTAATGCCATCTATTACTTCGGTTTCTCTATAGAGCTCATCTGGTTTTACCAGCACCACGTGCAGTATTTTCTTCCCGCTAGTTGGTTCCATCACTTTCTGAATCAGCTGTCCTTCCCATATTACCTTATTTGTCATTTGTTGGTCATGCTTTCCGTCGTTCGCATTACGTTCCCAGTTGATATTTGGTAAATTGAGATCTCCCGCTACAATCACATTCCTTTCCATGTCGTTTCCCACCTAGTTGATTATCTAATCAAATACATATTTCATTTATACAGGGAGGCTTTTTATTTTTACTGATATTTATACCCTCATTCACTTCTGCCATGGTAAAGGGATTAGAAAGCATACTGGTCTCTGGTATGAATTTGTCTTAGTAACATCCACTCTTGTTTTAGAACTGGGGTTTACAGACTTGTCATTTTGGACGAGTTGGTGAGCAATTTGGTTTGCAGATACGTTACAAAGAGATGGTACTTGATTAGGATCATTACTGAGACACCTGAGTAGCCTCCAGGCCTTCTGACTACTCCTATCCATGTTAACCTCTTCCATCAATTTTAACCACAGTGTTCAACAAATCAAGAACTTTTGACCTGTTACTTGAGAATGGGTACTAAATCTATTTAACAATTGCATTCGAACATACAGAATATCCAAAATTTGGAATAAAGCTAGAGTTACAGCATTCCTTAAACTAGGAAAAAACATGATCCTAAAAATTACAGACCAATTTCCTTGCTCTGTCATTTATTCAAGATCTTAGAACGAATGATTCTGGCAAAGCTTACAAAAATAGTTGAACCACTTTTGATCCTAGAACAAGCTGGTTTTAGAAGAGTGAAGAACTGTACATCACAAATCCTTATTTGACCCAATATATTGAAGTTGGTTTTAAAAATAGGAAAATAACTGGAGTAGTCTTCATCGACCTAACTGCGGCCTATGGCACAGTTGGTCACCAAATTCTGTTGAGTAAACTTTATAAGATGACAAAGGACAACAAGCTGACCGAATTTCTTCGATGTCTTCTTGAAAATCGAAGATTCTTTGTAGATTTCCAATGGCTACATAGTCGTTGGAAGAACCTCAGGAATGGCCTACCCCAAGGTAGTGTTTTGTCTCCAATATTATTTGATATTTACACGAACGATCAACCCTTACCAAAAGGAACAAAACTCTTCATTTATGCAGATGATCGAGCTATTGTCACCCAGGGTGATCAAAATGAGAGTGTTGAACGGAGACTAATCGAAGTCTTAGGGTAACTTAATCCATACTATAGAGAAAACCATCTAAAGCCTAACACCTCAAAGACGCAAGTTTGCGCTTCTGAATTAAATAATATGCAAGCAAGAAGAAAACTGAAGATTTTCTGGGAAGGTGTTCTCTTGGATCATTGCTCAACACCTAAATATCTAGGGGTAACTCTGGATCTTGCATTCACGTATGAACATCATTGTGTTATAGACATTACTTTCTTGACACGGCATAAGCCCAAAAGCCTATACAGTAGCATGTCTATAAGTACGGGCCGTGAAAGCATCAATGGCAACATTGTGTTAACAAGAAACGCATACGCGAAATTCCAGTCTACGCAAATTATGCGGTACCAGCTGGGGAATGCAAGGTCAAACAATGAGAACTACTGTTTTAGCACCGAGCTACTCTGCAGCAGAATATGCATGCCCTATTTGGTATAGATCATGTCATACCAAAAAGTTGATATTGCTTTAAATGAAACTTGCCGGCTTATAACTGGTTGTCTAAGATCTACACCTTATGATAAGGACTATTGCTTGGCTGGCATTGCTCCCCAGATATTAGAAGTGAAGTAGCTGCAAAACATATAAAATCTAAAGTAGACATTTCCCAAACACATCCATTACATGATTATCAACCTGCTCAACAACGATTGAAATCGAGGAGGAGTTTTCTTCATTATACCGAGTGCCTTTCGGAGTCACCTCAATCATCAAGACTAACTTCATGGAAATCCCGAAACCTTCATCTCAATGGATGGACGGATCCATCTGAATCTCTTCCAGCCGGTTATGAAGGGTTGTGGTCTACATGGAAGAATCTGAACAGGCTGCGGTCTGGGGTCGGTCGATCTAAGAACAATATGAAGTAGTGGGGTCTGTCTGAAGAGCCAACCCTCTGTGCCTGCGGAGAAGAATAAACCATGGCGCACTTCCTTAATTGCAACTCCTACCCTCTCGTTTTCATCATGCAAGATTTAGTGAAGGCCACACCAAATGGTCGAGTTCTCGCCAAATTCTGGTCCGATATGATATAATTGTTACTTTGAATGTACCTTTAGTATGTTTTTATTAATTAGGCCTATCTAATTATTTCTCATTCTTAACTAATAATTTATATGATGTATTGCTTCTGACACGAATAATTAAATAAATAAATCTTATCAAATAATTCTGAATCAGCGTCAGAGCTACCCTTTCCCGGTCTGTACATTCCAAAGACAATATGTTGCCTATTATCTTTAGAACCTAGAATTTCATATTTGTCATCTTTAACTTTTTCGTAGCTTACAAATTCTTCTTTCACCAAAATGAATACTCCCCCTCAAACCATTTCTAACCTATCTTTACGATACACACTCCAGTTCCGTGAGAAACTTTCTGCATCCATTATATAATTTCTCAGCCATGATTCAACTCCTTTTACAATATCCGGCACGATCCCTATCTCCTACCCAACCATTAGGATCTAGAAATCTCACTCCCAGTTTCTCCACATAGTCACTCCATAGTATCATTTAAATCCCCAATCGCCTTCCAGTCAGTATCCCTCCTACACAGTATTCCACTGATAACAATCTCCGCTTCCTTCAAATTCACCCGTGCTGCATTTACCAGATACCACACATCCCCAACTATGTTGGCAGTTATACCTGCTTGCTTTACGTTGTTGCTACCAGCGTGAAACACTACCATGTTCTCCTTACCCCCCTCCTTCTCTTCTACTTTCCTCAACATCTGCCTCAACCTAATTCCTGGATAACACTCTACCCTGTTCTCCTTTCCTACACACAATTTCCCCACATGTCCAACAATGGAATCTCCCATGGCCAGAGCCTCAACCCTACCCACGTCATTTGATTCCCTCCCCTCTTGGTCAGTCCTATCTTCCCTGACAACTTCAGAAGCTACTTCCCACTTCCTTATCTCCTCCCCCCACCATGACCCTGTTCCACATGTCTTTACGTATCTTCTACTCTATGGTTCCCCCTCCTACCTTTTCCCTTCCTCCTACTTCCACACTTCTCAGCAAAAGTTCCCTGTTCCTCATCTTCCTTCTGTAATTCTACCTGTAATGACTCGTACCTCTTTCTAACAGACACCTGTCCTGAATTCTGATCCTGAATAGAGCCCTTAGCCTGCAAACTCTTTCCCCTTAGAAAATTCGACCACCTGTTTTCTACATTTTCCCCCTTTCCTTCTCATCCCTCTTTTATACCTGCTGTATCCTGTACATTATTTGAGGGAGGCCTACTTTCCTTCCTGTCTTCTGAGAAAATCCTAATTATCTCCCTCAAACTCCCCAACTCCTCGCACATACTCCTTAATAACAGGCCACACACACACACACAGTTCTTACACTTGCACTCCTTAGGCATTGCATACGGAAAATTCAAAAGAAAAGGAAAAATAAATAACATACTATGTGCAAAAAATATGAAAGGAAAGAAATGTTGTCTAGGATAGTACACAATGCAATACGACTTAGTCATACTATATATTTCTTTTACCGGGCGAGTTGGCCGTGCGGTTAGGAGTGTGCAGCTGGGGGACAGTGGGTTCGAACCGCACTGTCGGCAGCCCTGAAGATGGTTTCCCATTTTCACACTAAGCAAATGCTGGGGCTGTACCTTAATTAAGGCCACGGCCCCATTCCTAGGCCTTTCCTGTCCCATCGTCGCCATAAGACCTATTTGTGTCGATGCGGCGTAAAGCAAATAGCAAAAAAAAAACTATATTTTTCATCCTACAGCACCCTAACAGGATAAAAAGTGTCGTTAATTACTGAATACCGAAAGGAATACGCAAGAATTACACAATTCTAAACTGCAGTTATACCTATCCTAATTACAACAGAATTCTGGTAAGACATTTTCTTCAGATACTTGTACTATACTACACAAATATTTTACAATAGAATAAGATCGCTAATATCTAATAAGATACTACAATACGCAACAATAATTTGAAACTACGTTCAGACGTATCCTAATTACAATATGTTACTACTAATCACGAACAGAAATGAAAATTTCATGTTTATAATTCGCAAGAACTACTCAAGGATTACCGACAAAGCCAAATGCGTAGACAGACTATTATTAGTACTATATTGTCATAATATGCTGTAATAGATACACACGAAATACATACACTCAAACATACACACGAATATAGCAGGCAGGATACTATCTAAATATGCCGTATTTACACTAAAATTCTCAAGTGAAACGTGGCTATATGGTTTTTACAGCTGGTGCATAACTATTATTTTCTCTACTATGCGGGACGGAGACTAAATGTGAGTAAATTGTGACTAAATATGGGTATTACAATTCAGCGTAAACTTCGAGGACTGGACTCGACATAATACCATTCATTTAGAGTGAACTTTATTATTTTCTGTTCTACTTGTAGAAAACAGTCATGACATTAATAATCAACATTTGAACATCGTAATTCAGGGAGGCTTCAAAGCCTCCCACATTCACCACCAAGGAAATCAGCCCGTACATAATCTTACCGACAGTTCTACCCATAATATACCTAAGCAGTTTCAGATGAGTCATGTTTCTGTAATGCAGTTAACACCAAAAATCAGGCTATTATTATTGATGCTCACGACGGAATCCCAATAAGAGACTACGCCCTTGCTGTAGAAAAATAACAGATCCAGCAAACATACGTTATATAACTCGTATTCCGAACTCAAGAATTTGCATATTCCTTTCGAACACAAAAATTGTTCACGAATATTCCCTCAATCACCCTGTAATCGGAATCAATAACATCGATCTCACCCTCAGACCGTTAATTGTCGCAAAGAAGAGAGTGGCATTATCCAAAGTCTGTCCTAATTTACCCAACACAGTCATTGAAGAACACAACAACTGGGTATCAAACCAATGTCATCTATATCCCGCCTAAAGGCTGAAATTAATATTCCGGGATTCACACACATTTTTAACTTCCACCGACAACGAAATGTTAAACCTGACGATTTCAAAAAAAAAAAAAAACTACCGAATACACTGCAAAATAAGTTTTGAAGGAACCAATTATTGTATCTACACTTCCACAGACGCTCCCACCTGTTTTATTTGCAAAGTAGAAGGCCGTCTGGCTCGAGTATGTCCCTCACTACCCGAGACTCTACAAGAGAAGAATCAGCCACCTAATCAACATTGTTTCTTCCAAGGAGGACACCTCCAACCCAGCAAACGCAACCATGAATCCTCAGCCAACTACTGACCCTCAGCAGTTTATTGAACATTCTAATGACACATCTTTCTCTAAACCCCCCCCCCCCTCAACAGGGCACCTCCTTAAACTTGAACTCTTCAGTCCCAATATAATAAGTAAATAAAGAATCAGCCATAATTAACCTTCAAGGAATAAAACGACCCTTGACTTCAAACGACTCTTCAAATAACACTTCCAAGGCTGGTAATATTTCCTTCTTACACAATTCTTCTGTCTCGGGAGATGATAAAAGGGATGATGAATTTTCTGATCTAGGATCACATAAAACTCTAGACATTAAACAGCCTAAGAATAAACTAATGGTATTAAATTTCCTCAGTCATGAAGAACAATTTCTTCCTTTTAAGGAAGTAACAGAAGCTAATCTCTCAAACTTTATTCTTAATTTCATACAACTCAAAAGTGTATTTGAAAATACTAAAAGAACACCAGCAACAAATATCTTACCTATTACATTATCTTATACTTCCCGTGTTGAAAATCTCATAGATACCCTGCATAAACTATACCCCTACTCTCAAGACAAAATCATTAAAAACCGGAGTATCGGACTTGTAAAGAAACTGCTCATTGCCATAAACGGAGAAAGCAATAGGTCTACCCCAGATCAGACAATCCCAATAACTGATAAGGATCAAATTTAATAAATACAGCTCTTGAAAGCCATCATGAATTCCTGGATACTGCAGTGGAATATTAACGGATATTACCCTCAATACGAATATCTACAACAACTTATTAATAAATACCAACCCGAAATAATGTGCATGCAAGAAACTAATTTCGAAATAACCACGTAGCTAATATGATACATTTCGCAGCATGTCACAAAAACCGCAACAATCACATTCATGCAAGTGGAGGGGTTGCTACTTACATACGTTACAATGTTCCTCAAAGAGAAATACCACTGAAAACCAATTTGGAAGCAGTAGCAGTTACAGTCTTTCTAACATTTTCCCTACGCATCTATAATGTTTGTTTGCCCAGCAGCCAGAACAGGGATTTAAATGAATTAGTAGGAAGTACAACTGGGCAACCATCGTCTATATAACACTAATCAGGGAGAGAAAAAATGGAAGGGGTCCGACACTTCGAAAAATGAAGGTATCGGCCAAAGGGAGACAAGGGCCACGAAGGGCGTGAAAATGAAAAACTCCCTAGCCCTCGCAAACCTAATAGCGTCGGGGTCGGAAAAGAACAAGAGTTGACCGAGGGAGTCGGATAGGATAGATGAAAGTGAGGAGCCTGACACAAGTAAGTGGAAGCAATGCCAGGACTCAGCTGAGGGCCCCGTGGTCGCTAACCCACGCTCCAAAGTTCAGAGCCCCTGGGGCCCCTTTTAGTCGCCTCTTACTACAGGCAGGGGATACCGTGGGTGTTATTCTACCGCCCCCACCCACAGGGAGTATATCGTAAGAGAATTCACTAATATCAAACTTAAAGCCGCAGAAAATTCTGTTCCAAGGACCAACGACACAACTTACAGAAAATCGGTTCCTTGGTGGGATGATTCCTGTAAAGATGCAATTAAAAAGGAAAACCAAGCATTCTACAAGTATAAACGCCATCCCAATTTACAAAACAATTTAATGTTCCAAGGAAGTCGCGCTACAGCCGAAAAGTCATAAAAGAGAGCAATCGAGCTACTTGGCTGATATGCGTGTCATCCCTTTCTCATCAGACCCCACAAAACACAATTTGGGAACACTTACGGAAAATAAGAGGGCTTATAAAACCCGCACGTATCATAGCCTCAATAAAACGCCTGGATCAGTTACAACTATACATCACAATATTGCAAATACATTAGCAGAAAATTTGCGAAAATTTCAAGTGATTCCAACTATGAACAAAAATGTTTATCCTCTCATGAAGATTGTCTTGATTTACAGTCACAAATCCATATAAGTGCTGACCAAAGCTACGACGATAATATCAGTATTACTGAAGTACTACTTGAACTCAGTAGCTGTCGAAGTACAAGCCCAGGTCCTGATGACATTATATATGACTTCTTGAAAGAACACCCTCCTGAAGGCCTGGCATTCCTCACTGAAGTATTTAATTTCATTTGGTCACAGAAAGTCTTTCCAGTCGCTTGGAGAAAAGCTATAGTAATTCCAATATCTAAGCCTGGCTGCGACCACATGTTACCAGATAACTATCGACCAATAGCTCTAACCTGCACTATGTGCAAACTAATGAAAAAATAATAAATACTAAAGTGGGTTCTAAAATAGCAGAAGTTCTTTACTGCAGAACAGTGTGGCTTCCAAGAGTTTCGCTCAACAGCTGACACCTTAGTAGTGTTAGAGTCAGAAATCCTGGATGCCTTTCATTACGGACAACATCTCTTCGCAGTCTGACTAGATATTCATAAAGCATATGACATGGTGTGAAAAAGTCACGTTATGAAAACTGTACTGCAACATAATACTAAGGGAAATGTGATCAGTTTCATCTATAACTTCCTTCAAGCCCGACGCATTTAAGTTCGAGCTAATGGTGTCCTATCACAAGAATTCAATTTAGAAAATGCTGCCCCACAGGGCTCAGTTCTCAGTGTAACACTATTTTTAGGAGCTATAAATGGCATCACGTCATGCATTAACCTCCCAATCTTTGCTGATGACATGACTATTTTTTGCATAGTCAACCCCCCAAAAAATTATACAAAATCATCTTGAAGATGTTACTAAATGGGAAAAACACGCAGGTTTTACCTTTTCTTCAACTAAAACTAAATGCATCTTATTTCCCAAACAAAAGAGAAATAGTAGCTGCCCAGAACTGTACCTCAATGGGAATAAAATTGAGATAGTAAATGAAATAAAAATACTAGGAATGACCTTTAACAGAAAATGAACATGGGAATCTCATCTAGAAACTTTAAAAAAGATTGTCTAATTAATGTACTCAAATCATTGGCAGCTAATAACTGGGGAGCAGATCTTCATGTATCAATGTGCAATTATAAATCCATAATTTGCACCAAACTAGATTAGGGCTCTATTATACATAATTCAGCTACAGCATCCTCACTGAAAATGCTTGACTCTATTCAAAACACATCTCTGAGGATTGCCTTGGGAGCATTCAAAACTAGCCCGATTTCAATTTTATTAATGTACAAGCTAATGGACCCCCACTTCGGACTCGCAGTAAACAACTGACTATCCACTACGCAGTAAAGATAGCAACTTCTCCACACTCTAGAGCACATGCTTATGTTTTCCCACGCTATCTGCCTCAACGCTGTTCCCCGCAACAAAAGATACATATACCCTTCCACAGTAGGTTTACGCAATACTTACAGGAAATTAATTCTTCAGTTTCCCGATTGCTTCAAGAACCATAAAAGACATCACATCCCCTCCATGGAAAGCTGAACCACCACCAATAATATTAGATTTAAGTGAATTCAATAAAGAAACAACCAACAATACCTTATTTTAAAAAGTGCTATCTGTAAAGTGTGAAAGTCCGCACAGACACACTCGTATATACATTGATGGCTCTAAAACTGAATATGGTAGCGGCTGTGCTTTTGTTCACACCGTTCACATAATGATGTATGCATTACCAGTTACATGCTCCACATTTACATGTGAACTGTATGCTATCCTAAAAGCTATGGAATCCATAGAGAGCTCCCCCCAAAAGAACATTTTTTAATCCTTAGTGATTTTTTACCAACAGTAAAATTCATTCAAAATACACCAGTCCAAAACATACTGCAGACTTACAATACTGTGAAAAATAAAGGTCATCAAGTTTCCATAATATGGATTCCCTCAAATAAGGGAATAAAAAGGAATGAACAAGCCGACATATCACCTAAAGAAGCAACTCGTCTAACTCTACATGATCCATACTGTCTAATTCCCCACGCAGATGTTTGCCATTGATGCTTTCACGGCCCGTACTTATAGACATGAAGTAGGCTTTTGGGTTTATGCCGTGTCAAGAAAATAAGGTGAAATTCTTTATGTTTTGCAGAGAACTTTGCTCTGTGTCATCAGAAGGAAATCGCGACTGTTGACGAGAAAGGCTTTATATCATGTCCCCACACAGATGTTGCTCCTTTTCTTACTACAAAGATCCGTAAACAGTAGTTAACTGACTGGACACGGAAACAACCCGCAAGACTCCATGATATCAGGCGTGGATCTACAAATAAGTTTGAAGTTTCATTCCTCCAGCGTCAAGAAAAAGTGCTCATTACTAGAATACGTATAGGCCATAGCAAACTGACTCATGCACATATCTTCTCTAAGAAATCTCCACCAGTATGTGACACATGTCAAAAAGAAATGCCATCTACACGATCAACAACGACATTTGTCTAAAATCAGAATAATAGTGTATGTGATATCTTGAACGGAGATACTCAGTGTATAAACACCATTCAGTTTTTTAGACAAACAAATCTATTCTCTGAGATGTAATCGCTATCTGATCAATATGTACTATTGTTATTTTTGCGATTGTAACGCTATTTCATCAATGTAATTATTCTTCTATGTATAATTATGAATGTCGCGATATGCCTTTCTAGATTAAGGGGATAATAAATACATTTTTTGTTTTAAGATCAACAATAACATTACACTGACCATTGATGTGATGTGATTTGTCTCTTTTCCTGTCACTCATCATAGGATTATTGCTGCGTCCCGAGTAAACCAGCATGCCTGAATATTGGTGGGAAAGTACTGTAGCTAGGGAGGTAGGTAACACTGCACATGCTATACTGTCCCAACACTGATGGGTACTACAGCTAGCAAATAAATAAGAAAATGGTGCACTATAAACATTTTCTAGTGCGCTGTTCTAATGAACATTTGCACATAGGTGTGATAAAATGAACGTGTTAAAAGGAAAACAATAAAATTGTGGTGATAGAACATCTGTGATAGACTGAAATCCCCTGTATTCTTAATATCGAACTGGTCTTTGATTCAAGAGTTAAATAGACTTATTCGTACAAATTTCTTGGGTAATGTCCGACTCCGTCGCTTAATAGTTAGTGTGCTGGCCTTTGTTCACATGGGTTTTGGATTCGATTACCGGTTCATTGGTTAATTTCGCTGACACGGGGGCTCCGTGTATGTGTCGTTCTCATCATCATCCTCATCACGACGTGCAGGTCGCCTACGGGATTCAAATCAAAGGACCTGCACCTGGCGAGCCGAACATGACCTCGAACACTCCCGGCACTAAAAGCCATACGACAGTTTTTCTTGGATAATTACTATACGAAAGTCAGTCTATACTTCTCCAATAAAAATGAGCACAGATTTACTTTTGGAATAAGCTTAAATGACAAAATGCGTCACAAAGAGTCCTAAACAGTTTGTCAAGAAAATACTGAGAGGTTTTTCCCAATATAAAACAGACAATTTCGAGTGGTCACGAACATGACTTATAGTCATAAGGTAGTCTAGAGAGTTGAGTTGAATTAATAGTTGAATGTCAACTAAGTTATAATAGTGATTCATTAAACTAATAAATAGAAGAACCTAATAGCCTACCTATTTACTATCTAGTTACTTCGGAATTAAGTTCTGACTACCTTTTTAACACAGCAAATAAATCTATATGTTATTTAGACCTTCCTGTACGAAGAGGACAGTGGATGCAAATGAGTATTATTTTCAAATGAGCTGAGAGCGGGAGTCCATTATATCGTACGATTCTTTCATTGTGCCATGGCTCTGTATGTCTCGCTGCAGCGGAAGTTCGTTCCCCGCCAATGTCCAGTGTGCCGAAAATGAACCGTGTGTATGTTGTGTCTCACTGGTCCGTGATTGCGTACGATTCTTTCAGTGTGCCATGGCTCTGTATGTCTCCCTGCAGCGGAAGTTCGGCTCCCCGCCAATGCCCAGTGTGCCGAAAATGAACCGTGTGTGTGTTGTGTCTCACTGGTCCATGATTGCGTACGATTCTTTCAGTGTGCTATAGCTCTGTATGTCTCCCTGCAGCGGAAGTTCGGCTCCCCGCCAATGTCCAGTGTGCCGATAACGAATCGTGTGTGTGCATTGTGTCTCTCTGATACGTGAGTGAGCCACTCAGCACTGTCTGCTGCGAGTCAACTGAATCTTGTGCCGTGATCTCTCCGTTCCTGTGAATCGATTCACTCGGACACTTGAATGAATCGATGCACTGCTACGAATCATACACTCAGTAGCCAACACTACTGCTGGGCTGAGCGGCTCAGACGGTTGAGGCGCTGGCCTTCTGACCCTAACTTGGCAGGTTCGGTCCTGGCTCATTCCGGTAGTACCTATTTGAAGATTCTCAAATACGTCAGCCTCATGTCGGTAGGTTTATTGGCACGTAGAAGTACTAAATTCCGCTATCTCGGCGTCTCCGAAAACCGTAACAATATTTAGTGGGACGTAAAGCCAATAACATTATTATTATTATTATTATTATTATTATTATTATTATTATTATTATTACTGAATAGCCTACTATGAATGTTACCCCTAAACTAACGGCACCATCGCCGTTGACAACTACAGTGATGTGAAAAACTATCCGTACACCTTAAACGTTAAAAGCAATGTTGCCGTTTGTAGTTGGCCCATTGTCCATACGCCGCTATATATTTCGCTACTTTTCAATATTTCGGTATTTCGCTAAACATGTATATAAAAACGTACCGGAAATAACAATAGTACTTTAGAAATGTTTGTTTTCACAAACGTATCTTCCAATAAGTTTGAAATATAGATGCATTAAAGTATTCGTACATAGATTCGTCACATCGAAGTCCTTGATGACAACCCTTGCAATGCAATTAAGCAGTAAAAGTCACGTCTTGTACCAAGTCAGTTGTGCTTCAGTCGTTCTAAACAATAAGTGATACAGTCAATCACTAAGATGGGCCGCACAGTGAAAGAAGTAACAGAAAAAGAGAGAAGGATTATAATCCGGGCTCATAATTCCTATAAATCGCTCTCGGAAATATCGAAACTTGTGAAGAGACCAAAATCTACAATTCAGGGCATTATTGACAGGTGTGGTGAGAGAAAATCTTTTAAAAATGCACGTAGATGTGGACGTCCATGCAAAGTAGACGATCGAACTGAAAGACTAATCCTCAGGAAAGTTAAGAAAAATCCTGGAATCAGTGCTGCAAAACTGAGGGCTGAACTAGGAAAATATTTAAAATTTAATATCTGTGCTTCCACAATTCAGAAGTTTTTATATTCGAATGGGTATCGTATTAGAAGTGCCAGGGGAAAACGTGTAATTAACCGAGCAAATAGGAAGAAAAGACTACAATATGCTACAGACTATCAACATGCTTCTCTAGCATTTTAGGATCGAGTCATATTTACAGATGAAAGTAAATTCAATGCTTTCAAGAACATGACAAGAGTGCGGAGGGAAAAGAACATAGAACACAAATAAAAAATCTGCTCCCTTCAGTGAGGCATGGTGTAGGTTGTTTATTGGTTTGGGGGTGCATAAGATCAGCTGGAGTAGTTTCTTCAGAATTCAACAGATGGAAAGATGGACCGTAAATTCTATATTGACATTTTGCCGAAAAATGGGACTTCTGGGTAATTATGTATTAAAAAAAACAAAGAATACGGCCCTTGATGCACGAGTGTAGATTTTATACAACACACCCAAATATATGGTAAAACACCCCCCCCCCCCTTCCAACCCCGGATCTGAATCCGATTGAACATGTGTGGGCTTATCTTAGAGAGAGACTGAGCACAATAAATATTTCATCTAAACCAGATTTGAAAATGGCTCTTTTGGAATGATGGGGTACGTACAGAAGCTGCTAAGAAAGAAAAGGAAGGAAAAACATACGGTTCTGGTGACTTTTAGGTAAAGATTCAGGAAGAAAACGTCACTTGAACTTGGCTTTAATTTTCCCACCAATTGTAATTTTACATTTAAATCCCATTTTCTCCCATATTATTTTGCCAAACGTAACAAAATATGTATCACAGCTATATTAGTAAACCTGCGTATGGAATTTTGGATTGCAGAATTTTTTCAAGTAGTAGGGATTTTTAAGTCCAAAATTTTAGAACATAAAAATTACACAAACTTTAGTACGATATATCTCCATATTTAAATGATGTACAGAATAATCGATATGCAGTGCTTTTTAAAGGAGTATTATCTACTTAATCACAAATTTCCATTAACATGTAAATTAAATTTCGTGAAAAATGAAATTTAAAATTTCAAAAGAAAGTTTAAAAAAATTCTAAAAACTATTAATTGTATATGAAAGAAATATTCGTGATATCTATACTTTTATGTAGGTGACATTTCCACAGAGACGTCTATCAATTTTATGTTTTATGATGTATATATCTTTACATAGTAACCTATCTATTGAACCCAAAGGGTTCACTATGTTATACAACGTACATGAAAATATGTATACTAAATAAAGTATTTTTTGTTTCAGTGCTAAGTGTACGAATACTTTTTTACTATGATTGTAGACATTGCACAAGACTACGCGGTTTAAACACCTCCACCTCCGATACCCGAATGAGTCACTGTGGCGTGGCTCAAGAGGAGACAAGTCACCAGTGACATCTGCAATGTTGCCTTTGTCCTCGACATCGTAAGGAAAATATTTATATGAAAGTTGTGCATCTGTAGCCCTTCAAAGGGCAGAATGGCGTCCAGTGGCTAGGAGACACGAGCAGGCCCTTCATACCATACAGATAAAAATGTTCAGATGGACACCCGGACTGACTCATCATAACCATGTGAGAAGTGAGCATGTTCAGCAGAGACTTGGTGTAGCTCCAGTTCGTAAGAAAGTAAGGGAGGCTAGACTCCGTCAGAAGCAACGACAGCTCTGTGACAAAAACAGTCTTTCAATTCGATCGTAGAGGATACCGGCCACGTGGAAGGCCTGTGAAGCTCTGGACAGATAACGTCAAGGAGGATATGCAGCCTGACTGTCTGAATCCAATGGCAGAAATAAATATATTAGAGATGGGACGGTACAGCATCTGAGCGGACACCGTACGAGTTGAAAGACGCTCGGAAATTGAGAGGGATAACCGAGAAGCCGAAGATGGTGGTGGTGGTGGTGGTGATTATTGTTTTAAGAGGAAGTACAACCAGGCAATCATCCTCTATATAACACTAATCAGAGGGAAAAACATAAGGGGTCCGACACTTGGAAAAATGAAGGTATCGGCCAAAGAAAGACAAGGGCCACGAAGGGCGTGAAAATGAAAGACTCCCTAGCCCTCGCAAACCCAATAGCGTCGGGGTCGGAAACGAACAAGAGTTGACCAAGGAAGGTCGGATAGGATAGATGAAAGTGAGGAGCCTGGCACAAGTAAGTGGAAGCAATGCCAGGACTCAGCTGAGGACCCCGTGGTTGCCAACCCACGCTCCAAAGTTCAGAGCCCCTGGGGCCCCTTTTAGTCGCCTCTTACGACAGACAGGGGATACCGTGGGTGTTATTCTACCGCCCCCACCCACAGGGGGGAAGCCGAAGACCACGCGGTTTAAACACCTTGATTCAAGGTACTTAGACAATGACTCTGATACCCTAATGAGTCACTGTGGCCCATGGCTCAAGTCGAGTCAAGTCAACAGTGTTCTCTGCAGTGTTATCTTTGTCTTGGGCATCGCAAGGCAAACATTTATATGAACGTTGTGCGATCTGTAGACCTTCAAAAGGCCATGCCGATGTCTGTTTAGCAACTCAACAATACTGACGTTAATTAATATACCTTCCTTCAAATTACTACAATTTAATATTACTTCAAAACAACAATTCTCTTAATGATATAATAACTCTATTTCCGATATACATTCGCTCGAGAAGTAACATTTCTCTTCCAAGACAAGAATTATTCATGTATTCGAAAATTCTCATTCATAAGTTTTGAGGCAAGTCCAGGCAAGACGGCGGATGAAGAATGTGATCACATTAATTTTACTGGCAGGTACTGCGCGCTTTGAGGAATGGCGCTGATTGTATTTTCTTGAGGATAAAGAATAGAAATTATATGAATAGCAACCAATGCTCCATACAATGGAAGTACATTAAATGACCAGAATACGTCAGAGATTTTAAACACATCTGACTGCATTTCCTTACCTCCTAGACTGTGAGATCTAACCCAGCACAGTCAGTTAGCATATGGGAAGATTGAAATGTCGGAGACCTGTTTGTTAGATTTAACGATAACTTAAGAAACCCTATTTTCAGAGCACACTTCCAGCACTCCGATGTCTCCTAAGACCAGTGGTAGTTGGAGGAACGTAAAGCACATAATAATAATAATAATAATAATAATAATAATAATAATAATAATAATAATAATAATAATAATAATAATAATAATAATAATAATAATAATTGGACTATCTAAATGCCGGCCCCGCAGTTCATGGGTAGCGTATCTGCCTCTTAACCGGGGGCCCTCTGGTTCGATTCCTGGTCAGTTCAGGGATTTTTTTACCTGGATCTGGGGGCTGGTTCCAGCTCCAGTCAGCCTAGGTAAGAAAAACTGAGGAGGTAGGTGACGGTGAAATAGAAAGCCAAGATAACGGCAGAGAATTTTCGTCGCACTGATCATGCGTCATCTCGTAACCTGCAGACCTGTGGGTTGAACAGTGGTCGTTTGGTAGGTCCGGGCCCTTCAGCATTCTAGCACCAGGGGGTTTGTTTATGTTTGATTGATTGATTGATTGATTGATTGATTGATTGATTGATTGATTGATTGATTGATTGATTGATTGATTGATTATACTATAATATACGATTCATCTCTCTATATATCCTCTCTACCCTACATTCATTCTCAGGGGCAGGTTGTCATCCAACCACAATTTTGAAGCGCGCTGAAAAACACACACTCTTATCTACACCATCCGATCGTACAACACGATACACGTACTGTCGTTTCTACAGCATAACTGTGGAATAAGCTACCTAGATCTGTCAGAGAAGCCAACTACGTTAGGTTCAGAAAACAGTGCCAGAAACAACAACTGAATTCCCTAAGTTGTAAATTATTAGCAGTAGTAATACTAAGTAGTTATTTGATTATCAGTTTGTAGCTACTAGGTATAGTAACATTTCTTTTGCATACATTAAAATTTTTGTAGTTTTACTATCGTAATTATCATCTTTCTCATTATCATCGTTCATCACATGATTATCAATATTGGTATTCCATTTTATAGTTGTAAGGAATGTGCATTTCTTCTCCATCATTTCATTTCCATCTGGTTAGATGGAAGAGAAGAACAAATGGCCCTAATTATACCAGAAAAAGTACAGTAAATTTGATTTAATTTACGTAGGTCAGTGATGTAACGCTTGTGAGTGAGCACTCAGATGGTGAAATACTCGTACAATCTGACAAGACCTCTTAAGGATTATAGTGACGATGTCATCACTCACTCTCATAGTCTGCCGATAATTAACGCAAAACTTCTCGAATGACTTCAACATAGCACTACGTGCACCAGTAAGGATGTCAGTTACACGTATCCTTTCCATGTTATACTTTTCCTTGAAGTATGGAAGTGGATTGCCACCGCTTGTTGACTGCCCTACCCAAGTCGGATTGACGGGTCAATTATTAGCTCACATCTTGAAGTTTTGAAGTAGGCGATTATGTCCATACGATGCATAGAGCCGTCCGCAATAAGACCGTCCTCTTCATACATATCAAGACCTTTCATTCTCAAGGCAGTGGCTTGTTCTGAAGTCTTAAAACACACAAATAGCAATGACTAGTAGCGTACCAATCAGCGTTACCATGTCGATGCAACCATTGGGCTCTGTCCTCACGTTTCATTTCTTGATATTTTTCTTGAAAATTTGGTATCAAATCTCAAAGGTTCTTGATCCTCGGTCTTTCAGTCCTGTCTTCCCCAAGGTGGTTTCTTCAGTTAGTTTAGTCAAGAAGTTTCAAAATAGCTCGTGCACCAGTAAGGATGTCAATTACACATATCCTTTTCATGTTATACTTTTCCTTAACGCGTGTCCAATGTATTTGGCAGATCATTTCTGCATGTTAGAATGAGTTTTCTCTTCCCTCAGATTTTCTTCAAGAAACTTTCATTGGGTCTCGTTTCAACTTACACAATCTTGAACATTCTTTCCCAGATCGACACTTCAAATGCATTGAGTTGTTGAAATCATTGGCTGTTAATTTTCCAACATTCACATCTACAAGTGAACGCTTCATTCAACGATTTTGCAAAATCCTTCCTACTTGAAAATCCATGTATCTGCCAGTCAATTGATTTTTTCTTACTGTTAAAGGCTAGTTTGACTTGCGGTATGTTCATCTTGATCTTCGTGCTGCAACTGTTGTCCTGAGTGATCAAGCTTCCAAGAAGAGAGAAAGTAGTGACATAACCTACTGTCTTCCCAGCAAGCTTGATTTTAATACGTATTTGCTTGGGATATTTGCTTACAGTAATAGCTTCGCTTTCTGCATAGTGATGTAAATCTGTGATGCTGGTAATGAAGAAGGCAATACGTCCAGCATCTTGGACATCTCTTCCTCTGTGTCTGGCACGACTGCTCTTATCGGCTGCAAATCAACTGTATTGTATTTGATATCCGCTGCCAGTAATTTACCATCGGAGCGTATGTCGTCAGAAGATATTAGGACAGTAAGCACACACGGTATCAAGATCCTTTATCAAAACTAAATTATCACCTCCATAAATTCAAATACCAAAACCAAACAAATCAATGTACACTGTAGTTGTGTTTGAAAGTGAGGGGATGATTATTGTTTTAAGAGCAAGTGCAGTTGTACAATCATCCACTCCTAACACTGATCAGAGAAGATCAACAAGAAAGGGAAGAGCCACTAAGGGCATGCAATTGAGAGACTCCCTAGTGCTGGCAAACGGGTTGGAAGAGGACAAGAGATGGCCAAGGGAAAACGGAGAGGAAAAGTAAAAATGGGGACCGAACGCGTTGGCTGCGTAGCACAGGCTGTGAGCTTGTATTCGGAAGATGGTGGATTAACCCCGCCATCGGCTGCCCTGAATCTCGTTTTCCAAGGTTTTCCATTTTCACAACAGACAAATACTGGATCTGTATCCTAATTGAGGCTACGACCACTTCCTTGCCAGTCCCAGCCATTTTCTATCCCACCGACAACGAAAACCTATCTGAGAGAGTGCGCGTTAAACAACTAACAACAAAAAGGAGGCTTCTGACAGAAATAAGTGGAAGCAATACCAGGATCATCTAAGAGCCCCTTGGTCACCAAATCTCGCTCTCTGGTGTTGGTGACTATTGATTTGGAGGAAGTACAACAGGGCAACATTTCTCTGTTAACACTAACCAGAGAAAAAATTTTGAGGGGTCTGTCACTTCGAAAAATGAAGGCATTGGCCAAAGAAAGACGAAGGACACGAAGGGCGTGAAAACTGAAGACTCCGTAGGGGTCGAATGCTCTAATACCGTCGGAGTTGAAAAAGTTAACCAAGGGAGGACTGATAGGACAGATGAAAGTGAGGATCCTGGCAAAACTAAGTGAAAGCAATGCTATTACTCAGCAAAGGGGCCCTTGGTCGCCAATCCACCCTCCCAATTTAAGAGCCCCTGGAGCCCCTTTTAGTCACCTCATAAGACAAGGAGATTATGTGGGTGTTATTACACCGCCCCCACCTACAGAGGGTAACTATGTTTTAAATTAAGTAGGTGATCCATGTGGTACAATGAAGATATGACTGATTAAAACAAGTGAAACCTAATAATCCTCTGCTGAAAAAATGACTCTCGCAATGACTTAGTCAGACACCTGGTAGAACGGAAACTTAGAGATTGAGGACGAGATTCCTAAAGTTTCCTTCAAGAGTGTTTCACAACTATGGAAGTTTGTCTTTAGAGACAGATATTCCTTCTAAAGTTTTACTTCTTCTTTCACAAATCTCTGAAATACACCTAAAAGTAATAGGTACTAACCTGGATGCTATTTTGTGGCTGTCAATGCTATATTACTGTCTTATCTCATACTGAGGTAGTTTGGAGTGCGGAAAGAAAAGTTAGGGGAAGAATTATGGGGGCTCTGAGATTGTAACAGATGAAACTTCTGAGACTGAGACAGGCATGAGAATTATATTTGTTCCGTACCTCTCCTTCCCTCAGGTGAGCTGAATGAGAGGCATCAATATCTCCATCAAATGGAGAGATATAAAGCTTATCACGCTCAGTGAGAGCATCTTCGTCAGAAAATTGATAAAATTGTCATTATTCAGCTTTATCTGAAGAAAATTTCTTTCTTTCTCTGCCGTCTCAAGGTCAGTGTCCTGGAGCGTGAGACTTTGGGTCGGGGATACAACTATGGAGGAGGACCAGTACCTCTCCCAGGTGGTCTCACCTGTTATGCTGAACAGGAGCCTTGTGGTGGGGATGGGAAGAGAGAAGGAAGCGTCCGTGGCCTTAAGTTAGGTACCATCCCGGGATTTCCCTGGAGGAGAAGTGGGAAACCACGAAAACCACTTCTGGGAAGGCTGAAGAGAGAATCGAACCTCCCTCTACTCAGTTGACCTCCCGAGGCTGAGTGTATCCCATTCCAGCCCTCGTACCACTTTTCAAATTTCGTGGCAGAGCCGGAAATCGAACCCAGTCCTCCAGGTGTGGCAGTTAATCAGCTAATCACAACAGAGGTGGACTGAGGAAAGTTTTCTGAATTAAGATGCATGTAGTTTTTATGTTGCCAACGGCCGTAGCCGTGTTGAAACACCGGATCCCGTGAGATCTCCGAAGTTAAGCAACATTGGGCGTGGTCAGGAGTTGGATGGGTTGCCACGCGCTGTTGGTGGGGTTAAGGGAATGGAGGAGCGGAAAGGAACTGGCCACCCTACCGCACGTAAACTCCGGCTCAGGAACACCTCTGCGGAGGTTCGGACCTGCCTTCGGGCAGAATAACCCTTACCTACCTAGTTTCTTTGTTAGTGATGGTGGTGATTACTGCAAAACTGGGCAACACTAATCAGAAGGAGAGTTGGAAGAGGTATATGAGTATTTTTCCAAGCCTATCAAAACATAACCCAAAAGTAATGAAAACTGTGCCGCAAGGAGCATTTAAATGCAACATATAGAAAATGAAAATTATTTGTTAATAACTTTTCAACAAATTAACTAATCAGTTTCAAATATCGCGTGATGCTCTATCTTATTGATATGTGCTTGTGTTTAAAATTTGGTTGTGATAAGTGGTAAATTGTGGAAGTTCCGAATTTCAGTCATGTCTCCCCTTAATCACTTCCATTCTTCTATAAATATTAGTAGCAGCTACTCCTGGTTTGAAAGAATCAGCCGGTGTAGCACCGTTGCCCAAGGGACGCCCGAAAATTCAGTCGCTCAAAACAAAAACAATGGGTACAATATTATTATATAAGTTACTCGGAGGTACACTTTTCACAGAAACAACTGAACCTGTCAATATAATTTTTGCTGTAAGTATGCACAGGGTTTGTATCTACACGGGAGATGAATTTTGACAATAATTACAAATAAATCTAATAAAATAACAAATGCGAGGGACAAACCATGCGCTCGTTCGTTTTTTTTTTTGTTTTTTTTTTTTTTGAATGACTGTACAATATTTCAGAATCTTCGGGAAAGTTCCTTCCATGTCTGGACTAAGCCACGCCAGTAACTTCCGGCTGGCAATAACGAGGACAGGAGTGTGTGAAGGCAAATGCTGCATAACGCCAATACCAGACACTCGCTTTTTCTTTGGCTTGACGTCGCACCGACACAGATAGGTCTTATGGCGACGATGGGATAGGAAAGGGCTAGGAGTTGGAAGGAAGCGGCTATGGTCTTAATTAGGGTACAGCCCCAGCATTTGCCTAGTGTAAAAATGGGAAACCACGGAAAACCATCTTCAGGGCTGCCAACAGTGGGATTCGAATCCACTATCTCCCGGATGCAAGCTCACAGCTGCGCACCCCTAACCGCATGGCTAACTCGACCGGTGACACTCGCTTTGTTTAGCACGTGAATGACTGGCGACCGTACCCACTGAGCTTACCATTGCTTGTCGGGAGTGGTGGTGATGATTATTGTTTTAAGAGGGAGTACAACTAAGGCAACCATACTCCATATACCAACACTAATCTGAGAGAAAAATGGAAAGCGTCCGACACTTCGAAAAATGAAGGTATCGGTCAAAGGAAGACAAGGGCCACTAAGGCGTGAAATTGAAAGACTCCCTAGGCCTTGAGTGCTCTAATACCTTCGAGATCGGAAGAGAAAGAGAGTTGACCAAGAGAGGTCGGATAGTATAGATGAAAGTGAGGATCCTGGCACAAGTAAGTGGAAGCAGTGCCGAGACTGGCTAAGGAACCCGTGGTCGCCAACCCACGCTCCCAAGTTCAGAGTCCCTGGGGCTCCTTTTAGTCGCCTCTTACGGCAGGCAGGAGATACGGTGGATGTTATTCTTCCCCCCCACCCCCACCCACAGTGGGTCATTGCCTTTCACTGGAAAGCAAAACACTCTAATCCCACCAGTTGACCTATTCTAACAATTTGGTGTAGCGCAGTACTCCATTTTCCTTGAAAATGCAAATATATTTCACATCACATCGGGTTCGGCCACGTCATAACGACGCTTGAAACTCAATATGGCCGTCACCGCAAGGGATTGTGGTATCATGTCCAGACGTTCCTAAATTGACCTTGCTGGCGATATGCGGTATTGGCGCTGCCATGCGGACATGGTTCTCCGTGGTTTCCCATTTTTCTCACCAGGAAAATGCTGGGGTTGTATCTTTATTAAGATCATGGCCGCTACCCTCTCACTCCTAGCTCTTTCCAATCTTTGCACCGTTCACTAAAAATCTATCTGTTTGTGCTACGTTAAACTGCTAGCAAAAGAAAAAACTCTTGTTCACACATATAAGATGTGGAGAGTTGCAGTAATAAGTTTAAAGCTTTTTTGCGAGACTGTAGGAAACTAGGTTTTTACCGATGGCAATAAAATTGCATATCGAATCTTCAGAAAACTTCGTGTATAGCGTCTAATACAGAAAGAAAATGATTTAGCTTTATGATTGCTTTATTGTAATCTGATCTAATTGTGTCATGTGTAGATTGCTCAATAAATGATCGGCAAAAATGTAGTCATGCACATGATAAGTGATTGCCCCATCAACGACGCATACAACAGCTAGTGTAAGGTTATAAATTGTGAAATTTATATACAGATATGAGTATGGAGAACTATCGGTGAACGCAAACTATTTTTGAAAATCAAAACAGAGATTCCATAAAATAATAGAGGCAGTAAAAAAGTGTGGAACAAAATATATGAATACTACACATGCATATATGTCAAGCGGAATGGTTCGAGTACTTCAGAAGGCCAGTTGCCATTCTAGGCAAGATGGCTGCTATACATTGCTCTTATGAGACCAACTCTGGAGAGCTACCTTAGGTGCTCACAACTTATAACATAAGACCTTTTTGCCTTATCGGACTAACTTTGGGAATGTGGCGCAAGGGGTATTCTGGTATTTAAAAAAGGATGCTATGCATTGCTCTTATGGGGTTGACTATGGAGAACTACCTCAGGGGCTCACAACTTGTAACTTCAAGTTCGACTCCTTAGCTAATTTCACAAACTAAAGTTCGACTCTTTGGCCCTCAACCTTACAAGGTCGAGTTCAACCTTCTGCTGAAGTAGTGTGTGCTTTCTGAGCTTGAGTTCAAGGGTTCGTTTCTTGAAGGCTTCATAATTCTGTTACTGGCAGGGACACTATGCTCCTATTCTCCTTCTCCTCCTCACACTCGTATTATTGAAGAAAAACCTGTGTATGTGTTTCGGAGTGAGTGACAGGTTGTGACTTGTCTGTGCACGTGTTTCTTAAAGCTCAGAGCAAACTCTTGCGGTGATAATGTGGTCTGCTGCACTAGCCTTCTAGTTGACTTTTTTGGTGACTGGAACACTCAGTTTCTTATAACTTTACAGCTTATAAATTTGAACTTTAGAGACTTCTGTTAGCCTACAGTACTTTCCACATCACTCAGAGATCAAACCCTCGTGTTCATCCCACACTCGAATCTTTAATCTACTGTGACAGCTGTGTCTTACGCGTGAGGCAAGATGGAGGGGAAGAGCATGCGACCTATTAAGGTCACGCTGGTTTAACATGCAGTGATCACGTCTCAGACCTTTTAATATGCAATGAGTATATTCGATATATTTATGGGATAACATTCGAATTAGTCGTATGCAATCTGCCGGTCTAATAAAGACCCCAGCTGGAGAGAGAAATGGAGGTGGTATAGCAAAACAGTAAATCTAGAACGACGGACAAAGCGCTAGGAAAGAGAGAATCAATCAAATATACCACATTTATTCTTCAAGATGTTAAATGGCATATTAACACATACAGGTTTTTGACGTCATTGAGTGAATAGTCTAGCTTGGGGGAGAAATTAGCCGTGTTCTTAATTTATGGACAACTCCAACTTTCGTCTGGTGTGAAAATAGTAAACCTTGGAAAACCATCTCTAGATTAGCCAATGAGATGGAATTTGAACCCAATATCTTCAGAATTCAAGCATACGATTCGTACTGCTATTTAGGTTGTACCACTAAATTGTCAGACGACTTCATAAAATATGAATATGTTCCGACGGGTTTATACAGTACTCATCGGAATAAGCTTTTGAGACAGTGTAAAAATTGGATCGAATTGTTTCTGAAATTTCTTGAATATATTCACAATATTTCTTTTTTGTGTGTTAAAATGGAATAGATTACATGTCATGGTGAAATCGCGTTGGAGGTTATACTCGTATGTTTTAAACACAAATTCTGCACCAAACGGTTTTAACATTGTGCTATCGCCCAGCTGCGACATAGCCTTCAGCGCTAATTAAATCTCCGTCAGGAGAAACCTCCCCTTTGCGAACACGAGTTGAATAATTATCTTATGAATCCACATATTGCGCCTGAGAGCATGACTGAAAATTCGAATATAATCAGTACGGATGAACTTACGGTGAAGTGTATCTTTAACTCCCATGATATAAGACTCATAAAACGAGTGTAGGATTACTCTTTACCCTCGATGTACCAGTCCATATTCAGGATAGCTTCAGACGATATGTTTTGTTATTAAAACAATAATGGATAATTACTTAAAGAGGAAAGGTGATAAATTATGTTTACATCTACAGATTTAGAGAAAGTTTCTAATTCTGTCAGCAGACACGCGATAGCTATGAAGCTGGCTAGAATAGGGTTGTCAATTAAAATAATTAATGCCATGGAAGAACTGTATTCAGTGGTTAAATGCACGATTAAAGTAAAGGAAGACTTAACAGTAGGACAGATCCGTTCATATATTGGACTAAAGCAGGGGTGCAAACCATCACCTTTATTGCTCGTACTACTTACCAACAATATTTTGGATAATGGATAATAAGCCCTTGTCCTAACAATAAAGACATTCCTAGCCAGGTGTCCGTTGATTACATCCATTTTCTGTCTTGAACATCAGTTGATATGCAAAGCAGCATCTCAAAACCTGCTTATTATTGCAGAAAACGGAAAGAAAACATTAACATTAAGAAAAAAATGTATGTAAAAATGGATATAAATTAAAGAAAAAAGAGAGGTGGTGGATAGGTGTAAATTTAGAAGTTGGCAATTAAATATTTAGGAATTATACTAGCATCTAACGGAGGGTCTCTCAAACGCCCAAAATCTCACTTGAGCAAAATGAGGCGCACAGGTCATGTGCACCATGCATCAGTCTGACTCGGCTCGGTTCAGACAGCGTTTTGTTTCGGGGCTACTCGGCTAAGCTCAGCTCAACTTAGCTCGGATATTGGAATGCTCCAGAGCGAGTAAGGAAGGGGGAAACAGGCTGAATGAAAGAGACAGGCGTAGGGAAGGAGAGAGACAGCGCCATTGCTCAAAATCGAGGAATAGGGGTCTGCACTCTGGTTAACCTAGCAAAGTCGTCTTATGCAACTTGCACCGTGCAATGCACCGGTGCATGCACCCAGAGAGGCCCTGATCTAACGGCAAGTGGAATGAATAAGTGAGACGAGCAAAAAATAAAGGACAGTCTAGCACGAGATCTTTGGAGAGGAGATGCAAAATGAATATATGCCGCAGGAAAATGTTATAAATTCGCTTGTAAAATATGTAGATGGAGAGGCAGAAGTATGAGGCACTGAAGAAGACAGTAAAGAACTACGTGTAATAGATAAAAAGATCTTAATAAAAATAATGCACCCTACGGGTCAGGGTAACCACAGTAATTCCCAACTAGTCAGTTAAACAGATCTCAGGGTATCCTTGCCTCCAGAAAAATGGTTAATTTTTCTATGTTTGGTTTTACGTGTGTCCGAGGAGAAATACCGGTACCATACGCAGTTCAGAGAAAGTAACGATACCATACGCTCAGTAGTTGTTTTGTAAACGCAAATTTCAGTCATCCTTTAAGAAATAAAAAAAATATATATTCACACAACGAGAACCTTACATACTAAATAAAACTATTAACTACCAATATAAATGAAAACTCACTTCATTATATAAGAAACTAATCAAGAAACACATTTATTATATTGTCAAGTCTCGCAAAAGAAATGGTTAATATCAGGTATATCTCAATAGCTTCGATTATCAACTTAATAAATAAATATTTTAATCAATGAGTCAAATATCTTAGGTCAGCGCTGCCTATTTCCTAAACTAAGCTTTCATCTTAATACATTGAGTAACGTATTCCTGAAATGAATTATCTTCCATTTAAAAATTACATTTGGTCACAAGAATATATTACTTCACAGTCTTTTGGCCACGGTCGAAATTCGTTATTTCAATAAATTATTCCATCAATCACGGTATAATTATATATCTCATTGAAATACAACCATCACGTTGTTCAAGTCTCTACGAAAATGAATTGAATTTGAATAATATGTCCTGAGTACGAATATCAGTGATCTATGTTATGTTGAAAAGTATCTGAGTTCGTTGGTGCTGGTTAGCGTGAAGAAAATGAAATATTGAATGACGCACTAAGTACCTCGGTCCTATTGCCACTTAAATTACGGCTCCTAACTAAGTATTCGCTCTAATAATATTTCATATTAACAAAACATCGATGATATCCTACGTAAATGTCAAATAAATTCCCTATTCTAGCTAAATAATTTCTTATGTATCGTATACCAGCTCGATATACATACAGCCAGTAAGCATTTATCATATATATGTGTGCTAATGCCAACACAAAGATATTTCAATACTACATTACGTTACTACTTGCATACACGCTTATTCTTCCATGCAATATCCATTCATTCAGTATATGACATAATCATGTATTCATTTATTCATCACCGGATGTTATTCCTGTCAAACCACTTTCACACATCATTGAAATATACGAAATATTATTGTTCGTACCTTGCTGTAGTTCCTCGCTGGGGCATACTTATATTCTGTAATGGCACTGCATGTGCTCCAACATCATATATTAAACTTATCTAATACGCTTTACTTCCTATTACTCTGCGCAATATATCATTTCAAATACTATACACACTTCCTTCATCTCACCATTAACCTCCAATTCAATTCATATTTAACTCATTTAGCATTCACAACTAGCGCGTTTAACCTCCAATACTTAATTATACAACGATATGTATCCCATGAATAGCGCAGAATTCGTTCCTCAGAACGCATTTTTAATCTTGCAATTCCGTATATAACCCCAAATTCAGTATCTTTCCTTTCAATAAATCATACAGCAAAGAGTATGGTAACTAGTCTTAATCAATTCAACGTGCGTCCCTCTGTGACGTAACCGGGTTTGACTATTACTACATCACGCATGGACCTTCCTAACTAACCGGGATTCCTTGAAAATAGCTGTTGCACTATGTCGTATTTTTAAATGGTATTCCTTCATCCTTGGATAAAGTAATGTAGTAACACGCTATCACCTCATAACGAGATGTCAACTTAAATATTTCACATTGCACTTTATTATATTCATAAGCACACTTAATTATCTCATGCTTAGGCTATTCAGATCTACTGTATATACTGGTAATACTCCACATAAGAAATTATATTACTTAATACTATTACTTAGCTCGCCATTCAATATCTCGGGCCTTAGTTGCTTCTCGGTGCGGTCGTAGTCCTTGGTTCAGGAACTAGGTAGAAATTCCACCAGTGGGATGTCAGGTAGAATGATCTCCTCCGCACGGGTCGGGTGGTTTTAACGGCCAGGACGACATCTCCCTCCAGGTTGGTCTATGCCGATTTAGCAAGCCATCATCTGCTCAGCAAGACAGTACACAAAATGCGATGATTCTGAAAAATATAAGCTCATCATAGTTCTGCGTAGAATATATATTTTATGGTGATTGCTTCCTTATTTGGTTTTCCTAGTGATTATTTTCACTCAGCGTGGCTTAATCTCGAGCTCTCTCGTCTCAATCAAGTTCCTATTTTCAAACGGCTTCGCGTCTGAGTATCTGGACGTATTATTCTAAGCTTCAGGATTTTACTTGCTCCTTCCAGTATTTTAACGCTTATTTATTCAATTCGCTCAATACTTCCTTGTTCTCAGCGTAATACTTCTCGCTAAATGTTGCCAATATTGCTTATTTTAGAGTGCGAAGTTCGATACGTCTTGTTCTCACCGCGTCAATTTTTCAAGTCAGTTTTTGTAATAATCTGTTTTATCCTTCTTATTTTTTAAAAAAAACAATTCTATCGATTCTGCACCATTGTACACCGCCTTCATAGTGGTAGGTTTAAGTTAGTCAAGGCCTCCTAGCATACATTAATATCGATATCTTGTTATACATGTCTTTGCCTTGGCTGGCCTCTACCTTCCGTAGGCGCCATTTTGAATACGTCCAGTAAATGCATCGGGTACAATAATAATAATAATAATAATAATAGGGTTATAAGAACGGACATCTAATAGTGGAATTAGAATTCTATGTGAAGATGAAAGTATACAAGCAGATATCTTAAAAGATAATAAAATATTGGTTTTAAGGAGAGGAAATGGGAGGGATATGTTGAATTTCGCATATCAGCATCGGATGAAACATCTACACGGTTATTACTGGGTAACCAAAGTGAGAAGCATGCTATACTGCTAATAATAAGAGTTGGTGTCTGACATTTCTTAGAGCGAGGTCCGTTTACTGCTTGCCGAGGCGGGATGAAGGGAGTGGCTGTGTGGTTGCTATGGAAACGAGGGTGGGGCGACTGCGGTTGCCATGGAGATAAAACTTCAGGGCAGCTCGTCTTGCTGGGAGTTGCCACACCTGTCACTGTCACTGATGAGAACCTGATTGTTTGTATAAGAGTGATCGCAAATGGGACGACACCGCCTGGCCAGGTAGTCTACAACAGATCACAGCGGTCAGAATGAACGAGGGAACAAGTGAGCCGGAAGCGAGGGATAATGCTGGAATGTGGCAACATCGTGAAATGGCACGTGCAGTGCTCCTCCCTCCAACCTTACCTGTCAGACGCCAACTTTAGTTAAGTCTAGTATAGCTAGATTACGAGTGGGAGACAGGGATAAAGAGATTAGCACGAAGAAAAGAAGTTGAGTAGCAAATAAACTACTCGAGTGAACGAAAATTAGAAGGTGATCGTGTCAGGTTGCAGGAGCAAAAGAACATTACACGAATTCTGTAAAATTAGCAAAAGGCTGTCAAGAAAGAAAGAAAGAAAGAAATAATAGAGAAACAGGAGGCATCGTGCGGTGGTCAATGGGTTTCTCTAAGAACAAGGGTCAGTTCTTGACAGTATGTAGGGAGGCAGGCTCACAAAAATAGAAAGAGAGAAAGAATTTCATACAATCACAAAATTACTAAATGAATAGTGGATAGTACCGGGTAGGACAGCAACCTTTTTGTATATTATTAAAAAGTATGCAGCAAAAGAAAATTAGACAAAATAAAGTAATAATAAATAATATAATGGTATTTCCTTTACGCCCCACTAACTACTTTTACAGTTTTTGAAAACGCCGAGGTGGCGGAATTTTGTCCCGCAGGGTTTCTTTTACGTGCCAGTAAAGCTGCCGACACGAGACTGAGCACTTTTAGAAACCACCGGACTGAGCCAGGATCGGACCTGCCAAGCTGGGGTCAGAAGGCCAGTGCCTCAACCGTCAGAGCCACTCAGCTCGGCACAAAATAAAGTAAGCACTAATTCAACTAATGAAGGGTAGGATACATGTTGTCCTTGATTAGACCTATATAACAATGTTTAACATCTAGTCCAAGAAAAGTGATAATTTGGAAAAAGGGAATAAATATTTATTAGGCTTAATTATAACGTTTAATGTAGTAGTAAACAGGCCAACTACAGTAACAAAACCAAATGCATGTCTCAATTGTTTTTTAAAAGAACAGTGTCAGGTGTTCTGGAACTAGGGGATGGGAGTATTCTATGATAAACTCCCATGATATATTCCGTTTTAGTGTATTATTTTTTCGCAGCCTCACTGCGTAATAAAAGTGACAGTCTTTCGGCGATGCTGGGATAAGAATACGCAAGGACTGGGGAATTGGTGGTCGTGGTTTTAATTAAGGAATAATGTGGCTAGCGTGATAAGGAAAAACTACAGAAAACTACCTTCAAAAGTGTCCACGGTAGGATTCGAACTCGCCTTATCCTGAATTCAAATTACATGTACACGACCCGTCACATGTAGCCGTTTAAATAGTGCTTCTAAAGAGGTGATTATAATGTACCACTTCCAGAGAAATCAGTTATTCTTCCTTTTCTACCACCTTTCCCTTACCCGGGTGTCGTAAAGGGCCGTTAACATACCGGGTAACAAGAAATATGGCCAAAACTTTCAGGAATGAATCCCTTATACGTCCGCCTCTGTGGTGTAGTGGTTAGTGTGATTAGCTGCCACACCCGGAGGCCCGGGTTCGATTCCCGGCTCTGCCACGAAATTTGAAAAGTGGTACTAAGGCTGGAACGGAGTCAACTCAGCCTCGGGAGGTCAACTGAGTAGAGGTGGATTCGATTCCCAATCAGCCATCCTGGAAGTAGTTTTCCGTGGTTTCCCACTTCTCCTCCAGGCAAATGCCGGAATGGTACCTAACTTAAGGCCACGGCCGCTTCCTTCCCTCTTCCTTATCTCTCCCTTCCAATCTCCCCATCCCCCGCAAGGCCCCTGTTCAGCATAGCAGGTGACGCCGCCTGGGGAGATACTGGTCATCCTCCCCAGTTGTATCCCCGACCCAGAGTCTGAAGCCCCAGGACACTGCCCTTGAGGCGGCAGAGGTGGGATCCCTCGCTGAGTCCGAAGGAAAAACCGACCCTGGAGGGTAAATAGATAAAGAAGAGGAAGAAGAAGAAGAATCCCTCATATGTAGGAAATAAAGGAGATTATACTAAGATGGATCCGAAAAAGCTCAATTTATGAGTTACCCGACTGTCTTGCTGGAATTAAGTCTAACACGTTGATATGCCATAATACTCGTATGCATCTGTCTTGTCTGAATTGAATGATGATGTAGCAACTCTGTGAGTGAACTGTAGAGCCTATCAAACAAGTCGGAAAGTGATCGGTATGGAACGGCGTTCTTTCACTCTCGTGAGGTCAGTCCATTTGGCCTCCTGAATCTAAAATATCTCCTGTTACTTGTTGGAATCCTGCACGTTAAGCCTCAGTGGAATAACTTTTCCGAAACCCGAACTGCCTTATATCAAACCGGATCTTAATTTCGGAAACATGCTTAATTTAAAATATAATGCTATGATAGGAGTTATATTACTGTACTTAAGACTCTCACCGAAAATGGAACTTTAATGCAACACATGACAAGGTGACCTGTAATTATTGGCTTTATGATTATCACCCTTTCCTTTGCACAAGGGGCTACTATAGCAACTCTCCATTCCCTTGGTGTGGCTTCTTCATGCAAACAGTAATCAGATAAGCATTTCAGATATGGTAATATACCAAATCACTGGCTGTAGTATACCCCCAGAAATCTTATCAATTGCAACTGTTTTTCTAGTTTTCGATTTAGGTATCTTTTTGTAAATAGTTTTGTTCTTATTAGTAAATTTCAGTATTTCTTTAGTATTAATACCTCCTCCATCTGGACATTGTCCTTATATCCAGCAATCTTTACATAATGTTGTCTGAATACTTATGTCTTTTGTAAATCCTCAAATATACACCCCCCCCCCCCACTTATTCATCTATTGCTAGTTGTTTTACGTCGCACCGACACAGACAGGTCTTATGGCGACGATGGGACAGGAAAGGCCTAGAAGTTGGAAGGAAGCGGCCGTGGCCTTAATTAAGGTACAGCACCAGCATTTGCCCGGTGTGAAAATGGGAAACCACAGAAAACCATTTTCAGGGCTGCCGGCAGTGGGGTTCGAACCCACTATCTTCCGGATGCGAACTGTCAGCTGCGCGCTTCTAACCGCACGGCCAACTCGCCCGGTACCTTATTCATTAATAATCCCTGAAATGACCTTCTTGAAATCTGTTTCTGCTTAAAAGTACTCTACCAGTAAAATAGCCCGACTTTATGGATTAATTTTAAAGTTAGCACGAAGTAGGTCTCAAGGCAATTCTGGGTGGTTTCTAGCTAGGGCTTGGTACAGGAGGCAGGGTCCTATCTACAAGAAAAATTTTAAATAGATTGAATAGTAGTTTTTATTCAGAAAATGCATTTCAAAGTGCACATCACCTTACTGTTGATAGTCGTTGTCTTCAACATCGCCTTTTGATGACCCGTGCTCCCGGTTCACCAGGCTGAACGGGGTGGAACACGTTCTGGAAGTTGCCAATATCACGTTGAGATGAGGCCGGAACATCCAGGTTGGTTGGGTATGGGTTTGAGTCTCGAACTTTCGACGTTCTGGACGATCTCCGACGTTCTCCGACGATGTTGCGGGGTAATCACTCGTCACATAACTTACACGAGTGTCCAAATTTACACAGTCCCCGGACACTTTGGTTTAACAGCACTGTTTCATTTAATGCGGTTGTGATATGCAGTCGAATTCGCTCTTAATCTTGTAGATAGAATTTGTAAGTTCACTAAAGATGAAGATGCGGGTAGCATCGAGATTGGAAGAAAATGAAGCACAGTTCATGAATAGAAATAATGAAACTGAAAACTGTTCACGCGCTTGGCACAGTTCGTGGTGATTTTCCACTAAATAAAGTAGCACTCGACATTTAAAGAAATGTATGACTGCTCTAGAGTTTATCAAAGACACTGCTGTCAGTCATGCAATAATACTAAACACTCTGACGAAGAACTAAGGTTGAAATGAAAAGTACAGTTCGTTGTTAGGCGCACTTGACATTAAATCAGGCGACTGTTCAAGAGTTTATCAAAGACACTGCTGTCAGCCATACACAAATAATTTACGCAATGTTCAGAATAAATAGTACATAATTTTTGTTTGAATTGGATAAATAATACAGTTTGAGTTCGGAGTAAAACACTGGTGTCGTAGCACACGATTATGGTAATCACTTTCATTAACATTCATGTGAAAGTCCGAACACTTTAATAAACACCCTTGTTCATAAATGAAATTATGCTGACTGAGATTTAACAAAATGCCACAGTTAATAGTATAACGTAGTAGTGTCACATTGCAATTAATGACATGTTTGTTCAGAGGCTAAGTTTCACACAGGCAACGGGGTAATAAACTCAGTTCTACAAGAACGAATGTAAGTTATATCGAGAAGTTTCTACAAGCGCACAGAATATAAGTTCAACTCAACTGTTGTCACCTAAGTCCAATACATGACTTGTCATAATCAGAGTTCCAACACACGCAAAATTTATAAGTTCAACTTGACGGTTATAATCCAAGTCTAATATATAAAGACTTTGAATAATTTGATCTTCATCACACGCAAAAATAACAAGTTCAACTTAGCTGATAGACTCAATGTTCATTATAAAGACTTTGTTATGCATTAGAGTTCACATGCGCCCAATTTATAATTTCAACTCGACTGTCAGAGTTTAAGTCCCACACGAAGACTTTGAATATTCGAAGATAACCTCTGTCAGCACTTCGACAAACACTGCAGCGTGGAGAGTCAGGCTGGACACCCAGCTATGACTGTCTTATCAGGTCAAGTGAGCTCAATTTGGGGCTCCTACGTCATCAGATAACGTGATCTCTTTGAAGTTGATTATCTCTCGAGTCCGTAGACGAATTTTCATGAGATTCACAATTTGGAACGTTTATGTTATCCTCTTCAAAATGACGTATCGCTCAAGTCGCTGTAATTATTATTGCTCCGGGGTTTCCGTGGAACGCAGAGGTGAAAGATGGTGCTGGGGTGAATGGGTGTAACTACAATGTCAAGAATTGGGTTTAAAACTTAAACTGAAGGTTATATTTTTAGAACTTCAAACATAACAATTTGTTCATGACAATATTACAGGTACAAGTAGCAATCATTAAACAAGATGGGGAAAAATCCAAGATTCAGAATCTTAACACTTCGGGCTTTAAGCCCCTAGCATTACATTTCCTGAGCTACTAGCTCAAATTTACAAAAGAGCACAAATTTATACAAGGGCAGAAATCCCTTAATTCAAAGAGCACTTGCTCCCAAAATTACAACATCTAGCCTTCAAGAGGCATTCATTAATCTTTCAAAAACTTTTTTTTTTTTGCTAGGGGCTTTACGTCGCACCGACACAGATAGGTCTTATGGCGACGATGGGATGGGAAAGGCCTAGGAGTTGGAAGGAAGCGGCCGTGGCCTTAATTAAGGTACAGCCCCAGCATTTGCCTGGTGTGAAAATGGGAAACCACGGAAAACCATCTTCAGGGCTGCCGATAGTGGGATTCGAACCTACTATCTCCCGGATGCAAGCTCACAGCCGCGCACCTCTACGAGCACGGCCAACTCGCCCGGTCATAAACTTTGAAAAAGAGCTAACAAGCTCTCAGTTTTCCAAGCCTACTCAAGGCAACATCCACTTACAATTTCTGGCCTCTCAAGGCACAACTTACAATTGGAAAATGATTATACAGGTGCATTTAATACACAACCTACTGGGCCTTCATGGAAAAAGAATAACGGTTAAATAAATGGCCCGAACACAAAATGAATGGAGGCGAATACTTGCACTCCTAGATATGAACACTTAAAACCTAAAGGACACTAGGCTGATGAAACAGAGGCTATTCCCAAACTACTGAGGTGACTCGTATAAGGGTAAATTAATGCATTACGGAAAGGAAGTAAAACAGTTACAAAATGTAGTCACCTCAAACCAAGATGAAGGGGAGCTCGAGAGGGTACATCACTCTCTATCCCCGATTTACAGTCAGAGATTTTATGAAACTTTTACATTAGCCGGCATAAGTTACATTTTTAGAAAAGAAGGTTACGTAGTTAACGATTTGGACCTTTCCTTCGAGTTAAACTGCGGAGATAGCTACAACAAGAAAGATGGAATTATGTGGCCATACCTGGTAGCAGTCCTAGCTGCCGACGAAAAGGCCGCCTGCCTCCTGCTTAACACACACACTCAGATAGATGTCGATCAATTGGCCAAGAAACGTGAAAAGCCGCAGTTTATAAACCCTCAAGAAGGTTTCAGATCATTCAGGAATAGACCAGCCACACCCTCTCACTTTAATTGGTCCAATTCAAAGTTACACTTCAGGATCGAACAAGAAGCCAGTGATTGGTAGAGAATTAATTACAGAAATTAGGGATTGGCTAGATTCAAAACTGGCGGAAAGGAAAAGAACATGTTGCCAACCCAAAAATAAATGAACATCATTCAGTAAAAAAAACTTATGAATACCAAACTTCTTCAAATCATAAGTTATTTCACTTCGCACCAGGGTTCATGATCAAAGTTTTTTGTAGTGTCATCTGTGGAAAAATGTCCAAACTTCTTGATGAACGGCAAACAAAACAAGGAGAAATTCACTCAAGTTAGGCAACTACATAATAATAAAATTACATAATATGTTAGTAGTGACATCTTCTGATTAAATTTCTAAGTTGGTATAGTTTCAGTTTCACTGTTTTGCCAATAGAGGAGTTCGTTTAGGCACTGAATTTTGAATGCGCGGCGTTGAGGTGTACCTCCCGGTGCAATTATTAGTATAGAAGCTTCAGAATTTTTTCACATCGAATGTTCGCGAAGGGATGACGTTCATATCCAGAACATATCAGGCCATGCAGGCTACACGTGGCGTCAGGCGGGTAGTCTATCCTGTCCCTGCAGCTACGTCACACACACAGCTGTCGCTGGCTTGCCTGCTCGCTCCTCTGAACGTAAACAAACCAAGTTCGCTCTGAATGTCTTGCGTGATGATGAAGTACAATTAATAGCCAAAACATGTATAGGTCGTAACACCCATCCATTTTTCACTAAAATTCATATGACTGACAATTATGCTTGCCATGTCTTAGCTGACTTCTTCGCTAAGATCAATTTTCTAGTCAACTGAGAGCTACTGATATGAGAATTAGTGAATTTTCTCATGGAAGTCAAACTATAAGGCAGAGTAGATACTACAACCATGCAATACTCCATTGTCTGTAGACAATATGGTTCGGTAACCGTAGGTTTTGCAGAACCAAGGCTCTTCACCGAATGTATAGTAAAAACGCTTGCTTTATCTATAAAAGGAAGATATTTTTTATTAAAAGTGATCTATAGAATATGATAGGAGTTATAGTCTATTACTGTGCTTAAGACTCTCAACGGAAATGAGACTATTTTCATGACTCATTCCTAACTGTAAGAGTCAATATTTGACTGAGACCTTTATCTCAGTACTACCCTTTTAGAGTTGGTCACCGTGTCTTCCCGGCTAACAGGTTCGCCTTTGAATCGCGGCCGTGTCACTAAACTGAAACTGGTCAGAGACTGCGGCCATGGTAAATTGAGTACATAATTAAGAAGATAAGTTTCTTATAGGCCCTTTCAGGGCCGTCCTAGAAGCGGTTTAGTGGCTTATCTCTTCAACTCCTGCAATTTCGCATGATATCCCTTCCCAATCCTATCTCCAGTTATGTACAAATATACAGTTTGTCTGACTCTCAACGGGGAGGAGACAGAGAGTGTGGAAGATTTCAACTTCCTGGGAGCCAAAATCAGTCAAAGTGGAGATTGCGGTCCCAAAATTAAAAGACGGGTTTCGCTTAGACGGATCTCTGATGACTATGTCCCCGATCTGGAAGAGCAGAGATATTAGTTTGGCTACCAAGTACGGATTAGTCAATGCGATTAAATTCCCACTGTTCATGTATGGATGTGAGAGCTGGACGCTGAAACAGGCGGACAAGACAAAGATCAACGCTTTTGAGCTCTGGTGTTGGCGAAGAATCTTATGAATACCATGGACTGCAAAAATCACCCATAAGGCAGTTTTAGAGCGTATCAAGCCCCGTTTGTCATTGGCTGGTATGATTATGAAGCTGAGTCTAGCATACTTTGGCCATGTTATGCGATCAGATGCATTGGAAAAAGCAGTAATGCTAGGAATGATCAGGTCGCCAGAGGACTCGTTGGTTAGATACCATTAAAACAGACACCACCCTCACCTGGAACGGGCTAAAGGAGGCGGTGCGGTGCAGGATGATATGGAGAGCACTAATTCATAGAATCGCCAATGGTCGGGTTCAACTGAACGGTTGATTTCATAATCATCATCGTCATCATACCACTATAGAGATATTTCGTTTACGTCACACAGACATAGATAGGTCTTGGTGACAATGAGACACGGAAGGGTTAGGAGCGGGAAGGAACCAACCGTGGCCTTAATAAGGTACAGTCGCCCCATTTGTCTGGCGTGAAAATGGGAAACTATGGAAAATCATCTTCAGTGCTGCCGACAACGAGTAGTGGGGTTCGAACCATTATCTTCCGAATGTAAGCTGACAGATACGTGACCTAAATGACAAAGCCAGTCGCTCAGTTACAGAGACGATAACTTCACACGCTATCAAAGAGACACAGTTGTAGTAAGTACACAGGACTGTTGTCCACAATGTTCCAATTTCCCTGCATGAAAAATAATATTGTCTGTGGAAATATCGGTCGTCAGGATATCTGGATGCTGAAAACAAACCATATAGGTAGAAAATTCACGTAGTCCTTGTTAATAGATTATCGTCCAATGTTGTAGATGATTATCTCCAGTAACTGTAGAGACAGTCTGTGATAAAGGGACGCCAACTTTCCGTGCACGCAGGTCTGCGGAGTGAGAAGTTCTCACGTCAAAGGTGCTCTACGCCTGGCGAAATCCACACAATCCCGATTAGTTAACCATTCAGTGAACATTGACGGAGACATTACTCTCCATAATCTCAGAAAGAATACCTGAAGCAATCCTGATTTCATGTCTGATCTTAGAGCATCGAATTAAGAAAGATGAGCTCACATGACATTCGTAGATCTAGAAAAGGCATTCGACAATGCTGATTGGACCAAGCTATTTGATATTCTAAAAGTGATCGCGATCAGATACTTGAGGGAGAAGAATTATCTACAATCTGAAAAAAAACATTTATTCAGTGATAAGAATCTTTTTTTTGCTAGGGGCTTTACGTCGCACCGACACAGATAGGTCTTATGGCGACGATGGGATAGGACAGGCCTAGGAATTGGAAGGAAGCGGCCGTGGCCTTAATTAAGGTACAGCCCCAGCATTTGCCTGGTGTGAAAATGGGAAACCACGGAAAACCATCTTCAGGGCTGCCGATAGTGGGATTCGAACCTACTACCTCCCGGATGCAAGCTCACAGCCGCGCGCCTCAACGCGCACGGCCAACTAGCCCGGTATGTGATAAGAATCGAAGGCTATGAAGAAGAAGCAATATCGAAAGTAGTGAGGCAAAGATGCAGTTTTCCCCGCTCCTTTTCAATGTCTGTGTAGGAAAGGTGTAAAGAAAATCAAAGAATGTGGAAAAGGAATCACAGTTCGATCACCCATAATTCCTTTTGATTACGGGTTATGATAATGTACTTTGTACTGTATTATGAAATAAAGGAAAAAGGATGAGGTATATTTTGCCCGTGCGTTATTAAAGTAACTACTGAAGATTTTCTATTTCTTAAATACATCCGTAGGGAGAAATTACAACGGCGGGCTTTGTTGCTTTCCTCCACTTTCCTTTCGTGTCGCTCTGGTACACGTAACGCTTAATGCCTTTCTTTGTGAATCACTGGCAGCTTACCACTGTTTGTTGTACAGAAGTCGCCTATTTAAGTGAAGCGTAGGCCTATCTTTGTTTTAGCCGTTATAACAGTGCGTACTTAAACTCAAATACCGAGTGTCACCAATGTACTGTATGTGCCGTCATTTTTTCCCATTGAGCTGTGAATACCGAAATGAGCCCCCTCTAAACCTCCATTCTTCTAGAGTATATAAAAATAATTTTCAGTTTAGTTTCTTCCTTCTTTTATCTTGAACTTACATTTACGGAATGCTGTTGAGCAGAGCCATTCAGCCATTTTCACGGCCTGCGTGGCTGTTCTCTTCCTTTCGTTCACTCTTCGAAAAAAATCGAACCACTTCTTTTTTCTTTCTTTCTTTCTTTCGTTCTTTCTTTCTTTCTTTATCTATTTCTTAATCTGTTTACCCTCCAGGATCGGTTTCTCCCCCGAACTCAGCGAGGGATCCCAACTCTACCATCTCAACGGAAGTATCCTGGAGCGCGAGACTTTGGGTCGGGGAATAAAACTGGGAAAGAGGACCAGTACCTCGTCCAGGCGGCCTCACCCACAGCGCTGAACAGGGACCTTGTGGGAGGACGGAAAGATTGGAAGGGATAGACAAGGAAGATGAAAGGAAGTGGACGTGGCCTTAAGTTAGGTATCATCCAGGTGTTTGCCTGGAGGAAAAGTGAGAAAGCACGGAAAACCACTTCTAGGATAGCTGAGGTGGGAATTGAACCAACCTCTAGTCATTTTACCTGCCGAGGCTGAGTGAACCCCGTTCCAGCCCTCGTACCACTTAACAAATTTCATTGCAGAGCCGGTAATCGAACGCCCTCCGGGGGTGGCAGCTGATCACGCTAACTACTATACCACAGAGGTGGGCTCACTTCCTTTTTTTTCATTCTGATTAGTGCACATGAAACAACGACACGGAATAACCTAGACCATGAATGTAATAGAAAGAAGGAATATATTGAAAGCAGAAGTAGATCTATGTCCTTGCTTTCTCGAGCTGCTTATTTCCAGGTCCAGTTATCAACGTTACAGAACCTCAGCCTTGTGCACCGCACATACACAGCATGACCCCTTTCACTCTTGGATGTGGACAATGATGAACAGCAGGACGTCTGATAGAACGCTGGCGGTATTGTGACCGTCCATTTACTGACCATTAATGATCGATGAAGCGCATAGGGAATGCATGTTAGGGGCTTGAAAATTATCGATATATCCAGGGATAGCTTATAGAACAGAAGTTCATACATTGTTCATCTGATGCCTGACGGTCCAAGACCTTTATGTTAACACTGAGTTCATGTTAGTTACATATCGCTGGTCATATTAACTAACTTTATTATTTTTTTTTTTTGTTTGACACTAGCCTATATGAAAGTTACGCCCTGCAGACAAGAGAAGTTCAATTTGGGTCGCCGTGGTGGAAAGCCACGGAGCTAGCTCATACCGTCTCTGGTAGTACAGTAGTATATAGAGAGGTGTAATGGAAGGTGTAAACGTAAGGGCTAATATACTATGGCATTACACATGTTGTTAAATTAATTTGTATTTACATTGTTTACCATGAGAATTTGTTGTATATGACATTCTCATCCATGATGAAAATCCTTGGAACCAATCCATTTATAGCGCCAATGTTTCCGCAGACTGATGCTCCAAGTGCTGACCTCACCCAAATGTTACGCAGACGGTATTCAATGAATACCAGTTTGAAAAGAAATAACGCTTTTATCCATATTTTTTACTTTAGGTATCTCTGATAAGAAGACGGACGGTTACACTAATTTATTTGTACAGGTGTTTCTGAGGTTAAAACACAGCTGTATTAAAATATTTCTTTGGACATGAATACAGATTATATTTTGTATAGGACTGATGAGAAACTATTTAGTATGAAATGTAGTGTCACTGATTACGACAGATAACGCTACTAATGAAGATATTCTGATAATAATAGTGAACTTTCTAAGTTATTCAATATTTTACTTTTTTGCGAGAGATTCATATCTTGTGGGAATTGTGTGAAAAACGTAACGTCTTAGGTTAGCATTATCAGCTTCACTAGATATTAAAACTATGCAAAGTAACTACATCTCGAAGTTTGAGCAAATTGTTGTAAGAAAATGTTCTAAGAATAATAATAATTATATTATATTATTATTTTACTTCCCACTAACTACATTTACGGCATTTGGAGGTGCCTAGGTGTCATATTTCATCTCGCAGGAGTTCTTTTGAGCGTCCCTAAATCTACCGTCACGAGGTAGATAACTTTCAAACACAACTGGACTGAAAATGCAATTGAAGCCTCCAATTTGGGCTTAGAAAGCCAGCGTGCTTACGTCTGAGCTATTTAGCCCAACTTTCAGAAACACTTCCAAACCCTCGTAAACACAATAATGCCAGTACGTGAAAAGATTAGGATTTGAACAAGCGAGGTCGGATAGCAGAAATGCGATATTTCTGACAGTACTAAGAGGAAAGATTGCCAGACACGCAATGACTCACAAGTCCCTAAAGGTTATTGTCAAATAATAGACAATTTTTATCCTGGGTGTAAGATCTAATTAATAAACTGAGAGGCTATTGTGCTTGCATTTGTAATTGAATGAGGATGAAATTAGATGTTAAAGGATATAATATATCTGTTATTATCCCGATAATCTCCTGAAGTTGAAGGGGCAAATTATAAAATACTGTATCACTTTTAAGATGTTGGAAAAATGGTTTTGAACGTATTTCTCTCCTCAGATGTGTCTCGGTGTCAAAATCATCCCATTTTGTCAGAGCTGGGAATAGAATCAAGCTTGCAAGGGAGGAAAGCTACAAAACCGAGATGGCTGCGTTGTTCTCATTCACATACATACATAGGACACTAGCTAGCCTCGAGAGCACGCTGTGTATCGTGACCGTGGCCAATGCGGAGCAAGCTACAGTAACAGCTGACACGTCCGATAGGAAGTTGGTATGGTATCCAATCGTGTTGTGTGTGCAGAACGTGCTGGGCTCAATGGCGCGTCAACTGGACGTTCACTCCAAATTGGAGGTGCATGCAACGAACAGATTTCTATGAGCTAAACGGCTCAATTGCACGGACATTCATCGTGAAATCACTGTTGTATATGGTGAGCGTGCAATTTCTCGTTCGCCGAGGTACTGTAAAGTGGTGTAAGCAATTTGACGGACGATATATCGCGAAGGCAGGCCCGCAACTTCCAGTACCTTTGCATATGTTGACCGTGTGGATGGGATCATTAGAGAGAGTCTGCGCATAACACTGCACAAAATTGACAGCATACTGAACATTTCGTATGGCAGTGTGTTCTCCACTGTTCATCAGCACCTTAGACTTCGTAAACTGTGTCAAAGATGGGTCCCACGTCTGCTCACCGATATTCACAAGAGACAACGTTTCTGCGGCGAATCATCACAAGGGATGAAACGTGGGTCCACCACTTCACTCCTGAAACAAAGATAACATCGATGGAATGGGTACACACCACATCACCACCACGAAAGAAGGCCAAGGTCCAACCTTCAGCAGGAAAGGTAATGGCGACAGTGTTCTTTGACACGGAGGGTGTGGTGCATGTGGAATGTATGCCGAAAGGAACGACAATCAACTCGGCTTCGTATTGTCAAATGTTGAACCGGTTGCGTAAGGGAATTAAAGAAAAGCGGCGGGAAAAATTGAGTGCCGGTGTTATTTTGTTGCACGATAACGTAACACCTCACACGGCCCGCCAAGTGTCCGAACTGCTGCAGCAATTCAAGTGGGAGGTATGGCTACATGTGTTCGGTAAGCTGAAAAAGGATCTCAGTGGACGACGATTCCGAAACGATGAGGAGATGAAAGTAGCTGTCTCCAGGTGGTCACATAGCGCTGAAGGTGATTTCTACGCATCCGGAATCGAACGGTTGGTTGACCGTTCCGATAAATGTTTACAGTCACTCGGGGACTATATGGAAATGTTGTCAGAGCCGTGTTGCCTATGTGTAGGTGGTTTCATAAATGGCCATACCGGGCAAGTTGGCCATGCGCGTAGAGGCGCGCGGCTGTGAGCTTGCATCCGGGAGATAGTAGGTTCGAATCCCACTATCGGCAGCCCTGAAGATGGTTTTCCGTGGTTCCCCATTTTCACACCAGGCGAATGCTGGGGCTGTACCTTAAGGCCACGGCCGCTTCCTTCCAACTCCTAGGCCTTCGCTATCCCATCGTCGCCATAAGACCTATCTGTGTCGGTGCGACATAGCAAAAAAAAATGCGATAACTTGGAAGTGAAACTTACTTTTGATTCACCCTCGTACATATACTTCCATTACAGACTGTTATGCCTTTAAGCGTTCAGTCTACAAGCCGCTGAGAATATCCACTCTTTACGCATTAATTACCTAAATGACGGTACCCACTACAGTAATCCAATTACCACTGAAGCTGTTACCATATCCCGCTTATCTGCGGCTATCATAATAGTTGCCGCTCACCCATGACTTGTAACGTATTTCTCCCTGCCATAACATAACTTCGACCTTCAAGGTACCACTATTACCTTGCACTATAAATATAAATCTTCGCAACTATAAGATATTCCTGGGCACAGTGGTGCAACACTACAAATACTGCAGTGTGCAGACTGTTTATTATTTTTGGTTAACTTTCCATTATTATTATTATTATTATTATTATTATTATTATTATTATTATTATTATTATTATTATCCACACATATCATATATTAACCTACCACTTTTCTTATTTGTACTTACAAGCTATCACTTTTATCCAGTGATTTTTAACATCTTTTGACTATATTTATCTTAATATTAATATTACTACTGTTAATATTATTGTTACGATAATTATTTAACTGAAGGTGGTTTTCCCTGGTTTTCCATTTTCTCACCAGGCAAATGCTGGGGCTGTATCATAATTAATGCCACGACCCCTTCCCTCCGAATTCTACCCTTTTCCCAACCTTGCGTCGCCGAAAACCTTCCACTTGTCCGTGCAACGTTAAAATCCTAGCAAAAAAAATTAATACTTATAATTATTACTACCAATAACGTTATTAATGGATCATTATATTATTATTAATATTGGTATAAATTTTTCTATATTATTATTATTATTATTATTATTATTATTATTATTAATCATCTTACCCTCCAGAGTAAGTTTTCCCTCGGACTCAGCGAGGGATTCCACCTCTACCGCCTCAAGGGCAGTGTCCTGGAGCTTCGGACTCTGGGTCGCGGGATACAACTGGGGAGGATGACCAGTACCTCACCCAGACGGCCTCACCTGCTATGCTGAACAGGGGCCTTGCGGGGGGATGGGAAGACTGGAAGGGATAGACAGGGAAGAGGGAAAGAAGCGGCCGTGGCCTTAAGTTAGGTACCATCCCGGCATTTGCCTGGAGGAGAAGTGGGAAGCCACGGAAACCACTTCCAGGAAGGCTGAGGTAGGAATCGAACCCACCTCTACTCAGTTGACCTCCCGAGGCTGAGTAGACTCCGTTCCAGCTCTCGTACCACTTTTCAAATTTCGTGGCAGAGCAGGGAATCGAACCTCCGGGGGTGGCAGCTAATCACACTAACCACTTCACCACAGAGGTGGACATTATTATTATTCATACGATATAATGCTCATCTCTTCCTACACATTGTAAGACACGATCCATGTTTCCATAGCAAGACTCAGAATAATGAGCATCCCTAATTAATATGTTTAGGCATTAGTGATTTTATTTAATTATTCTATTTTATTTTCTCCATTTCTGATTTTAATTTGTATTATTATCTTAAGGTCCGCCTCTGTGGTGTAGTGGTTAGCGTGATTAGCTGCCACCCCCGGAGGCCCGGGTTCGATTCCCGGCTCTGCCACGAAATTTGAAAAGTGGTATGAGGGCTGGAACGGGGTCCACTCAGCCTCGGGAGGTCAACTGAGTAGAGGTGGGTTCGATTCCCACCTCAGCCATCCTGGAAGTGGTTTTCCGTGGTTTCCCACTTCTCCTCCAGGCGAATGCCGGGATGGTACCTAACATAAGGCCACGGCCGCTTCCTTCCCTCTTCCTTATATCCCTTCCAATCTTCCCATCCCTTCACAAGGCCCCTGTTCAGCATAGCAGGTGAGGCCGCCTGGGCGAGGTACGGGTCATTTTCCCCAGTTGTATCCCCGACCAAGATTCTGAAGCTCCAGGACACTGCCGTTGAGGCGGTAGAGGTGGGATCCCTCGCTGTGTCCGAGGGAAAAGCCGAACCTGGAGGGTAAACAGATGATGATGATTATTATTATCTTAAGGCGACACTCCGGAGATAAAAATAGATATTTCGTTCATTTTGGTGAAATTTTTTTAATGACTGAAATTGAAAGGATTGTGTTTCTTTTTTTCTTGTCACGAAGTTATTCCGCTGAATTCAAACAATTTACCACTGAAAAAATGCTTTGTAATTTTAAATTCAAATCCCATTTTCTCCCATAATATTCTGCCAAATGTAACAAAATGAATATGTTATATGTATCACAGCTATATTAAGAAACCTGCATGTGGAATTTTTGATTGCAGAATTTTTTAAAGTAGTAGGGATTTTTAAGTCCAAAATTTTAGAACGTCAAAATGACAGACTTTAGTACAATATATCTCCTTATATAAATTTCGTACAGAAAAATCGATAAACAAGTATTATCTACCTAATTGTGAATTTACATGAACATGTTAATTAAATCTCATGAAAAAAATGGAATTAAAAATTTCCAAAAAATTTATAAACTATTAATTGTATATAGGGGCTGCCTGGCCGAGGCAGTAAAGGCGTGCTCGGTTCACCCGGAAGGACATGGGTTCGAATGCCCGTCAGGAAGTCGTAAATTTTAAGAAACGAGAGTTCCACTTCCGGAGGTGCTCATGGCCCTGAGGTTCACTCAGCCTGCACCAAAAATGAGTACCAGGTTAATTCCTGGGGGCAAAGTCGGCCGGGCGTAGAGCTAACCACTCCACCCCACCAAGTGCCAAGGTTAGGGATAGTGGAAGCCTTTACATTCCATCCCTCCAAGGGCCTTCATGACCTGTACGGAGATTACTTTGCTTTTGATTTATTATTTGTATATGAAAGAAATGGTCGTGATATCTCTACTTTTAAGTAGGTAAAATATTTTTTTTTGTTTTAAATCCAGAGTGTCGCCTTAATTCCGCAAAACTCTACAGTTCCTAGTACAGGTCACGGTCACCAACCCCCTTACCATCTCCACACATTTCCATCACCACCACACATATTCTGGCCTGAGAGAGAGCGTCACCGTCTAAGCAACCCGCCTCCCACTTCAGGGGAGGAATGAAAACATTTAGGTAGTAGTTCAATGAGAGAGTCTCCGTGGCTCCGGCGGCAGCGCGCCGACCTCTCACCGCTGGGTTCCGTGGTTCAAATGCCGGTCACTCCATGTGAGATTTGTGCTGGACAAAGCGGGGGCGGGACAGGTTTTCCCTCGGGTACTCCGGTTTTCTCTGCCATCATTCATTCCAGCAACACTTATAATTTAATTTCGTCTGCCAGTCAGTAATTATTGCCCCAGAGGAATGCGACAGGCTTCGACAGCCGGCACAATTCCAATCCTCTCCGCTAGATGGGGGGTTCATACATTCCATTCCTGACCAGGTCGAATGACTGGAAACAGGCTGTGGATTTTCATTTTTCATTCAGTAGTTCAATAACCGTACAACATCTCCTGGCCTGAGAGAGGGCGTCGATCTCTAACGGGCCCGCCTCTCCCTTCAGGGGAGGAATGAACACTTCGAGAAGCAGTAGTAGTAATCAGTCGGCAGGGCCGGACGAGCTGCCGATGGTTAGTCCGTGGCTCTACAACTCCGTATTCCATGACTCTACCAGGGCTCTACGCCTCCGTATTCCGGAGACGGAGAGGGTTTGATCCCCACCGTCGGCTGTCCTGAGAATGGTTTTCAGTGGTTTTCCATTCTCCTGGACTCAGACGAATGCCGGGACAGTTCCTAGTATAGGACACAGCCATACCACCTCACTTTTCTTGAAATTACAAATCACCGTACCATAACTCCTGGCCTGAGTGAGGGGGTCACTCTCAAAGGGGCTTGCCTCCCATTTCAGGGGAGGAATGAAAACTGAGTAGTAGTGAGTCGGCGAATGCAGAGGAGGCTTCGGCCCACAGGTGACAACGACTGAACCGTGGTCGGCCGTACTTTGTCCGGGTACTGAATGAAAACTTTTACGTACCCCATCGTGACCCAACAGCTTGTACTCCGACTGACCAAACGAGCAGAGCACCGGTGCCCACGGCTCTACCGTGGCTGTACACCTCCGCATTCGGGAGACGGAGAGGGGCTGGTTCCCACCGTCCGCTGTCCTGGGAGTGGTTTTCCGTAGTTTTTCATTCTCTAGCACACAAACGAATGTCAGCACAGTTTCTAGTATAGGCCACGGCCGCCAACCCTGTCGCATTCATCACATATCTCCTTCTCCAATATGAATCTCCTTGGCCTTAGAGAAGGCTCACCGTACCCTGAAGGGGTATAACTATGTAACTTGTTTAACTGATCAATAAACGGGGTGTTAGCGGTGTTTATTTCTGGGGCATGTATTGCGAACGCACTTTGGGGCTAGTCTTGGATTCGATGACCTCTGCGCCAGGGAAACAAAATACGATGATCCTGAAATGCATGTACTAGGTATACTCCAGATTTAAACATTATTAACCCTAAACTATTTCTACTATATTCTACAGACCAAGAGCGACTTTGTTTAGCTGATGGTCCACCCGCTCCTATTGGATTGATTGATTGATTGATTGATTGATTGATTGATTGATTGATTGATTGATTGATTGATTGATTGATTGATTGATTGATTGATTGATTGATTGATTGATTGATTGATTGATTGATTGATTGATTGATTGATTGATTGATTGAATATACGGAAAATCAGAAAAATGAAGTACTGAGTAAAGCCTTGCGACATTGCTGTATATTTCTGCCTTAATGCAGTCAGCCTAAACGTTGACCGTCCTTTGCTTACTAATTCAACATTTCTATCGTCCCCTATCACACTTGAACGGTACGCGCTGACGGCCTACGCGATGTCGATCTTGTACTGAATGGGCGTGTTAGAACTTTTTCCACAACCTGACGGCAACACTTTGATTCTTCTTCTTCTTCTTCTTCTTAATCTGTTTACCCTCCAGGGTTGGTTTTTCCCTCGGACTCAGCGAGGGATTCCACCTGTACCGCCTCAAGGGCAGTGTCCTGGAGCGTGAGACATTGGGTCGGGAGATACAACTGGGAAGAATGACCAGTACCTCGCCCAGGCGGCCTCACCTGCTATGCTGAACAGGGGCCTTATGGGGGATGGGAATATTGGAAGGGATAGATAAGGAAGAGAGAAGGAAGCGGCCGTGGCCTTAAGTTAGGTACCATCCCAGCATTTGCCTGGAGGAGAAGTGGGGAAAACACTGAAAACGACTTCCAGGATGGCTGAGGTGGGAATCGAACCCCCACGTCTACTCAGTTGACCTCCCAAGGCTGAGTGGACCCCGCTCCAGCCCTCGCACCACTTTTCAAATTTCGTGACAGAGCCGGGAATCGAACCCTGGCCTCCGGTGGTGGCAGCTAATCACACTAACCACTACACCACAGAGGAGGAAAACACTTTGATTCACGTGAACAGTGTTAGCAACGTCAGCTTGTTCTGTTACATCAAAGTGATTATTCTGATGCGATCTGCCATAGATAGCTTATGACGAGGAATTTTAGAGCACTCTGCATAGAAGCGAAGCCCTGACAAACTTTCATGCAAGTCATTTCTTGACCAGTCGTAAGTCGAATGCCCTTAGCTGTAAAGGAGGTAGCGTTGCCACCATTTAAGCAACGTCGTTACTGTTTAACCACAAATGAAATATAAATATTAAACATAGGTGGGTAAACTACAAATACCCTTTTTATATGAGTGTACTAATCGTGTATTAAAAGTCATCTACTCTACCTCCAAACCTGATTCCTGTTTATTCGGTAAAATATACACTGACTGACAGTGACAATGCAACACCAAGGAGGAGTGGTTCGAAAGGGATGAAAGTTGGGGAAAAAACAGAGTCGGCACGGAAGAATAATTGATGTTTATTTCATACCGATATGCAGGTTACACAATGCGCACGGCATCGACTCAGTAGGATGTAGGACCACCGCGAGCGGCGATGCACGCAGAAACACTTCGAGGTACAGAGTCAATAAGAGTGCGGATGGTGTCCTGAGGGATTGTTCTCCATTCTCTGTCAACCATTTGCCACAGTTGGTCGTCCGTACGAGGCTGGGGCAGAGTTTGCAAACGGCGTCCAATGAGATCCCACACGTGTTCGATTGGTGAGAGATCCGGAGAGTACGCTGGCCATGGAAGCATCTGTACACCTCGTAGAGCCTGTTGGGAGATGCGAGCAGTGTGTGGGCGGGCATTATCCTGCTGAAACAGAGCATTGGGCAGCCCCTGAAGGTACGGGAGTGCCACCGGCCGCAGCACATGCTGCACGTAGCGGTGGGCATTTAACGTGCCTTGAATACGCACTAGAGGTGACGTGGAATCATACGCAATAGCGCCCCAAACCATGATGCCACGTTGTCTAGCGGTAGGGCGCTCCACAGTTACTGCCGGATTTGACCTTTCTCCACGCCGACGCCACACTCGTCTGCGGTGACTATCACTGACAGAACAGAAGCGTGACTCATCGGAGAACACGACGTTCCGCCATTCCCTCATCCAAGTCGCTCTAGCCCGGCACCATGCCAGGCGTGCACGTCTATGCTGTGGAGTCAATGGTAGTCTTCTGAGCGGACGCCGGGAGTGCAGGCCTCCTTCAACCAATCGACGGGAAATTGTTCTGGTCGATATTGGAACAGATTTGACGAAGCGACCAACCTGCCCTTCTCAGCCCGATCACCATACCCCTCGTAAAGTCGTCTGTCTGCTGGAAATGCCTCCGTTGACGGCGGCCTGGCATTCTTAGCTATACACGTGTCCTGTGGCACACGACAACACGTTCTACAATGACTGTCGGCTGAGAAATCACGGTACGAAGTGGGCCATTCGCCAACGCCGTGTCCCATTTATCGTTCGCTACGTGCGCAGCACAGCGGCGCATTTCACATCATGAGCATACCTCAGTGACGTCAGTCTACCCTGCAATTGGCATAAAGTTCTGACCACTCCTTCTTGGTGTTGCATTTGCTCTGTCAGTCAGTGTACATTAGATTGTAAAATATCGTAGGAAATAGCCCGTCTGGTGGCCATAATCGTTAAGGCGTTGAATTCTGAGCGGTCTGACATCGTTGTTAGCCGGTTAGAATCCCGTTTGTCGAAAACATTTTCACCGTCAGAATGATGACCGGCAGGGTAGGGAAGGTGGTGGTATACCATTTTTAACTACTGGGTTGCGTGCCAAAAGCCTAGATTAAATTCCAAACCTCTCCGCAGTGCTCATATGGAGTGAGGGCATATGACGCTGTTGAAGGTGATTCGTCCGTCGGATGGAGACGTTAAGCTTAGAGCAGACCCCTTGGTGCTATTCAACAGGAGTAGTCTATATGCCGGCACCATGTTTCACCCCACCCCCTCTTCCTACTATCACATATCATGTCATTCATTTCATCTCATTAACTCCTCTGATGTTGACGTCGGGAAGGGCATCCGGTCATAAAATTCCGAAACGGCAGGTTCATCTCACCTCATACCCCACCCAGTAGAGAAACGGGACAAGGGTTGGACAGACAAACAAACAAACAAACAAACAAACAAGTATGAAATATTGCCTTTTGTATCACAGGCTATATACTCATGTTAGTGGTAATGCTTTAATTATTATCTGACGGCAGATTTAATACGTGTTCTCGGAATTAGCCACGGATAATGGGAAACCTATAAGTATGTAACTGAGATACAAGTACATATTAACAGCATTATGTGCTTAATTCCATTTATATTCCTATATTATTGCTTTCAGTTAACCGATATGCTTTTGTGTATAATACCCTATTGACTCTGTTCCAAACTATTCAGGGATATACAGAATATGTTCAAGAGGATAAATACTGAATATTCACTAAATTTCAAGAACCGGCTCCCCCTACACAATCTAACGCCAAGAATATCAAAGATACAAACTCACGCGGAGACAACAAACTTCCGAGATTAGCCTGATATTCTTTTATCTCCGCCTATCGAGCTCGATAGCTGCAGTCGCTTAAGTGCAGCTAAAATCCAGTATTCGGGAGATAGTGAGTCGAATCTCACTGTCGACAATCCTGTAGATGATTTTCCGTGCTTTCCCATTTTCACACCAGATAAATGCTGAGGCTGTACCTTAATTAAGGCCACGGTCGCTTCCTTCCATTTTCTGGCCATTTTCTGTCCCATCGTCACCGTAAGACCTGTCTGTGTCGGTGCGATGTAAAGGAATTTGTAAAAAACTGTAACTTCTTTCTCTGTCCAATCTCTCTAAATCAGTTAGCATGAATTTACTATTAATGTCATTGTCTCCCATCATATTTAAATAAGGAAATGTTCCACTTGCCACGGAAGTATTTAATTTTTTATTTAATTGACCTTTGTTGTAACAACATTTGGTCATCCTCCATGTACAAGGAACACTTACAGCACACATACAAAAACATTGTCACTGCAGAGAACTTATAAGAAATAAAAACCAAATCGTCCACATTCATCTTGCTGGAGGAGAGGGGGAGAACAAACAGAACCCGGGCAACAATTCGATGAGCAAAATGAGTCAAATTCTTTTATCCGCGGTTCTCTAAAAGTCCATCACAGCATTGAGAACTGAGTTGTTTTCACCTTGCAACAAGATTTCAGCGGGAAATAAATCGGAGCAGGTGGATAATTTCAAGAATTTAGGACGTATATTCTTCCAGGATGAAAGTGTAAAGAGAGAATCAACTCTAAGTTTAGAAACACTATTGTACTGACATTGCATTTGTGGATTTGCACTTAGCAGCAGGAAAGTGAATTGGAAAATTAAATTATCCTTACACTGTTCATTCTCAGATCTACTGTGCCACTGAAAATAGTCTATAGGGGGGTATGAGATTCATACGTTGGAGCTAACCAACGTGGAATTAGCCAGATGATTAAATTAAACATTCCAAAAGATGTATTTTATTTATTTCGTATGGCGTATAGAGGGTACAGAAAAACTATATGTATATAATATACACTTAAAACTATATACACTTAAAATAGATAAAAACAATCGGACAAAGGATCAATCGATGGTAATTAACTTATAATTTAATGTCCAGAGAATTTAGCCAATTCACTGCCTCCTTACTTGCCGCATGAAGTTCGTGGTATCCTCCCTGAAAGCTCCGAAGTGGACACATCATTACAACATGGTGGACTGTCTGAGCTACGTCACCGCAGTCACAATGAGGGCTGGAAATTTTTCCCCACTTGTGGAGCCAAAAGTTGCATCTTCCAAGACCGGTCCGCACTCTGTTCAACGAAGCCCAGATACTTCTTGGCAAGTTGAACCCAGCAAGTTTCCTACAAGGGTCAGATAAATCCTAGCTGGTCAGGGTTTGAAGCAGCCCACTCTTCCCTCCAGGCATTATTCATGTTGTACGGTGATTCAACCAGCCTCTTTCCTAGTTGCCATGATGGATGTCGAGATTTTAATCTTCCATGCTTCTGAGGGTTGCAGTCCTGATGAATCGGCAAGAGTGTATTTGCAGTACATTTTAACCATCCCTTCTTCAAAGCAGTTAGCCTTCGAAGGTGAGGAGGATGGATGTTAGTTAATACTGGCAGCCATTTAAGTGGTTGGATTTGAGTGCGCCAGACACTGTCCTCATGGTATCATTCAGCTGGACATCAACTTTGCTTGTGTGTGCACTGTTGATCCATACAGGGCTGCAATATTCTGCGACTGGGTATACTAGGGCAAGAGCTGTTGTTCGGAGGACATTAGCATTTGCTCCCCAACTAGTGCCACTGAGTTTGTGAAGGATGTTGTTACGTGTTTTAACCTTTGCTGCTGTTCTGCAGAGGTATTGTTCATACGTCAAAGAGCGATCCAGCACAATACCCAAGTATTTTGGATGAGCACAGTATTTTAGCTCTTGGCCTCTGAATTGAACTTGTGGAATGTAATGTGCTCTCCTGTTGTCTAGATGGAAGGTACTAATCTCTGTTTTGTTTACATTAGGTTTCAATCGCCAGGTGTTGAAGTATCTATCCATTTTTAGGAGATCTGGTGTGAGAATGGCTTCAGCGGTCTCAAAGTCTGTGGACTGTGCTGTTAGGGTTTCGGCACGCAGTAGATGGAAGATCTGCCGTGTACAGATTGAAGAGAAATGGAGCAAGAACAGAACCCTGCGGCAATCCATCATTTAATCTGTAGGATCTGCTTATGTTTCCATTGAGATGTACTTAAATTAGGAGATTGCATAGCATGTTGTTGAGCAAGGAAGCTAGGGTCTTGCAAGGGATAATTTTCAGGAACTTCATGATCATCCCTTTTCGCCCGACAGTATAATAGGCTGATGATAAATCCACAAAGACAGCAACCGTTTTCATTTTTCTTGAAAGCCCTGCTCAATATGGCTGGTTAGTGCTAGAACCTGATCGCAACAGCTCCTGTTTGGTCTGAATCCTGCTTGTTCAACTGGAATGTGCTGAAGTACTGTAGCTGAGATTCGGTTATAGATCAATCTCTCTAGTAGTTTGTAGCAGATACTCAGTAGAGCAATAGGTCGATAATTTTCCGCATTACAGCCACTTTTCCCAGGCTTCACAACAGCAACTACTTTAGTTCTTTTAAGAAGAGGTGGGAGCCTTCTCTTCATTAGGATGTCACCAAAGAATTTAGCAAGCCATTCCATAGTTCTAGGACCACTGTGCGTCAGAAATTTGGGATGGATACCATCCAAGCCTGCTGCTTTCCCCGATTTTGTTTCCTTCAGAGCAGCTGAGGAACAGGAAAATCCTCGGAAAACTGCGAGTTTGTTTCAGCTCTGGAAGTTCTATCTTAAGCTCGCATAGGATTTGTCTTGTTTCATCCCTTTTTTTGTCTGCTGATGCTCTGGTTAAGCCAACAATTCTGTTTGCTATATGTTCCGGCTTTATTTTAGAGTTCTTGCTATGGCAATTAGGGGCACTACTGCCCAGCTTCCTAAGAAGCGACCATGTTTTTCTGCGGGAGTGTTGGAAGTTAATACTAGACGTCAATGTATGCCATTTTTCCTTCCTGGCAGAGTCTAAGCAATGCAGTAATTCATCAGCGACTTCCGTTTGATTGGTGCGTTGGTATTCTTCGTACAGCTCATTGCACCTCTCGCTCCACCCTGGGATGTATTCCTTTCTAAACCCTCGGGGAATGTGTTTCTTTGCTATAGAATATATCAGCCCAGTAAAACGGTTATAGTTTTCAAGAGCTGGTGGAATCCATTGGATATTGTGTTCCATCTCACTGGTGAAGAGATCACATTTAGCCTTTGTAAAATTCCATCTGGGAACTGGATTTGATCTTATTATTGGAACTTCAATAGCGACTTTCAGAAGAGCTGGCCTATGCTGACTTCTGGGAAAATTGTCTAACACTTTTCTTCTGCAGGGGAGAGGTCTCCCTTTTTGGTCCTTGGAAACAAAATAGAGGTCTGGGTTATAGTCATGTTTCCATCTAGCAGAGTGAAAGGTACCTCTCTCTTTGGCATCATACATCAAGAAAATATCTTCAGCCTCTGCCCATTCTAGTACACTGTTGCCATCAGAATTGGTATCTTTATATTCCCAGATGGTATGGCGACTGTTAAAATCTCCTAGGATGGCAGTAGGATGTTTCACATTCTGGATGGCTCCATTAACCCAGGGCTGGGAAGGAGGTTTATAGATGTTGATAACTTCTATGCCAGCAGCTCTAATTTTGATGGTGAATATATTATTATCAGTGCTTGTACTTAAAGCTTCTACCTGCTCGATGTTGTTCTTAGCGTAAGTTGCTGTTCCGTAGCTCACATGGAAAGTTGCTGCCACAAGACTGTATCCTGGCAACTTACATCTGGACGACAGGAGTTGGCTTTGGTCTTTACAGTGAGTTTCTTGTAAGAGTACTACATCCACTTGGTTGTCATTCAGCACTCTTGTAAGTATATCGCTCACTGCCTTGCTTATGCCTTCAACATTTAGTTGTAATATTGTCAGTGAATGTCCTACTAGGTCCTTTGTTGTAGTTTGGTTCTGAGAAGAACCGTTTGTACTCATGATCATGTATCCTCTATTTGCTGGGATATCCACAAGAAAATTTCTTTTGGTCCAGCAGCCGATGTTATTGCTTACTTAGCACCACCCGGGGGACACGTGTAGGGCACTTTAAGGTTATACCTACGAACGTAAAGCAACGATGAATTACCCCTAGCTGCAAACAGATTAAACTCCCTCAGTCGACAGAGCGAACGCTGAAAGCGACTCTACCCGACCGATCCGAGTCCTGACCAGTCAACTCATCCAGCGTTCGCACAGGTGTTCGAGAACAAAGCGAAGAGTCAAGCTTCTTGTTACTAGTGGACAAGCAATCTATTTCAGTCACCGAAACATCTGCACAAGTAGACCTAAAGGTACTTTTATATTAAATTGTTGAAAGCATTTTCAAATAACTGGATTTAGAAGAGAATGTAACGGTGAAATTCACCTATAAATGGGGATCTGAAGGCAGTGGATGCACAGTATTTACAAGCAGAAATTAAATTATTCTGATGTCGAATATACGCATGTTTTCTTTCCTTCGTCCCTATTGAATTGATTGATGTAATGTCCGGAACAGTTGTTTGGTGTAACAATCTTCCAGCATCAACATCGTACTGTAGATCTATTACATTTGTTTTCTCTGAAGAATTGCCGTAGTTAGTTTTAAGAGAAGAATATAACATGAAAAGTCATGTATAAATTCTTGTGAACTGTAACATGACCCTTGGTCACTCTACATTAGATGTGACCTTCGATTTGCACTACTATGGTAGATGGCACCGTGTGTAACATTCTAAGTGAAAACAACGTTAGTAGAAGTGTACAATGTATTCCCTGTTAAGTGAGAGGAGCTTCAAGTTAGTCGTTTTTGAGGGATTTAAATATTCAAAAGGTGACAAGACACAATCGGGTCAAAGTTGGCGATCCTAACCTAACCCAACCCAACCGAAAGGTCACTGCATATATACGCTATTTGATAAGGCCGAAAGACCGGCACATATATTTACCATATTGTCCTGCGTCATTTTATTGGGACAGTTGGTATAGTATATGAGTGGACGATAAGGCTTCTTCTATCCTTGGCGTCTCCGAAAACCGTAAAAAAGTAGTTAGTGGGACGTAAAACAAATAACATTAATTACTTCTATCCTTGATTTTGATATTTTAGCGTCGGACCAGTTCGACGCCACTCCCTCTGCTAACCCCACTGATAGGTTGATCTCCAAATTCCTATAACCATCGGGCCAATTCGACAACACCCCTTTTGTTTTTCTATCCCCCTTTACGCCATGATAAGAACCTCCTAATGTTTACTGCGTATTGCGTATCGTCTATCCTTCAAACTCTGGCAGGTTAGGAGTCGAGAAAAAAGGGAAGTTTTGAGAAAGAAAAAGACTTGATTATTTACAAACCCAAACAATGTTTTTGGTCCTTCAATTATGATAACACGGCCAGAAAATTTTTCGCTGATCCAAAAAAGGCATCTGAAATAACACGCTTAGATGAAAACCTCATTAGATACTTCTCTGTGATTTTTTTTTATTGTTACTTGCTAGTGACAAAGCCATTGATGTAGACAATTTTAAAGTTCTTATTCCTGATACCAAAGAATTGTTCTTAAGTTAGTGGTATTACATGGCAAGTAGTTTACACACGTTGTTTGTCCATGGAGTAGATATGTTATAATCTTTTGAGTTACCCTCAGGAAAGTTTTCCGAGGGGGCTTTAGAAGCTCTCCACAAAGTGTTCCGTCACACAAGGCTCAATCATGCACGAAAAAATCCTCGATCCAATATTTGAGTACACCTGATGACTCGCATGCTTATATCATCCGATCCTATTGTATCCTGAAAGAGAAAAACAGGACAACAAATACGGATCTGGAAAGCTACTTTACAAATGATGCTGTTCAAGTCCATACCTGTATGGATCACGATGATTTTTTGGGTTGTGATAGTAATTAATCATCTGAAAAATCTAGAAATTTTGAATTCATTTTATTGATTTTCACTCATTTATTAGTGTTATGTACTTTCGTTAGCGTTTGTAAGTGCCGTTAACAGTTTGGGTTTATAACACAATTTATTTTATGTTACTGAACTATCGGACGAGATAGTACTTTCTCTATAATTACAGTTGTAAAGTTTAATAATTGCAAACATTCCTTTTTCAGTCTAACTGGGCAGTGAGCGCCTTATGAGACAATCAACACGTGAAGAAATAATAATAATAATAATAATAATAATAATAATAATAATAATAATAATAATAATAATAATAATAATAATGTTACGGATTTATGTCCTACTAACTACTTTGGCGGTTGTTGAAGACGTCGAGGTGCTGGAATGTTGTCCGCGGGAGTTCTTTTACGTGCCAGTAATTCTACCGATACGAGGCTGACGTATTTGAGCACCTTAAAATACCAACGGACTGAGCCAGGACTGAACCTGTCTGGTTGGGGTCAGGAGGCCAGCGCCTCAACCATCTGAGCCACTCAGGCGAACTTGTGGTGAAACATAAATGTTGATTTTTATCTACTACTCCCATATGCTGGACTCATTGTGCAGCGCTGAGTTTCTTGCTATGGGCTTTACGTCGCACCGACACAGATAGGTCTTATGGCGACGATGGGATAGGAAAGGCCTAGGAATTGGAAGGAAGCGGCCGTGGCCTTAATTAAGGTACAGCCCCAGCATTTGCCTGGAATGAAAATGGGAAACCACGGAAAACCATTTTCAGGGCTGCCGATAGTGGGATTCGAACCTACTATCTCCCGGATGCAAGCTCACAGCCGCGCGCCTCTACGCGCACGGCCAACTCGCCCGGTGCGCTGAGTTTCAGAGAGGAGGGTGGGTTAATAAGAATATTAATTAAATCTGGTGTGGAGATCCACGGAGTGATAAAGGAGACGATGGTTAGACCTAGTTTTAATAACTTACCATGCAGTTTCTAACATTGCGATAATACTTGAAAATACCGTATCTAAAGGAACATAATTTACATTTAACCTTTTTTAATGCATTTTAATATATTTTTCTATATTCCCTGAGAAGTTTACAGAGAGAGAAATAAATCATACATTTCATGTGAGCAGTTTAAGAAACCAGAATGTGTTAATGTTCCATGCCTCCCTTTTTATTGTATTAATTCTTCACACAAATTGGCTTTTAATAGTGAACATCAAAACCAAACTTTCATTAATTGTAAAATGATGTGGCTTCTTCCAACTCATCAACCTGCATTATCTTAAATCCCCTGTGCTAAAAACCAATAAGCACTCAGTGTCATAAATTCTATAAACTTCCTGTATCATATTAGCGCGCAGAAATGTTGCTGAAAGTTAATAAAATTTGTTTTGCTAGAAAGTGCGACTTAAAACATCGATCTACTTCTCCCCTCACTATTGTAGAGCTTAATTTTGTTCTCGTATGGTTCATAGGTTGCAGAAAATTGCGTTTATTCTATACCCGTGAGGTTATCCATATCAAGCAAAACATACAACCAGTACACAAGAAATTTTGGGTATCACTGGGTGAGAGAGTAGATGTCTAGTACTGTCGTATACAGTGTTTATTTAAACTTACAGTTGGTAAGTGTACCCTCTCTGGATACGTACCCCTGCCTCGAGCTGGGAATAAAGCTCGTAGAAAATACCTTAACTCACATATTAATAATAGTAATAATAATGAATAATGATATTGGCTTTACGTCTTACTAACTACTTTTACGGTTTTTGGAGACGCCGAAGTGCTGGAATTTACTGCCGTGGGAGCTTTTTACGTGCCAGTAAATGTACCGACACGAGGCTGACGTATTTGAGCACCTTCAAATACCACCGGACTGAGCCAGGATCGAACCTGCCAAGGTAGGATCAGAAGGCCAGCGCCTCAACCGTCTGAGTCACTCCGCCCGGCCATACCTCAGATAACCACTGTAAGATCCCCGATTCGAAGTTATTTCCTCTAGAGAGAACAATTTCTAAGTCATAACGGACTTACGTGAGTGTTAACCATATAAAATTGCCAATTTATAGCTATTCTGACTGCATTCTCCAGTCTTCCAATGAGCTACCGTCAACTTAGAATGCGAAAAGTGTTCAAGAGAACAGTTCAGAGAGGAGACCGAAAGGCGCTGGGAAACTTGGATCATCTCCAAAAATAAATAAATCTCTCTGCTCTCTGGTTATCTAATTTATAGCAGTGTTTCCATTCGCATTCGTATGTAGCCCCTTTTTCCTAAATATTTGCGTTATAAACAACCTTGGGCTAAGACAAATAATGAATCATCTGGCGCTAGCTTTATCGTGCCCCCACCCCAACTGTGAAACGAAACGTATGCAACAATTTATATATTGTGACCAATATACGGTCCTACAATATCACAGACGTTAGAAAGTGAATATTCATTCATTTGCTCAATTAGGCATTTACTCAGTCTCACACTTATGCATACATAATGCAATTATTCCTTCATGTTTTATTTCTTCAATTTACTCATAGTTGATTCGTTTGTTTATGTATTACGTCTTGTTAGTTATTCATTTACCCACACACACACACACAGTCATTTTTCATTCCTAATCGATTTTCGCCAACTATGGACCGCGTAAATAACTGTTCATGATTTCAGTATTCTATGGCACCAGTATTCCTTTTAGTGTAGGTGCCAAACACGGTTTTTATATTGCGTTTGCGAACATTATACTTGCTCACAGTCTGGGTAAAACCAAGGACAAATTGTCCAAATTTTTACATCCTGAGGTATACGAAATTACCTGCACTTCGGCAAGGTATACATTGGCCAAACATCATAGGTACTCGTATCAAGTAACATGATCGAAATATTCGTCTCAACCAGCCAGACAAATCAGCAATAACTGAGCACGCTCTATCGTCGGGTCATGATGTCGTGTTCCAAGATGCTCGAGCTCTTACCCACATTAGACACTACAGGTCCAGTATTATACGGGAAGCTGTGGAAATACGTAGAAATCCTAACAATTTCAACGGGGACACTGGCTATCAATTAAGCAATACGCGGTTGCCAGCCATTAGGGATTTAGTAGGTAGTTCCCCACCCCTGTCCCTTCACTGTTATTATCTCGTTTCGGTGTTTTCCAAATTCGCACGTTCCTCATCGCCAGAGGTTTCATTCCAGGCTTGTGTCTATGCCCTACTTTCATATGTGTGTACTCCGTGTACTCCTGTTGTTATGTGACTCCCTCTCAGAATGATTCTGATGGTTCCGTCAGCTTCCGCTTCGAACGCTAGCACTGTATCGCGTCCGGTGAGCCATCTGGTGACGAATGAACGTACCACTTCCACTTCTATTATAACGTCTAAATTCAAACCTCTTTCCTTGAGAAGTCTTGCTCGTGAACAGTCGAGATTTTCTTCTGATGACGCAGAGCAAAGTTCTCTGCGAAACGTAAAGAATTACACCTTATTTTCTTGACACGGCATAAGCCCAAAAGCCTATATCATGTCTATAAGTACGGGCCATGAAAGCATCAATGGCGACGATAGGTGACTTAAGAGAATAATGAACTCGCCATGAAGGGCAAGAAAAGTAGAGGGAGACCTGCGCGACAATGATTAGGTGGCTTTTAATAATTTAGGTATGGAACTAAACGAGGCAATAGAGCTAGCTGTACCGAGCTCGATAGCTGCAGTCGCTTAATTGCGGCCAGTATCCAGTATTCGGGAGATAGTAGGTTCGAACCCCACTATCGGCAGCCCTGAAAATGGTTTTCCGTGGTTTCCCATTTTCATACCAGGCAAATGCTGGGGCTGTACCTTAATTAAGGCCACGGCCGATTCCTTCCCACTCCTAGCCCTATCCTGTCCCATCGTCGCCATAAGACCTATCTGAGTCGGTGCGACGTAAAGCAACTAGCAAAAAAAAAAAAAAAAAGAGCTAGCTGTAAGCAGAAGATCGTGGAGGGGCCTAGTTATTATATAGAGGCGTGCAGACTGAACGCTGAAAATCATAACGTCTATTATTTATTTATTTATTTATTTATTTATTTATTTATTTATTTATTTATTTATTTATTTATTTATTTATTTATTTATTTATTTATTTATTTATCCTTTGCTTGCTATATGCTTTACCAGGGTGTCTGAAACTCTAAAAGTAGGACGAGCACATTCACAGCTTCACAGGACACAGCATTTCGGCTGATCTCAATCCACACAATAATAAAAATAATGTCTAATGGCTACTGCTACAGCCCTTGTAAGACAATCCCTCCGACAAGTGGTGGGTGGTATCTTCCGTGTATGGGGAAACTGTGTGTTGTTGTAGTGGAGGATAGTGTTGTGCATGGTATGTGAGTTCCACGGGTGTTGGGGATAGTACATTCTTCGAGCCAAGGGAATTCATTTACCGTTAAAATCTGCGACGCAACCGGGAATCGAACCTGGGGCCCTCTGAACCGAAGGAGACTACGCTGCACATTGTGCGAATTGTGCATGTAAGCTTTTACTACTGACAGTCCTAAGTCAGCAAATAGGAAAGAAAATGTGGTTACAGTGGCGTATTTATGATAATTAATAATAACTGATGCTATTGATTTTGCTTCCCGTACGATTTTCGGAGACGCTGAGGTGCCGGAATTTTGTACCGCAGGAGCTCTTTAACGTGCCAGTAAATCTGCCAATACGAGGCTGACGTATTTGAGCACCGGAGTGAGCTACAATCGAACCTGCCAAGTTGGGCTCTTCACCCTCTGCCATTCATCTGGTATAGCTCCTCCGACCAAACAATAATCAAATAAGTACCTCAGATATGGTACTATATCCCAACCCATTGTCTTTAGTATATCCCCAGAAATCTGATCAATTCCAGCCGCTTTTCTAGTTTTCAACTTTTGTATCTTATTGTAAATGTCATTGTTATCATATGTAAATTTTAATACTTCATTGGCCTTAGTCTCCTCCTCTATCTCGACATTTTCCTTGTAACCAACAATCTTTACATACTGCTGACTGAATACTTCTGCCTTTTGAAGATCCTCACGTACACAATCTCCTTGTTCATTAATTATTCCTGGAATGTCCTTTATGGAACCTGTTTCTGCCTTAAAATACCTATACATACCCTTCCATATTTCACTAAAATTTGTATGACTGCCAATTATGCTTGCCATCATGTTATCCTTAGCTGCCTTCTTTGCTAGATTCAATTTTCTAGTAAGTTGCTTCAATTTCTCCTTACTTCCACCGCCATTTCTAACTCTATTTCTTTCCAGTCTGCACCTCCTTCTTAGTCTCTTTATTTCTCTATTATAATAAGGTGGGTCTTTACCATTCCTTACCTCCCTTAAAGGTACAAACCTGTTTTCGCATTCCTCAACAATTTCTTTAAACCCATCCCAGAGTCTGTTTATATTTTTTTTTACCGTTTTCCACCGATCATAGTTACTTTTTAGAAACTGCCTGATGCCTGCTTTATCAGCCACATGGTACTGCCTAATAGTCCTACTTTTAAGACCTTCCTTTCTATCACATTTATTTTTGACTACGACAAAAACAGCTTCATGGTCATTAATACCATCTATTACTTCAGTTTCCCTATAGAGCTCATCTGGTTTTATCAGCACCACATCCAGGATATTTTTCCCTCCGGTTGGTTCCAACACTTTCTGAATCAGCTGTCCTTCCCATATTAACTCATTTGCCATTTGTTGGTGATGCTTCCTGTCGTTCGCATTTCCTTCCCAATTTACATCTGGCAAATTCGGATCTCCCGCTACAATCACATTTCTTTCCATGTCGTTTCCCACATAGCCGACTATCCTATCAAATAATTCCGAATCCGCGTCAGTGCTACCCTTTCCCGGTCTGTACACTCCAAATATATCAAGTTGCCTATTATCTTTAGAAATGAGCCTTACACCTAGAATTTCATGTGTCTCATCTTTAACTTTTCCGTAGCTTACAAATTCTTCTTTCACCAGAATGAATACTCCTTCTCCCACCATTCCTATCCTATCTCTACGATACACACTCCAGTGCCGTGAGAAAATTTCTGCATCCATTATATAATTTCTCAGCCATTATTCAACTCCTATTACAATTTCTGGTAAATATATATCTATTAAATTACTTAATTCTATTCCTTTCTTTACAATACGTCTACAGTTCAACACTAACAATTTTATGTCATCCCCACTTGATTTCCAGTTCCCTGTTCCCTTATCACCGCTCCCTAGGCCATCCTCTTTCCCTATATGTACCTCCCTATTACCCTTCCAAACAAATTTCCTAACTTATACGTACCACTGCGGTTTAAGTGAAGGCCATCTGAGCGCAGATCCTTATCTCCTACCCACCCATTTCTGTAGCGTAACGGTTAGTGTTATTAGCTGCCGTCCTCGGGGCCCCGGGTTCGATTCCCGGTACTGCCAGGAATTTAAGAATGGCAGGAGGGCTGGTATGTGGTTGAAATGATACATGCAGCTCACCTCCAATGGGGGTGTGCCTGAAAAGAGCTGCACCACCTCAGGATGAGGACACGAGTTTACTTACCCACCCATTAGGATCTAGAAATTTCACTCCCAGTTTCCCACATACCCACTCCATAGTCTCATTTAAATCCCCAATCACCCTCCTGTCAGTATCCCTCCTACACAGTATTCCACTAATAACAATCTCCGCTTTCTTAAACTTCACCCGTGCTGCATTTACCAGATCCCACACATCTCAATTTATGATGATGATGATGATGATGATGATGCTTGTTGTTTTAAGGGACCTAACATTGAAGGTCATCGGCCCCTATGCTTATTTATGAATGGAAAGAATGTTCGCTCTCTCTGGTAAAGAGGAGACAATTTACGTATCGTAGCTCATGTAAACAGGAAACAATTTACGTTACTTTTTGATCTGGAGAGGCAGTTTACCTTCTCCGTTATTTTATCTCAGTTCTTCTGTGACTGAGTTGCCCAGCTTGTTAGAAGTAGCTTGTCCACTCGCCCGTGATTTCTAGTAAGAACCTGTATACAGCACACATGACGCTCCTGCCTTAGCGGCTTTGTGCTCTGACAGAACTGAATGTAGGATCCTCAATTATTAGTTGGTAACGGACGAAAGTGCTGTTATGTGACTCCCATTTCCAAGCGTCTGGCTAACTGACTGTAGGGAACATAATTTGATATTTCATGGACTCAAGTCCGTTGAGAGACGATGCACTGCAAGCGGAAGCTTGTTGCTGTTACGGGCGAGTAATTAACTAGCCCGTAACCCAGTTATAATCTCAGAAGTGTTGAATTGTTAAATTCTCCGGAACGAAGAGAAAAGCTCTTACCATCCTTTTTGGGATAATACAGGGTGTAACCGTGATAATGCTACAGACTTTCAGGGATGATGGAGGATGGCAAATGAATCGATTTGAAATAAGGAACCATATTGCGGAAACAATCGAATCAAGCAAAATTCTACTCACTTACGTCCGTTTACCGGCACAAGTTTCACAAACTTCTCCATTTACAAGAAATGTTCGAAATGGCGTCCACCTGCGTCAATACAGGCATGGCGTCCTCGCACAAAGTTCTGTAGTACTTGTTCGAATATCCCCGGTGTCGTTTGAACTGTTAAGAACGGACGGACATTAAACAACTTGGATTATTAATAACTTATGACTCGAACGGTTCCGGACTACGGTTCCGTATCTCAAATTGATCCTTTTGCCGTCCTCCGTCATCCCTGAAAGTTTGTAACATCATCACGGATACACTCTGTATATTGTATTGCTGAACTAAACCTCAAACAATTCAAAACTTACTTTTGAAAACGCACTAATGCCATTATGCATGCTAATTTCAATCCCAAGTTTAACAATTAATCCATTTTTGGTATCAAAATGTAATAGAAAAAGCAAATAACTGGCTTTACTTTTAATCCATGGTTGATTTCTCTCCCTAACGTAGCAGTTCTCAACCTTTCTTTGCACTTGGTGTACTGTCCTTTATAGTCAGTTCCCACGGTGCACTAACAATCAGCATTACCACTTTGATGCTTTTGACACCAGAGCTGGTGTTTTGAAATCTCATGCGGTGACCTTTATCGTACATCCAACGCCATGTTTAAAATCTGTAGTTTTTTTTTTTACCGATGAAGTCAATCTTTAATTTTGAGGAACCAATTAATTTCCAATCTCAGAAGATTAAAGTTGTCCCTGCAGACTTCAACTGCCACAGTACTGCATAGGGATATCTACGTACCGGTGCAAACGGTGAGGAATTGGAGGACTGGTTTGAAAAGACTGGATTCAAACTCAACCACGACCCTAAACTACCACCTTCGTTTAACAGTGGTAGATGGAAACGTGGCAACAATCCAGACAAACTATAGAATATGTTGAAGACCCAATTCCAGGCACACAACACAGAGTTATCACTTATTGTGGGCCTATAACAGCAGTGGTTCAGCCGGATGTAGTACCGCTAAACCACATTACACTATACTCCACCACAATAACACGCAGTTACACATGGCAGGTGTCGCCTATCATCAGTCTGCCTTTGAATGGCTGCTCCCGATTAGAAATAGCCACCTTCCAAAAAGCGCAGTGGGACCAGGTTGCTGAAGACTTGGACAGTCATACTATCAAATTGCAACCAGAAGTGAAGTCGTATGAATCATTCATAAAACTGACCCAGAAAGTATCTCGCAAACACATTCCACGGAGGCGACGCACCAACTACGTAGCAGGACTCGCTCATGACTCAAAACTTGCCCTTGAAAGACACCAGCAATTGTTCAAGAACGATTCCAAACAATGGAAACAAGTGAGGAGTTGCTTATTGCTATAACCACGGAAAATAAATTGAAAAAAATGAAAATCCACAGCCTGTTTCCAGTCATTTGACCAGGTCAAGAATGGAAGAATGAAGCCACCTTCTAGCGGCGAGGATGGGAATTGTGCCGACTGTCGAAGCCTATAGCACTCCTCTGTGGCAATGACTAATGACTGACATATGGCATGAAATGATAATGGAGAGTGTTGCTGGAATGAGAGATTACACGAAAAACCGGAGTACCCGGAGAAAAACCTGTGCCTCCGCTTTATCCACCACAAATCTCGCATGGAGTGGCCGGCATTTGAACCACGGAACCCAGTGGTGAGAGGCACACGCGCTGCCGCCTAAGCCACGGAGGCTTTTTGGACAATATTATTTTGGGTAAATATATATTTTCCTTCATATTTTTGGATAATTTCCTCGTTCATATATAACTAGCTGTGTCCGACTCTATGGCTAAATGGTTAGCGTGCTGGCCTTTGGTTAATTCCCTTGGCTCGGGGACTGGGTGCTTATGCTATCTCCAACATCCCTGCAATTCACACACCACACATAAAACTATCCTCCACCACAATAACACGCAGTTACCTACACGTGGCAGATGCCGCCCACCTTCATCGGAGGGTCTGCCTTACAAGGGCTGCACCCGGCTAGAAATAGCCACACGAAATTATTAACTAGCTGTTAACCTCGGTTTTACTTGCGTGAATTTCGTAATTTGATAAAAGTAATCATTCCTTATTACTGCACTAAGACATTCTTTTGCAAATTCCTAAGGTATAAAAGCTCCGAAAAATTGAGTTTCATGTACCCCAGTACCTCTTTGCAAACAACGTTTGTGGTATTACCTTTTGAGGCTAAGAAAACCAGGCTGGCGCTCCCAAGTTGAAAAAAGTACACTCTTTTAAAATTAAGATTCCAAAGTCCAATTTCCACATTTGTAACATCTGCAGTTTTAGAGGCATTTCTTCCTCTTCCTCTTCTTTTCTACCGCTTTTCCCCCACATTCTAGAGTGGCGGGTATGAACTATGTCGCACATATTAATTTTTTTTTTTTTTGCTATGGGCTTTACGTCGCACCGACACAGAAAGGTCTTATGGCGACGATGGGATAGGAAAGGCCTAGGAGTTGGAAGGAAGCGGCCGTGGCCTTAATTAAGGTACAGCCCCAGCATTTGCCTGGTGTGAAAATGGGAAACCACGGAAAACCATTTTCAGGGCTGCCGATAGTGGGATTCGAACCTACTATCTCCCGGATGCAAGCTCACAGCCGCGCGCCTCTACGCGCACGGCCAACTCGCCCGGTCACATATTAATTTGACCCTGTTTGACTGCCGGATACCCTTCCTGACGCCAACATTATATGGAAGGATATAATCCCTATTGCATGTCCCTGTAGTGGCTGGTAGACCGGGCGAGTTGGCCGTGCAGTTACGGGTGCTCAGGTGTGGGCTTGCATCCGGGAGATAGTGGGTTCGAACCTCACTATCGGCAGCCCTGGAAATGGTTTTCCATGGTTTCCTATTTTCACACAAGGCAAATACTGGGGCTGTACCTTAATTAAGGCCACAGCTGCTTCCTTCCCATTCCTAGGCATTTCCTATCCCATTGTCGCCATAAGACCTATCTGTGTCGGTGCAACATAAAGCAAATAGAAAAAAAAAAGTGGTTGGTAGTGTAATGTGATGCGTGGATATGAAGAGGAGAGTGTTGGGACAAACACAAATAGCCAGTCCCCGAGTCAGAAGTATTAATCATACGCGATTAAAATCCCCGACACGACCGGGAATCGAATCCGGGATGCTCTGAATCGAAGGCCTCAACGCTGACCGTTCAGCCAAGGAGGCAGACAGTTTTTGAGATATAAGTATCTCCAGAAAAATAATTCTAGCCCTTTTTCGGCTCTTCCCCCCCCCCCTCCCACAACCCTCCCAAAGTGGAATATCCGAAGACAAAAAAATTTCTTTATTTTTAAAGAAGATTGGAAGTACCAATTTTTCACGTCTGTAGCATCTTCAGTTTTTGAGATATAAGTATCCTCATACAAAGAATTAAAGTAATTTTTCTATTCTTTCAGCCTCCCCCCATTAAGTGGATTTTCCGAAAACAAAAGAATAACTGTTTCTATATTTTTAAAGAAGATTTCAGATACAAATTTCCATGTCTGTAACATCTTCAGTTTTTGTGATGTCAGTATTCTAATAAAAAGTAAACTGTTTTTTCAGTCCTTTTTATCCCCTCCTCCTTAAGTGTTTTTTTTTTTTTTCGAAAAGAAAATATTTCTTTAAAAGAGATACCAAATATCAATACAGTATTCATGCTAACATTGGTACTTTCACGGCCTGTACTTGTAGACACGGCATGGGCTTTTGGGCTTATTCCGTGTCAAGAAAACAATGAGAAAATCTTTACTTTTTGCAGAGAACTTTGCTCCGCGTCTTAAGAAGAAAGTCTCGACTGTTCACCAGGAAGTCTTGGGCAATAATGAGAATTTGAATTTAACAATATTTTACCGTCGTGGAATTGTAATGGTGCGCTCGTTCGTCACCAGGTGGCTCGCTGTATGCTGGCACAGCGCTCCAAGCGGGAGCTGACGACAACATTAGCTCCAACTGAGATGTTACGTACGTATGGAAGTATGACAATAATACTTAACACGTAGCTGGGAATGAACCATCTGGTGATGAAGAACGTACGAATTTGGAAAACACCGAAGCGAAATAACAATATAGAAAGGACAGGGAAGAGAACTACGTACGTAAATCCTTAATGGCGGGCAACCACTTATTACTTAATTGATAGCCAGTGTCGCTGTTGAAACTGTTAGGATTTATACGTATTTCCACAGCTTCTCGTATAATCCTAGACCTGTAGTGTTTAGTGTAAGAGCTCGAACATCTTGGAACAAGACATCATGACCTAACGATAGGGCGTGCTCAGTTATTGTTCACTTGCATGGCTGGTTGAGACGGATATGTCTTTGTTGTTCCTTGATGCGACCCCCAATGGACTGGCATGTTTGGCCAAAGTGTACCTTGCCGCAAGTACAGGGAATTTTATTCACCCCATGGTGTAATAGTGGGGACAATTTGTCCTTGCTTGTACCTAAACTATGAGCAATTTTTGTGACTGTGCCAAACACCTTTTTTTATATTATGCTTGCGAAGAACCTTGGCAATTCGATCTGTGGTGTTGTGAATGTAACGCAAGTAGGCAGCTCCCTTCAAATCTTCTTTCTGTGAGCTTTGATTAGTTGTCCTTCTGGGGTGCAGGGCTCTATGAATCTGTACATCGTTGTAACTATTACCCTTGAACGTGACTCTGAGTGTGTCCAACTTCTCGTGGATATTTGATGGCTCACAAATTCGTGTCGCTCTCGTGAGAATCCCATGTTTATGTGCTGGATTGTGTTTAGAATCTGCATGGAGGTAGCGATTCGTGTCAGTAGGCTTACGATAGACAGTATGTCCTAAGGGGCCGTCCGGTTTCTTTCTTACTAGAACATCGAAGAAAGGAAGGCATCCGTCCGACTCCATCCCCATAGTGAATTTAATTGAAGAATATTGTTAATTAAAGTGTTTTAAAATGCATGAAGTTTCTAAGAACCTTCTGTCCATGCCACAAATGTATCATCCACTTACCTCCACCAAATCATATGTTTGACGGGTGCCATAGCAATAGCATTCCTCTCAAAATTTTCCGTAAAGAAATTAGCCACTACCGGCGAAAGTGGACTTCCCATATCCCTTCCATCCATCTGTTCGTAAAATTGCCCACCCTACAAGAAATAGCTCGAAGTCATGCAGTGGTGAATTAGCTTAGTAATGTCCTCGGGGAACAGATGCTCAATGAGGGACATGACAGATTCAATCGACACCTTAGTGAACAACGATTCCACTTCGAAACTCACCAGAAGTGCATTGGGTTGAAGGGTTATGGTTAACAACCTATTGACGAAATGCAGGGACCCTAACGTACGATTCAGTACGTCATATATCTGGCTGAAGTAACTTGCATAGGTATTTAGCCAAAGAACATGTAGGAGAACCTATCGCACTAACAATTCTTCTGAGGGGAACGTCTTCTTTATGGATTTTAGGAAGTCCATATAATCTGGGTGGCCCTGCGTCCCCCGGTGTCAGATTTTTAGCCTCCTCTTTAACAAAAACTTTGTAATGAACTCTAACCTTAGTCAGTTTGAACATTTTATTTTTCACCCCCTCTGAATCACCATGTCGATGGGTGCTGAACTTGGACTTAAATGACATCCAGAGTGTCACTGTTCATCTCGGTGATCCCGAAAACTATGACCTTCAACGTAAAGGCATCCGAAGTGTCAGTATTCATCCAAGCGATCACGAAAGCTTTGGATTCGCCATTAATATTGGTTGTTTTCGATTATTTTTAATATCATCCCCTCAGCTAGGAGTGCTATGGGTATCTTAACGCACATTTTTTTTGCAGATAGTATAGTAAGCCATATGTTCACAAAGTTAATTTGGCAGCTACGCTGGAATATAACACATACATCCATAACCTCGGCAATTGTGGACATTCTTTTTCTCCCCTTCTCAACCTCCAGTCCGACTGGGCCTGAACTGTGACTCGAACGGCATCCAGACTGTCAGGGTGTTACGGGAGTCCTGCCCCTATAGTTAATTTTTTCACATAGGCTGCTTAAGTGTAAAGGGAAATAAACCTTAAAAACATCATACTCCAGGAGTGGGTAAATATGTCATGCAAATATACATTCTTACGGTAGGGTACAGTAAGGTTAATTTTCTTTTACACACCCGAATAGGAAAATGAACTCAACGAATATTGTTCTGATGGACTGTATACCAATATGTGGCTGAGAGGCGTGACCAGTCTTAAAGAAAATAATGGCTAGGATGAGCATTGTCACATTCACGGTTTTGGCACAGCACCGACGATATGTGTACTATGTTTGGTTGCGAGCTCTGCTGGAACATAAACACGTTCATCCGTAATATCGGCTATTTTGAATATTTTCTTTTCCACCCCTTCTCACCCCCGTGTCGGTGCGGCTGAACTTGGACTTAAATGACATCCGCAGTGTCACTATTCATCTCAGCGACCCCAATTCTTTCCCTTCTTTCTCCCCTCCCCCTATGACGATTGGAGCTGCCGTACACGACATGCGGGGTGTCACGGTTCATTTCAACGACCCAGAAACCTATGGATTCGACACATTTTTAATTCTTTTATATGCCACCCCCTCCACCCATAGGGGTGGCTTACCCCCTCAGTTTTTTTCCAGTCAGTCATAAGTGTAGCAGGATCTCTCCTTAGCCTTACCTGCATTTACGTACGTGTTTACTTAGAACACCAGGCCTGTATTCTACTATGCAATTTTTGAACTGACGTTGCCATGGTTACAGATGGTCATTTATTCATCCGATTCCTAGGACGGGGTAGTATGTTGCCAATATCTCCATAACGGTTTGTTTGAGGCCCTTAAAGCATGGTTTTCGCGGCCCCTAGTTCCTTACCGAGTTTTGTCCTTCGCGTCGTCTTAAATGAGCTTCGCCTCGTCCTTGTGAAAAAAAAATCGATATTTCGCCTATGTTAATATGTCAAGGGGCCTAAACCTAGGGAATGGAGTGAGCTGTTAAAATTTCTTATTGATGGGGTTATCCACAGGGTCCGAAAAGGTAAGTATGCAACATTTGGTTCAGATGGGAGGAACGGTATGGATTTGTATGGGAAACAGACGGACAGACAGACATTCTGTTATAGATAGATAGATAGATAGATAGATAAAGATAACATGTCGTGACTGAATGACTGATAAATCATCGCCGGGCCAAAACCAGTGGACATAAAGAAATGAAATGTTGGGAATACATTCTCATTACAATGTAGGTGCTCTCTAAGGAAAGATTTTGGATATTCCGTTGGTAAGGGGGTATAAAGGGGGAAGAATTTTTAAAATGATTACATTTATATCTCAAAAATTTAACAGTTTAAAGACGTGAAAATTGGTATTTGGAATCTCCTTTATAAACAAAGAAACGTGTTTTTTATTGTTTTCTAAATATACACTTGAGGGTGAAAAGAAGTGAAAAGGGGGGTGAATTTTATAAATATCCCAAAAACTTAACGTGTTACAGACTTAAAAATTGGTATTTAGAATCTCCTTTATAAATAAACACGATTTTATTTCTGTTTTCGTAAAATCCACTGAAGGTGAGGGGATTGAAAAGAATTGAAGAAGAAATTGATTTATTTTTAAGGGGATACATATATCTCACAAAAGGAAGGTGTTACAGGCGTGGTAATTGGAAATTTGAATCTTCTTTTAAAATACAGAAACATGGATATTTTTTGTTGCCATTGATGCTTTCACGGCCCGTACTTATAGACATGATATAGATTTTGGGCTTATGCCGTGTGAAGAAAATAAGATGAAATTCTTTACGTTTCGCAAAGAACTTTTCTCTGCGTCATCAGAAGAAAATCTCGACTGTCTACGAGAAAGGCTTCTCAACCAATGAGGTTTGAATTTAGACTTTATAACAGAAGTGGAAATGGTGAGTTCTCGATGGAATTTTTGTTTTTGAAAAATTCACTTACGTGGCGGGGAGGTTTTGGTGGTGGTGGATGGTGTCGAGGACTAATAAAGGGTTCCAATTCTTTATTGGGGACACTTATATCTCAAAAACTGAAAATGTTACAGACGTGGAAATACGTATTTGGAATCCCCTTTAAATTTCTTTTTTTTTTCGAAAATCTACTTATGTGCGGGAGGGGGAGGGATTATCACATGTACAATTCTGTCAGATGTTCCAGAGTTATCTCTGCCGGTAGCCTAGTAATAATAGCCTCAAAAGGCAATAACACAAACGTGGTTTGCAAAGAGGTTCTGTTGTATATGAAACTCAATTTTTCGGTGATTTTTTTATACTTCAGATATTTTCAGATACAGGTTCTTTATTTATGCTTGGCAAGGACTTTCTCGCTCGACCTTGACCGCCGATGACGGGCCGCTACCGGCCGCTGGCGCGCGCGGTTTTCGGCACTTGTGCAGTTGCTGAGAGCTGAGCTCCGAGATAGTAGGGTGTTCAATGAAGCTACTGCGTACTGTATGTCGTATTGTATAGTGTTTATTGTGATTGTGTATAGTGCTGTGATGTATGTGAAATATTCGTTACGTAAACGTGTATATCTCTACAATACTTACATTAAGTGCAGAAAATCGTGCGCTAGGACAAGACAAAAGTTTCGACCGAAATTTCCAGGGAGACCCATTCCTATCAATCGGACAATAAAACAACTGACCAAGAGATTCAAACGTACAGGCTCAGTAAACAATAAAAATAGACGTTAAGGTCGTTATGTCCTTACTGAGGCGTGTTTGGTACGAGGATCATAAGAAAAAATCTGTGGTCCCCTTATAGCCCAGATTTAACGGCATGTGATTTTTAATTGTGGGGAATGTTAAATAATATAGTTTATGGGGACAACCCTCACACACTAGATGAACTTAAAGACAATATAAGAGTATCCGAAAATTTCATTAGGAGATGCCGATTGTGTTTGGGAGGGCATGGGGAACATTTTCAGCATAAACTGTAAAAACGGTGAGTAAAATGCATGATAGTACATGATAATGCATAATAATGATTTTGAGCACCGTATTCTGCCGTACACACGCACGCGCGGTAGCCGGCAACTGAACCGTCACTGGCGGCCAAGGTCGAGTGAGAAAATCCTTGCCAAGCATAAATGACCCTGTAATATCCTAGTGCAGTACCGACGTACGATTACTTTTATCAAATTACGAAAACCACGCGTGCGAAGCCGCGGTTAACAGCTAGTTTTAAATAATTTATCGAGGATTTTAGGCCATTTTATAGTTCAGTCTTCGGCATTTAATATGTTATCAAAATCCAGGCCCTGGCAATCAACTAATAGGGAATCCGCTACCAAGGTGATAGCCCTACGTGCATATCACTAGTAAAAAAGTGGAGTGACTTTAAGCTTTTTATGAGGATGAAATGATGGTAGAAGACGACACATACACCTAGCCCCCGGGACACCTGTGACCAAAGGACAGTACGGTAACCATTTAGCCACAGAGCCCGAACATATCACTGGTGACTGATGGTGATGGTGCATGATGCTATTTTATTGAGTTTTTATTCGATTTACAAGCGGATTCAACAAGCTTAAGGCGACTGAAATGGAAAATATTGAGTTTCTTTCTTCTTGTCACGAAGTTATTCCGCTGAATTCAAACAATTTATCACAGTAATAATGCTTTGTTTGCCAATTGCAAATTTTCATTTAAAATCCATTTTCTCCCAAAATATTCTGCCAAATGTAACAAAATTTGTATGGTATATTCATCACAACTATATTAAGAAACCTGCTTATGGAGAGTTTTTTCAAGTAGTAGGAATTTTTAAGTCCAATTTTTTAAAATCTTTTTTTTTTTGCTAGTAACTTTACGTCGCACCGACACAGATAGGTCTTATGGCGACGATGGGACGGGAAAGGGCTAGGAGTGGGAAGGAAGCGGCCGTGGCCTTAATTAAGGTACAGCCCCAGCATTTGCCTGGTGTGAAAATGGGAAACCACGGAAAACCATTTTCGGGGCTACCGACAGTGGGGTTCAAACCTACTATCTCCCGAATACTGGATACTGGCCGCACTTAAGCGACTGTAGCTATCGAGCTCGGTAAGTCCAAAATTAGCGAACGTAAAAATTACACAAACTTTAGTACGATATATCTCCTTATATAAATTATGTATAGAAAAATCGATACGTAGTGCTTTTAAAAGAAGTATTATCTACCTGATTACGAATTTACATTAACATATTAATTAAATTTCAGGAAAATGGAATTAAAAGTTTCAAACAATGTTTTGTTAAAACTATTAATTTTATATGAAAGAAATGTTCGTGTTATCTCTACTTTTATGTAGGTGACATTCCCACAAAGTTTTGTGAAAATTCATGTATTATGTAAAAATATATTTTTATCTCCGGAGTGTCGCCTTAATTTAAAAATTACCCGTGCTGAAATGCAATGAATGGAACAAAAGAGTACTTTCTCTGTAATTAGCGGAACGAGAAAGGTGTTTATCACTCTCATGCTGATGCATTGTTTGGTTTGTAATCACTGTTCTTGCTCGCACGCACAGCTAATTCAATTAGACACAAACGGTGATATGAAACAGACCAACTAACGCAAACAATATTGTCTGACACGTATTTTTTTCAAACAAATGTTACGTAATTTTACAGCGGTACAGGAGAGACTTTGTAACGTGTTGAATGACAACTTTGAAAAGAGTGAAAACAGCACCGTGCAGAATGAAGAGGACAAATCCCAACACATCCCCCATCGAAGAACGAAGCTATCGGGGAAAGAAGGGACATTAACGGTGGGAGAATTAAATATTCTCTAGGCTTCTCAAAACAACTACGGTCAATAATGTTTTATTATTATTGTGAGTAGCGGTTTAACGTCGCACTACCTCAGGTATATTTTTCGGAGATGATGGGACAGAAAAAGTCTAGGACTGGAAAAGTTGCCACCGTTGTCTTCATTAAGGTATATTCTCAGACTTAACCTGATATCCAAATGGGGAAACCATGGAAAACCACCTTCAAGTCTGCCGATTATGGTGTTTGAAACGATTATCTCTCAAATGCAGGCTTACAGCTATAGCTACGCGAACCAATTCGATCAGTGCTGTTAAAAAAGGATAATCTTGAAGTTGAGAATACATCTACGGATTTAGGAGGTACTGGTAAGATGGAAAACAACGCTAATTACAGTAGGTGCCGTGATCGTCACCCTAGTTCAACCAGCTGTGGGTCCGAGTTAATTGATGTGGTAGTGTTTTCTTTAAGGGGAAATAAAACTAGGCAACCGTAGCCAGTCAGTTCTAAGCAGAAGAGGAAAAGGAAAACGCCCCAAACTTCGAAAGTAGCCTGGCTTGAAACTGAAAGCTCCTTCGGACTCGCAAATCTAATGCCATCGCCGCTCGGAAGAAAACAAGATTTGACCAAAAACGTTGGATAGGAAAGATTAAAATGAGTAGTCTGTGGAAGCAATGCCACGCTCAGATCATCCTCCCAAGCTGAGAGCTTCTGGAAGGTCTCCCTTTTAAGTCGCCCATCACAGCAGGCAGAGGGTACTGTGGATGCATTCTACGGTCGCCATGTACATGAGAAGAGTAAACATAACGTTGAAAGAAATTGCTTTCCCTTTCATAAAATATTCAGAGTACAACACAGTACATGCATAAATACAAACCCTAGTGAGTTAAAGCATTGAACATGGTTATTAACGGTCCACAGGTTGAGAAAACAAGAAAATTGGTATTCCCCCCTACGCAGTTCTAGTGACGATTTTTTTCGTTGTTTTCCCAGTAACCAGTGAAGAAAATTATGATAATGTCCTTTTGAGAATGGCTGATTATTTGGAAATTCCCTGTCAAATCTTTTTTCCTGCCACCGTATCATGATTTAAGTAAATAATTTTATTCTGCTTCCTCCTTGAAACATAAGCTATCATTGCATAATAATAATAATAATAATAATAATAATAATAATAATAATAATAATAATAATAATAATAATAATAATAATAATAATATCGTTTTACGTCCCACTTGTACGGTTTTACGGACACGCCAGACTTCTAGTCATGAGAATAATATCAAGTTAAAATTTGTAAAGATCTCCGATGACACATTTGGAGTTTATCTCCCACAATTAGTCAAAGTTCAGCCACAGATTACCCAGGAGAGATACAGTTAACTCTGCCATCTGGTAGAATAAACAAATCAGGTAAAATGACGCACAGACAACCTATATGATGTCATATTAAAATGCCTGCGCACGGTAGCTAAGGCCGGTTCACTTCCTGTAGCTGTGGGATGTGATGGTTCCAATCCCAGCGTCGGCAACCGTATTTCCGTGGTTTCCCATTTTCACACCAGGCCTTAATTAGGGCAACGGTCGCCTCCTTTTCACTGATAACGCTGCACTTTCCAATCGCCGCCATAAGACATGTTTGAGTCGGTGTGATGTAACACCAATAGAAAATAAACAATGACACGGAGTGCCAAGAGTGTCCTTCAAAATCGACACCAGCCGGGAACGTATCCGCCAACTTGAGATCATGAACTGGATAGATTACTAGTAGTGATGGGTGATATTTCACGAACTGTGATTTTCTTTCACTGATACCTAAAAATCACGAAAAACAACTGTTACTTCCTTCGCTCTCACTGTGATTAGCCGAGATTTTAATATTTCACTCCAATGGGATCATCGCGTGCCCTTATAACACTAGATACCCAACTAGTGAATGTAAGGTCGGTGGCTGCAGAGTGAGTCTCGGCCCACAAGTGGCCACGGCTCTACCGTGGCTCTACGCCTCTACATTCGGCCTCTCCAGAGAATGGTTTTCCGTGATTTTCCATTCTCCTGCACTAAGGCGAATGCAGGGACAGTTTCTAGTATAGGCCACGGCCGCCAACCCCCTCACCTTCACTGAGCATCTCCTTCACCGTAACAAATTTCCCGCCCTGGGAGACACGTCACCGTCTGAGAGGCCCACCTCCTCCTTCAGGGGAGGAATAAAAACAATGTAGTAGTAGTATTAGTAGTAATAATAGTAGTAGTGAATGTTACTACATAAACTGTGACTTATCAGCTGTGATACCAGAACATATGCTGCTTTGTTTTAGATTAATTCCGTTTCTTTTATCAATAAATATTTTACTTTTGGATCATATAATGCTTCGATGCTTGATTATGTGATTAATGATTTTTTATCTGGGAAAAGGTGCAGTGATAACCCTAATTTTACCTTCAGGTGACAGTTATCCATCATTATGTTTTTCACTTGTGCCAAGCAAATATGTTGAATTTAATTTTCTAACACATACCAAATAATTGGTTACAGTGTAGAACACGGCCGTTGGTCTTAACATTTTCTTTTTGGCATATTGGTTGGATTTCAGCAAAGTCTGCACATTTTTGAATCGCTGCGTATTGTTTGGTATAATTCACAAAATAAATATCTCCTATTGAAATAATCATTACCGTTCCATTAACAATTTAACTATATACATTATAAAGCTAACAAATCTACATTCTCTACGGAATAATAGCAGGCAAAATACGAGTAGTATTTCCCTTGTGTGTGCCCTGCTGGTTTAAAGCTCCCGTGGGTGGGAGGAGAGGGCAACCTGAACACAGCGACCCGACTACTTTAAGTGCAGTGAATGACTGGTGCGCTAGTGGCTACTTTTTTGATACAGTGCTTCTGAATACAGTATGTGTCCCTGTTATTCGTACAGGCTTCAGTTTCTTATCGAGTCTCGTATATTCACAGTAACGATTGAAAAACTGAAATAAAACGTACATTAGGGTAAAAACATGATTTGTCAATGATAATTCGTTAGTCAAAACCATACTTATCTACATACAGGCAGGAAGATTTTATATGAATATGCCGGCATCGACAAACGGGTGTACCAGTTGTATTCGTACACATGGACAGGATGATGCGCACCGTTTACTTGCGATGCACGGAAATGTCTCAGTGACGGCATACGACTGGTCAAGTGTGTTAGTCTCCTTCGTAATGTATCTGTGGTGGACATGGGTAGGAGTGCAGAGTTAAGTACGGAGCTTAAGAACACAATATATCAACTGCCACTTCAAGGCTTTTCATTACGAAAAATTTGACAAGTGGTCAATAGAACACATTCTTCGGCTGCAATATGTGGTTGATAAATGTAAATAGACTCTACAGTATTAAGAACACTCCAAGGAAACCCAAGAGAAAGTGTTTAACTGAAAGGAAAGAATATTTTTGTTGGGCTGCTGAAGTCAGATTCCAAATTAAGTACACCAGTACTGATGCAACTCACGGAGGAACGACCTGGAAAGAAGATCAGCAACTCCACCATCCGTCGGATACTGTATCGGCATGGGTACTATGGAAGAATTCCATGGAAAAAGGTCATAGGTAAGTTGAAAAAACAGACGGCTTAGACTGTCATTCGCTAAGGAGCATGTGTATAAAGAGAAATAATTCTTGACTGACGTTATTTTGTATGGTGAGACAAAAATGAACCTTTTCGGGTCAGATGGCATCCACAGAATATGGAGAAAAATTGAAAGTGGCAATGAATTGGCAAACACACTCTACAACTGTAAAATACGGTGTTGGGTCTGTAATGTTTTGGGGCTGTATGTTAGCCAGAGGTGTTGGTAAAATATATTTCATTGACGGAATAATGAACAAGGAGGGCTATAATGTAATCCTAGGGCAAACGTTAAGCAGAGTGCTGAAAAAAATGGGGTTTCCACCTGTTTATATGTTCCAGCATGATAATGACCCAAAACACTCTGCTGATATTAATAAGATATGGTTGATCTGGGATATTCCTAAGCAGCTAAGAACACCTCCCAAGTCTCCGGATTAAAATCCCATCGAAGATCTTTGGGCTACGTTAAAGAGGAATATCCGTAGGCAACGTGTGCGTACAAAGGAGGAACTTAAAAGCGTGATTCTTCAGGAATGGCAGAAAATCAGCTCCGACATGTGCAAGAAATTAGTGTATCTATGCTGCGACGATGTCAGGAAGTTACAAATGCTAAGGGACATTCCACTAGATACTAACATGTTCCAGGAACCCTTTATTTTTTGTTTATTTCAAGTGTTCAGTTTGCTTGTACGAATAGGAAAGCTACAAGATTATGGGTGCGCTTTTCTTTATTAGAAGCTGTATGTTTTGTTAACATGATTGCAAACAGATACAGTAGGTATATGTTTTCTGAAGGCTTTTTTGAATATATGTTCAGTGAATAAAATCATTTTCAGTTTATTATTTGCTGGCAGTGCGTTGAGGTACTAAAGCAAACAGCCCGTACGGATAGAATAGGTACATACTGTATGTCTTTTGACACAGGCCATTATAAAATGTAGCTTCCACTGACGTCTGTATAGGTCTTATGATAATAATAGACTAATAATGATAATGTTGTTTTTACATCCCACTAACTACTACTTCGGTTTTCGGAGACGCCGAGGTGCCGGAATTTTGGCCCGCACCTTACCTACTCAAACCATGAAAAACATAAGAAGTCAACTACATTTCAATTTAAGAAAGAACAACTTAAGCGTAGAAAAAAGAATTCGTCACTTTCAGAAAGTTACATGAAGTAAGCCGTGTAATGTGAGTTCGTGAAACCTAATGGCATTATCCAAGAATTTCGAAGCTTCATGATGAGTAGGCCCGGATGATAATACAAACCTTTAACTTACAGATCTTTAAGTAAGGAGAAATAATCCAAGGTTGTGTAAAACAATAATCACTTCACTACATGGAAGCGTGCGTCTTGAAAAATGAAAAGAAAAACACTCCACATAAATAAAATTGTAGAAATAACGAGGACGCCGACGACTTGAACAATTTTAGGGTGATCACACCCTACTTGAAGCTTTTCATCCAGGATCCATGTCGGCAGGGATGGCCTCTATCAGACGCCGATACATAACACAACGTCGCTCCATTACGACGCAACTCGTAATGGCAGACAATCAGCTTGCCGGCCAGAAGCTCCCAGTTAAGCAAACATGCCGTGCTCTCATTGACCAGAACAAATCAGAAGTTTGTCTCGCTACCGACAAACAGCAGCACCAGAGGGGAGGCAGTGCTCAACGCACAGAGGAGACGGAATTCATAAATAAAAGTGACAGAAAGTCACAGAGAAGGTAATAGAAGAAAGAATAAAGGAAAAATAATTCCCAGGTGACATGAATTTCCAAGGAGAAACGCCATTTCGAAAATATTAAAGGAAGGAGGGTAGAATAAATTATATTACAGTGATACATTCCGATTCCTTTCAAATTTTGTTTCCAGGTAGCTGAGCTAGTGCACATTTCAAAAGTGAAAACCGTAGTAAGGACATTAATATATAATGCTAGGTATTTAAGGTTGAAAGCGGAGACGCCCCATACAGTAGTTCGTGAATAATATAAGGTTGAGAGATACGTCATAGTCATGCACCTGTGTGTTAATTCGTCGCGAACTTCCATACATTCCTCCGTTTCCTGATTATTCATATTTTCGACAAAGTGAGGATCAAAGAAGGCTGAAGTGTGATAATTTTAAATGTCGAAGTATTTGCCGATATGGTTCAGTAACCTTATTCCGACGGTCAATTTCTACAATCGTTCTGAATATAAAACTTCCGTAACATATACGTTAAAAGCTATTTTTTTTTTTTTAAGCAGTTGTGATGGGTGTTTCCTTGCTGTCACTTTGTACGAAACAGTGTTTTAAACAGAGATGAACGTTATCGAAACAGACTTCCAACGTATTAGGTCGTGTTACGTACATGTAGTACGTGTTGAAGAGATGTTAAGTACAGAACAAAAATGGCCAGCCGGACACCAGTGGGATCCGAACCCACAACCATTTTTGTTCTGTACTTAAAATCTCGGTCCGCCTCTGTGGTGTAGTGGTTAGCGTGATTAGCTGCCACCCCCGGAGGCCCGGGTTCGATTCCCGGCTCTGCCACGAAATTTGCAAAGTGGTATGAGGGCTGGAACGGGGTCCACTCAGCCTCGGGAGGTCAAGTGAGTAGAGGTGGGTTCGATTCCCACCTCAGCCATCCTGGAAGTGGTTTTCCGTGGTTTCCCACTTCTCCTCCAGGCGAATGCCGGGATGGTACCTAAACATAAGGCCACGGCCGCTTCCTTCCCTCTTCCTTGCCTATCCCTTCCAATCTTCCCATCCCTCCACAAGGCCCCTGTTCAGCATAGCAGGTGAGGCCGCCTGGGCGATGTACTGGTCATTCTCCCCAGTTGTATCCCCGACCAAGAGTCTGAAGCTCCAGGACACTGCCCTTGAGGCGGTAGAGGTGGGATCCCTCGCTGTGTCCGAGGGAAAAGCCGACCCTGGAGGGTAAACAGATGATGATGATGATGATGACTTAAAATCTCGTCCGGCTCTGTGGTATAGTGGTTAGCGTGATTAGCTACCATCCCCGGAGGCCCGGGTTCGATTCCCGGCTCTGCCACGAAATTTGAAAAGTGGTACGAGGGCTGGAACGGGGTCCACTCAGCCTCGGGAGGTCAACTGAGTAGAGGTGGGTTCGATTCCCACCTCAGCCATCCTGGAAGTGGTTTTCCGTGGTTTCCCACTTCTCCTCCAGGCGAATGCTGGGATGGTACCTAACTTAAGGCCAAGGCCGCTTCCTTCCCTCTTCCTTTCCTATCCCTTCCAATCTTCCCATCCCTCCAGAAGGCCCCTGTTCAGCATAGCAGGTGAGGCCGCCTGGGCGAGGTACTGGTCATTCCCCCCAGTTGTATCCCCGACCAAGAGTCTGAAGCTCCAGAACACTGCCCTTGAGGCGGTAGAGGTGGTATCCCTCGCTGAGTCCGAGGGAAAAACCGAACCTGGAGGGTAAACAGATGATGATGATGACTTAAAATCTCTTCAACACGTACTACATGTACGTAGCACGACCTAATACGTTCGATTACAATGCGGTCGTGAAAATTCAATATTCATTGACATGCCCCACAACGGGCGACTTAAACGCACTCTACAGTGTGCTAGCAGCAGTGCCAGACCTGTAGCTCAGATCTTTTCAAACAGAACAGGGATGGCCTAGGCCACCATAGCTCAATTGGTAGAGCAACCGACACGAAATCGGGAGGTTTTGGGTTCGGATCCCACTGGTGTCCGGCTGGCCATTTTTGTTCTGTACTTAACATCTCTTTAACACGTACTACATGTACGTAACACGACCTAATACGTTTCGGTGACAATGCGGTCGTAAAAATTCAATATTCATTCAATATTCAGATATCAACGTTCTTTTACCTTTCGGAACGCTGTGTCTGTAAGGAACGAATACAGGCTGTTATGAATATACTGTACAACGTCTAGTTTTACACTCGTGCATATCCACTCACGCCTGAGCAATAATACTGTACCTGCCGGATTGCGTTGCTCAACGGGGAGTACTCTTCTTCCGATCGAAGCCAGCCAAACACTTCATACCTTGGCTGCTCGCCACTTCACACCACGTCTCCGCACGGATTTTTCATAATGTTCAAAGTTAATTAAACAGCATTAAATATTACTCTGGGCACGTATCGGTACGGTTTTCCCTTTCAAAATATTCACCAGCTCAAATAACGGCATGTAAAATTTGACGACTTGGAATGTAACACCTCGAACAAGTCCCTCTTTAGCCTCGTGAGACCAACACAGCTGTCTGATGTGAAAGGAAGGCGACCCGATCACGAAAGCCAAGCAGTTTGGCTAAGGATGCCGTTATATTGACCACATTGAACTCTGCAGTCATCTTGTTAAACCAAGGCCATTTTGGATGTGTGTTGTGGTGGTGGTGGTGATTACTGTTTTAAGAGGAAGTACAATTATTGGGTTATCATCCTTTATTAACACTAATCACTGCCACTTCGAAAAATGAAAGTATCGGCAAAGCCGTGAGCTTGCATCCGGGAGATAGTGGGTTCGAATACCACTGTCGGCAGCCCTGAAAATTGTTTTCCGTGGGGTTTCCCATTTTCATACCAGACAAATGCTGGGGCTGTACCTTAATTAAGGCCGCTTCCTTCCCACTCCTAGGCCTTTCCTATCCCATCGTCGCCATAAGACCTATCTGTGTCGGTGCGACGTAAAGTCACTAGCAAAAAAGAAAGTATCAGCAAAAGAAAAGAGAGGGTCACGAATTAATGAGACTCCCCAGGACTCGCAAACTCTGGCTCGGAAGAGAACAAGAGTTGACCAAGGAAGGTCGGATAGGAAATATGAATTATAGGAGACTAACACAAGCAAGGCCTGAGTGGAACAATGTCAGACTCAGCTAGGTAGTGATGGTGGTAGTGGTGGTGGTGGTGGTGGTGGTGGTGGTGGTGGTGGTGGTGGTGATCATTGTTTTAAGAGGAAGTACGACTATGCAACCATCCTCTATTAACACTAATCAGAGGTAAAATGTGAAAGGGGTCCCATATCTCGAAAAATGAAGGACCGGCCAAAGAAAGACAAGGGCCACGAAAGATGTGAAAATGGGAGACTCCCTAAGCCTCGACACCTAATACCGTCGGGGTCGAAAATGAACAAGAGTTGGGAGGTCGAATATGAGCCTGCCTCAAGTAAGTGGAAGCAAGGTCGCTAACTCACACTCCCAAATTGATAGTCCTTGGTCCCCTTTTAGTCCCCACTTACGACAGACAGGGGATAACGTGGGCCTATTTCACCACACCCATCCGCATGATAAAAGGTTGTGTGTGCGTCCATTGGGAAGGCGGTAGCTCTTCATTATACGTAAAAATCCCTCCCGTTGTTGCTACCAGCGTTTGCAATAAATGAAAGTATAAACTATCAATAATAATACTTTAAAAATAATAGTAGAATTCTGTGAAAACAGGAGTAAAGCCAAAACAGACACAATGAAATGGATTGGTGAAATCAAAACTAGTCTAAATAGGCAGGAATTACACAAGGAGATGTCCAGAACCGAGTAATCTTCAGATCCAAAATTCACAAATGGCAAGTTGATCAAGAGGAAAGACCAAAGAAGAAGACTGAAACAGCTTGGTCTGAAGAAAGAAAGGAAGCTTACAGTAAAAGAATGAAAGGAATACGGGCACGAAGGAAGGCAAACACACACCTCTAAGTACTCTGCGTAGTCCAAATGGGCTTATTCAATATTATTATTATTATTATTATTATTATTATTATTATTATTATTATTATTATTATTGCCATTTTCAGGAGGAGATGTAGCTATTTATCATTCATGTTAACTAAACACTAAGCAAATGCTGGGGCTGTACGTTAAATTAAGGCCAGGGTGGCTACCTTCCCAATCCCAGGCCCTTTCCCATCCTTCCGCTGCCGAAAACCTTCGATATGTTAGTGCGACGTTAAACAAGTAGAAAGACGTCTAAAACCATGTTTAAGGTTACGAAAGAGGGAACACTGTGCGTATAGAGGGAACACATCTGAAGTACGCGCACCTTTTCTTGAGCCCTGGTTCCCATTCGTTACTATGGAGATTCGGGCTCAAGAAAAGGTGCGCGTACTATATATACTTTAATAAAATTGAACACATCACGCCATTAACTGATATTTGTTCAGCCGTAGCCTACGTGATTAGCCATGTTTGCAAATTGTTATTTATTAATTCTGTTAATCTCACCAAGTCCTCATAGGTGTCGCTACTTTTAAGAAACAATATAAAGTCCATTAGCACGTAGGCTACACTCCCTGACACAAAACCTGAGTAGACTCTGGTATGGAAGAATCTGCGTCAAATTTCGCATGCCCCGTCGAGTGTTATTATCTTTCGTAATGAAACATTTCCTGTCTTACTTTGTAGGGTACATTTGTCCAATACTCACTTCGCCTATATACTTATACTTCTGTTAAGTCAGAAAGGTGGCGGACAGTGTCAAATACTCCATTTTTCGTTTTTGAATAAGTTTTTTCTACCTCAGTGTGCTATGAGCAGTCTTGTCAGACTGAAGCAAATTTCCCAACGGAGAGAATGAAAATTGGATATGTTTGTGAAATTGTGGAGAGAAAGGGAAAATTTCCAACAATATCTAAAAAAATCATGGAAAATTTAACATGGCTACGCCCTACTTAAATAAAATATTATACTGTTTCTTTATACGTTTGGAGTCCGACTCGTTGGCTGAATGGTCAGCGTACTGGCCTTCGGTTCAGAGGGTGCCGGGTTCGATTACCGGCCGAGTCGGGGATTTTAACCTTCATTGGTTAATTCCAATGGCCCGGGGGCTGGGTGTTTGTGCTGTCCCCAACATCCCTGCAACTCACACATGACACATAACACTATCTTCTACCACAATAACGCGCAGTTACCTACACATGGCAGATGCCGCACACCCTCATCGGAGGGTCTGCCTTACAAGGGCTGCACTCGGCTAGAAATATCCACACGAAATTATTATTTATTATACATTTGGACAAATGAACCGTCCTCTTAAAATGAGATATTCTTTCGTTTTGTATGGTATATTTTGATGCACCCTATTTTTGCTAAAACTCTGAGACCATCAGAAAATTGTAATCAGTAGCTGGACAATGGGCTGTTATGATTAAACCTTCAAAGATTTGAGTATATTTGTATAACCTATCAATAATGTTTTAAATGAATGCACAAGTAGCATGTTTAATAGTTGCTTTACGTCGCACTGACACAGATATATCTTATGGTGACGATGGGGCAGGAAAGGGCTAGGAGTGGGAAGGAAGCGGTCGTAGCATTAAGTAAGGTACAGCCCAGCATTTGCCAGGTGTGAAAATGGGAAACCACGGAAAACCATCTTCAGGGCTGCCGATAGTGGGGTTCGAACCCACTATCTCCCGAATACCGGTTACTGGCCGCGGCTATAAAGCTCGGTAATGAATTATTATGAGCGTTAATACATCTTCCATAAAGATGATCATCACTATTTGCTATTTCAAATTTTTATAATTCAGTCTGCCAGGAACAACGGGTAGGTATTTAGATAAGTATCGCCTTGGCTGCTCGCGTGCTCCGGCTTGTCAGTGATCTGTAGTGCCTATTGCAGCAGCGCAATTTTTAAGAGTGAGGTATGTGAGATGATTATTAGGTCATTATTGTTATTATTAATATTGTTATTATTATTATTATTATTATTATTATTATTATTATTATTATATTCTATAAATTTAAAACACTAGGCTGATTTTTGTTACATAGATTTTGAGAGAACGGTTGAACCGAATGACATCGTAAAGCATTCTGACCAAAGCTCTTGGCATGGCCTCTAGATTTGCAGTGTATTTAAAAGCATGAATTTTTATTGCCGTATATTTTTAAATTATTAAAGAAAATGTAGCAGTCTCACTGGTCAGTGTGCTCGCCAGTACTTCTAGGCCTCCTGAACAGTGAGAGTGTTGAGCAGGTGGCACGATAGGAGAGGTAGAAAGGGATAGACACGCATGTGCAGTCAGACGTCTTTGGGTACGAACATGCCGGGTGGATTACTCCTCCCTCAGCGCTCATAGCAATAGGGGACCCTCGCTCTTTCTTCATTAACGAAGAAATGTTTTTCATCCAGTTACGATTGTGTAGCATTCACGTTGTGTTCTTTAAATTTAATTTTGTTTTTATGCAAATGTTCGTAGTTATTTGTGTACACAATGGTTAAGTAGAGTAGCAGTAGTGGCGATGAATTTACGGTAGCAAGCAAACTGTACTTGGTTTCAAGTTCTGACAGAAGGTACAGCGCACACCCAGTTAATAAGAGAAGGCAGGAATTAAGTGAATTCCACCATTTATATCAGAAAGTGAAGAAAGACTTACAGAAATTCCACGACTATTTAAGAATATCAATGCAAACATTCCAGTGTCCGTCTCCTCAGCTGAATGGCCAGCGTTTTTTGGCGCCATCGATTCACAGGGTTCCGGGTTCGATTCCCGGTCAGGTCAAGGATTTTAATCGCGTGTGATTAATTCTTCTGGCTCGTGGATTGGTTGTTTGTGTTCGTTCCAACACTCTACTCTTCATATTCAGAGAACATACCACACTCCCAACCACCGCAGAAACGTGCAATAGTGATTTCATCCCACATCCCTCCACATAGGTTTGGACATTCACCCGTAAAACACAGTCACATCCACATGCGCGATACAGTTTTCCACCCGCGACCCCACAGGTGTGGGAAAAAGAGATAGAATAAGAATAAGAATGCAGACATGTCAATATTTGTTAAAAGGAACTGAAGGCAATAAGAAACCACGGAAGTACAGCAACTATCGTGTCAACCCTTTCCATTGAAAAGAAAACTGGCCATTACAATAACTTAACCAGTAGTAATGTAATATTACTTTCAATTTCAATTAAGTCATTCGCACTTTATCGAGAGATTACGTTTGAAGAGTATCAAGATAATATTAAACAAATACCGGTAGCCTACTAATTTAATATTTATATTTTACCTTCAATGAACATAGGTCGATAATATTAGGAGTAGGCGAGCTTGGCCTTGAGCCAACTAATCACAGAAGAGCACTCAAGAAGCACATCGCTCCAAGATCAAACCGACACTTAAATGAGATTCTAGGATCTCGATTAAAATTACATTCAAAAGCAGCTGACGATATTCGATAAGCACGGCTCAATATGGGATAAAGCCTCAATCGAAAATGGGCATAGTCGTGTGTGTGAATCGTCTTCTAAAATATATCATAGGTAACGATATTCAGTTCCTTCTGGTGCGAACATTATTGTTCTTAGGGAAGATTTCATAAAAGTTTTGCCTGTTTCGAGACATGCTCATCGCCAAACAATTGTTTAGTTAGAAATGTATTAAATAGTCTCCTCATTGACCCTTGTTCAAAACAGGCCGCTTACATAAAAGTATGCACGCAAGACCATATAATACCGGGCGAGTTGGCCGTGCGCGTAGAGGCGCGCGGCTGTGAGCTTGCATCCGGGAGATAGTAGGTTCGAATCCCACTATCGGCAGCCCTGAAAATGGTTTTCCGTGGTTTCCCATTTTCACACTAGGCAAATGCTGGGGCTGTACTTTAATTAAGGCCACGGCCGCTTCCTTCCAATTCCTAGGCCTATCATATCCCATCGTCGCCATAAGACGTGTCGGTGCGACGTAAAGCCCCTAGCAATAATAATAATAAAGACCATATAATAATGGAATTCGCTGATTTTCTTTTGCAAGAAATCGGTAACAGCGACTACCCCTCTTTAGATCGTGACAGATCAAATGTTACTGAACTACAAGCCAGAATTTTAGAACATGATGATATCGTGATTGAAATTTTTTAGCAAAACGTTCACTTCTGCGAGAGATGATATCATTTTCTCGAAAGTTACCGTTCTTAATTATTAATTTGAAAGTCATTGAGAGTATATCTGGTAGTTCAAAACTAGCATCAACAGATTAAAACAAGATGAAAGCTAGCTACTTCATTTTCCTGCATAATTCTTGAATTCCTTCGAATTAATGATGTGCCACCACATATTCTTACTCTAAAAATTGGAGCCATAGTTATGCTTTTTATAAATCGGAACGTTTGCCAACAGCTCCTAAACGGAACCAGATTAGGCCTAATTCTGAAATGAAATGTCGTATGGCTTTTAGTGCCGGGATATCCCAGGACGGGTTCGGCTCGCCAGGTGCAGGTCTTTCTATTTGACACCCGTAGGCGACCTGCGCGTCGTGATGAGGATGAAATGATGATGAAGACAACACATACACACAGCCCCCGTGCCGTTGGAATTAACCAATTAAGGTTAAAATCCCCAACCCGGCCGGGAATCGAACCCGGGACCCCTCTGAACCGAAGGCCACAACGCTGACCGTTCAGCCAACGAGTCGGACTGGCCTAATTCTAAGAAGTATGTACGAAAATTGTTTACGTCTGGAAATAATAAGTGGAGATAAAGCTGGACAGAAAGCTCTAATCCCTCTAATTGACTTAACAACATCCGATAAAACACTTCCATTTGCTTTCAAGGGGCATCAGTTTCCAATTCGCTTGGCATTTTGTATTACGATCAATAAACCTCAAGGGATCTGACGGTCTCTATTTATCTCACCTAGTTTTCAGCCATGGTCAGTTAAATATTGCAATGGCAAGAGAGCGTCATTTTAAAGTTGCAATAGTGCCGAAAAGAAATTGTACAAGAAATGCACCGAGCAAGTGGCTGCGTGGTTTGGGTCCCGTAGCTGTCAGCTTACATTCGGAAGTTAGTGGGTTTGAACCCCACTGTCGGCAGCTCTGAAGATCGTTTTCCGTGGTTTCCCATTTTCACACCAGGCGGAGCTGTACCTTAATTAAGGCCACAGTCGCTTCCTTCCCACTTCTAACCATTTCCTATCCCATCGGCGCCGTAAGACTTACCCGTGACAGTGTGACGTAAGGAAAATTGTAAAAAAAAAAAGTACAAGGAATGTCGTATATGAGGAAATCCTTCAATAAATATTTACTCCATTGACCGTTATGTCTTTACGGGTTTCAGTTAATTCTTATTATTATGTTCGAATAAAGTAACCCGCCAAAAAAAACGAGGATTCGGGGTGAATTATCGCCTGAGTAAGTAGGAGAACCGGTATATGTTACAGCAGTCACTGTTCCTGTCTAGTTTTCTGATGTCCTTCAAATCACTACTTTTTGTATTGTTGTTTTTGTTTAAATGTGTTAGATCAATGTGAAGCTTACTTTGATATTTAAGATTATAAATATGAGAGCTGTGGGGAAAATCTGGTAGATGAGGGGAAATTTCAGCAATGCAATGGGAATTTCAACTCTAAATAAGTGTACTGTATTTCTTCTGTGACTTGGAAAAATATACCGCCTCCAAACCAGGTCGTTTTTCCACCGCCAGTGTAGTAAATAGAGTTTTTGTGGCTCATCCGGTATTCTCGGAAACAGATGAGTAAGAGGGCATAGTTTTCGCCCTGGGACTCTCCATCTATTCGCCCCCAACAAACATAAACAAAAAAGGGGAGCAATTTGCATCAAGTTATCATTTTAAAGTTAATTCTAAAAGCACAGAAATGCACCCTTTTATGTTAAAGAGCAGATCAACCTCCGCATACTAACGAGCTCTGAAATCTATAGGACTAGGTCATGATTCCAGCTACCAATCCGATACAAGAAAAATATATCAGGATCTTCAACCAATCAGAGCCGCCCATCGCCACAATATAATCTTCCCGTATTATCGCACATACGTGCACCTGTTTTTGTATGAATTCGTCAAAACAGTGTATTCCAACATCTTTATACATTCTTTGCCTAATATTGTGCTTCAGTTACTTTCTTTTTTTCTTTTTTGTTATTTGCTTTACGTCGCACCGACACTGATAGGTCTTATGGCGACGATGGGAGAGGAAAGGCCTAGGAATGGGAAGAAAGCGGCCGTGGCCTTAATTAAGGTACAGCCCCAGCATTTGCCTGATGTGAAAATGGGAAACCACGGAAAACCATCTTCAGGGCTGCCGACAATGGGGTTCGAATCCACTATCTCCCGGATGCGAGCACACAGCTGCGCGCTCCTAACCGCACAGCCAACTCGCCCGGTCAGTTACCTTCGATAACACATTTACCTTTGTTATTCTGATGAAGTCATCGGTTGACATACCTCTGGGCTGCGGTCCAAAGAGTTTAAATACACAAATAAAACATTATATTTCCCTGCTGAATATTTTATTCGCCATATAGATTATGAATATCGATTAATTTGTTTTATTTTTATAGAAAATCCACGGCCAATTTTCACTCATTTGACCGGGTCAGGAATGGAATGAATGAAGCCCCCACCTAGCGGCGAGGATAGGAATTGTGCAGGCTGCCGAAGCATGTCTCACTCCTCTGGAGCAATGATTACCTACTAACAGAAGTAATGATATGATACTGGAGTGTTACTGAAATGGAAGATAACAGGAGAAACCGGGGTACTTGGAGGAAAGCCGGGATTTGAACCATGGAACTCAGCAGTGTGGGACCGACGTACTGCCGCCTGAGCAACGGAGCCTCGCTTTATTTTTTTTATCATTACTTGTTAGATTTTGTTGTTTTTCGATAAAAAGTCAAAGTAAGTACAACTCAAGCTCCAGATTCTCTCTAGGTAAATTCTTTAAAAAACCAAACCCCATGACACTACAGCCGCTGTTCAGCTTGAAGGCCTGCAGATTGCGAGGTGTCGTGTGGTCAGCACGACGAATCCTCTCGGCCGTTATTCTTGGCTTTCTACACCGGAGCCACTATTTCATCGTCAGATAGCTCCTCAATTCTAATCACGTAGGCTGAGTGGACATCGAACCAGCCCTCAGGTCCAGGTATAAATCCCTGACCTGGCCGGGAATCGAACCCGGGGCCTGCGGGTAAGATGCAGGCACGCTACCCCTACACCACGGGGCCGACAGATAAATTATTTAACTCTCGTTATATTACAACAGATGTGTTCTTGTTTCTACGGTCGTACTTGCACTCGGAGACTAATTAGTTTTTGCTCAACCATTATTTTGTGTCAGGAAATGCACTGGCAATTTCAAGCATTGTAACTGAGAAGAAATAAAAGAAAAATATATTAAAGTCTGTATACATTATCATGGGTGAAACAGTTTGCCAATTATCTGACCAGACATGCTGTGAATATGGCTCGGGATAATCTAAGTACATCCTATTTCAAATGTATAATATTTTGACTTGCAGAAGCACGTCGCATTGTGAACGTAACCTTTTAATCTATTCACTGACCAAATTTTCGACACAAACACGAAACACATTTAACTCACGGATACTGGTCTGCTATGTACAACAGCTGCGCTCACGAATACCTTACGGATGGTATTGGTTTTCTGCTAGCTAAGCCCCGAATAGAACAGAGTTTATGCGTGCGCGTGCATTTGTAGAAGCAAAGCAGGAATGTTCAAGCAATCAACAGGTCGAGAGAAACACGAGATGAAATATTATTGGGTATTCGAGACGAACATATTGCAGAATGAACGAGCCCTAAAAAAATCTACCGGGCGAGTTGGCCATGCGGTTAGCGGCGCGCAGCTGTGAGCTCGTACCCGGGAGATTGTGGGTCCGAATCCCACTGTCGGCAGCCTTGAAGATGGTTTTCTGTGGTTTTCCATTTTTACACCAGGCAAATGCTGGGGCTGTACCTTAATTAAGGCCACGGCCGCTTCCTTCCCATTCCTAGGCTTTTCCTGTCCCATCGTCGACATAAGACCTACCTGTGCCGGTGCGACGTAAAGCAAATAGCAAAATAAAAATCTCCTATTTAAGGCTTATATTGCGGAGGATGGCTTTGTCTGAGGAATTTCGGACTGTATACATGCATACTTTATATTTTTCAGTAGATGATCGATGTTCATTGTTTATACGGATCATCCACTGAAAGGCAGGGAACAATTAAGTTTTGTAGAAATGTAGTAAGCAGTCTGGCTAATACCGACGACTTGGTCTTAATGGCATATGGTGCTGAAAGCTTGCAGTCCAATAGCTTGGAATCTGAAAATAGCTGCAGTGAGTATAATATGAAAATGAGCATTTCCAAGACTAAAGTGATATCGGTAAGGAAGAACACGAAGAGAATTGAAGGTCAATTTGGGAATGCAAAACTGTAACTGGTAGATCATTTCCAGTCTTTACGATGTGTATTCTCCCAGGACGGTAGTATAGTTAAGTTGAATTTATCGCTGTGCCGCAAAGCTATTGCGGAGAGCTCGCAGTTGCAATCAACGGTATTCTTTAAGAAATAAGACAACTCCCGGACGAAACTACCTGATTCCATACCGACTTTGGTGTACGGAAGTGGACTCAGGGTATCCTATTCATAAATTAGAACTAACAACCAAAGAAGTTGCTAGTATTATCGCGGGTTGAAGCGGAAGGTGTTGTAACCAAGGTTGAGATTTACAAAACACAACTTTATTATTCGCTTCAAATGCAAAATACACTATTTACACAAATAAAACTGAAATTTAACTTGAAGCAAAATGAATTAGGAATCTTGCGAAAGAGTCTATCTTTTGTACACTATATACAAGTTTGCAGTATTTACATCCACTACTATCTCGAAAAGATAGTCCTTGATATGAAAAGTCGATAGTCGAAAACTATCAGAAGTACTGACATAAATGTTTTGGAAAGTCCTTCCTTGCTGAGTTCATAAAAGCAAGTTCAATGTTGGAAGAATTCTTACTTAGCGAAACCAAGGGAGCTTGCATAAATTAGGGAAATATGACGGTATGTAATAATATGACTGGATATGGGCAGCGGAATAGGCCAGAGGAGCGGTGACCAGAGGTGAGACCTCGTACTGCCAGAAATTCAGTCCACCTGGCCGAAGCACATTTTCAAGAGGAGTAGCCTCCGTGCTCGACTTGGGGTGTATTCTGGAGCTGGACACCGGGGCAAGTGGGCATCTGGACAGCTGCTGCTGCAGAGCTTTCATTCCCCGCCCGAAGGACGGGGCGGGCCCCCTAGATCGTGTCGCGATCTCTCGGGCCGGGAGATGTGGAGAGAACAGTGAGAGGTGTCAAATGAAGAAGAGGGAAAAACGGTGTGAAAATTTGGAGATTTATACAAGAGTGTCGAGAAGGAAGTTTCGTGGGAGTGTAAGGTGGTGAAGTGTTGAAGCGATGTGATAGAGGACAGTTGTGAGGTGTCGGAGATGTTCAAGGGTCGGTGGTGGTGGGAGGGAGATATTAGCAGAAGAAGGAGTGGGACGGACATAGATAGAGCGTTGGAAGGGAGGATGATCAGGCCGGGTATGGCGACGAGAGGTGGAGTGGTGATATCTAGGGCGGGGAGGTGAGCGAGAGGGTTCGACGGGATGACGACGGCCGTAGAGAAGTGCTCCGCTGGAGATCAGGTGGGCGACGGCTGCTGCGCTGGAAAGCTGAAGTCGGATTAAATACGTCGGACCGGTGGAGTTGTAGATACGGAATGCCCTCTTGACGGGTATGGCTTGAAGGCGAAGTTGTTCTTGAATGTCGGTTGCCGGGATGAGTGGGCTTACGCCGCGGACGACGCAACTGAAGACTTCGTTTGTGGCTGATGTGTCTGACGGTGTTGGAAGTTGATGAGCGGCTGCTGCTGTTACGACGGACAGTGGTGGCGGTGATGTCGTGGTCGGCAAGGCAGATGTAGACAGCGTAGAAGGGCGGGTGAAGTAGCGGGGAGGAATACGTAATAGTCGAGGTGGATCAACAGGAGGTAGCGCGGGGAGAGAGGTGGATAGAAGCGGCGATGAATGGGACGACGTAACAGTTGTGATGGAAAGCGAGGAAAAGGTGTGAGCAGCGGTCGCAAAGGTAGTGGTGATGGTCGTGGTGGTGGTCGTCATGGTGGTTGGTGGTAGGGAGGCTGACATCCAACGAGGAGTCGGCCTATATGCTTTGTTGGCTCGGCGCGAGTGGAAAGTAAAGATGTGTAGCCACCCGGCCGATCAAAAATAACAGGAGTGTCTTCTGCGACGAGTTGTGGAGTTCACTTGAGGTTTACCCAGATTTGAGATCCTGGAGAGAAGATGGATATCTGGACAGGCTGGGAGTTCCTCTTTATAGTACACACACGACGGTCCAGGCACGCGCACTGAGGGCTGCGCGTCGAGGCTAGAAGAATGACACACTGGCGCGCGTGTAGCTGGCTGGCGGAGCGAGAAGGGAGCGCCGGACATACAACAGAAGGGAACAATGCTAGGAGGGTGCTTGAAATGAGGAGATAAAAGCTATTAAGAATTATCTTGATGGATAAAGCGGTACTCATGAACCGGCTTCGATGGCGGGGAGGATAGATTACCTAGGAGAATAATGGACTCGATCATGGAAGGTTAAGAGAAGTAGAGGGACAGCAAGACGAAAATATTTAGACTCTAATGACTTAAAGATAGAAGTATGGAACTAAACGAGGGCAGAGGATTGTGAAGGCGTTAGTAAATTCACAGACGCTTGCAAACTAAACGCTGAAAGGCATAACGGTCTATAATGATGTATGTATGTGACGTATGTATGTGCATGCGGTTTTTATTATTTATTAACAGAAACGTAAAAATGCCCAATCAAATCATATATATGCATGTCGTTTAAGAAAGGAATCAATTGGAGCATGATTTTGTATACACGAGGAACCAAACTAATCGCAATATATCTGTAGCCGGTGTACAGCTTCCCCGGTTATTTAAACTGTGCACCTTCTCTACTGCCATCTATGCCAACGGATTTGAAGTTGTAAACTCACAAATAATTTCGTCTTCTACAGTTAGATGGCTCTACCATCGATTTGTTAGCGCACTCTCCCGGACTAAAAGCTAATTACTTGATAGAGTGATATTTATTTTAGGAGTTGGTAAACCATTTTCTGAGGATTGTTTTTTAATGTACTGAAGCTGTCAACACTTAGCTGGTTACTCCACCATTGTAATCTACTTATCAGATGCTTGCAAGTATGTTTTTTTTTTTTTTTGCTAGTTGCTTTACGTCGCACCGACACAGATAGGTCTTATAGCGACGATGGGACAGGAAAGGGCTAGGAGTGGGAAGGAAGCGGCCGTAGCCTAAATTAAGGTACAGCCCCAGCATTTGCCTGGTGTGAAAATGGGAAACCACGGAAAACCATTTTCAGGGCCACCGACAGTGGGGTTCGAACCTACTATCTCCCGAATACTGAATACTGACCGCACTTAAGGCCTCCAGCTATCGAGCTCGGTTGGAAGTATGTTCTCTAGCCAATTAAAAAACTGGGAGTGTGTACAGGAATCCAACCTATCAGCAATGTGTTCTGGAAACTTCCCCTTACGGAACTATAAAAGCAGGGCACTTTAGGGCCGTCTTGTCTGAATTGTTCTAGTGCTTGGGAGTGCGACTTGACGGCGGCCTAGGAGGCAGGGGTGCGGCCTGCTTGAAGAACATCCAGCGATACAAGGTAATGGAAGAATTTACCTAAACATGTGATAGCGCCTGCGGGTAGTTTGAGAGGAAGGTTTCAGCCGTTTTCTTTTGATGTAATTTTGTAAACTGGTGGTTTAAATGTAATATTTTCGGCGAAGTCTGAGGACTCTGTTTCTATTCCCTCCTAGGAAATATGTAATGTAAGGGAACGAAGAGTGATGACCCTCTGCATTGGGTGACTAAAGTTTCAGCCTCAAAATTTTATAAATCTTGTCTCGGCTTTAAATATTCCTCCTTCAGTCACTCCTTATAGTATAGGATTAACCTCTGTATAATTGGGCCATAAGCCCACTTAGGTTTTCAGTAATTCCGATAAGGAGTGCAGGTGTTTCGTCTCCTTGCCTTTTGTTTGTGCCGGTTATGTCCAGCCTTTTCTAGGCCATGCTCCTGTTTATTCGGCATTATCCTCCGGGTAATTGTTTCTTTGTTTTGGTTCCCTTTGCGAACAGTGATTCATCTTATTCTGAAGTAATTGATAAGCCCACCATGGGGCAACTACGTACGAACACTTTAAAGTGAGGTCACCCGATGGGATTCCTTAGTGTAATTTAAGTGTATCAGAGGAAACTTATTGTCTCTATGACGCTAGACTATTGTATTTTGGATCTCAGACTCCTGTATAATGTACCTGCTAGGAGCAAATTTTGCTCTTGTAAAGTGCTGTACCTGTCTGGAGCAATTATGCTATTCTCTATGTAAATTAACAACCTTGTAATTATCACAAGTTTTGTACCTGATGTTCGGATTTCCAAGTCCCTGATATTGTTAAAGCTGACGAGCTCATTAATAACCTGTTCCATTGTGTTTTTTTTATTCATTCAGACTTTCTACCTCTCAATTTTAAAACGGGCAAGAAATACAATTTCCAAATTTGTATGTTAAATGCTGCTCTAGTAATTCCTTGTCCAGCCATTCAACCCAGGCGCTTCCTATTCCTCTGCAAGCCACAGAATCTCCGTAACAATATCAATCTTATTTTTTTAGGAAAATAAAAGTCTATTTGAAAAATTGTCACATTTGTTCGAATGTTTTATCTCTTGGACAATTTCTGATTTCATGTATTACCTGTTTCCAATATGAAGCACACATATTAAATAACAGGTTTTATTAATTTAAATATGTGGAGTCGAGCCCTTTCTTAAATGACTGCGGTGAAAATTTACCATAAATCAAATACAATGTTGTGAAAGCCATTAAAATTAAAATAGACCTATATCATAACCGGTATTAGTATTTTATTATTTAATGCATAATTTTCAGCCATCTTAATTTCGGATCTTTATCATCATCCCTTTACCAAAAAAGCCAAATGGAGCCAATTGCAGTACGTACAGTACAATATTAGTTTGGTTCCTCATGTATCCAGAGTCATACTCCAAATTATAAGGGAAAGTTTTGCGTCGCACCGACACAGATAGGTCTTATGGCGACGATGGGACAGGGAAGGGCTGGGAGTGGGAAGGAAGCGGCCGTGGCCTTAATTAAGGTACAGCCCCAGCATTTGCCTGGTGTGAAAATGGGAAACCACGGGAAACCATTTTCAGGGCTGCCGACAGTGGGGTTCGAACCTACTATCTCCCGAATACTGGATACTGGCCACACTTAAGCGACTGCAGCTATCGAGCTCGGTATATAAGGGAAAGAGTAGATAGGGTAGTCTACTACTAGATCCAAGAAACACAGTTTGGTTTCCATCGAAGAGTTAGTACGCTAGATGCCATTGACACTGTAAAAATTGTTGGAGAACGTATGATGAGCAGCAGCCGAAATCTGTACATGTTATGCTTCATGGACTATGAAAAGGCATTTGAAAAGAGCTGCCTCGCGTGCATTATTCCCGTTATTGAGGAATATAGGATAAGTCATCTCTCTCTTATGAGACATCTAGAAAGGTCAAAATGCTGTTTTATGTTTGAGAGAAGGTGCCAATTTAATTCCTATGAGAACATTAGTATAATAAGGTTCTCTCCCCAGTTCTGTTGAACCCTTTTGGTGAGTTGATGACGGAGGAGTCTCTACAGAACGCAAGAGTAGAAGTAGAAATCAATGGAATACTCATACATGTGGGTGCTGCCTGGCCAAGGCGGTACAAGCGTGCTCGATGCACCCCGAAGGACGTGAGTTCGATTCCCCCTTAGGAAGTCGACAAATTTAAGAATCGAAATTTCCACTTTCGGAGGTGCACAGGGTCCTGAGGTACACTCAGCCTACACCGAAAATGTGCTGGCGGAACCCTTTTTGGGTCAAAAGGCGGCCGGGCGTTGAGCTAACCATTCAACCCCACCGGGGCCGAGGTTACGGATAGTGGAAGCTTGTACCTTCCACTCCGCCAAAGGCCTCAATGCCATGTACGGAGATGACTTTGCTTGCTCATACAAGTAGTTAAGTTTTCAGATGATCAGGCCGTTCTAGCCTGAAGCCCATGTACCATGTAGGCAACGTGTCCTGGACGGTTGGAGTCATGCTTCAATTTCATGAACATAGTAGGTTATTATGTAAGCTTATTTTTTTCATCCCAAGGTACTTCTCTGATTTGTAATTCCTTAGACAAGCAACATCTTTTGTTAAATCATTGTCACCATGTAGCAACATCTAGAATATTCTCGTTTGATACAAGTTTCATTGTTAATGTCCTTTACTTCGCTTGTATTTGCAATAATTTCAACATATTCCATTACGGGATAAATGTCCGGCTCCATGGCTAAATGGTCAGCATGTTGGCCTTTGGTCACAGGGGTCCCGGGTTCGATTCCCGGCAGGGTCGGAAATTTTAACCTTAATTGGTTAATTTCGCTGGCACGGGGGCCGGGTGTATGTGTCGTCTTCATCATCATTTCATCCTCATCACGACGCGCAGGTCGCCTACGGGAGTCAAATCGAAAGACCTGCATCTGGCGAGCCGAACTTGTCCTCGGACACTCCCGGCACTATTTACGCCATTTCATTTCACGGAATAAATTCGATCATATGTTTTTCGGACACATCATTTTACTAAAAGAAATGGATGTGATATCGTACGTACTGTGTCTTTCATACAAGTAGAAATAGTTGACTCGTTTCAAAGCTGTATCATGTATCTACTAGACAAAAATCATTCTACTCCAAGAAACAGGATTTTAAAATGCAATCGAATTCTTTCTTAAAACCCATTGGAACCTTTACAAATTACTAGAATGCAGACCCGGGATGTTCCCATTAACTTGTTGGAAAATGAAGTAACGTACGATATTCGTAATAAATAAAAATACACCATCGAGATCATAATCCTAATAAATTGTTTTCTGGTATATATGACAACTCCCTCACTGCATTTACTATTTCGTTGTCATCCGCTCCAGAAAAGTTGCCTGTTAGTTCATTTACATCATTAAAGTTTTTGCTATGCGAAATATTCTAATTACTGTAATCACTTTCATCAGAATATTAGCCCTCCAGTGACGTGGATTCACGATCACTGCCACTTTTAATTCATATTAAAATATACTCCTCTTTTGGCTGCCATGCTTCATTACAAACTGACGGATGACATTCAACATTTAAACGTTTTATAACTTCGTTTAGAAATGGTGTATTCGATTTATAAATTTCTTATAATGTCTGGAGTAAATAAGAAATAGCACGTGTCGAATTATACTCGTTTAATTAACAATGAACTGTTTGCTCCTGATTCCACAACAATCGTGTGTGGAATGGGTCCGTAACAGTAGCGGCGATTGGGAGTTACAAGTGGGGAGAGGGGCACAAAAATTTACAGAGAAGAAAAAGTACCCCGGTCTGAGGGCTATAGCGGGTAGAAAAGTGGGTGGGGGAGGACATCAAAACTGAAAACAAAAAAGCTAAAAAATGGTAAGATTTTTATGCTCTCTGAAGGAATTTCGATAGAGACGTAAGTAAAGGTTGACAGTCTACCAATTTTAGTGCGGTAATAACAGTAGCCTACTCTACAACAAAACTTTCACCAAAGGAACATAATTACACATGTTACAATTAAGTAGAAGTTCGGCGTTATTAGCCTATACAATTAAAATGTTCTTAATTATTTGACTATACACTAACGAAGTAGCAGACAATAGACAGAACTGCACAGACACATTTACTGAGTGACGCTGCCAGACTGACGATTGTGCGCGGGAAGTGGGTGAATGATGACCTTGGAAAAGAAAATACCCCCGCTACCCTTCCTCACAGCACATGCTGCAACGCATTCCCAACTACTTACTGTGACGCTGAACGAATCTGTTAGCCGCAACGAACGATATTTTGTGCGTGTTTCCGAAAATAATTTTCCTTAACAATTACAGAAATGAAAGGAACTAATTAGCTGAGAAAACAGTAGGGATTTTACAAATTGCATTTTTTAAAATAATTTCTCATTTCAGGCGACTGCATTTTAAAACTGTTAGGTTCTCCAGTCTGCCGAAACCTAAAAAAAAAAAAATCAGGTGGCTAAAATGGAATAGAAATTTTATTTTGTTTTCACAAAGTGGGGGGAGCGTGACTGCCCCCACCCTCCTACTACCACCCCTCCCCCCAATTGCTGCCAGTGTTCCATAAATATGCATCAATGAGTTAAATGTCCGGCTCCAGAACTAAATGGTTAGCGTGCAGACCTTTGGTTCAGAGGGTTCCGGATTCGATTCCCGGCCAGGTCGGGGATTTTAACCTTCATTGGTTAATTCAATGGCTCGGGGGCTGACTGTGTGTGCCGTCTTCGTCAATAGAATTCATCATAAGTAGGGCCCGATCCTCATACACATGCAGGTCACCCATACGGCGTAAGATCGTAAGAACTGCTCAAGGCCTCTTCGGAGACCACACACCATTAATTAATTAGTTAAATGACTCTTTCAAGTAGAGAAATAAGAACACCAAAAGGAACACAAACTAGGAAAACACAGTGACAGGTCAGCATGGGAAAAGGATACGACGACAAACATAAAAACACAGGACAAGACAATCTCATCTTTCTTACACTACTAATGGAACCTCTCTTCAACATTCCCGTTTCTACATCCATTTCGCCTCGGCACCCGACGAGCTCGATTCTACTTCCCACCTTCATTAGGAGAGTGGGCACATCTTGATGTTTGTTACTCTTCAAAGTATTTGCTTCATAAGCTCCCTCTGTAGAGTACTCCAACATCACGGACTCAAAACGAGGAGACGATATTTGAAGGGCGGAATAATTGTTCCCTTGACACTCCATACCGTACGCTGTCGGCATGTAAGTGATCTCTGGTGACACACTTGATCACCCGACGAAATTAATTAAAACTGAGCCATAGATCGCCAACAGATGTCCGGTTTACTCTGCCAGTTGGTAGAGTAAAATGGAGCGTTGAAATCGACACGCAGGCAGCCAAGGTGGCATCAAGTAAACATGTCTGCACGCAGTAACTAAGGCCATAAGATGATTATTATTATTATTATTATTATTATTATTATTATTATTATTATTATTATTATTATTATTATTATTTGCTATTTGCTTTACGTCGCACCGACACAGATAGGTATTATGGCAACGATGGGATAGGAAAGGCCTAGGAACGGAAGGGAGCGGCATTTGCCTGGTGTGAGAATGGGAAACCACGGAAAACCATCTTCAGGGCTGCAGACAGTGGGGTTCGAACCCATTATCCCCCGGATGCGAGCTCACAGCTGCGCGCTCCTACCCGCACGGCCAACTCGCCCGCTATTATTATTATTATTATTATTATTATTATTATTATTATTATTATTATTATTATAAGCCTCCGTGGCTCAGGTGGCAGCGCGCCCACCTCTCACCGCTGGGTTCCATGGTTCAAATCCCGGTCATTCCATGTAAGATTTGTGCTGGACAAAGCGGAGGAGGGACAGGTTTTTTCTTCGTGATGAGGATGAAATGATGATGAAGACGACACTTACCCAGCCCCAGTGCCAGCGAAATTAACCAATGATGGTTAAAATTCCCGACCCTGCCGGAGAATTGAAACCGGGACCCCTGTGACCAAGGCCAACACGTTAACCATTCAGCCATGGAGTCGGACGTAGTTCTAGAGAAAGCCCATGACAAAGTACCGAGCAAAATATTCTCGTCGTACTGGAGGACTGTGGGATTTAGGATAAAGTTATTAAAATCAATCAAAGGCATTTACATTCGCAATTGGGCTGCAGCGAGAATTGATGATAGAATGAGTTCTTAGTTCAAGGTATTTATATGCGTTGGACAATGCTAAAATCTTTCACCTTTGTTGTTCATAGTTTACATGGCTCATCTGCTGAAAGGTATTAAGTTGCATGGAGGAATTCAGTTAGCTGGAATTGTAGTAAGTAGTCTGGCCAATACTGACGACTTGGTCTTAATGGAAGATTGTGCCGAAAGCCTGCAGTCTAATATCTTGGAACTTGAAAATAGATGAAATGAGTATGGTATGAAAATTAGCCTTTCCAAGACTAAATTGATGTCAGTAGGTAAGAAATCCAAGAGAACTGAATGTGAGATTTGGGATACAAACCTGGAACAGGTTGATAATTTCAAGTATTTAGGATGTGTGTTCTCCCAGGATGATAGTATAGTAAGTGAGATTGAATCAACGTGCAGTAAAGCTAATGCAGCGAGCTCGCATTTGCGATCAACTGTATTCTGTAAAAACGAACTCAGCTCCCGTATGAAACCGTCTTTATATCGGTCTGTTTTCAGACCAACTTTGTTCTACAGGAGTGAAAGCTGGGTGGACTAGGGCTATTTTATTCATAAGTTAGAAGTAACAGGCATCAACATACAGAGAATGATTGCTGGTACGAACAGGTGGGAACAGTGGCAGGAGGGTACTTGGAATAATGAGATAAAGGTTAGGAATAAACTCGAGGGATGAAGCTTCGGTGGTGGGTCATGTGAGGCGAATGGAGAAGGATATGTTACCTAGGAGAATAATATATTCTGTTATAGAGGGTAAGATTAGTAGCGGAGACCAGGACGACGATTGTTAGAATTGGGTGAACTGAGTAGCTCAGTAGTAGCTGTTATTGGTCCCAAGCCCGGATAAAGGACGAGAGTTCAACGTCAGGCTTACAGCAATAAGCCGGTTGATAAAAACATCTCTTGCATCTAAATACACTGGCTAGAAGGAATATTGAGGTACAAACTGCTGGGGCGTTCCCCGCTTTAGGCGACGCACATCATTATCGCCTTAATAGTGTGAGAAATGGGCAAGAACGGGGTGGACTAAAGAAGCAAGTCAAACAAATCAGATTGGCATCTATCAACATTGGTACTCTGAGTAGTCGAAGTCGAGAACTTACTGATGTACTGAAAAAAATAACCGGCACATAGACATTGCCTGCATCCAAGAAACAAAGTGGACTGGTTCCAAGGCTAAATATATTGGTGATGTATACAAGGTGTTCTAGCACGGGAAAACACCAAAACACCTAACTGTAATCGCGTAACTATTGCTGTGAGCCCTAGCATCCGAGGTCATGTCATCGACGTTAGCCATTTATCCGACCGACTGATGTCCATCAAGAGTAGTAGTGGAACTAAATTGTTGCGCGTAATCTCACGCTATTCCCCACAAACTGGATGTGCTGACGGTGGAAATGATGAATTCTGGACCAGCCTTGAAACTCGCCTGCAATCTCTTGAGGACAACGAGCTCCTCGTTATTGATGGTGACTTAAATGGACACGTCGGGGAAAATAGGGATTAATATGATAGAATACATGGAGGTCACGGCTAAGGAGAGAGAAATGAGGATGGGAACAGAATCTTGGATTGCTTGGATTGTGCTGCGGCGGTAGGCAACACCTTTTACAGGAAACATCCATTGCACCTCATTACTTTTAGCAGTGGTGGAAGAAACACAGACTGATTACAGGTTAGTACGAAGGCGTGACCTGAAGTCAGCCATTGACACTAAGGTTATTCCATCTGATAATATTGCACCCCATTATCATCTGCTCCTCCTTACTTTTTAGAATGCGTCTCGATCTTAGAAAAACCCTGAAGTGTACGTCTGAGAAAATTAAGTGATGGAAAACAAATCAGCAGTACACCCAGCTGAAAACCTCTCTCGGCCCTTTAGTTGTACAACATGAACATGTCAACGAGGCCTGGACAACAATCGCTGAACACATAAAGACTTGCGCCACAACCATCGTGGATACAACAAAATCTGCATGCCGTTTTATCAACAAGGAGGCGAACATGTTCATGAGGTCATTAAAGCAAAGAACTTAGCCTATAACACCTGGCTCAAATCGGGAGTTGATGCTGGTCGTCAACAATACAGTCACTAGCAAATTAGGAAGTGGCTAAAGTTAAAGAAGAATATTGTAGAAACATATATGATAAAACTCAACACCACAGAGGGAGCAAAATATATTTACCAACTAGCGAAAAATCATCACCGTTCCACAGAGGATATTGGATATGTCATGACCATAAAGGATGAACATCAGAAACTACTACAATGACCAAATAAGATCCTTCACCGTTGGAAGAATCTTTTCGATGAAGTCTCCAATGAAAAATTCCTAGAACCGCCAATACCAACAGTAAATTCTGTGTATAGTCCAGCTCCACCCATCACGGTTGCTAGAACGTTACAATGAATAGAAGAAACCACTCCACATCGCTTCTTGGATCTCGAAAAGGTCTTTGACCGGGTGCCTCGTAATATTATTTGGCATGCACTCAGGCTGCATGGCGTACAAGAAGTATATATTCGATGGATTCAGCTTCTGTATCAGAATTCCAACTCTGTCCGATGTGCTACTGGAATATCGGCAACATTTCGCATTCAAGTTGGCGTTTATCAATGATCGGCTCTATCTCCGCTTCTGTTCATCCTCTGTCTCGACACCATCAGCACAGAAGAGATAACACCACACTCTTGGGCTCTACTCTATGCTGATGATGTTATAGTCGCCTGTGAATCTCGCCAAGATTTGCAACAATTAGTCCAACATTGGAAAAACTCTTTGAACAGATATGGCATGCAACTTAACGTCGGGAAGAATGAGTACCTAGAGTGTGGGGTACAAAGTGATGGGTCAATTAATATCGACGGCATTGGGATTCTCAAAATTTCTCAATCTGGGATCAATTGCCCAATCGGATGGTGACACGCTCCCAGATGTTCGCAGCAGAATCAATGCTGCCTGAATGAAGTGGTGCCAAGTGACAGGAGTCCTGTTTGATCGGAGGGTGCCAATTTATCTGAAATCCAAAATCTATGGAATCATCATTATACCGCTGGGACTGTGTGGAACAGAGTGTTGCCCAGTTGTAAGGAAACACGAGCAACAGATGCGTGTCATGGAAATGAAGATGTTTCGCTGGCCAATGGGACTCGCTAGACTGGATCACATCAGAAATGAGGACATTCGTATGGCATTTGGTGTGGTCCCAATCGCTGAGAAAATTCAGGAGAGTTGGTATGGCCAAGCGCTACGCAGAGCCGGTTCATCAGTTGCGAGAAGGGCATTTAACTTAAGTCCTGAGGGCCACAGACCACGAGGGCGACCAAAGAAGCGCTGGATCGACACTCTGCGGCAGGACATGGATGTGACGAAAATCTCCCCTGAAGATGCACAAGACCGCATCGAGTGGAAAAGGAAGTGCACAACAGCAATTAAACGGGATGAATGCGAAGAATAAGAAGAACTAAATGAGGCCACAGAACTAGTTACAAATAGCGTATTATGGCGGGGCTTAGTAAATTCGCAGATACTTGCAGACGCGATTAGAACCGGTAGATCTATCCTCCCTGACTGCACAATTGAAACTGACACTTTATTGATCAATATTATTGAGTCGTGTGAGGGCTACAGCTTTTTTACCAATAATCGCGTCTGCTTTGGTCATCAAGAAGAGGGAAAGGGGGCAAAAAAAAACAGTGTGGACAAAAAGCTGGTTAAATAGACGTAAGAATCATGGATATGGGGAATTGCTTCGAGGACTCAACAGTGAACCAGATGACTACAGAATTTTTTTAAGAATGGATGAACAGCTGTTTCAGCACCTAGTTGCATTGGTTTCACCATTTATAATAAAGCAGGATACGGTTATGAGGAAGGCCATTTCACCGGCGGATCAACTTGCAGTCACATTAAGATTTCTAGCAACAGGAAACAGCTTTGAAGATTTGAAATTTTCATGTCACATGGCTACAACTACCATAAGTGAAATAGTTGAAGAAGCCTGTGTTGCACGAAATAGAAACATCTTCCGCGTCTACAGACTGACTGACGTTTTATTGCACCATATGGTAATATACACCTCACACGTGGCAATAATATTGAAGCCGCCTCAATATATTGACGGGCGTTCAATAAAAATCGGACGGATTTTATTTTCTTCAATATTATTGCCATCAATATTATTCTTTCAGTATACTCCTTACACGGTCAATATATTGATCAATATCGATATTGACTCAATAATATTGACCGTGTAAGGTAGCCTCTAGTGAAGAGAACTTACCCTCCCACTTAACTTACAACATCTTTCTTGCCTATTTCCTCTTTAGCGGCCCTTACACGAACAATAATATTGACAATACAGTATTATATTGACAATAATATTGACCGTGTAAGGTGAAAAAACAAGTATTGACGGTAGATATTGAAGCGATATTGATGTAATCCAGATTTTCTGATCTCGGGGCGTCAATATTTAAAAGTGGAGAGGATATTGTCAATATTATCGATCGTCTAGGGGCGGACGTCAATAACATTGTCAATACTCAGTTGTTGCCGCGCTTTCGTACGGAGCAGAAGGGATCTTTGTGCGGAGTATTATGGATTATACGAGTGATCTTGAGACGACGTCTGAAGACTTTGAAGCGGAAAACGAGTCAGGTGAAAGAAATATTGACGAGGGGACTGAACGCCCGAAAGACCAAGTTCTTCGGACTTTTGTTGAGCTATTTAAACTGTCTCCAGAACTGTGGAATTGTGCAAACCGTAAATACAGTAATAATACAGCTAGGAATGCTCTGCTTGACCGCCTCATCCCCCTCTTAGCGAGGATAATGCCGGGGCCCAGAAGAGAAGATGTAAAGAAAATAAACAGCCTACGAACCAATTTCAGGAAAGAGCTAAAGAAGATTGCCACATCAACGAGGTCTGGAAAGAGCCCAGATGAGGTGAAGAAACCTACCGCATGGACATTCTATGCTCTGTTTTCTTGAAAGATTTGAAAAGCTAGTTGAGCAGCAGCCTAGTGAAGCAGAAGTACAGGAATCGGTGAGTCGTATTTTCGTTTTAATTTACCTACTTTGTTCTGTATACCTATACCTAAATTGTTCTTATATTTTACCTATATCTTGATATCTAGGATTTCCAAGCTTAATTAAACATTTTCCAAGACAAATTGAGCAAATTAAATTGGTTGAAAAAACTGCTATTTCGTTTTTTTAAATGATAATTTGGTTGAAAAATTGCTATTTTTTCCTTTTACATTCGTCGGAAAATCTTCAATGTCTTCCCGTAACTAAGTACCTGAGTGTTAAGGCTAATCCTTCATTAACAGGGATGCATTCCCTCATGTTTGTGTTCTGCCTTCTCGAGAGTGGTTCTACCATCTGTAATAATTTTGTGAACGTCCTTTCTTTCATTCTGAAATAATTGTGAAATTCTTCCGCATCTGTAAATCTGACTTCCCTCAGCCGCCTCAAATGATAATATTCTTCACGTTTTTTCAAAAACTCATCCACTGATTTCGCTGAAATCGACGAATACTTCTGATAGCCATAATTATGGCTACACAATCTTTTATCGATCGTCCATGTTTTCAAAACACACAACGCCACAAAAATTTACTTAAAAAGACACAATTTCACTAGTCCGAATAGTGGAAACAAACGCACTGAGCACATTTATTGATACAATTATTGACAATAATATTGACCGTGAAGGGTATGGCGATATTGACGGTGATAATGACAGCAGTAAACGACTGTATTTACAATACTGATATTGTTAATAATACTGACCGTGCAAGGGCCGCTTTTCAAACCCACCTCGATCCTCAGCACATCTCCCAGTCAGTGTGGGTGTTATCCATTTGGTGGCCAACCTCATCTTCCAGGAGGGAAATGTAATCTTGATTTTTTTTAAACTGCTATATTTTAAAATACTATGGTAGGTAGTTTTGAAAGCCGACCCCATGGTATAGGGGTAACTTGTCTGCCTCTTACCCGGAGGCCCCGGATTCGATTCCCGGGCAGATCTGGGATTTTTACCTGGATCTGAGGGCTGGTTTGTGGTTCACTCAGCCTACGTGATTAAAATTAAGGAGCTATCTGACGGTCAAATAGCAGTCCCGGTCCAGGAAGCCAAGAAGAACGGCCGAGAGGACTCGTCGTAATGACCACACGACACCTCGTAATCTGCAGGCCTTCGGGATGAGCAGCGATCGCTTGGTAGGCCAAGGCCCTTCAAGGGCTGTATTGTCATGGGGTTACTTTAGTTAGGAACTTTTGAAATGTAGACAAAATATAATGCAATGATCATTTTCTTGATGACTCTGGGAGCACCAATGGCGATAAGGACTGCCAGAGACCAACAGCGACAAATCATGATAGTGTTAAACATGTAGGCCTACACAATGTTATGCTATGTGACTGATGAACGGTACTGAAAAAAGATCAGCGAGGTAGGAATGGAACTCTTGTTTTCTTTTTCTTTTTTTCTTTTTTGCTACTTGCTTTACGTCGCACCGACACAGATAGGTCTTATTGCGACGGTGGGACAGGAAAATGGGAAACCGACAGTGGGGTTAGGAACTCTTTAAGAGCAGAGACATAAAAATTGAGGACGCCTACACACATTTTACACACGTAACCAGATCACTGCCACTAACCAAAGGGACTACTATTGACTAAATATCGTGTACGTTTATGTTGAGATATTTATTTTTAATCAGACGATACAACTCTACAGGTACTCAAGGTTGCACAGTATATCCCACCACAGTTTTCTTTAACCACATAATCTGTTATTATGATTTTTGAAAATCCATCCGGACTCCGGACTGGTGAAATAACACACACACATTCCTAGACGTTAAATTCGTTCATACGAAATCTACAACTGATAAGATTGGTAACGCCTCGATTCTAAGTCATAATATATCTGTGGTATTAAGGCAGAACACAATACGTCAAAGTACTTGATTTTTCAGGAGGCACTTTTGAAAGTTATCGAGCTCGCTGAAATTCATATTGTATTTCAATGAACTCGATATTAAAATAGCATACATTTGTGATTGTAATAAAAAGGAGCCAGATTTATACTTATTTATTCAGCAAGTTCAGAGAACAAATCACTCGGTTCCCTCATTATCTATGCTGAACATATCGCAATCTTTATTTTGGGAACAGTGTATTCTAAGGGTACTAGAACCATACCGGGTTTTGCCATGACAGTCTTCGTTGCAAAATCTACCGTATTGGCATTAAAACAGAAAATCCGATTTTTGACGTTTTTTTGTCACTCCGTCTCCTTGATTAAATGGCTAGTGTTACGACCTTTGGCTTATAGGATCACCGATTCGATTCTCGGCTGAAGCTGAGATTTAGTCATGTTTGGTTAATTCCCCTGGCTCGTCGACTAGGTGGCTGTGCTTGTCACACAACAGAAACACACAATAGTGAACATATCACTCTACATAGGATTAACGTCAAGGAGGGCAATAGGCCACATGTCCACATGTGGGACGGAATTCGCACTCATCAGGATGCGGGAAAAGGGGCGGATGACGAATAAGGTCCCACTGTTAACGCTCTGGTTGAAAATGTATGCTAGTATAAATCTCGCCCAAAAATTATTATTCTTGCCAGCATATTTATCTTTGTTTATTCCAATTTTGTTTCATTCTCTCGCCAGTCAGAGATGCCGATAAACATGTAATGTATTTATTTGCATCTTGTGTTATGATACGGAAGGTAGGATATACAGATCTGGAATGTTATTCTCAATCATTCCAGAATGACAGGTGTAGCGCGATCAAATCCTCTTTCCAGATAAAGAGCAGCCATTTCTTATCTGGAATTTCCTGCCGACACCAAGCCATCATCATTAATCTTTATTTCATTCTTCACTCCCAAATCTGTAACCTTGTTTCTCAGACAAGTGAAATGATTATCCATGATTTGACTGTCAGAAGAGGATAGAGCACTAACTCAACAATATCCAAAGGTAAGCTTTATATCCGAAGGAAATTCATTAAATTTAATGAGAGAACCTGCACATATAATCTGATGAGATAAAGGCACCAAAACTACAGCTAAAAGTAGAATATAAATTGATTGTGGACTGTGCTACTAACGATAAGAACTCGTTAAAAGAGTGGATGGTCGTAGGCTATAAACAGGTCTAGAGTAGAACTAGCGTGCTCAAAATCTACGCCCATTCCAAATGTTGCAACAGTTGGTAGTGATAGGTATAGTCCGAAATAAAGCTGTTCCCTCTCTCCTGTAGATTTCAAATGGGGTGTCAGGAATAAGTTTGTAAATATGCAAATAAGCTGTTTGATTATGTTACGTCCGCGTGCGTACTTGTGTGTTTATGAAAAGCACATAGAAAAGTGGGCTTGAAATTCGACTGTTCATTCTTACTAAATACATTTCTAGAACATCAACTCATGAAGTGAAATAAAATTAATCTTCAAAATGAATTAATAACATTATTAATAATGAAATTAAACAAAGCACACTTTCAGTTATAGTACATGCATTGCTCATACCGACGAGGTGGCATTGCGGTTAGGGGCACGCAGTTGTGAGCTTGCATCCGAGAGATAGTGGGTTCGAATCCCACTGTCGGCAGCCCTGAAGATGTTTTCCGTGGTTTCCCATTTTCACACCAGGCAAATGCTGGGGCTGTACCATAATTAAGGCCACGGCCGCTTCCTTCTCACTCCTAGCCCTTTTCTACCACATCGTCGCCGTAAGACCTATCTGTGTTGGTGCAACGTAAAGCAAGTTGCAAAAAATAAAATAAAAATGTATAACTACGGTAAAGTCTTGATAAGACACTCCCGTTTATTACACTATCCCGGGTGTACGAGCATCTTTTCCCGCTCCCTAGATATTTACTGTAGGAAGCCATTATAAAATACCCGTTACATCGTGTTTCTTTCCCGCTTAAAACGCTTTTTTCCGAGAAAATATACTTCGGTTAGTTTTTATCGAAGTTCAGAATAAATGGAAAATTTTACTCCCTCGTCGCAAATATATCTCAAGACCAGAGGAAAACTGTAAACTTTACCTCGAGTTTAAAGCTAGGTAGAGTATGTTGGCATTCAGGCATTGCGTCAGCTTATATTTTAATCTAATACAGTAGAGACAATACGCGACACTCCGCAAGATATCGAGGGACAGCTATTAGAGCTCTGTCTAGCGGGTAGACCTGAGAACTACTAATTCTGTCATAATAGCACATGTATTTGTATGTGAAGTTTTTAGTATTATTTATGCGTTTTCAGTGAGTTGACATAATTAAATAGTAGCATGTGTCATTCCTTGATATCTCCTCTCAACATGAGGGGAAAGGTATGTGCTGTGTTTGGCTGCAGTAACTATGAAGTAGAGAAGAATGCCGGTCTTTCTTTCGCTACCCTCGTGACAAGAAAATGTAAGTAATACTGTGTTTGCATATATATTCTTCCAGTGACAAAGAAATTTTTATAGTACTTCATAATCTTCTGACCTGCTCGACCCATATTTTAACTGGCTTAAAATATAATACGCATATTTTATTGTATAGTGCAGTAGTTAATCTTCACTACCGATGTGTTGTTGTAGGTGTGATCTGTGGGTTTTTGAAATGTCACAGAAGTGATTTGGACAAGGTGTACAAGAAAGACGGGACGTTACGCTTATATAAGAATTATAAGATCTGTTCAGATCATTTCCAGGCCAGCGACTTTAAAAATCCTTGACTATACAGCCAAGGGTATGTTACATTTTTACTCTAATTGTACGTAAATATTCCTCAAAGCATCACTATCGACAACATTTTCATATTTTTCTTTCTTTTATCCCTCTTCTCAGATTAAACCCGGGATTTTATAGATGTTCTTTCTGTTAGTAGGCTTCATGTTAAGAGGAATATTGTCCAGATTTTAATTGTTAATTCATTGCATCATGTATGTAAGGAATGTGCCGATATTTTTATTGACAAGTGTCTTAATGTGATGATACAATGTTTTTAAAATGAGAAAAAAGACAAATCTAAACGTAAAAGTTGAGGCAGGAATGCTCAAGCAAAAAAAAAGTAATGCATAAATAAAGATCAAGCCATTTTACAGCTGTCCATTTCATATCTTGTTTATATGTCTAATTTCAGTCTTTAAATAATAACTGTTTAAATAATTCTTCATTCATTTATCCAGAATTGCTTTAGCAACTTCGAAGTTAATATCTCAATAATACTTTCTTTCTAGACGTAATTTATTTATCAATTTTCGTATATGCATTTCCATTGATATTTGAATTTAGCGCGACTTTTCAGGTCAAGTCACTAGGAGTGCCACCGTCGAATTGTCTCCCACTTTAACAAGGCTAAATCCGTAAGTGTCGCGTATTGTCTCTACTGTATATGTCTGCAGTGCGTACAGAGTTCATAGACTAATGCTGTAGAGGTGAGGGGAGGACAATTTAGGATTGTTTGGAAGCAAAGTTTTTACATACCAATGCAGAATTCCGGGACAAGGAAGTACAGTATACTTAGAGACAAAACATGACGGCCTCGGTTCCTGGAAGCCACCATACATCCTGCAGAGCTAACGAATTCTAAGTGATCCTTGTTTGGTGTGGAATGGTTGCCAAACCACTTTCTTTCGCACTCTCTTCAGTCTTTACCCTTTCTTTGTGTCGAGTGCAGTAGACGATTGGCTACTCCGGCTACAGTAGACGTAGTAAATCCTATAAGTTGCTAATAGACACCGGGCTGCCGCTGGAGTGTAGTAGCAGTGGTGTGAGGCGTGGTCATGTTTTGTCCCTAAGTATAAGAGACGACACCTTTTATTTACATCCCTTACTGGTTCACCTGAACAGCTCATAAATTATCTTGCATTTTTATTCAGTGTTGTTACGGAATTGACATGGTTCACAGAGGAATAGAAACGGCCTGGGTTGAATGGCTGGATAAGGAATTACTTAGAACAACTTTTAGTATAACAAATTTGAAAATTCTATTTCCTTCCTTTCTTAAAATTGAGAAATATAAAATCTAATAGGATAACAGAGCAATTGAAAAGGTTAATAGCGGACTTGACAGCTCTAACAATATTTGGAACTTAGAAGTTCTGAAATCAGGTACAAAAACTTGAGATAATTACTAAGTCGTTAAATTACATAGAGAAGAGCATTATTGCTCCGAACGGGTACAATATTTTGCAAGAGCAAGTTTTGCTCCGAGCAGGTACACTACACAGCAGTCTGAGCTCCAAAATACAAGAGTCCAGCCTCGAAGAGGCAATCAGTTTCTCATGACGCACTTAAAATTACACTAGGCAACCCAGCGGGTGACTCCACTTCAAAGTCTTAATCATTGCTCAACAATTAAAGTAGTCACTGTTTCCAAAGTCCGACTCGTTGGCTGAATGGTCAGCATACTGACCTTCGGTTCAGAGGGTCCAAGGTTCGATTCCTGGCCGGGTCGGGGATTTTAACCTTCATTGGTTACTTCCAATGGCCCGGGGGGCTGGGTATTTGTTCCGTCCCCAACATCCCTGCAACTCACACACCACACATAACACTATCCTCCACCACAATAAAACGCAGTTACCTACACATGGCAGATGCCGCTCACCCTCATCGGAGGGTCTGCCTTACAAGGGCTGCACTCGGCTAGAAATAGCCACACGAAATTAATTACTGTTCCCAAAGGGAACTAACACGAAGAAACAGTTACCCTATGAATAGTACGAAATAAACAGGGGCATAATTACCCATACTACGTGGCCTTAGGTGTAAAAAGGAAAGGTTACACATAACCGGCCATCAACAAAAGGCAAGGAGGCGAAACACCAGTAATCCTCATTGACATTTCTAGAAACCTAAGTGGACTTAAGACCCAGTGATACAGAGGCTAATCCTATACTACAAAGGGGGTGACTAAAGGAGTAACATTTAAAGCCGAGGCAATATTTACCAAATTTAGAGGTTGAAAACTTTAGCCACCCAATTGCAAGGTTGAATGGGAGACGGCAGAGGGTGACTACTCTTCCTTCCCTTACATTAAATATTTCCCAGTAGGGAATAGAACCAGAGTCCTCAGACTTCGCCGAAAATCCTACACTTAAACCACCAGTTTACAAAATTACATTAAAAGGAAACGGTTAAAACCTTTCCCCCTAACTAGCCGCAGGGGCTATAATGTGCTTAGGCAAATTCTGCTATTACCTTGTATCGCTGGATATTCTTCAAGCAGGTTGCGCCCTGCCTCCCTTAGGTCTCTGTCAAGTCGCACTCCCAAGCACTGGAGCAATTCAGACAAGACGGCTGTTAAGTTCCATACTTTTACAGTTCCGTAGGAGAAGCTTCCAGATTAAATTGGAACTACACTTTGCTGATAGGCTGAATTCCCATACACACCCCTGGGTTTTATTTGCTGGAAAACAATGTTAACAAGCATCTGATAGGTAGATTACAATAGAGGAGGAACAAGCTAAAGTGTTGACAACTTCTGTATATTTCCAAAAAAAAAAAAAAAATCTTCAAAGAAAAGGTTTACCAACTCCCAAAAATGAAACTTCCTAAGCTCTTCGTTTGTTTTAGTCCGTGAGAGTGCGCTAACAAAGCAATGGTAGAGCCATTTAACCGTAGAAGACGAAATTCTTAGTGAGTTTACAAGTTCAAGTCCGTTGGCATAGATGGCCGTAGAGAAAGGGCGCAGTTTAAATAGCCGGGGAAGGAGTACCTATGATACAAATGTATTGAAGTTTGTCTGCGATTATGAGCGTGAAAAGGAAATTAAACATTTTGAGAAAACGATGAAAATACTCATCTTAACCAAAAACACCTCGCTGATTCGTTAGGAATTCCATCGTCTACGCAAAGGATGATATTAAAAATTCGCGACTTAAGGAAGATTTAAAACTCTATTTACAATGTGGTGTACTATATTTAAAGTAATTACCGTATTTCAACAAAATGTTTCGTCATTACCGTATAGTCTCCTTTACAGTGAGAAACGTACAAATTACGTAATTATATTGCTTAATTTCTCCGCGCTTAATGCGCGAACTCCACAGTCGGCAGCCTTGAATATGATGTTTTTTCCGTCATTTCCCATTTTCACACCAGGAAAATGCTGAGGCTTACCTTTATTAGGCCCACGGTCGCATTCTTCCCACTCCTAGTCCTTTCCTATCCCATTGCATATGCATATTCTATCGCTGACTTAACCCGTGAATTTTATACCTGTATAATAGCTTCAGTATTTTCGGATTTATTAATATTTCCCATAAATACTAAATTTATGAGTTTATTCATACCTATGAATCTAGCTAAACATAAGTTTCCTATCAAATATGGGGCGGACGACATTCGCTGTTAGGCCCCTTAAAACAACAAGCATCATCATCATCATCATCCTATCAAATATTAATCGTAGATCTTCCCTTTCTTCAACCTGCTTTAGCTCATAAGTTAGTTTCACTTTTTAGAATTTACAGCATTGGATGTAACTAATCGAAATGCCTGTTGAATAAGAAATGAAGTAAATTGCAAATGAATTAATACCACCCCCCTTTGGAAAACTAGAAGAAACGAAAAACTAGCGAATCTGCAGTTCTGAAGTGATTCTAGGTTTTACCATCTACCTTCTTGGCAAAGTCTCACATCTGCAGCTCGTTTTGTATCGCTAAGACAATATAATAATAATAATAATAATTTCGTGTGGCTATTTCTAGCCGAGTGCAGCCCTTGTAAGGCGGACCCTCCGATGAGGGTGGGCGGCATCTGCCATGTGTAGGTAACTGCGTGTTATTCTTGTGGAGGACAGTGTTATGTGTGGTGTGTGAGTTGCAGGGATGTTGGGGACAGCACAAACATCCAGCCCCCGGGCCATTGGAATTAACCAATGAAGGTTAAAATCCCCGACCCGGCCGGGAATCGAACCTGGGACCCTCTGAACCGAAGGCCAATACGCTGACCATTCAGCCAACGAGTCGGATAATACAGAACAACCATAAAATATAAAAGCTGGCCCCGCGATTCAGGGAAAGCGTGCCTGTCTCTTACCCAGAGGCTCCGGGTCCGATTCCCGGCCAGGTCAGAGATTTTTACCTGGATCTGAGGGCTGGTCCACTCAACCTACGCGATTGCAACTAAGGAGCTATCTGACTGTGAGATAGCGGCCCCTGTCTAGAAGGCGAAGAATAACGGCCGAGAGGATTCACGACACCTCGTTATCTGCAGATCTGTTGTTGTTGTTGCGCCATGGGTTTTGTTTCGGTTTATAAAATATAAAAATGAGTTTTACATGAGAAATCACAATTTGTTTCAGCTCTCCTGATTTATTGACAATTTGCATCTTCGTTAGTTTGTCACGGGTGGAATGGTATAAAAGGTACAAAAGTGTATTTTTTCACTTCGTATAACATTCACTAAAATTCTTTGGGTGCTGTGTTACAAGTACAATCAGTTAGCCGCTGCTGTCAAGCGTAGAGACCTAATTGTGTCTGTCTATTTTAATTTGCCTTAACACTGCCACATGACCCGCCTGTCTCTTCTATAACTCAGTTACGTCTATCAGTTCATTTTACAGACCACAGTGTTATTTTCTTTCTAACTATTGAAACACAATTGGCATAATTTAGTGTTGAATAAAAACCGAGGACTAATTGGATTTCCCAGCTGTACTGGGTACGTCGATATTCCGTATATGATCCTTGTACCATCATAGGCTTATTCTCACTAATGAAGAAGTGATTTGCGTTCATACCACACTTTCTCGCGGTATTCTGATTACAGCGAATGTATGGACGGCACAAACGTGAACAAAACTCGATATTATTAACAACCAAGGTTATCAAATTCCACTTATTCATATAGGTTAAGAAGGTTTGGATCCAACACAAAGAATCCTTCTTTCTTTCTTTCTTTCTTTCTTTCTTTCTTTCTTTCTTTCTTTCTTCCTTAATCTGCTTATCCTCCAGGGTTGGTGTCTTCCCTCGGACTCAGCGAGGGATCGCACCTCTACCGCCTCAAAGGCAGTGTCCTGGAGCGTGAGACATTGGGTCGGGGAATACAACTGGTGAGGATGACCAGGACCTCGCCCAAGCGCCCTCACCTGCTATGCTGAACAGGGGCCTTGGTGGGGTATGGGAAGTTTGGAAGGGATAAACAAGGAAGAGGGAAGGAAGCGGCCGTGGCCTTAAGTTAGGTACCATTTCGGCATTTACCTGGAGGAGAAGTGGGAAACCACGGGAAACCACTTCCAGGATGGCTGAGGTGAGAATCGAACACACCTCTACTCATATGACCTCCCGAGGCTGAGTGGACCCCATTCCAGCCCTCGTACCACTTTTCAAATTTCGTGGCAGAGCCGGGAATAGAACCGGAGTCTCCGGGAGTGACAGCTAATCACACTAACCACTATACCACAGAGGCGGACACAAAGAATCCTACTTATTAAAAAATGAAGAAGATGTAGAAGAAGAACTGTACGATATCCTAATGTGAATAATTACTTTAGTATGAGGAGTATTTCTAAATTTCCACACATTACAGTAAATGCAGATAATGTCCGACTCATTGGCTGAATGATGAGCGTTGAGACCTTTGGTTCAGAGGATCCCCGGTTCGATTCCCGACCGGGTCGGGGATTTTAATTGCCTCTGATTAATTCTTCTGGCCCGGGAACTGGGTGTTGTTTTTTTGTCCCAATAATTTCCTCTTCATATTCACACAACATAACATTATCCTCCACCACAATAACACGCAGTTACCTACACAAGGTAACTGTCCACCCTCAATGGAGGGTCTGCCTTACAAGGGCTGCACTCGGCTAGAAATAGCCACACGAAATTAAATTAAGTGTTTCACAGGGCCTATGAGGTGCCATACGCACTTCGCACTGAGGCTGAGCAAGAGTAAGATAGGCTAGAGAAGCAAGGTGTTATTAACCAAAATACAATTTTCAGACTGGGCTAGCCCGATTGTGTACATTCCTAAAAAGATCTGCGTAGATCTAAAAACAACATTGAACGCTGAAATACAGGTGGACCAACACCCCCTGCCGAAAGCAGAGGATTTGTTTAATAAAGTTTCAAACTGCAAGTATTTTTGTTAAATTCACTTAACATACGTTGATTTTCAGGTGGAAGTGGGTGAGCAAAGCCGAAAATTAGTTACTATAAATACACCAAAAGGTTTATTTATACACAACAGACTACTAATGTGGTTGCCTCTGCGCCGGCTAAATTTCAAGGAATGATGGACCACGTCTTGCTTGGTATTTAGAATTGTGGTTGGCTTTTAGATTATGTAATTGTAGGATGTGTTGACAGAGAAGCGTGTATGTCTGTGTTGTTGGAGGTGTTGTCCCATCCGAATGTAATAAACATAAAAATAAATATCGAAAAGTGTGGGATTTTTTCGTTCAGTCTCTTGAGTTTTGGGAATTCCAACTGTTAGAAAATGGTCGAAGTCCTTCACAGAGTAAGGTTGAGAAAATCATTAACACTCTTAGACCCCAAAATGTTATTTACAAGCTATAAAATTCATTTTTGTTCCGTATTGAAGTGCAATTATAAGAAATTGACAAGAGGCACCACCTTTTCAGTACAATATATCAAGTAAATGATATCACATCAGTCTTGGGACTAGTTTCAGCCACTTAGTGGCCATCTTCAGCCAAATCAAAATTAAACAGATTATGTGATAACTAAAACATATGTATACCAGACAAAGACAATGTTGCAGGAATAATTATAACATTAAAATACATATAATAACAAAAATTATGGTTGTTTTTCCGTATCAAACAAGGCACCTCCGCCAAGAGCAGGCATTTGAATTTCCTTTCCTTTGTTAGTTGATACTCAAGATATTTAACATTTAAATAAAGATTCATTTCTGCGCTTCTACTATGTATTGTTTCTTTTCTGTGTGAATTCTCTTTTCAGAATTTTATGTCGATGGATTTGTTTACAGAACGTTACATCATTGAATTCCTTCCTCAGCAGCATAATAAAACACTGGATTCTGTAATTCTCTCACCAACCTGCTTTACGTAACGTTTGTATGGCACAGATGTTTTGTTGCCTTCCTTACAATAGAAAGAAGGGCGCCGTACCATCTTATTCCAATAATAATGGATTTACTACAAATAATTAAATAAATACCGGTACATAAAAGCATATTGTCGGTAAAGACATAAAACCGCGTATGTCACAATTCTCTTCCTATCCATTAATTTCCTTAAGAGTTGCAGTCGATCAGAACAATGTTCGTTGTTTCATTTTCCGATGCGGTAGTGTAAAGGTAAATGAACCTTAAATACAGTATACTGCATGAGTACGTAAATACCTTACGCATATATACATTCCTGCAGTACGGTAAGGTTCATTTTCCTTTACACTCTTGCATATGAAAATGAGCATAGCGAAAATTGTTCTGATGGACTGCATATTCATATGTGGTTGAGAGGCGTGAGCAGTCTTAAGGAAAATAATGGGTAGGAGGGCATTGTGAAAAACAAGGCTTTGTTTGTTAAACGGCAGTATGTGGGAAGCATCCAATAATCCAATAATAATGGATTTACTACAAATAATTAAATAAATACCGGTACGTAAAAGCATATCGTTGGATCACTTTCAGCATCATTTGATTGTTTGACATCAAAAAATGACTTCTAGGAAAGGAATACTTATACATTTTTTCTACCTGCCATGTCACCTCTCAGGTCATCTTTCAAGTCCTGAATGTCCTTATTTTATTCAGTGATCAGCTCCATCGTTGTCTGCTTGGCTGCCCTCTTTTACCTCCTCTTTAATTTTTTCAATATCCTTCCAACTCAATGGCCCAGGATTGCTTTCCACTCCTCCGATTTACCAATAACACCGCGACCACTATCGCTGCCAACACCATTTCAAATTAATTTACATCACGTTTCAATCCACATACCTGGTACTTAATCCGGTTATTCCATCTGCCGATGACCGTTCGGTAGAGTTATATACCTATTCCCGTTTCGCTTATGCTATAAACACTCAGCACTCCCGCACACCCTTCTACTTCGCTTGCAGGGCTCCAGTCGACCTGCGTCTTACCCGGAGGCTCCGAGTTCGATTCCCGACCAAGTCAGAGAATTTTATCTGGATATGAGGGCTGGTTCGAGGTCCACGCAGCCTACGTAATTACAATTGAGGAGCTATCTGACGGTGAGATGGCGGCCCCGGTCTAGGAAGCCACGAATAACGGCCGAGAGGATTCGTCGTGCTGATCACACGTCGTCTCATAATGTACAGGCCTTCGAGCTGAGTGCCGAATGCTTGGTAGGCTTTCGGGGCTGTTCTCGGGGCTGTTCTGCCATGGGGTTTGCTTCTTGGTTTTTAGTCGTATAGTAAGGTAAGGGTTGTTCTGCCCGAAGGCAGGTCCGAACCTCCGCAGAGGTGTTCCTGAGCCGGAGTTTACGTGCGGTAGGATGGCCAGGTCCTTTCCGCTCCTCCATTCCCTTACCCCCCACCAACAGCGCGTGGCAACCCATCCAACTCCTCACCACGCCCAATGTTGCTTAACTTCGGAGATCTCACGGGATTCGGTGTTTCAACACGGCTACGGCCGTTGGCAGTCGTACAGTGCATGTAATTTTATCAGTACCCTATAAATTCATTTAAAAAATGTTGGATATAGTGCATACAGAATGATTCAAAAGGCTACAAAGAAACCAAACTATCCCGTAAAAGGGATGAAATACAACTTAAGTCTAGGACGAAACCCTGCGCCAGGGCATGTTTTGGAATGTGGTTTTTTTTACGTCGCACCGACACAGTTAGGTCTAATGGCGACGATGGGACAGGAAATGGCTAGGAGGTGGGAGTAAGCGGCCGAGGCTTTAATTAAGGTACAGCCCCAGCATTTGCCTATTTGCCTGGTGTGAAAATGGGAAACCACGGAAAACTCTTCAGGGCTGCCGACAGTGGGGGTTTGAACCCACTATCTCCCGAACACTGGATACTTGCCGCACTTACGGGACTGCTGCTATCGAGCTCGGTCTTGGAATGTTAGGGTGGTGGGCGACTATTCAAACAGATTTTGTAAACAACATTCACACCCCGTATGCACAAACAGCTATCAGCTTTCATTGATTGTCCCTTCTGAATTGTTTAGGAATACACCGCATTCTGGAAAAGTAAATACAAAACATTTTCCATTATCTCGTTTTTGTTTTGTCGTCCCTGAGATTTATAGGCTTGCTCTGACGCAGGGTTTCGCCTTAGATCAGGTCTGTCCTACAAGCGGCCCGTTGGACTTAGTCCTAAGTCTCGCATATGGGAATAAAGTCAAACAGTTTATAGCCTCTATAGTTCTGTATTAGTTTATCTACCCATTCAAGTTTCGCGCATTCATGCTGTTACACGGTTCGAGAATTGGAAAAGATCCGAAGGAAAGTAGCATGGTTTCTTTTGGGTGATTTCCGACAAAGGAGTAGTGTTACGAAAACATTGCACACTTTGGGCTGGGAAGACTTGGGAGTAAGAAGACGAGCTGTTCGTCTGAGCGGGGTGTTCAGAGATGTCAATCGAGAGATCGACATAAGTAGTCGAATAAGCTGTAAGTGGAGCTTTTAAATGTAGAAAATACCTCAACATAAAGTTGGACTTCAAGAGGACAAACCAAAACCAAACCCCATGGCACTACAGCCTATGAAGGGCCTTGGCCTACCAAGTGACCGCTGCTCAGCCCGAAGGCCTGCAGATTACGAAGTGTCGTATGGTCAGCAGGACGAGTTCTCTCGGCCGTTATTCTTGGCTTTGTAGACCGGGGCCGCTATCTCACCGTCCGATAGCTCCTCAATTCTAATCACGTAGGCTGAGTGAACCTCGAACCAGCCCTCAGGTCCAGTCCCCCTGTGGGTGGGGGCGGTAGAATAACACCCACGGTATCCCCTGCCTGTCGTAAGAGGCGACTAAAAGGGGCCTCAGGGGCTCTGAAACTTGGAGCGTGGGTTGGCGACCACGGGGCCCTCAGCTGAGTCCTGGCATTGCTTCCACTTACTTGTGCCAGGCTTCTCACTTTCATCTATCCTGTCCGACCTCCCTCGGTCAACTCTTGTTCTTTTCAGACCCCGACGGTATTATGTATGGAGACCTAGGGAGTCCTTCATTTTCATGCCCTTCGTGACCCTTGTCTTCCTTTGGCCGATACCTTCATTTTTCGAACTGTCGGACCCCTTCCATTTTTTCTCTCTGATTAGTGTTATATAGAGGATGGTTACCTAGTTGTACTTCCTCTTAAAACAATAATCACCACCACCACATCAGGTCCAGGTAAAAATCCCTGACCTGGCCGGGAATCGAACCCGGGTCAAGAGGATAAACTTGGCCAAATATTCGTTTATATGAAGAAGTATTTGGGATTGGGATAATTTATCAAGGAAAATGTTCGATCAATTTCGAAATTCTTTGAAATTATTTAAAAAAAGACTAGGTAAACAAATAATAGGCGATCTGCCACCTGCGTGGCAGCAGATCGGCGGTGATTGATTGATTGATTGATTGATTGATTGACATCATTCTCAGAGAACGATTGAGATAGAAGTCGTGCGTAAACGCCGTGAGAGTACGCTACCGCAAGCACGGAGGACGAAGCTCTCTTTATCTCCCAAATTATCTGCACCTTATTCACTTCTCACATCCTTTTTAGGTGGGAGAGGACAATACTACCAACTGCTGAAAGAAATTCTCTTATTTTATCACCATTGGTTTATTTTCAGCATAATGGGTTAAACAACTAATCGCCATTGGATTATGTTCAGCATGTACACCAAGCGAAATGAGACATACGGGGTATTTAGGTGAACGTGTTCAGAATTTTTTATTGTGCCGCAGTTGGTAATTACGTATACCGAATTATAGAAGTTACACCACACTGAATAATTTTAGCTAATAGCAGCGTTCCTTCAACCGGCTACTTTCGAAAATGTCCTCAATTTTGTGAAGTTTTATTGTACGATAAAATTAAAGGCAATACTGAATTTAGGGCTGCTTGGTGGGTCCCCAACAGTAACATTCATCACTTCCATCTTTCCTACATATAATTTGAGATAATAGGCTATGATTCGACTTAAATTTTGTAGTTTATCTCCGTGACCGTTACTAAATCTATACCACGACTGATACTGTTCTGTATACCTGAAAGAAAGTAGCCGTACCGAGCGTGTTCGCCGTGCAGTTAGTCACGCAGGTGTGAGCTTGCATTCGGGAGACAGTGGGTTCAAACCCCACTGTCAGCAGCCCTGAAGATGGTTTTTCGTGATTTCCCATTTTCACACCAGGCAAATGTTGGGGCTGTGCCTTGGTTAAGACCACGGCCGCTTCCTTCCCACTCCTAGCCCTTTCCTATCGCATCGTCGCCATAAGACCTATTTGTGTCGGTGAGACGTAAAGCAACTAGTAAGAAACAAAAGAATGCTGATGTCGGCAAGGATCCGCTATTTCTCTCTTCCCTTCATTCTATGGATAGCCCGTATATTTCCGTTCGACCGAGCCGCAGCTGAGCCAGAATCCCTCATTGAAACCTGCTGACCTTTCCCAATGATCGATATCTCCCAACTTCCTGCCCCCATGCCGCCTCCAAAACCAGCTAACTTTGTACCTCACATCCGTTTTCATTAATCTTCCCCCAACAAGGTATCATTGCACCTTCAACGATGTCACACACAATGCAGGGTGAAAAGTACTTCCATGCCGTATGCCAAAGGTAAGAGAAACATCATAGAATAATAATAATAATAATAATAATAATAATAATAATAATAATAATAATAATGTCCAACTTGTTGGCTGAACGGTCACCGTACTGGCCTTCGGTGCAGAGGGTCCCGGGTTCGATTCCCGGCCGGGTCGGGGTTTTTAACCTTAATATGTTAATTCCCATGGCACGGGGGCTGGGTGTATATTATGTTGTCTTCATCATCATTTCATCCTCATCACGACGCGCAGGTCACCTACAGATGTCAAATAGAAAGACCTGCACCTGGCGAGCCGATCCCGTCCTGGGATATCCCGGCACTAAAAGCCATACGGCATTTCATTTCATTAATAATAATAATAATAATAATAATAATAATAATAATAATAATAATAATAATAATAATAATAATAATAATCTTACTTTACACTGACTACTATTACGGTTTTCGGAGACGCTGAGGTGTCGGAACATTTTCCTGAAGGAGTTCTTGGTAAATCTACCGACAAGAGACTGGCTTACTTGAGCACCATCAAACACCACTGGACTGAACTGGAATCGAGCCAGACAACATTAACTCAGAAGGCCAGCATTTCTACCGTCTGAACCAATCCGCCCAGCAGGAGAAACAAATCATTCAAGGACGATTCTGTCAAACTGACATCTACCACTTCACTCAAGCCTGCCTCGACCTGTAGGCCTACCTATAACCGCCCAATACTTTATGCCAGGTTTTCCGTGGATGAATGTTGAAGTCGTGAAGTACCTCAAACTCGACTTAACGTGGACTGTAAAGGTAACGAGTTGCCGAAAATGGCGACTTTTACAGACTCGATCCTGAAACAAGAGATTTACTCTCCATATTTTAATTATCATTTCACCACGTCCCTAACTTCTTCATGCTTGATGACTGATGCGACTTCTGAGCCGGTTGTATGTTGCCGATTGTTGGATATTTACCTCCTATGACCAAAAGTATGTGATCGAATTCTAACAGAGTCAAATTTCAATTATTAAATCCGAGATAAATATTTCCGACGAATTACTGTTTTGGTGATTTTTTTTTTCAAAAACAAGATTGTTGGCTTAGTGCCAAGAAAACATTGAACCACTTTCTAACGTCAGGAAAGAGTTGCATCAAGTTCTGAAAGAACACAAAAATCCCAAACATTCAGTTACAAAGAAAAGTTGTAAAACACTAACCTGTGCGTATTATCTTTTCTGAATAATCTTACAGAACATCTGAACATTCTTAGTTTGAGATTTCAAGGTAAAAAGAACAGATTATCTCAGAGTTTGAGTCACGTTGTTTCGTTCATGAAAAAGCTAATCATCTTTGAGGAATATATTTCTAAAAATGACATAAAACATTTCAAATTTGATGATACCAGTCTCCATTTGCTGAATTCACGATAGAGACTCAGAAGGAAATTACTTAAAGATTTTGTAATTTTCATTAACTAAAACCTAAAATTCTTCTGTTTAACAACCCTGCAATTACTGAAATCGCCAGTGCGTCTGGAAGTAGATATTTAATGGAAAGTAAACGAACACACAGCTCAATTTTCCCATTAAGTGTATCTGTTATCTTTTAATTATATGAGTTTGTAAAATACAGTAGGCATCTAAGACAAGTTAGTTTGACGTATCACATTGCTTTCCATTTTCTAATAAAAATAACAAGTTAATATTACTTTATACGTTTTGAGTAATATTTGGAGTCTTCTCGATGTGCAACGACAAAAAGAAAAGCACATGCCGAGAGGGAAATTTCTTGCACAATCATGAAACTTTACATATAAAATAAGAGTTTTGTCTGTATATTGTTCAGAATTTAAAAGGAACGTTGTTTCTGTATTGTCCTCAATAACAAGGAAATGCACTTTTTAATGTCTGTCTGTCTGTCTGTCTGTCTGTCTGTCTGTCTGTCTGTCTGTCTGTCTGTCTGTCTGTCTGTCTGTCTGTCTGTCTGTACGCACATCACGAGAAAATGGCTGAAGAGAATTTAATGAAAATCAGTATGTAAAGTCGGGGAATGAGCTACTAAAATCTAGGCTATAAATCATTTTATTCACGCTAAGTGAAATGGTAGTTTAGGGGAAGGCCTAAAATTTAATTATCAAATATAAGTATATAAATGTTATTAGTGGTCCTATCGATAAATACTACATAAATAAAGTTATATATAATTAAATTTCCGATCATTTATGTCGTATAGGGGAGAGTGAGGCACTTTGAACCACGGGGCACTATGAACCAGGTTACATAACTTCAGTATAAATAAATAAATTATTTTCTCACTCTGGGTATGTTGGTAGACCTGCTCTATCTGCTTGCATATTGTTTCTGCAACATCTGGTTCCCGCCATTTGCTCTCTGCATGTGTTATTTGGTTACGGCTACAGTGAAGTAATTTTCTGAGAACTTGGTAGATTAACATTTGGTGGCAAATGATTGGTTGCAATTCAGTTTAAGTAAGTTGTTATAATAACATCAGAATCGTGTTTTAATGTTATATATCTTAAAATATGAACGCTGTATCCGAACCCCAGAAGGCTGCAGCTTGTCCAGGGCAACGTCTTTTAATCGGTATAATGTTTTGAGTTTCTTCAACAACTTGGAAGAACTGTACCGGAGGTATCCTGAGTTTGCTGATGGTACCAGGGTCTTCAATTTAGATGAAACCAGTACCTCAACTGTACCAGAGAGACTTCCAAAGATTGTGGCACAGAAAGGAACCAAACAGGTTTCTCAAGTTACTAGTGGTGAACGTGGTGTATTGGTCACCACCCGCTGCATAATTAGTGCGAGTGGTACTTTCTTGGCCACAGCAATGGTATTTCCTCGAGTACATTTCAAGCAACATATGACAAGTAGTGCACCAACAGGCACCCTCGGATTAGCTTCAAAGACTGGCTGCATGTCATGAAGCATTTCATTCATAAATCCAGTAGTAGCAAAGATAATCCTTCGCTTCTGATTTTAGACAATCACGAAAGCCACGTGATAGATTTAGCAAAGGCCAATGGAGTTGTTATGCTGACTATACCCCCACATACCTCAAAAAAACTGCAGCCTCTATATGTGGGCGTGTTCTCTTCATTCAAGGGAAGTTATTACTCAGCACTAAATTCCAAACTCCTACAAAGAAAAAATTGTAAAAAGTAAAAATTGTTAAAATTGCTCACGACAGATCTATGTCACCCTCTAACATATGTTCTGCCTTTCAAAAAACTGGAATTTTTCCTTTTGATAAAGACATATTCACCGATGAAGATTATATGGTCAGTGAGGTGACGAACAGAGTTAAGGAAAATAATGGAACAATGTCAGATGCTAATTCTGGCAGTGTTAGCCTGTCACAAGATCAGCTGCAAGCAGGACTATGTGTAGTGTAAGATAGACCTACTCAAACATATTTTCCTAAAAGATGTTCTCCAGAAGTAATTCGAGGATATCCAAAAGCTGAGATCAGAAAGAAGAGCAGTAGGCCTAAACGCAAGAAAGGACGAAGAATTGTAACTGATACACCAGAGAAAAATTTGTTGAAAACCAAAAAACATCCCATAAAAAAGGTCAAATGGAAGCTTTATGAGCAGGAATCTCAGGAAGAGGACAGTGAAGTTCAGTACGAAGAGAGCGATGCCAACCTGGATGAGTTTGATGAATCCGAATACAACTTTGAGGATTTGGATAAATCTCCAGAAACAGATGATTTTGTTCTGACCAAGTTTGAACTGAAAAACAAAATGTATGGTTACTATGCGGGGAAGATATTGAAACCGAAGGATGATGCAGGCGACTATCAGGTGTCATTTTTGAGAAAGAGTGAGAAAATGGGTGGAAAGTTCTTTTTCCCTCAGGTAAGGAATGAGACATCTGTTCTAACAAATAATATAGTATATGTGCTGCCAAAACCTACTGAACAGGGGTTGACAAAGAGACAAAAATCATACTTCAAATTTGGAATTAACTTCCAGTCCATTGAAGTCCGTTAATTTCAAATGTGTATGCGTAGTTGAATGCCTATATGCTTAGTTATGTAATTTATAAGAGGATTGTATGCGAAGATTACATTAAATTTGGAAATAAGTCTGTAATTAAGTTCTTCTGATGAAACTCTGTAGACTGGTTCATGGTACCCCAAGGGTTGGGCTTAGAAACTACTATGCATATTATATTCATATAAGGGCATTTGATACTTGAATGATTGAACTTCAACAGGGGGAAAACCTCAGGTCTGTATTAAAATTACTGGATGAGTAGCAGTGAAAAATATTTTTTCCGGTGCAATGTGCCCCACTCTCCCCTACATTTTTACCGTACCGGCTATGATGGAGATATTCATGAATTTTTATTTTTGTTGCTAAGTCCATATCAACGCCGAGGCACGAGAAAATGGGTAAAGAGAATTTAATGAAACTCGGTATGTTCAGTCTAGGAATAAGAAACTACAGTCTAGACCATAAATAATTTTGTTCACCTTGGATGAAATGATAGTTTAGGGGAAGTCTCCTAAAATATTAATTTTGAAATACCTATGTTATTGGTCATATCGTCCGACTCGTTGGCTGAATGGTCAGCGTACTGGCCTTCGGTTCAGAGGGTCCCGGGTTCAATTCCCTGTCGGGTCGGGGATTTTAACCTTAATTGGTTAATTCCAATGTCGCGGGGGCTGGGTGTTTGTGTTGTCCCAACATCCCTGCAACTCACACTCCACACATAACTATCCTCCACCACAAAAACACGCAGTTACCTATACATGGCAGATGCCGCCCACCCTCATCGGAGGGTCTGCATTACAAGGGCTGCACTTGGCTAGAAATAGGCACACGAAATTATTATTTATTGGTCCTATCGAAAAGTACTACGTAACAAAAGTTATAGAGAATACTATTTCCGATTATTTATGTTTTATTCATTTTCATCGTAAGTTAACAATTATGATAAGAGTGGTATTTCAGAGTCGAAAGAGAACTAAATGTGAATGCCTACAACATCCGAAAGCTCATAACATTGATCAACAATAACATTAATTTGATCATTGTTTGCTGTGATGTTCTTTGTCTCTTATGCTGCCACTCATCTCCGATAGATGGGACTACTGCTGCGTACCGAGTATAACAGCCTGCCTAAATATTGTCGGAAAATAGCTGGGGAGTTAGATAATTTTCTTCTTTAGGATGTCATTCCTCTGGTTCATATATTTTCTGATAATGCTGGTACGTAACACTCTGGTTCATTATAGTATTCCAGCTATTCGATTCCAACTCTGAGGCGCTGATTAGAATGAGTGTCCACACTTAACGGAATAATGGCAGAGGAGTGTTGATGGCTCACGGCTGTCTGCAGCCTGGTCATTCCAGCTCTGTAAATTGGGACTGTTAGATCGGCAACGTAGTACTGTTAATTAAAAGTGAGAAAATACGTGGTTTTTCATTTGATTGAGTATTTCATATGATAGCATTGCTTTTAATCGCAACATTCCTACTGAGGTCAATGTTATGACCTATCTTCATTTCAGTCGGGACAACCACCGAGAGTCTTTCTGAGGATGTAAAAATGCAGATGAAGAGTGAGAGTCTGCTATTACACAATGAAAACTCCCCAACTTGATTGTGACTGATGGTAGGCAAAAATTCCCTAACCAAGTATTCACATGATAAAAGACGTTTGGTGATTTCCCACTCGCGTTTATGGGGTAACGTTAAGAGCTATGCAATTGAATACAATCTTACTCACAACGTGTAGGCTACACTATCTAACCTAGAATTCTGTATACAATATAGAATTCCGTAGCGAAGCACGGGTACATCAGCTAGGTCACAAATAAAATCGCATAGTGGTTTCAGGAAAAAAGCACTGAATGTTCCTCGTCAAAATAAGTCAGTTAAAGAAATTCTGAGGCCGAAATGCTAAGCCAAGTTTACACAACTGTTGCCATTACGTAACCTTTCGCAAGTCTTCTCATTGGTCAGGGACTCAGGAGAATTCGTGCAAGACTGGCTGTAAAAGGCGTCAACTCATGTCCTTAGCGGACTTTTTGTTGTTATACCGGCAGTCAACTGAAGAACTGAGGAAATTATCCTTTCGCGTGTGAGCACTTCCCCTCTTTCCCCTTCTCCATCATGGTTCTCGTCCTGAACCTTTCTGCTAATGCAAGCGGCTTTGATAAACATTTATAACATCAAAAAGATCGCTTTGGACTTGAGTTGATTCCGAAATCTCAGACCGTAATATCGAAACCAAAATGGCGGAAGTCATAGGGCATCAGCTGACTACAGCTTAAGGTTGGAGCGTTGTCTAAATAACTTAATTTTGACACGAAGCCTTCGCATATTAGATTACCTTCCTCCAGGAACTTTATGATTAATGTTAAAACATATGTAGCCTACTTCGTAGAAAACTGAAATGATGTGTGATAAATACGGAGGAGGTTAAAAATAATGCATTATTAGGTTAATTTAGTACCCTTGCTTCGTTTAAAGTATGAATAACATAAATAAATAAATAAATAAATAAATAAATAATAAATAAATAAACAAATAAATAAAATACCACATGCAACTTTTTATTGTAACAAACAGCTTTGACTACGACATGTGCCCTTTTCCATCCCATCGTCACTGAAAAACCTACAAGGTGTGACTTAAAGCAACTCGTAAACAAAATTGATGTCGGCGAGGATCCACTATTTAGATATTAAATTTGAATACATTTAATCAAAATTCCTCATAGCTATTGTAAAGTTTTACATCTCGATAACTGTGGGTTTTTCTGGTGACTTGAATCACTTTTTCTCAGAATGAAATAGATCTCTCAGATCTGAAAAATTAACCTGAACAGTGGTGATTTATCACCTTGTCTTATTTTGGAACTGAAAGCTCTGGTATAAGCATGTTGAAGCTTTCTCAGACTTAGATAGGAGCCCCGTGGTCGCTATTCAACGCTGCCAAGTTGAGGTCCCAGGAGTTCCTTAACGGCAATGAATATCAGATGCCGGCAACAACGGCTACAAAGTAGCGGTTTCAACAGGAATTCAGTTTACAGGTATTGGGAGAAACTAGAACTCATATTATAATACAGACTGGGCGAGTGATATGTGCGGTTGAAAGAAAAGTTCGTGAGGACAGACGGTCCACAATTTCGCCACTCTCTCTACTTTGGGCGACTTTCATTACAGGCGGCTTCGTTCTATGGCGAAGGCATACATCATTTGGTGCCCAGTTATGACAAGTGCCTTAATCATAGTGGTGACCATGTGGAGAAATAGTTTAAAATGTGTAGAAGCCAACGAAAATTAATGTTTTCAAAATAATGTTTGTGTTTCTTTTAAAAAGATGTCTGTATTTAATAACAAAACGCGCCACTTATTATTATCATTATTATTTTAAGAATTTGGTCCATTCCAGCCCGCTTAGAACCGAATCCTATGGTACAATTTTTTCTTCCTTTCTTCCCGTAACTAATTCATACACCGCCGGAAAAAAAATAGTACACACTCTTAGAGTTTACCAGTTCACTCAAGATTTATTGTTGAAACAGTGCATATAGAGTACATTTACAGATCAATGGCTCAAGCGCTACTGAAGTATCAGGTGTCGATCCATGATGAAACACCCATATTAGTACGTGGTATATCCTCCAGGGGCGGCAATGCAGGCGCTGATTCTGGCATCCATTCGATCGTACAGATGGCGAATACTGTCTTGGGATACATTATTCCACGCCTGTTCGACCTGTTCACGTAGTTCTGCAAGAGTTGTGGGTTGACGATTCGCACGTGTCAGTTGTTATCTCATCATATCCCACACGTGCTCGATGAGAGACAAGTCCGGAGATCGTGCTGGCCAGGGAAGTTGATGCACGTCTTGCAGAACACGTTGAGTCTCACAAGCAATGTGTGGGTGAGCATTATTCCGTTGGAACAACACATCACCTTTCTGTTGCAAGAATGGCAAAAGAACGGGTCTTATAACATTCTGCACGTGTCGAGCGCTGGTCAGCATTCCCTCCACAAACACCAAAGGTGAACGACAGTTGTAGTTCATCGCACCCCAGATTATAAGACCTGGGGTGAGGCCAGTAAATCTTGGACGAATGCAATCTACGAGACAGCGCTCGTACGCGCAAACGACCATCACTTCACATCACAGGCACACATCACGACTTCTCGCCAGGAGCGACATCTCCGAGTGGAACATCAAAGCTACTCCTTACTCCTTAATTTTTTCTCGGCCGGGTGGCTCATCAGCTTTACCTCAGCTGCCTCGCCGACTCTAAAGAGCAGAACGGCTGACACCTAGTTGGTAGTCGGCCTCCCCGTCATGCTTACCTGCCTACTCCGTAACGTTAATCTCGCTCTCTCAGATGACTACATCGTCCGTCAAATGCGCAAGGCAGGCGTTCCTGTTCATTGCGCCACCAGATTACTAAACAGTTTCGGATTGTCACCAGATGTCCTGCTATATCTCCACAAAGAGGACGACGTCTGCCGCCTCCTGAACGACGGCGTCTATATTCACATCTTCCATAGTGTGGAAGCTATTCCTGCGTACCTCCTGGATCAGCTCATAGCCACTGATTTTACCCCACCTGCAACTGTCGCGCCACTACAAGAGACTTCCTATCAGCTGCCTTCGCACCAAGTGGAGTCTACACCATCAAGCCAGCAGACATCACACCCCGTTTCTACATCGCCGACAACTACCACTACCACCACCATCTCCACTACAACATCAACCTTCACCCCCTCCCCTATTCCCATCACTACGGTTACAACCAGTCATCCTGCATCCATAATGATTTCTTCCCTCCCTCATTCCTCAACACCCGAAGAACTTCATGTCTCATCCATGCCTCCCGTGACATCTGCAGCACCGTCATCTTCGTCGTCTTCCAACGCCGTCGAAGAAGCACCACCCTCATCGCAGTCATCACCGTCGCGTCGCACCACGTATAGCTGTGTGATCCGTGGAGTGGACCCTGCTCACTCAGAACAAGCCATCCTCCAACAACTTCGAGCAGCAGGTGTACCCGTCCATCGAGTGTTCAGGATCAAGAACACATCCGGTCCGACGTACATGGTCCGCACCCACCTACCTACTGCCGCCGATATTGACCATCTTTGGCCATCGCTACAAAGTCGAGCCATCTCTTTCCCCACCCCAACCTGTTCTACATACCTCCAACAGTGCCCGTCGTCGCACCCGGCCACCCCCGCCTTATCGACCCCCTCCGCCCGTCTATCCTCCCCTTCCTCCAAACGGTTTCTTCCCCGCATCTGCTCCAACACTCGAAATCTTGCGATCCCTAACTTCTTCCCTCTGTAACATCACTGTGACTATGCACCTCCTAACTTTCCATTTACAGCCTGGCACCCTTCTCTAAACATTTCACTCCTCCAGCACATCCTCATAACTCAGCCTCGTACCCCTCATTCAATTTGCCAAATCGTTCTTCCCTCTTCTTTATCTAACACATCTTCCAGTTCTCCTCACCTCTCTAGGCCCGAGAGATCGCGTAACGATCTAGGGGGCCCGCCCCGCCCTTCAGGCGGGGAATGAAAACTATTTTAAAGAATCACTTGCGTGCAGGCAGAATCTACTTTAATCGCTGAAGACCACGGCCCGCCATTCCATCTTCCAAGTAATCCTCTGACTACACCAGTCGAGCCGTGCTGATCGATGCTGTGGCGTGAGTGGAAGACAGGCTGGAGGTGTGCGTGCCCTTAGTCCCACTGCTAGTAACCGGTTGGCAACAGTTCCTGTCGACACTTCTGGGCTCACAAACCCTCTTATCTGTGCTGTGATAGCTGTACGATCTGCCACTTCTGCCCTTACAATACCACGACCTTGTCGGATGTCTGTGCTGCGTGGACGTCCAGAACCTCGTCTACGGGTGTGAGAATATTCACGTGACCATTACAACCAGCCAGCATCTTTGCACAACTAACGCAGCACGTTGAACTTGTGTGGCAATCCTCCGAAAGGACCATCCCGCGCCACTAGGAAGGCCACAATTTGACCCCTGTCAAATTCGCTCAGTTGGCTGTAGGAAGCACGAGTGCGTCTCCGTGGCATGGCACCTGTTTGCTTCACACGTTTACATCATACTGAGCTTATGGCTGTAAACATTCCCTATTAAAGGGTACACGTAGATGGCGCACTGGCAGCTATGTCACTACGCTATCTTTTGGCGGACGACGTTGAAACGATTTCCAGTACATCTACTATCCCACAGGTAGCATCTGCCGTCATCAGATCAAAATCGATGTCGCTTTTCCAGGTGTACTAATTTTTATTTTTTCCGGCAGTGTATGTTGGGTGACTTCTGTTCCTCTGATATCACTTACTTAGCTTGACGTTGAATTTGTCGCTGGAATTTCTACTTGTTAATAATGATGCCATTTGTGATCTTCAGTCGTCGTAGTCTTCCAGCCAGCCTGCGGTGTTCATTGCTTTGGAGATGTAATTCAAAATTATCTTATTTAACCTGAGTTTCTTTTCATTTTGAGAAGGTGTCCATAAAATTGTAGTTTCCCTTTTTATTGTATCTCTAATGTTCTATGGTCTTCATTTTTCCTCTTCATCCAAATATGTTTATTGACTTCTCAAAATTTACCTTTCTATTGTACACGTATAAGGTAGGGATATGGGTGCAATATAGGGCCAATTTCCTTCTTCTCCTTTGGTGCAACGTTAGGCATTCTGATCCACATAGTACCTGTGGTTTATTACAGGTGTGTGGTGCCTGATTTTGCCTGGAATGCAATCTACCTTTTATTCAAACGGGTTTATGAAAGTTTATAAGTCATTTCCATCTTTTTCAGCCTCTCCTTGCAGGTTGTGTCATCGTGTCCATTTGATTAGATCCAATCTCCCAACTATTTAAATTTATCAACTCTGACAATTTGTCCATGCTGTGTTATTATGTAGGCCTACTTTACTCTGAAGTGTCTGTGCTCAGTGTATTTTGTTTTATCACACGAAATTTGAAGACCAGTTTCTATTGCTATTTCCTATAGAGCTTGTACTATTATTTGTGCCTGTAATATGCTATGTCATCAGCAAAAAGAAGGCATTTCATCTCAAATCTTCCTCTTCCTTGTCTCAAATGGATGCCTTCGATGTCTTTCTCGTGTAATGCATTTTTTCACTTCCTATTGACTTTTAAATACCAAATTGAAGAGAACTGCTGAAAATCCGTCACCTTGCCGAACTCAAGTCTTGAGATCTGAAATTTCGTTTAGAAATTTAACTGTTGATGTTTGTTTTATCTGTGTTTGTTCAACCAGAATTCTAGTTTTCATCTATCCCTAATTCCCGTAGTGCCAGAAATAGCGTCTGTCTGTCTATTGAGCCAAAGTTTTTTAAGTAAATAAAATTAACGTCTGTGCTGAAATATCGTTCTGATTCTAAGGATTGTTTTAAGACTGAAAATCGGTCTGGGCGATGTCTAAAAATCAAAATAAACACTAGAGCGCTGACAGGCCTTGGCCAACCATGCAACAGCTGCTCAGTCCGGAGCCCTGCAGATTATGTAACACATGATCAGTGCAAAGAATTCTCTCTGTCGTCATTCTTGGTTTTATAGACCGGGGTTAGATAGCTCCTCTGTTGTAATCTCGTAGGCTGAGTGGAACTCGAACCAATCCTCAAGTCCAGGTAAAGATCCCTGGTGATGGTGGTGATTATTGTTTTTAGAGGAAGTACAACTAGCCAACCATCCTCTATATAACGCTAATCAAAGGGGAAAAATGGAAGGGATCCGACACTTCGAAAAATGAAGATATCGGCTAAAGAAAGACAAGGGCCACGAAGGGCGTGAAAATGAAAGACTCCCTAGCCCTCGCAAACCTAACAGCGTCGGGGTCGGAAAAGAACAAGAGTTGACCAAGGAAGGTTGGACAGGACAGATGAAAGTGAGAAGTCTGGCACAAGTAAGTGCAAGTAATGCCAGGATTCAGCTAAGGGCCCCGTGGTCGCCAACAAACGCTCCAAAGTTCAGAGACCCTGGGCCCCCCTTTAGTCGCCTCTTACGACAGGCAGAGGATACCGTGGGTGTTATTCTACCGCCCCCACCCACAGGGGGTGTAAAGATCCCTGCCCTGGTCGGGAATCGAACCCGGTGCCTCCGGGTGAGAGGCTGGCACGCCATCCCTAGACCACGGGGCCGGCCCTCTGGACAATATCTACCTTTTGTAAAGACGGCTCGGTAATTTGTTCTGTTTCTTCTTATAGATTGCTTAACACTGTTTTGAGAGAATTTTGTAAGCTATTGGATGTATGGAAACATCTCTATAAATTTAGACTTGAAATTTACAGAGAATGCCTTTCATTAATTCACTTTCACACATACGAATGGTAAAGCGAACGACGGGAGCTGCAATATTCTCGTCATCGGCTAATATAAACCACCCCACTCCTTATATTGCCTGCTATGTCTCATTGTTGTTGTATGAGTCATCGGTCCGTAGACTGGCTTGATGTAACTCTCCATGCCATGCTATCCTGTGCTAACCTTTTCATTACGTAACTACTACAACCTACATCTGCTCTAATCTGCTTGTCATGTTCATACATTGGTCTATCTTTACCGTTCTTACCGTCTACGCTTCCCTCAAAAACTGAGCAAGTCCTGCATGTCTTAAAATGTTTCCTACCATTCTATAACTTCTTCTCATCAAAATCAGCCAAATCGATCCCCTCTAACCAATTCGATTCAGTATCTCTTCATTCGTAATTCGATCTGCCCATCTCACGTTCAGTATTCTTCTGTAGCCCCACATTTCAATAGCTTCTATTCTCCTTCTTCTGAGCTATACTGCTAATAATAAGAGTTGGCGTCTGACATTTCTTAGAGGGAGGTCCGTTTACTACTTGCCGAGGCGGGATAAAGGAAGTGGCTGTGTGGTTGCCATGGAAACGAGGGTGGGGCGACTGCGGTTGCCATGGAGATAACACTTCAGGGCAGCTCGTCTTGCTGGGAGTTGCCAAACCTGTCACTGTCACTGATAAGAACCTGATTGTTTGTATAAGAGTGATCGCAAATGGGACGACACCGCCTGGCCAGGTAGTCTACAACAGATCACAGCGGCCAGAATGAAGGAGGGAACAAGTGAGCCGGAAGCGAGGGGTAAGAGTATGTAGAAAGGAATGCTGGAATATGGCAACATCATGAAGTGGCACGTGCAGTGCTCCTCCCTCCAACCTTACCTGTCAGACACCAACTCTTATTATTAGCAGTATAGTTATCGTCCAAGTTTCACTTCCATACAATGCCACGCTCCAGACGAAATTCTTCACAAACATCATTATGGCACCGCTATCAGTTGTTTTTAATAACCGCATTACCGTTGGTTGGTGCTATTTGAGGATCCAACCATCATTTGGGATGAAGATTTAACAGATGGACGTTCATTGCATGTCGTGAGAAGATACTGAAATGGGGACATCTAGGGTCTCTAAATTATGGAGATCTGGTGGGCGAACACCAAACCCCTAGCTTTGTCTGTTAATACTTCTACTTGCATATGCCACGCTACTCACTGTCATTCTTTCCATCCCACTTCCCTTACTCTACTCTTATTCTCTTCCGACCTTAATTGTAACCTATTAGGTTTGCGAAGCCTAAGGAGTCTTTCATTTTCACTCTCTTATTGGCCCTTTCCTTTCTTTCTCAATCTTCGAAGGGTCGGACATGTTCCATTTCTTCCTCTAATGAGTGTTAAGAGAAAATGGTTGTCAAGCCGTACCTCCCCTTAAAACAATAATAACTGGGGTAGTTGGCCGTGCGGTTAGGGGCGCGCAGCTGTGAGCTTGGATCGGGGAGTTGGTGGATTCGAACCCCTCTGTGGGCAGCCCTGAAGATGGTTTTCCGTGACTTCCTACCACGGGGCCCTTAGCTGAGCCTTGGCATTGCTTCCACTTACTTGTGCCAGGCTCCTCACTTTCATCTATCCTATTCTCTCCTATCCGACCTCCCTTGGTCAACTCTTGTTCTTTTCCGACCCCGACGGTATTACGTATGGAGGCGTAGGGAGTATTTCATTTTCACGCCCTTCGTGGCCCTGGTCTTCCTTTTGCCGATACCTTCATTTTTCGAAGTGTTGGATCCCTTCCTTTTTCATCTCTGATTAGTGTTATATAGAGGATGGTTGCCTAGTTGTATTTCCTCTTTAAACAGTAATCACCACCACCACCACCATCGGAAGACACTGACTATGGTCTTACTGTAAAACCATGGAAATCCATCTTCAGTTGGTTCCTCCGGGGTTTCAAATCCATCATGTCACGAATGCAGGCACAAATATTCATGTGACCAACTCGTTGGACCGTAGAGAGTGATAAATGATACGCAGTTTACTACAGTCAAAACTATGGTGGAAAAGAGTGATAATAATTAACTATGAAACGAAATACCACGCGAAATACAATAGAGTAGAGAACATGATTTAGTGAAAATTTTGAAACGGGTAAATTTATACTTATTACTTGAACAACCTCACAACTTTTCACGGAACGATATACTTAGTCACAACATCCCAAACAACGGGAATGATAATAGTAATCTATTTGTTTTTTATTACAATGGATTTTGATGTATTGACTAGAAGAAGTAGCGTTTACTATTTCTAATAAAATATAACTTCAAATGCTAATTCTCGTGATCAGGAATTAATAACTGATGAAGACAAACTTAAAAAGTAGTATTCCAAATAAAACTGAGGAAGTAGTTTCCCATTGGATTAATGACAGTGGAATTTATGAAGACTGATAAGAGTCGTAGAGATCCATCGATTGAACTCTTCCGGTCATTTCCGGAGCACGCAGACTCCGTCCACGAACACTGAGCAAGAACACGCGAGCACGCTAGCAGCCTCCTGGAAAGGAAATTGCAAGCATTATGAAGGAGTTCCCAGTTGGAACAATTTGTGCCAGTTATATCTCACGGCAGCTTTACTGCTTGACAGATGCCGCGTTATCTGTGTCTGAGATGGTAATTCCTCTGGTATGATACGTTCCAACAAATAAGAAGTTAAAATATTACACCGTATTGGAGAACAGGAAATTATATATGACAACGTGACGGCATTTTCATAAAAACTAATATAATCTAAGATTCCTCTCCAGAGTGCCAGTGTGTGAACCATTTTTTTAATTATCTTCACTTCTTAATCTCTCCGATAAAACATACGATATAAGAAAATTAGAAAAGGATTTTTAGAAAGTTTTAAATTTCGCAATGGATAAATTTTAAAATATAGGCAATCAAAGGACTGCAATTCGTATCATATTCCCCCTCTGAGGACATCGAGACCTCGAAGTCTTTGTGAAGGCTTACGTACTTGTCGATCCCGGGGGCTATGCCACCTCAGGGTCATCCATGCTGAATTCGCCTCGGAGAAGAGCGAGACCATGAAGGTGTCCCCTGCGTTGTCTAAGAAGGCTCGGTGTTCTCTTCATAAGTTTAATACCTTCCTCTCCTATACAAAACACATTAAATTTCAATCCTCTTTGTGTAGCCAGCCTCTGCCTCAGTGTGTGTGTGAATAAGCCTGTGGGTGAGGCACAGAAGACATACAAAGTCTCCCATTCCGCGTCTGTCGTACAAGGCGATTAAAAGAGGATCCGAGATACTTTTAACTTTGGTTGGCAACCACGGGACCTCGGACAATGTTTCCATTCATTTCTTCCAGGCTTCTCACTAGTATTTCCCTGTCTGATCTTCCTTGCTCAACTCTTGTTTTCTTCCGAACCCAACGGTATTAGGTTTGCGGGCCCAATTCTGTTGTCGTCCTCTTTCCTTTGTCAATACGCTCACTCATTTTTTCTTTCCTCTGATGACTGTTAAGAGGGAATTTAGGCAATTTTGGTGCAATATCACTGACCGAGATAGTACTAGAGGTTGGTGGTGGTGGTGATTATTGTTTTAAGGGGAAGTACAACTTGGCAAGCATCCTCTATATAACACTAATCAAAGAGAAAAATGGAAGGGATCTGACACTTCGAAAAATGAAGGTATCGGCCAAAGAAAGACAAGGGCCACAAAGTGCCTGAAAATGAAAGACTCCCCAGCCCCCGGAGACCTAATAGCGTTGGGGTCGGAAAAGAACAATAGTTGACCAAGTGAGGTCGGGTAGGATAGATGAAAATGAGGAGCCTGGCACAAGTAAGTGGAAGCAATGCCAGGAATGAGCTAAGGGCCCCGTGGTCGCCAACCCACGCTCCAAAGTTCAGAACTTCTGATCCCCTATTAGTCGCCTCTTACGACAGGCAGGGGATACCGTGGGTGTTATTCTACCGTCCCCACCCACAGGGAATCTACCGGTTGGAGTGGATTCGAAAGTTAAGCAGGTTCCATTTCAAATTTCGGAATGGTCTATGGTTTTCAATTTCAAGTTCGGAAATAATGCTTTCCCAAAGACTACCAAACCAAACCAAACCAAACCCCATGGCACTACAGCCCTTAAGGGCCTTGGCCTACCAAGCGACCGCTGCTCAGCCTAAAGGCCTGCAGATTACGAGGTGTCGTGTGGTCAGCACAACGAATCCTCTCGGCCGTTATTCCCAAAGACTACGCCATGTTATTTTCAATACTTCCTGCTCTAATGAGGCACGCTCAAAAGTTAAGAGCCCCTGGGGCCCTTTTAGTCTCCTGTTACGACAGTCAGGGGATACCGTGGGTGCTATTCTACCGACCCCACCCAGAGGGGTGAGCTCATTGGAGGATGGTTCGGCTCCATGGCTAAATGGTTAGCGTGCTGGCCTTTGGCCACCGGGGTCCCGGGTTCGATTCCAGGCAGGGCCGGAATTTTAACCATAATTGGTTAATTTCGCTGACACGGGGGCTGAGTGTATGTGTCGTCTTCATCATCATTTCATCCTCATCACGACGCGCAGGTCCCCTACGGGTGTCAAATCAAAAGACCTACATCTGGCAAGCCGAACTTGTCCTCGGACACTCGCAGCACTAAAAGCCATACGCCATTTCATTTCATTGGAGGATGGAGTGGAAGTCCGTTGTATTTTCCGATGAAAGCCGGTTCTGCCTTGGTGCAAGTCAAGCCGTGTGTTGGTTAGGAGGAGGAGACCAGGCATTCCACCGTCTGCGCCGTCGACGCACTGGACCTATACCGGGATTTCGGTCTAGGGAGCAATTTCCTATGATAGCAGGAGCACGCTCGTGGTTATCCCATGTGGATTGGCGACCACGGAGCCCTCGGCTGAGTCCTGGCATTGCTTCCACTTGTACCAGGCTCCTCACTCTCATCTATCTTATCCGACCTCCCATGGTCAACTCTTGTTCTTTTACGACCCTGACGGTAATAGAGCACTCAAGGCCTAGGGAGACTTCCATTTTCAAGCCCTTCGTGGTCCTTTTATTCCTTTAGCCGATACCTTCATTTTTCGAAGTGTCGGATCCCTTCCATTTTTTTAATCTCTGATTAGTGTTATATAGAGGATGCTTGTCTAGTTGTACTTCCTCTTAACCTTCCCTTAGGCGCATGGATGATACCTGTCATCCCGTGTTTATAATATATAGAATGCAATAATTTGGGTAACTGAAATCGTGTTTTACGAGTAGTTTATTGATCAACAGCCGCCTAATAGACTGTAAAACAACTCTCTCATCATTAGGAACGCAAACCCAGATGACCAAAATTGAATCGTTACATGCCAATACCCCTGATCAGAAATACGCTGATCTTATCAAGCATTTTTCCAATCTACTCAGAAAGAAATGTGACACATTACATTGTAACAGTTGGATACCCGGTTGCAGCTAAGGCAAGACAATTACCGCCAAAACAGTTCACAGTTGCCAAATCTGAGTTTCTACTAATGGTTGATATGGGATTATGCCAACCCTCAGATCCCTGGGCTACTCCTCTACACCTGGTACCAAAGAAAGACGGATCTTAGCGTCCATACGGGGATAATCGGGCTTTGAACAACATAACCCAACCCGACAGGTATCCAATACCTAGCGTACAAAATTTGAACATACAAGTGGATGGCAAGAAAATATTTTCTAAAACTGATCTTATTCGCGCATACCACCACATACCTGTTCATCCAAATGATGTGCCACAAAAACAGCTGTGATCACACCTTTTCGTCTCTACGAATTTTTACTCCTCCCATTCGGATCAAGGAATGCAGCACAATCGTTTCAGAGATTTATTAATTCCGCGCTTCAAGAACTACCCTTTCTCTCTTGCTACATTGACGATATTTGAATTGCTTTTACAGATGAGAAGGAACACGAACGCCCCCTATATCCACTTTTTGAGTGCCTCAACCAATTCAATATTAATATCAACACAAGCAAGTTGTCCGACTCGTTGGCTGAACGGTCAGCGTACTGGCCTTCGGTTCAGAGGGTCCCGGGTTCGATTCCCGGCCGGGTCGGGGATTTTAACCTTAATTGGTTAATTCCAATGGCACGGGGGCTGGGTGTATGTGTTGTCATCATCATTTCATCCTCATCACGACGCGCAGGTCGCCTACGGGAGTCAAATAGAAAGACCTGCACCTGGCGAGCCGAACCCGTCTTGGGATATCCCGGCACGAAAAGCCATACGACATTTCATTTCATCACAAGCAAGTGCCTCTTCGTGTTGTCAGAAGTACCCTTTCTTGGTATAGTCCATTTCAGACAGAATACAGACCATCTTAGACTACCCACTCCCCGAAACAATCCAAGATTTACGACGGTTTCTCGGTCTTATCAACTTCTATAGACGTACTATTCCGAATGCAGCAGCAATGCAAGCCAAGCTCTTCGATCTCACTAACGGTGCCATAAACAACGACAAAAGACGAATAAATTGGAATGATGATATTCAAAAATATATTTAACCACCTAAATACTAGCATAATATATAAACCACACTACTAGCGCATCCATCTCATGATTAACCCATGCTTTTAATGGCAGATGCACCTTATTTTGATCTAGGAGCCCCGCTTCATCAAGTTCGACAGGATTCTATAGAAAACTAGCATTCTTTTCAAGAAAGCTTAACAGCTTCCAAAGGAACTATTGCACATAATGACAATCACTTGCTACGTATGCTGCCATTAACCATTTCCAGTATATGCTAGAAGGAAGACAATTTCCTATCTACACAGATCATAAACCTCTGACATGTTCGGACAACGATCGGAGAAAGCAACACCTAGACAATTACGACACATGGAATTCAAAGGACAGTTCATCACGGACATAAGATATGTTGAAGGAAAAAACGCCTCTGCTGATTCCTGCTCTAGGATTCCCGCAGCTAATGGAGGAGACCGCCACAGCTAAGTCCACTGACGATGAACTGCATGAACTACAGCAGTTGCAACAAGCAACCACCTGTTTCTTACAGTTCCAAACCTTAACATTAGTCAACAACCTTCAACTAATCTGTAACAAGTCACAGGAAAGGCTTAGACCCTACATCCCTCCAAAATTCCGTCACTTACATTTTTCTCTAAACGAGATGCGACAACGCTGGGTCGATCGGTGTGCTCTTGGTCCTCCACTTTCCACAGATTGCTTCTTTCTTATTAAAAATTAATAACGTAATTTGATGGGCACGTCTTCTCGTGTTCACGGCAATTTTACGGGTACGTCCTGATGACAATAAGGAAATTACGAAGTTTGTAATTCCTTTCTATGTATAACCCATTAGCGTGACATGGCGTAATACATTAGTCTTTCCCGAAACATAATAGTTCCAATTTTCAATGTCACAATGCTGGTTTATTTGAGATTTCTTATTTTTCCTTTGCTTTGCAGAAGGACGGGATCGGACTTACAGGTACGTTTGAATTTGTCGCTCCTTTAAAAACTGTCTTAAAATATGAATCAATGGATGTGCTCAGTAAAATTCCCTTTTGAAATGTTGGTGAAATGGCTCTGTGCCATTAGTAGTTCTGAGGCTGTTTTCATTTGGAGGTTGTGCCCAAAGGCTTGGCGAGAATTGACTCTCATCACTTACGTAGTTTTCCAAGTTGTAATCTGGAAATGCATTAGCTAGGAAAGTATTGGAAGCAGTACAGTGATTTTTACAAATGCATCAGACACCTGTTCTGGATGTAAATATGATAAACCGAAAAACTTATTTAACCATTTTCCCATGTCCGAATATTTATCTATATACCCTTGTTTCATTCCTATTTGAACTATTTTTTGGAACCAAGATTGCCCGAGGTGAAAATTACATCATTTTAGAGATGAATCGGGAAAGCAATATTATGTAATAATTTGATGAATACTGATAAATAAAATCATGAATATATATATTACTCAAAAACTTAATAAAATTAATAAACATAATGAACCGAAATGTCCGTAGTATGAGCGCCAGAGTTCACCAGAATGGATCCCTCGAATTTTGATAGAGCATGATAAACTTTATATCCCAGGGCGTGTACATAATGCTGCGTACTGGTACATCTACCGCAGGCCTTACCAAACCTCCTGAAAACGACTAAATAGGTAGGAACTGCACCTAGGTTCATCAATAACTCCACTGATTCTAAAATAGCTTACTATATTCTTAACAAAATCCGTGCATGAGCACCTCATCAACATACATAATTATACAACACATCAAATATTGCTGGAAGACTCCATATTTACAACAACAATAATGAAAAGAGTGGGAAAACGAAAGCGAGAACTAAGCTACCATTTGTAGATAGTCCGATGAACAATGTACATGTATGAAGATAAATACCGTTCACTGTCTCTATATCAATTCGACTTACCGATTCTCATAATCGGCAGTTATCACATCGCACAGATACTGTACCTTGTAATACCGTGTTCACATATTTTAACACTTGTAAAGATATATACATTTTAGTAACACACGCTTGTCGATCCTCAACATAATTTATGGGAAGTCCGAGATAGCTTTCACCAACATATAATGCCAGACCTCCACAAGTACAACAACACTTAATGCGTACGCCCTCCACAATTTGTTGATCAGCCACTTTCCACGAACATAACAAGACTACGCTCCACGAACGTTTGAAGTCCAGTCCATTGCAGCCGTGTCACTCCAGTACTGTGTATCAGCACCACTTCCTTCCCGTACAGTGTGTCAGTTGTGGTTCTCTTCTGTAGTTGTAGTAGTTTTCCTTCTCGTTCCTTTACAATGTCACCGGTTGCCGCCGTATGATCAACCTTTATAGACATCAACATCCCTCTCCTCTCAGATGATACGTCTGGATTGGTGCTTGCCAGCCAATCATGAGTGATCTCTAGTCAAGACCAAGCCCTGAACTTCTTCTTCCTCCCAAGACAATAACAAACTCTGGGGTTTATTACATGAGTCAACGAACTTCCCTAATACAACAACAAGCTCATCTCATCAGGCTGGGATATATACATGACTAATAGAACTTCCCGACGACAACAACAAATACATCTCATAAGACACTGGGGTAGCCACATGACTCATCCAAATTACCATAGTTATTAAAGCAATGTTTTCCCACTCGTGTAAAGCAAATTACTCATACCTACATATATGGATATCTTCCAGCATACAAATATAAATGGCAAAATATACAAATGAAATACTGATAATAATAATGATAATAATAACAATAATAATAATAATAAATCGAATACTGACAATAATATCTCTAACTTCTATATATAATTCGGGGGTGTGATATATGTACTATCACAATTAATAGCTCTGTGCACTGCAACTTCAAAATCTAAAATTCTTGTTGACGGATTACAAAGCACCCGTTGCATAATGTGCAAATTAGTCTCCGCATGGTTTCGTAACACTTTTGCACTGCAGTAAACATTAAACAATAAACAATTAACCCACCTCAGAGAACACATGATTCATATAGGGTTGCTTGAAATGTTTCGCACACGTATAAAACGTCTGCTGAACAGTATTTAACTGTTTGAACATAAATACTGCAAATTACTTTTACATGTAAAAAAGGCAGGTACATAAATCAGTCTACATGGTCAAATTTTTCGCGTTCATTTGTTTGTATAGATGCATTACGTAACTCCTCTAATGCCTCTTGTACTGATCTAGGAGCTACTGTTACGTACTTTTTTCTGGTTCTGTACATTGCTAAACGATTGTTCTCAAAATTATCTATTTGTAGAGATAAAATACTAGCATTAGTACCATTTGACAATGATTGACAATTTATTTGGTGGCAATGTGAATTTTCTGCATGGTTTTCGTTAACATTTAATACGAGCTTTATGTACTTCCATTTTTATTATTATTATTATTATTAACAAATACATCGCAAATGGGAAATATCTCGGTGGCAATGGTCTTTTACAGTATTGTAACAATAAAGTTTACATAATTACCCAACAACAAAAACAAACAAACAAGAGTACAACAAGCAATTTCATGGAAAGAAAATATTACACGGAATACTACTAGTTAAACTTTCTAAATCGAGCGTCATTATATACAAATTCAGACACACCTTAAGTATTTGCAATACTTAACACTACGACTTACAATACTATAGGTTGAACTTACTACTAGCTTAACACTACAAGTGATGATAAAGTAAAGTTAGAAACATAACTACGCAACAACTACAACAACACGAGTACAAAAAGCAATTCCATGGAAAAAATAATTACAAGAATTACCACTAGTTTAACATTCTAAATCCAGTATCATCATATTATACAATTTTATACACAACTTAATTATTTCCAGTACTCAACACTATGGTTTACAATATTATAGGTTGAGCTTACTACTAGCTTAACATTACAAGTGATAATAAAGTAAGGGTAAAACATAATTACCTAACAACAACAACAAGAGTACAACAAGCAAATCCCTGGAAAGAAAATATTACAAGAAATACTGCTAGTTTAAATCATGTAATGGCGAATGTATACCGTATGTTCACCTATTTCACCGTAAATTTTAGTAACCTCACAATTTGTTTCGAGCTTTGCACAACACTTTTTTACTGCACATCTCCATGATTTAACTCATGACTGCATGTCTCGTTAACATTTGTAGTTAAAGTTACGGAAGAATATACACTATGCACCACGATTAGTGACAGATCTGATGTAGTCCATATGGGTAACTGACCTGCCACACCACGACGTAATGTATTACCATAGCGTATTCGCTATGGTATTAATAATTGCCGATTGTGTACATCGCTGCGCTCCTATAGAGCATCCAGAGTTAAGAAAAAAACTACAGGCCTTATGGGCTTGCTGTCTTCCACTGGTGCCATATTAGCTCACTCATCGCGGCTCGGTCACTGCTTGTGAAATACAGCGATGACATAAAATTATACATCATTTGGTTCAGCTGTTTCAAGACTGTGTAGTAGATATAATAATAATAATAATAATAATAATAATAATAATAATAATAATAATAATAATAATTGTACCGGGCGGTACACCTCCACGCCGCTAATTCAAAAGGTGCGCCAGTTGAAACTCCTCTGCTGGAGGAAACCTGAACTTTATTGACGGTATTAATTTTCTACTTTCTCAGAAAATGTCACTACCTGTAAATTTCGGAGTTTTAGAACTGTGTCATTTTTGATGTGTTTTTGTTTTGCTTGAAGTAAGAAGTGTGAACTTTCTCTTCTAGAGGACACTACTGAAGAACTACAATAGTGCACCCTAGTGCGAAGAAAAAGAACTGTTCTTTGGAGAAATTTTTATTTCAAAAGTTTCTTTCTTGTTAAATTTCCTTCTGTTATGGTTTAAGTTGGCTGTATACCCCTCTCTTTCTCCTTGTTTTGTATTCAACCAATCCCGAATTTCTTAACTTAATTTTCCACCAATAATGTGTTTCTTCTTCATCTTGTGTAGGGGTTTCTCTTTATTCTCCAATAAAGTGATTGTGGGCGGGTGTTCTCATTCCCCTAACGCCTAGAACCTTCCGCGAGAGTATATAAACTGCTGATTTTAGGGTCTCTGCGCCACTTCTGTTCCATCTTTCAGTGTGTAAAGTACATAGCAGGGGGCGGGAAGCGCCTCTTTCTTCGGCAGCGGTCAACAACAAGGTAATGGCCAATTAATATCTTCTTTCTTTGCTAGCTCAGCAGTTTAACTCTCGGGGCGGGTCCGAAGTTTTTCCGTTATGTAACCTTCCTTAAAAATGTAAAGAATCTGGTATCTATTTTACCTTTTAAACTACGTATTGGGATAGAGAGTGCTTAACCCTCTCGATCTCCCACTCATATTGTTTTGAGGTGAACTTTTTTCTCAACCTATTCTTCCTTAACATTATGTAAATTTGTTTCTTTTCTAAAGTCACCTCCGTAGTATGGGATTAGCCCTTACATCAGTGGCCTAAGAGCCAAATTAGGTTTTAAAAACAAAGTGTATTAGGAGTGCCGATCGCCTCCTCTCAAATTGTTATTTTGGAGGTCATGTAATCAACCTTCTTTTCATTTAATAGACCTCAGTAGGTTGGGTATTTTACCCCTGTGTCTATGTCCGGTGAGGACAACTCGAAGGTGGAGTTTGGTGTGGCCTTTGAGAGGCTTAAAGTTGAGAGCGAGTGGCTCTTTTTGAAAATTGAGTGTTGTATGCCTCGTGGAGGCTTTTCAGTGTAATTTGGAGCAAGGGCTCCTAGGCATGAATGGGGTTTTCTGCCCCTCTGTTGAAACTTGTGTTTGGGGTAAAACTGAGCTGATTGCCCAAGCATTGTGAAGTCAGGGCGCGAAGCCCAAATCCTGTAAATATTGTAACTACCCTTTTGACTTGCTACTTCGTACCTGCCATGCTTGTTATTTCCTTATTTTGAAAAGAAAATATAACCTTGTTAAATTTTAAATTAATTTTACTTTCGTAGCTTGAGACCCGTTCACACCCGCACCTTCTTTCACCTCTACCTACCACGGAAAGCTCCGTAACAATAATAATAATAATAATAATAATAATAATAATAATAATAATAATAATAATAATAATAATAATAATAATATAAATGACCTGTTACCTCAATCTCCATTATCTCTATTAATGAAATTACAGTTATGAAATTTCGTTTTGCCATAACGTTTCTAAGGATATCAGCCCACTGACTGTATCATTCGAAGTAGAGTAAGAGTTTGACTATGTAGGGATGTGAACTAAATAATAATAAAAGCAAAGTCATCTCCGTACAGGCCATGAAGGCCCTTGGAGGGGTGGAAAGTAAAGGCTTCCACTATCCGCAACCTCGGCACTTGATGGGGTAGTTTGGTTAGCTCTACGCCCGGCCGCCTTTGACCCCAGGAATTAACCTGGTACTCAGTTTCGGTGTAGGCTGAGTGAACCTCAGGGCCATGTGCACCTCTGGAAGTGGAAATCTAGTTTCTTAAATTTTTACGACTTCCTAATGAGGATTCGAACCTACGTCCTTCCGGGCGAACCGAGCACACCTTTACTGCCTCGGCCAGACTAAATAATAATACCGGTAACATAAATAATAACATATGAGATAGTTTCATGATCGTTGTTTTGCTTTAAGAGAGCGCAGTGCTGAGTTTATTAGCCCCCAGAATCATTTCACTGGGCAAATACAGCATGGTTACAACACAGGAAGCTCCGTTGAGGCTTGATGACGGCGAGATATCTCTATCTCGGTGATGTATCCTACAGCTCATTGCAGATAAATTTACTCGTAACTGACAACAGATGCAAGGGCTTCGTCTTTATCGCAAAATACGATAACTTAAAATATTTTCTTCCGCAACATACAATACAGAATGCCGAATGACCTATTCGTATGAGAACGCGAAAACACACAAGCACAGATAGGAAAATACAGTAAAATAAAAATATAATTTTACAATAAATCCATCAACTGTTCTTGTAGCCTCCGTGGCTCAGGCGGCAGCGCGCCGGCTTCTCACCGCTGAGTTCCGTGTTTCAAATCCCGGTCACTCCATGTGAGATTTGTGCTGGACAAAGCGGAGGCGGGACAGGTTTTTCTCCGGGTACTCCGGTTACTCCGGTTTTCCCTGCCACATTATCCACTATCATTTAATTTCATCTATAAGGCATTAATCATTGCCCCAGAGGAGTGCGACAGGCTTCGGCAGCCGGCACAATTCCTATTTTCGCCGCTCGATGGGGTTTCATTCATTCCATTCTTGACCCGGTCGAATGACTGGAAACAGGCTGTGGATTTTCGTTTTATTACTGTTCTTACCTTGTCAGCAATGTACAGATTTCAAGGCAGAGGTGGAATGTTCATCTCTTCCATTACACACTGCTTGAGGAATCTTCGTCTGAAGATTCACCGAGGTGGACGATAATGGGTTCGATGTCGTCCTGAATTTCATCAGCCTTCCACATATCGTCTTCAGTTTTCTTAACGTGATTCACATAATTCCTCCAGTTATCAGGTGTGATACACGCTAAACTCAGGGCCGTTGATTGGCTTAACATAATCATTTCGGGTGTACTTGGGCTGAGTGGCTCAGACGGTTAAGGCGCTGGCCTTCTGACCCCAAGTGGGCAGGTTCGATCCTGGCTCAGTCCGGTGGAATATGAAGGTTCTAAAATACATCAGCCTCGTGTCAGTAGATTTACTGGCACGTAAAAGAACTCCTGCGGGACTAAATTCCGGCACTTCGATGTCACCGAAAACTGTAAAAATGTAGTTAGTGTTACATAAAGCCAATAACATTATTATTTCGGATGTATATCCCTTTCATTGGGTGCTGAATATAAGAAATTGTCCACCACTTCAAAACTGAGGCGAGAAATTCTGTTTCATAGTTCTCATGAGAGCGAATAAAGTGAGGAATTGCGCACCGTAATTCATTTGAAACATTCAAAGTGATGTTATAAATATCATTTTAACAGTTTTATCTTGTATTTTCATCTATCCAGCGTAGTGTAATCTAAGAGCAAACGTTAGTTGACTGATTGAAATTTCTAAATAATCAGCTTGTTGTTCTTTTCTAGTAGAAACTTCGGCTGCCATGCTTTTTTGAATATTACGGTCTGAGGATTAGACAAATACTTTAGTATTTGAATTGCAGTCGGCCTTGGTTCAATCAAGACCTACTACAATATCTCAGTTCACGGCCGACTTGACGCGTCGCTCTAGCTAGCTCCTTACCGGCCTTGACAATCGGGTCCACGCACTGTAATCGGAGTAGTTACACAGCTCGACACGTAGCGCAAGCGGCCTATCTATTTCCGGTAGAAATGCATACTTCTTTATGGAAAAGATATTGACTTTGATTGCCGATTTATCGTTATTTAGTGTTATGGAGAATGTTACATAGGTTAATACTGTTAAAATGATTAATCCTAAAGGTTACTTTCGTTTATGTTTGCCAAAATAATGTCGTGAAATGAAACTGCGGAGAGATGGAGTAGTCCAGCTGACGTTCCATAACTTGAGGAATAATAGTAATCGCTTTTATTATCATGGCATTTAGATACATAGTAGAACTTACCACAATACTTTTGTCTTCTGATGTTAATCTTGAGATTAAGAGTCATTGTTCAATTAGAGTTTTAAAATTCTTCAAGTGCTGCTCTCAAGAAGGGGACTCGACAAAAAATAAAAGTCTTACTTTTTTCTATATTCGTTGTATGGATAACATAAATATTATGACTCAAACATATTTAAATTTTTAACACATTAATGACGAGCTACGTTAATTAACGTAGTTTCGTATTGGTGCGCGGGCGACCGGCTACGTAAATTAACGTTTTCGCACATTGCTTCATTCGTGAGTGATTTTATCCTCTGCGCCGTTTATTAATCGAAATATTTCGTGTTGTTTACAAACTTAAGTCTTTGTTGATCGGAATTTAGATAGATATATTCTCCCCTTGACAATGTTTTCGGCACAGAAAGTGTGGTTTCATAACACTCAGTCCCGCGTGACCGAGTGAATTGTCAGGTGACAGCATGGCGCGCCGTAGCAAAGACAGCTTGAACGGTGATGAAATATTTGGAGAATTGCATGCTGATAGTTTATCTGATGTCCCTAGTGATTGCGAAAGTATAAGTACCGGTATCAGTGATTGTGAAGATGTGTGTCCGTCAACATCAAAATATACGCGCGAAAGTGAAAGTGCGACATTCAGTTCAGACGAGTCTGTTGACGGCGACAGTAATACGAGTGAAGATGCCAGTGATAGTAGTAACAGTGAGGTTAATGGATGGACAAATAAGGATGAAAACAGAGTCCTAAAATCATTTACAGGTTTTACGGACGTCACGTATACGCCAGTAATTCCGCGAGTATCACGGATGTAGTAGATCATTTCCTAGGCACAAGCGCAGCTGTTTCACGCAATACCACACTAACAGCAAGTACTAGAATCACTGGTAAGTTTCAATAATTTATTTCATGTCATTTAAAAGTTACATGTATTTATATTTCATCCAACTTATGCTAGGTATGCTTCTGTTGCCGGTCCACAGGAAAGAATGGAGAAGCGCGCGCCCGGACAACAATGTGTTAATTTATATATATATATATAAATTCAGATTACATTTCATTCATACCTTGCACGAGAATTATAAATACCGGGCGAGATGGCCATACGGATAGGGGCGCGCAGCTGTGAGCTTGCATCCGGGAGATAGTGGGTTCGAACCCCACTGTCGGCAGCCCTGAAGATGATTTTTTGTCGTTTCCCATTTTCAGATCAGGCTGTACTTTAATTAAGGCGACGGACACTTCCTTCCCACTCCTATCCCTTTCCTATCCCACCGTCGCCATAAGACCTATCGGGTCGGAGCGACGTAAAACAAATAAAAAAGAAGAATTTTAAATAAATATTCAGTGAGAGGAGCGTATTTTTATTAAATACATTGTAAACTGTTCATTGCTTAGGTAACAACACTTCATACGTTGCCCTTACCATCATAACGGTAATGGTTTTTACTTCTCTGTGTTAAAGTGTTAAAAGTTCAGATTATGTTGGATAAAAATCTGTTGTGTTGCTGTACGACTCCGCCTCAAGGATTATTCAATAAAAGAAAATTAAGGGGTAAAGAATACCCGATTAGCGTGATTAGCTGTCATCCCCGGAGGTTTGGATTCAATTCCTGGTCCTGCCACGGAATTTCCAAACTGGTACGAAGGCTGGAACTGGGTCCACTCAGCCTTGGGAGGACAACTGAGTAGAGGGGGGGATCGATTCTCACCTCAAGCATCCTCGAAGTGGTTTTCCATAGTTTCCCACTTCTCCAGGCAAATGCGGGGATGGTACCTAACTTACGGCCACGGCCGCTTCCTTCCCTCTTCCTTGTCTATCCCTACCAATATTCCCATCCCCAACACGAGGCCCCTGTTTAGCATAGCAGTTGCGGCCTCCTGGGCGAGGTACTGCTCATCCTTCCCAGTTGTATCCCTGACCCGAAGTCTCACGCTCCAAGACACTACCCTTGACGTGACTGGGCGAGTTGGCCGTGTGGTTAGGGGCGCGCAGCTGTGAGGTTGCATCCGGGAGATAGCGGGTTCGAACCCCACTGTCGTCAGCCCTGAAAATGGTTTTTCGTGGTTTCCCATTTTCACACTAGGCAAATGAAGGCCACGACCGCTTCCTTCCCACTCCTAGCCCTTTCCTACCCCATCGTCACTATAAGACCTATCTGTGTCGGTACGACGTAAAGCAGCTTTCAAAAAGAAAAAAAAACCTTGAGGTGGTAGAGGTGGGATACCTCGCCGAGTCCGAGGGAAAAGCCAACCCTGGAGGGGTAAACAGATTATGAAAGAAAGAAAGAAAGAAAGAAAGAAGATGATAAATACCCGAAATAGAACCGGAAAATGAAGATGAGAGTGCTAATTGCTTTGAGACACTCCGTAGTTTTGTCCTGGTCTACAGAGAATTCATGAAATGATAGTGTCCCTTTGCTCTTATTTTCCTGTTCGAAATACAAAAAGGCACACAGCTATACATATTCGAATATTTCCAAACACAGTTAAAGGAGAGCAAATCACTACACCATTTAAAAAAATGAATTAGCGCGTAAATTAACATTCTTGTTTAGGACGAAGTTACAGCGAAAAATCACTTTGAGCCACTCAGTACATTTGTCCTTGTTTGCAGAAAATTTCTGCTCGAAGTACAATAAGGCGCACAATAATGTCACAAATTCTAAGATTTGTAAACACAATAAAAATATTATCACCACACTACACAATAAAAAAATAAACTCACTAGCGCATAACTATCAGCTCTCAATATCAAGCCAACAAGCACCTCATTGCGAACACACTGCCAACATTTACGACAGCAAAACTTCTTTTCCTACCGCTTTTCCCACAACTGTGGGGTCGCGGGTGCGAACTGTGTCGCACATGTGGATTTGGCCCTGTTTTACGACCGGATGCCCTTTCTGACGCCAACCTTATATGGAGGGATGTAATCACTTTTGCGTGTTTCTGTGGTGGTTGGTAGTGTGGTGAATATGGTGAGGAGAGTGTTGGGACGGACACATACACCCAGTCCCCGAGGCAGAAGAATTAATCAGAAGCGATTAAAATCCCCGACCCGGCCTGTAATCGAACCCGGGACCGTCTGAACCGATGGCCAGTACGCTGACCATTCAGCCAACACTCTGGAGTTCATTATTAAGAATGTAAATCAATAGTAGTTGGGGTTATAAGAACGTAACTAATATTGCCGTGCAAGAAAATGCATGTAGGCCCCTACTTGAAGGGTTGATGCTGTAATTCATTTATTAGGTGTAAGTTTGCTATACTTCGTATTTGAATATTAATATTTTATTTTTAGACGTGTCTTATCTTCTTCTTCTTCTTCTTCTTCTTCTTCTTCTTCTGTTTATCCTCCAGGGTTGGTTTTTCCCTCGGACTCAGCGAGGGATCCCACGTCTACCGCCTCAAGGGCAGTGTCCTGGAGCTTCAGACTCTGGATCGGGGGATACAACTGGTGAAGATGACCAGTACCTCGCCCATGCGGCCGCACCTGCTATGCTGAACAGGGGCTTTGGGGGGATAGGAAGATTGGAAGGGATAGACAAGGAAGAGGGAAGGAAGCGGCCGTGGCTTTAAGTTAGGTACTATCCCGGCACTTGCCTGGAGGAGAAATGGGAAACCACGGAAAACCACTTCCAGGATTGCCGAGGTGGGAATCGAGCCCACCTGTACTCAGTTGACCTCCCGAGGCTGTGTGGACCCCGTTCCAGCCCTCGTACGACTTTTCAAATTTCGTGGCAGAGCCGGGAATCGAATCCGAGCCTCTGGGGGTGGCAGCTAATCACACTAACCACTACACCACAGAGGCGGACTTTGGCTAATCTGAGTCATTCCTTCTTCGTGTATCCTATGAGTGAATATTTCTACGAGATGTCAGAGTTTTTATTTGAAATTAAGAATGCAATGAAATATGTATAGTGATAGGAGAGTCATAATAGCAAGTTCTTGAAACATAGGCCTCATATGACTCCCTGTTGGCCTTTCCTTTTATACATCTTATTGTCTTCTTTTGCTTTTTAAGCACATCATGTGCGTCTGTCGAATTTCCTTATAATATGGTATCGTGTGACGAATGTGAATGGAAGAAAGCATAGTATGCACACATCTGATTACTATTAACTGACTCTTTCAGTCTTCAAAGCAAAAATATCCCTCTAGACAGTCTTTTACGTAACTTTTGTGAGTATACCAGGTTAACTTAGAATCCAAATATATTCCCAATAACTTGACAGAACTATGTTCATTCTCACTTAAGTTCATTTAATTAAGTGAAAGAAATAACTTCTGCCTTGTTACTGTTCAAAAATAGTTTATCAGCCTGCAACCAATTGGATGATTTCTGCAGCATCTCTAACCTTTTATTTTCCACATTTGTTAACTCCTTACCACTTGTTATGACAGCGATACCATCTGCATAGAGTGCTGACTTGCAGGGTAAATTACTTACATTATCATTTATATACACGAGGAAGAGAAAATGCCCTGTGACTGTTTCTACTTTGAATGCTATAGATTTTTGGTTTTCAACTTGTACGATTTCAACGATTTACACGTGTGCAGAGAAAAAGGAACACAACGAAAATTGTTCTGGTATATTGCATAGCCAAATATGGCTGGGAAGCGTGAAGAGTTTTAAGAAAATTACTGGATAGGAAGTGCATTCTCAGATAGGTGTTATCAGAAGTAGGTGATCGATATTCACTCAACGTATTTTTATTTTATTTATTTATTTATTTATTTATTTATTTATTTATTTATTTATTTATTTATTTATTTATTTATTTATTTATTTATTTATTTATTTATTGCCTTGTTTTATATGGCGGGACTCAAGCTATGAAGCCTGCTATTCTGTCCGACCATACATACACCTACATGAAGAGTTAAATATACACTAAATTATCTACAGTTTAATATCTTAAGGTATCAATTATATGTTTTAATGAACCTAATAACTCAGCTATGATCTAATCCTACTATGGTATAAGAAATTATTATTATTCATTAACCAGGTTTGACAGAGTTTCTTAAAGTGGAGGTGGTTTGACACGCTCCTAATTTCAGCAGGTAGGGAATTCCAAATTCGGCTGGCGGCGACTATAAGTGATCTACTGTAGCCAGTTAGTACTGCGCTGGATGATGATCTGGTAGGAATACTAGAAGGTGATGCTAGGTAATAGAATTGTGTGGCAAGGTATTCAGGTGTGTTAAGGTTCAGTATACGATGTAACAGGGAAAGAGTGTGTAAATTTCGTCGCTCTCTTAAGCGTAGCCATGAAAGCCTACCAAATGCGGGAGAAATATGGCTAAACCTTGGTATATCTGAAATAAATCGAACGCATGCGTTATGTGCCTTTTGGAGCTTGATGGAAAGTGAGGCGTTCAGGTTACTGTATACCACGTCACAGTAGTCGAATATTGGCATTACCATACTTTGGATAAGCAGTTTTCTTACATTTTGGGGGAGTAAATATCTGAGTTTTTTTTTTTTTTTTCAATTTGCTTTACGTCGCACCGACACAGATATGTCTTACGGCGCCGATCGGATAGGAAAGGCCTGGGAATTGGAAGGAAGCGGCCGTGGCCTTAATTAAGGTACAGCCCCGGCATTTGCCTGGTGTGAAAATGGGAAACCACGGAAAACCATCTTCAGGGCTGCCGACAGTGGGGCTCGAACCCACTATCTCCCGATTACTGGATACTGGCCGCAATTAAGCGACTGCAGCTATCGAGCTCGGTCTCTGAGTTTTTTTAAGGGAATGTAAGGAATAAAACACACGCTGACATATACCTGTTACATGATCGTTCCAAAAATTGTAAATGTGATCTTCTCTGTACGAATTAATTACACACAAATATGTTACGCATAAAATAGAAATACATGTTGTTATTGTCACGGTATAAAACATGTAAAAACATTAGATTTGTTGAGAATATTACATATGCTTTAAGTCTTCTGAGATCTGGGTGACACATCATAGTTTAGTACAGCAGTAGATGGGCTACTTTTTTAAATAGCAACAGATTCCGTTCAAATACAAACTGAGAAGGAAATGCAAAACCTTTGAGTGTTGTGTGGCTTGGAGAGCAGAACCCCCCCGTTCGCCCAGAAGCGTGGCGACCAACCAGTGTAATATGTCTAACTCCGCCTGCCCGTATATCACCATACGAAGAAACTTAAGGACAATGAGGTTCTGAAGGTGGGAGGGAAATATTGGGTTGATTTTAAACTAAATTATGATGATGAAGATTTTGTTTACGAGGGAGTGTGGAAACTCTTTCATGAGACACTTGTGAAGGGTCCGCACTCCACAAGCGTGTGGGATTCTTACCCACTAAAAACCACACACGCTTTCCCACGTTGTGCACCTCCGCCCCGAAATCCGCTCTCGCATTACTTCAGGGCGGTATCGTGCTTTTGCCCACTCAGGCTTCTTCTTTCTTCGTTTCTTCTTTACTGACGTTCATGAGCATCCAAATCACTCTCTCTCGTAGGATACTTTCTGCTTACGCAGCCATCTGATCTCAACATTCCTGGTTCCGTAACATCACTAGGACAATAGATTCTGGTGTCAGTTCTCCTTGCTCAACTTCTAAACATCTCCTTCGTGTAGATCAATGCTCACGTACAAAATGAAAAAATGTTAAGTACATCGTCAGCATCATTGCAATAAACACACAACGGATTGCTCGCTTGCCTGTTCTATGTAGAAACTTTCTAAAGTATCCATGGCCTGTCAAGAGCTGCGTAAGGTAATAATTAACTTCAACGTGGTATCAGCCGCTTAGTCAATTCTCCTCGTGGATCTTCCTGACATCTTTGATGCCATCGTTCCATTCGTTTGCCATAAGCCAGCTTCTGTAATTCTTAAAGCTGATCTCAGCTGTACTCGGTATTTTTCATCATGATGATGATGATGATGATGATGATGATAATAGGGGCCTAACATCTAGGTCATCAGCCCCAAATAAATAGACCCTTCTACATTGCTCGCCCCTGGAGCTCTGTACCGATTGTATAAGTAGTACCTCAATTATTTCATTCTGGGCTGTGTGAGTCCTGGCACAGCAGGCACCACCTTAGGCGAGAAGAACCCTGTAAAGGGCTCGTAATTGAACTCAGTACCACCCATACAACAGCCAGACACTCTAACCGATTAATAAATTCTCCCTTACCCAATAATATTCTAATGTATGAAATTGGTTACATAATGACGTTCGTACATTACTTCCGGTAAAACCCAGCACCCACGCACCCAACCACAAACACACACAACCCCACCCACCCACACACACACACACAACCCCACCCACACACACACACACACAAACACAAACCCACCCACAACCACACACACACCCACACACATACACACATCTTAGGCTAATTCACATCTTGTGATGATCATCTGGTGACTCCAAAATCTTCTGATGGTCACCTGGCGACTCCAACATCTTCTGATGGTCAGCTGGTAACTCCAAAATCTTCTGATCGGCTGGCGATTCAAAAATCTTATGATCGGCTTGTGACTGTAATTCTTTATGATGATAAGCTGGTAACTACAAAATTTTCTGATGGTCGGCTAGCGACTCCAAAATCTTCTTATTGATAAGCTGGCGACTGCAAAATCTTCTGATGACCAGGTGGAGACTTCAGAATCATCTGATGAAGTTCATCGACAGTCAACTTAACGTCCATCTTGGTAACAACTTGGGAGGATGTTGGTTGCATACAGCAGTTCTGCTATCGAAGAAGTTCGGTTACAGAAATAAAACTACCTCGCTGACCTTCTTCTTCTTGTAACAGCAGTGTAACTTCCGACATGGAGAAGGCCCCTAATCCCTCACAGTAGGTATAATACTTCGTATGACATTACTGACATGCGTTGTTGAAGATCGTGCTCCTTATGTAATCAAGGTGCGGGCCGTACTGTGAACAGCGCCGCACGGCAATAATAAGTGTATTATTTACTTCGGGCGTTAAATATTCCCAGAGAAGAAAGTCTTTTAGGGGTTCCTTCATTTTGTGTGTCAGGTATTTCTTTCATATTTAAACAAATATATGCCAGTATGCAGTAAATACTATAAGTAAATACAGAACATGGCGTATTTTCATTGAAACTGAATGTAAATCTATTCGGCATTTATTTGCATTTTACTGTTAAGTATCACTTTTCGTATGTTACTATTTCTCATAGTATATTTGTCATATAGTCATACATTATTAAGTCCCACGAAGGGCTAAGCAAATTTAATTAGTTCAGAATCTTCATAGTCGAAAATAAGCAAGTTATCAATAACAACATTATTCAAAGAATCAGAACTGTTTCCGTGGAAACTACTGTAAAACTATTTCCTCCCCAGTGCATAAACATTTGTAATCAAGCTACCCTGTACTTATATGTTTTTTTTTTTTTGATACGGTGTTTATACTTTCAAGTAATGAGCAGGGGTGTGACGGTTCGGTTCAAGAAAATTCCACATACAGTATGTTGCTTACATTGACTGCTGGTTGCCTGCTGAGATGCCAAAGTTGTTGTTACCCAGTTATACGCCCCTTAAACTTACTACTTACTTACTTAAAACCGTAGTCGGTTTTTGGCCTCGCGAATTAGCCTCCTCCACCTTTTTCGATCCAAGTATTCTTCTTCGTTTAGTCCCATTCTACTCATATCCTCTCTGACCCCATCTATGCATCTCAGTTTACGACAGCAAAACAATATAAATAAAACTGGAAATGCGGCAATTTGCCATATACAGTTTCCTGTCAGTGAGTAGGAGGCCAGTGCTCCAGCGGCATTATGGTGAAACTTTCCAATTACAGCTTTATGCTGGGCTTCGCATGCGATTGTCAAGGCCGGTATAAGGAGCGCAGCGAGGGATCCAGTCGGCCGTGCTGTTGTTGGAAGCGATGTTGTAGCCTAGCGTCGCCAATATCTGAAAGAAAACATTTGATGACCTCTGGTCTGCCTCTGGCTTGGCAGTTGAACGCGATATTGCCGAACCGTTGGGATGCAGGACATGACTAATGACTAATTTTTGCTCAAGTGAAGTAGACATTTTTGCTCAACTGAGGTGAACATTTCCCCCTCATTTGCTCAAAAGGACGTCACCCCACCAGGCTTAACTAGTCTCGCGGCGAGGCTTCACTCCATGAAGCGACTTGCGAGAGAAGTGTTGTTCCAGTTTATAGACTACTACATGTAGGCTAAGTCCAGTAATACAGTTCACTGACAGATACCCTGCTCTATGCAACAGAAGGGGTGCGGCTGTTGCAAATATTGACCATAATGATGGGCCTGAAGCATTAAGCACTTAACAATATTTTAAATGTTTTAACACTGAGCCGTAGTCCTACCGCAATGATTATATTTCTGTGTTGTCTGATACATAATTTCACTTCAACTGGTGAAATACCCATATGCATGTATTAGTCTGTGTCTCCAACCCTTATCTCGTTTCTCTACGGAATCGATATGAAGTGAGATAAACCTTCGTTGCGAGTTTTTACGACCAGATGCCCTTCCTGACGTCAACCTCATCAGAGGAGATAATGAAAAGAAATGAATGGCGTGGTATATGGCAGTGTGAAGGGAGAGGGTGAAACCCGTTGCCGGCACATAGCCTACTCCTGTCGAATTGCACGAAGGGGTTTGCTCAAGGCTTAACGTCACCATCCGATGGATGAATCACCATCGACAGCGTACTATGCCCTCATTCCATATGAACACTGTGTATAGGTTTAGAATTGAACCCAGGCCTTTTGCACCCAATCTATTGATAGAAATTTTATTGTATACCATTCATTTTCCTCTCTGCCGGCCAAAATTCTGATGGCGAAATATTTTTTACTAACAGGACTCGAACCGGCTAACCACGATGTCAGGCCATACAGTTTTGACGCCTGAACGATCATGACCAACATGATCGGCATATGCATTTATTAAGTATATTACATTTAATTCTGTAGGTCATCAGTCCAGAGGCTGGTTGGATCCTCAAATAGCACCACCAAATGTTATGCGGTTATAAGGAAACCCCAAAAACCAATGGTAGCACCAAAATAAGGCGTACTAGGCAAGATGAGGAGTGAGGTAGTTTGCCATTGCTTTCCTCACTGGGTCAGAATGTACTATTGCAGCACGACTGACCATATGAGCAGCATCTTTCATAACACTCAGATGCACTAGTCGTGCTCTGAATGTCATTACTCAGCACTACCCATACCCCAGCAGCTTCCATACTGTAACAGCTATGGATGCTGACTGGGACTTCGGTGGAAGCTACACTTTACTCTGGCCTGTGTCAAGAGATGGATGCAAAAGTACTATGTCTATCAAGAAAGGAAAGCAGGCAGTACATTCAATTATATACCACAAATTGCTAGCTATTCCTTCTGATCACATCCGCTTGCTTTATATCGACCCCACCACAAGGAGTGAATACTACGATCGACAGCCTGAAGAGGCCCATGGAGATGAGTATAGAACCTACGAATCTAACATCCCTACTACAGTATTTAGAAAAATATCGCCTTACGTCCATTCAACTGATAGGCTTGATAGTGATAGGGAGAATAAACAAAAGTCTAGCTCCTGAGGGAGCAATGGTTTCGTATTTCGCCACGTAGCGCTGCAAATATAATCGGAGTATTTCGGAAATATTCGGTGAGTTTTTCGCCGCGTAGCGCAGTAGGTAGGTAAACGTAATTCTTCGAGCACAAGACGACACATAACAATGATAACATTAAGACTCAATCATGCCTATACTCCTGAACTCTTTAGAATAAAGGTGATCGAATCTAATATCTGTGAATGTGATAAACTAGTCGGTACAACCAACCATGTCTTTTTCCCATTGTGAGAAATTCAGTCATCAACAGAACTAATTTATTTAGAAATTAATGGAAATTGGGTTGTCCACTGCCTTTGAATGTCTCTTGCCTATTATATAATCTTACAGTTCAACTGGCAGAGTCAATGGTTCATTTCCTTCAGGAAAGCAAACTAACAGTATAACTCTACTAGTATAATTAACAACCTCCTTCATATGTGATTCGGTCTTGTATGTTTGGTAGTTAAATGCCGTGATGATTGACACTGGCAAGAAGATATAATACCCTGTATCCCTATGAATTTTTATCCCACTGTTTTACTATATATCCCATTAACAAGAATCGGCTTTCATAGATATGTGCTTTAAATAGCATAACAAGATATTCAGTATGGCCCTTAATATAAGAATTGTAAACATCAAACAGTTCAGTAGCTGAACGGAGGCTATACTGTACGTATATACGGCGTCCAATAACGATCAACAAGGAAAAGTAATTCTTCGAGGGAGTAATGCGGTTAGAGGCGTTCAGCTGTCAGCTTGCATTCGGGAGATAGTAGGTTCGAACCCCACTGTCGGCAGCCCTGAGGATTGTTTTCCGTGGTTTCCCATTTTCACACCAGGCAAATGCTGGGGCTATACCTTAATTAAAGCCACGGCCGCGTTCTTACCACTCCTATCCCTTTCCTATCCCATCGTCGCCATAAGACCTATCTCTGTCGATACGACGTAAAGCCAATTGTAAATTTCTACTAGGATGTGAACGTTCCAGTCGCAACGATCTGACTCGTATGTGCTCTTCTTGAATTATCGTGTAATACATATATTCTTCTTTATTAAAAGTCATAGAAATATCACTTCTCTACTCAAAACAAACGCAATTTTTTAATGTTTCTAATGTGCTTTTATGGGAAGCAGAGACATTGGACCGAACCAAGACTTCGTCTCTACAGCAATGTAGGCATTCCGAGTCGCCCGTATCTTCGAAGAATCCATTGAAATGGTGGTAATGAAAAAGAATTTGCTTTTGTATTCAAGTTATTTTTGTAATGCCAGAGTGAGGTAAATTGGATTCGTTATCCGCAATTTTGCATATACGCGATTTTGTGCTGCCATCTGTTAACAGTACGTGAAAACTGTAAGGCCCCATTCACAATGCAAACGTAACCGTAAACTTAAAGGCATAACGTAACCGTAAAATTAACGTAAAATTTATGGTATTCACAATGGAGGAACGTAACATGGACGTAAAGAGTACAGAGCAGCCATTCAAAACACTGCCATGTTATTTAGCACGGAAGCCGGGTTTTAGGCTATCTCGCAGTTTTATATTTTAATATCCCGATGGAATTAAACAACGTGGTAGCGGAATTCATATTACTTCAGATATCTCTTGCTGGGAGCTATGTAAGTTTACATGAAAAGGCGAACTAAACAACGGTGCAGAAAATGGGTTCATCCCTTGAATCAAAGAAGGTTATTTCAGGGCGACTTCGATAATTCACTGTAAGAAATGACCCTCATCAATTCGTTTTGTACATGCGGATGAAACCTGAACTGTTTGACACTATCTTACGATTTGATTCTCCTAATACAAACAAGTGCAAGGTCTCCTTTACCGACATCTATGCGCCTAGCTATCACACTCCGATGAGATATTTGGATGATATCCTTTTCGTAAGCTAGTAGTCTGTCATAATGTTAAGAAATATACAGGGACACTGTTTGATCTATGACAGGGATTGTCTCTCGTCCGGTCGCCAGGGCTGCGAGCTTGTATCCCGCCATTTACCGTCAGATTTCATTGCTACTGCATATTTATTTCCACGTACTTTTTTTCGGTACAGCGTCTTTGTAATTCTTTTTCCTTTTATCATACATACGCACAAAGATTATTTTGAAAGAGAATACAAGTGTTTCGTCGAAAGAAGTCATTATATCGCGCACAAAATGCAATGTTTACGCCTGCTCTGATTGGCTGGTTCTTAAACCTAACGTAAAATTAACCGCAAGAGCTTGGAGTTTGCAATCCCTTAATTTTACATACTCGCAGTTAAGTTTACATCGGCGCATTGTGTACGGTTCCATTAGATAAGATGGCCGCTAACTTCTAAGTTAACGTTAATTTTAAGTTCACGTTACGTTACGTTTGCAATGTGAATGGGCCTTAATGCCTTAAGGCGGGTACAGATATAGAGTTTAGTAAATAATACACTAGAGGTAGCACTGGAGCTGCAGTCGCGTGCGAAGTAGAACGAGCGCGCTGTTTGGCAAAAGCTGGATTTTATAATCACAGCAATATAACCAGCTTTTGGGTGGTTAGGCCGTGTGCATAATGCAGAGTTTCGTCCAGACGTGCCATTTGGACTCATCAGCTGGAATGGCACGCCCCTCCAGAACTCTGCATAGCAGAGACAGACCAAACTGTGTGGCCCCGCCGAGTTAGCAAATCAAGTTTGCTAACCTGCTAAAGGAGAAAAGATTTCTCCGTTCAAAAAAAAATGCTCCCCCATTGGAGATACAAAATCAAAAAGGCTTTCACGGCCGCAGATCTTATAATCACAGCAACAGAACCAGCTTTTGCGGCCGTGAAAGCCTTTTTTGATGTTGTATCTCCAATGGGGGAGCATTTTTTTGAACGGAGAAATCTTTTCTCCTTTAGCAGGTTAGCAAACTTGATTTGCTAACTCGGCGGGGCCACACAGTTTGGTCTGCCTCTGCTATGCAGAGTCCTGGAGGGGCGTGTCATTCCAGCTGATGAGTCCAAATGGCACGTCTGGACGAAACTCTGCATTATGCACACGGCCTAACCACCCAAAAGCTGGTTCTATTGCTGTGATTATAAGATCTGCGGCCGTGAAAGCCTTTTTTGAAAAGCTGGATTGTTTGGCACCGTCACAACTCGAGCTTCCCGATAAATTGAAGTATATACTTCTCTGAAGGAAAATGCCAGTCTCCTGTGCAGCTAATGGTTGCATAGAGAGGTTCATAAAGGGCAGTGGCGTATCATTTCACAGGTATTTTCCTTGAAATTAATTATCGTGCCTATAAAATAATACATCGCGTGACACTTATTGTAATGTGAATAGGCTTACTTGGGCTGACTTCGCGACCGATTCCCCTGTCGGCGTGAATGAGATTCTTTGGATCTTTCCTTGAAGAATGAAATTAATGTTTTAGGAAATATAAAGGATGGCATTTTCCTTTCACTGAATGGCCATGCCTTTGAAAGCGAATATCCAGAAAAATCACGTGCATGATACCGAGCGAGTGGCTGCAGGCTTTAAGTCACGTAGCTGTCAACTTGCATTCAGGAGATAGTGGGTTTGAACCCCACTGTCGGCAGCCCTGAAGATGGTTTCCAATGTTTACACCAGGAAAATGCCGGGGCTGTACATTAATGCCACAGTCGTTTCCTTCCCACTCCGAGCCCTTTCCTGTCCCATAGTCGCCGTAAGACCTGTGTGTGTCGGTGCGACGTAAAGCAAATTGGTACAACAAAGAAAATAAGTAAGGATGTGCATGATGGCCTGGAATTGTGCTCCGTTTTCACTTTCTGTGTGTATTTATAGTATTAAAAGCTAGTGAATATATTTTCTGTATATACAGTTTGTAGCATTCCCTTCGTACGATACGTGTGGCATTCATACCTTACCAGATTCTAAAATTTAAAGACTAGATGTGCAACACCGTGTGAACATCTGAGTCCTTTACTTTCGTCAATATTAATCTGTTAAATGTCATATAGGACTGTGTACAAGCATACTAAATTATTGACCAAGCGAGTTGGCCGCGCGGTTAGGGCCACACAGCTGTAAGCTTGCTTTCGGAAAATAGTGGGTACAAACCGACTGTCGGCAGTCCCGAAGTCTGTTCTCCGTGGTTTCCCATTTTCACACCAGGGAAATGCTGGGGATGTACCTCAACTAAGCCCACAGGCGCTTCCTTCTCACTCCTAGTCCTTTCCTATCCCATCGTCGCCATAAGGCCTATCTCTGTCGGTGCGATGTAAAGCAAACTGTAAAAATTCCTGTATTTTTTCAGTTCTCTTCAATCATATAGTTTACCACTCTTCCTTTCCATTCACGGAAATCATTCAACAAATTAAAATCTTAAAGCAAATCATACATTTCAGGAAAAGCTAAATAAAATATCCATAATAGGCTGAAACCCAAACCGAGTGTCATATTTCCACTTGTAATCGCGTTTAGAAAACATCGACGATAATAATAATAATAATAATAATAATAATAATAATAATAATAATAATAATAATAAAAAAGACAAAGACAAAGTTACCTCCGTACAGGCCATGAAGGCCCTTGGAAGAGTGGAAGGTAAAGGCTTCCACCATTGTTAACCGCGGCACGTGATGGGGTAGAGTGGTTAGCTCTACGCCCGGCCGCCGTTGCCCCCAGGAATTAACCTGGTACTCATTTTTGGTGTATGCTGAGTGAACCTCAGGGCCATATGCACCTCCGGAAGTGGAAATCTCGTTTCTTAAATTTTACGACTTCCTGACGGGGATTCGAACCCGCGTCCTTCCGGGCGAACCGAGCACGCTTTTACCGCCTCGGCCAGGCAGCCCCTAATAATAATAATAATAATAATAATAATAATAATAATAATAATAATAATAATGGCTTTACGTACCACTAACTACTTACACGGTTTCCGGAGGCGCCGAGATGTCGTTTTTTATCCCCACGGGAGACTTTTCATGTGCCGATAAATCTATCTACAAGAGGCTGACTTATTTTAGCACCTTCAAGTATCACCGGACTGAGCCAGGTTCGAACTTGCCAACCTGGGCTCAGAAAGCCAGCGTCTAAACCGGCGATGATAAAATATTGTCTTCGTTACCCCAAAATATCGCCAACGCTTTTAGGCCCAAAAACTCGCTCATCCGCTTCGTACGAGAGAGGACATTTTCGGTCGTTGGGGCGTCGACTCCATCGACTCCGAACACCAGTCTCGGTTCGCATGAAGCCTCGCGACTCCAAGCTAAAAACTTGACTCTCACTGCAGAGCCGCTGGCATGTTGAGGCGCGGAAAAAACATCAAATATCATACATGTTGCTGCTCATTTGCCTATTGGATTTTTTAAGAGTAGTGTACTTTGAAGTACGGTATCGTTAACGAAGACGACGAGCGTAATGGTGTAGTTGAAATAAAATTGAACGTGTCAAGTCAGAAAGCATCGGCATAACAGACTACGGGCATTTAATTTCACGTCTTTATTTGTCGTGATCAGGAAATTGATAAACAGATATCGATGGTAAATCATTATGGATTGCACATGAACGATGAAAACAAAACTAATATGGGTAAATCCGCTAACGTAATTTGAACATAGATTAAACCATTAAAAGCCTCCGTGGCTCAGGCGGCAGCGCGTCGGACACTCGCCGCTGGGTTCCGTGGTTCAAATCCCGGTCACTCCATGTGAGATTTGTTTTTCTCCGGGTACTCCGGTTTCCCCTGTCATCTTTCATTCTAGCAACAATCTCCAATATCATTTCATTTTATCTGTCAGTCATTTACCATTGCCCCAGAGGAGTGCGACAGGCCTCGGCAGCCGGCACAATTCCTATCCTCGCCTCAAGATGGGGGCTTCATTCATTCCATTCCTGACCCGGTCACTGACTGGAAAACAGGTTGTAGGTTTTCATTATAATTCAAGGACCACGTTAAGTCTTGCTTTATTATAAGCAATAACTGATAAGAAATTGTCATAGGTAATACGCTCACCGGTGTTTTGTTATTATGTAATTGAATTTCATATTGGCGATTACTTACGATTCTGTCATAATACATTATTAATGTTATAAACAACAACTGGTGAAACATTTGTTGTAATATTCCATTAGTAAATGGAAGTTGTTTGTATTATGTACTTCAAGTTCGCGTTGGCGGTTATTGAAGATTTCCAACTTAACATTAATGTAAATAAAACTAATGTTATGGTTATAAGCAAATTCAAAATGAAGCCAGAGGCACAGCTCAGAATTGGAAATATTTTAATAAAACAGGTGCACAAGTTCTGCTACTTAGGATCAGTTATTACCGATGACAACAGATGCACTGTGGAAATAAAAAGAAGGATTTCCCTGTGTAAGAAAGCCTTTGAGGAGAAGAAGCAGCTCTTAACTAATAAATCCTTAAATACTGAACAAAAGAAATTATTTATCAAAACGTTCATTTGGAGTGTGCTGCTATACGGCTGTGAAGGATGGACTTTCTTGAAGGAGGACGTGAAACGACTAGAGGCAGTGGAAATGTGGCTATGGAGGAAGATGACAAGAACTAGCTGGATTGAGAAGAAAACTAATGAAGCAGTGCTTAGAGAAATAAACTCCCAGAGACATTTAATAACAACGATAAAAAGGAGAAAAGCGTCAGTTTTCGGTCACATTCTCCGGCATAATGACTTCATAAAGAACTTGTTCGAAGGCAAGGGTGATGGAAAAGAAAGGCAGAGGGAAACTAAGGAAGTAGATCATTGAAGAGGTAGTTGAGATGATGGGATGCCAAGGTTACGGAGAGATGAAAAGGATCGCAGAGAGAAGAGATCAATGGTTGCAGCGACAAGGCGAAGCCTTTAGATAATGATGATGATGAATATATTATTATTATTATTATTATTATTATTATAGACAAAAAGTCCCTTTTCGCGACAGCCCTGGTAGGCCAAGGCCCAGCTCGAAGGCCAGTAGATTACGAGGTGATGTGTGTTCAGCACGACAAATCCTCTCGGCCGTTATTCTTTTCTAGACTCGGTCTCTACCTGACCGTCATCACGAAACCTGAAGTACAGGTAAAAACCCCTGACCTGGCCGGAATTCATCCCGGGGCCTCCCTAGACTGCGAAGGAGGCTATTATGACGCATAATGATTGGTAAAATATTTGTTGTAAAGTTATACTCTAAGCACTCGCTTCTTTTTTTCCTGTCTTATGACCCAGGCCAGGGGCATTAATCGTTTACAATTGAGAAACCCTGACCCGGCCGGGAATCGAACCCGGGGCCGCCCGGTGACAGGCGGGCGCATTGCCCCCTACTCCGCGGGGCTGGACTAATTGAATTTCATATTGGCGATTATGTAAACGTATATCCGGTACTGTCAGATTATTATTACCACTACTATTATCGTCATCATCATCATCATCATCGTCGCCGAAATAGACCTATAATATTAACACTAACGATAATAAAATCCCGAAGCAATATCTAATGTTTGCTGGCTAATAATTATCTTGTATTCATCGTATCACAAGTTACCGAGGGAGGAACGTAGAACTATAATTCCAAGCAGTTCCGACAATAGTTGTTAGATGGCGTTAGTCCATCAGTGGAGTCGACACTGAAGTCGAGAGTGTCGGTTCCAGAGGTAGCAGTCTCGACTCTTCGCGACTCCGCTCGCAGCCCACCCCTAAGTGAAATGTATGTGCCCTCCTTCTAGAAGTATGTTGTTAGAAGACTTAATATGAACAGTAAATATATTTTGTGGAACTTAACTGCACCTGAACACCGTCTTCTTTTATCATGCATTTCTCCTGTATTTATGCTTTTAGGGTTTTCTTTTTTTTACTACAGAGAAACATCGCAAGTATACCGTAGTCTTTTAGAATGTTTACATGTAAGAATCTTAAACCTTATCTATATCCACACAGTTTTAAATGTCCCCTATTTACATTGATGAGTACAGCGGAAGGAGCTTTTTGCCAAACAGCTGCGATTTCAACATGCTCCGCACGCTACAGTGATTCTCTCGTAGACGATGGCGCCAATGCTACCTCTATTGTATTATTTACTAACGCTATGATCGACATGCAATCCGAACTCTGTAACGTACACAACATTACGCGCCAAGATTAAACGGGGCAAGCGCATCCTTACGCGCCTTTTGTCATGTTTGTCGAGACGTGAATCGTCAGTTCCTGTCAGTAGAGCTGTAAAGTTGCACTCGACAGGTTTCCTATTTAAATTACCGGATAATGCGCAATCAATTTGGAAAGCTGCTCAATCTTCTAGTAATGTAAGCGTGACTAAAGTGACCAAATCTCGCTCGGAAGCGAAGCAAAGAATGGAAAAAGGAAAAAAAAAAAAAAAAAATGCTAAGACATTGGATTGAGATGCAGCGTTGCAAACCTCCTAACGCAACATCAGCTAGGATTGGATCTCATGGGTAACCAAGCTCCAATCCACATCGTACACTGAACCCACTGTGTCAGCCATTCAAAATTATGAAGGTTTTTCCCCTGGACACTCATACACATACCAATAGTTAAACTAATAAGAAGAAATTACACAATCCAGAAATAAACACACTCAACTACATATAAACCAACTTCACATTGTCATACATTAACACTACTCCAATTAATAAACGAGAATAAAACCACACAACGAAATAAATTTCCACAAAACAAGAAACCAGGATAGGGCCACTAAAAGTGTGACCTTATTCTAATACACTAACCAATACACCTACCAAAGACCGACAGAGGAGCTCCGAAGGAGCACCGGCATCGGTACCTCTCACACCACCTGTCTCTATGAGCCAGGTGAACCATACAGAATCTAGGGATTGAGCATCACAACGAACAACACATGCCTCTCTCTGGAGCTGCTGTTCAAGCTATAGCCAAGAGCTTGTATGCAGAGTTTAGTTTATTATTGTGTGTTTCAGTGTTAAATTTTTAGGTGTATAAATTTTGCATTGAAATGCATTTCGGAAACATGGTAATGGTCACTTTTTGTAAAAGTACTAAGAATTTCTGTTATTTTAAACTTGTGTGAGTAAAGGGAAACCTAACCCTATATTTTACACAATAAATGACTCTCGATTTGCGGGTAGAAATGAAAATCGTCAGCTATACAAGTCGGTGATTATTGTGAATTTATTAGAAACATTTAGATAAGAGGACCACTGAACGAAGTGGCCACGCATGTTAACGCGCTATGGCAATGTACACAATCTTAGCATTCGGGAGACGCGTGATTTCGAGTCCCACCGTCGGCTCTCCTGAGAATGGTTTTCTGTGGTTTCCCATTTTCACTTCCAAGCAAATGCTGGGGCATCTTCCACCCATAGGCCACAGCCGATTCCTTCCACCTTTCCACTCATTTTCATTCGTCGTCATTCATTCCATTCATCTTCATTAATTTTTCAACTGAGGTTAACGTCAGGAAGGGCATCCAGCCATAAAAACATGCAATATAAATTCGTCTCATCTCATCTCCTCCCGGGACCAGCATCAAGAAACTAGATTAGGGTGTAAACATACTGTGACGATTTGGCGGGATAGTAAGGTAAATTAACACTAGACTGGTAGCTTGTATAAGCTACTAAAATTTATTAACTACTGCTAATTATCACTTACACCTCACTACACAGTCAGGATTCCAGACTACACACTTCTCTAGATCTCTTTCTTGACGCAATTCTTGTTTACCATCAACGCTACGACACTTTTTACTGCTCTCTTTTCCTTCTCTGTTTTTCCGATCACAGAGTCTGAGAGTAAACGGGCGGACCAAATGGTGACGTCGCCAGACTCCAACATGGTGGACACGGTAACCATTACAATATATTTAGATAAGAAGACCGTTTTAAATGAAGGCTATTCTATTTACCCTTTGGTCTATAATAAATGGACTTTGAGTTACTTATGGACTAGCAAAAGGGGTTTCATCCAGCCTTGTGACAACAGGTGAAGTGTTGTCTGATACTGTATGAGAAGCAGTGGACTCGGTCTTACGTACCTCTAGATTTCTTCAGCTTAAAACTCAATAAGAGATTATCAGAATGTAAACTGCTCTAATATGGAGTAGTAGACAGGCACTCGTTGTGGGTCAAAGGTACGGAGTACATCTCTGGATACCAAGATCGTACACTGTACTTCGGCAGAAGTATTCGAATTTTTTATAAGAATTCTGTTCGTACAATGCCGGAACGTGAAAGATCTTCGGTGACACGTTCACAAAAATAAAACTCAGTGAGCGGTCGCCCAATAGAATTCAAATTCCTTTGTCATCTGGCAGAGTAAAACGGAACGTTGAAAATAATGCGCAGTCAGCTTAAAGGTGGTGGTGGTAGTGGTGTTGGCGGAGATTGTTTAAAGAGGAAGTACAACTAGGCCCTATCCTCTATATTACATTAATCAGAGAGAAGAAAAAAGAAGAGATCAGACACTTCGAGAAATAAAAGTATTGGCCAAAGACAGCCAATGGCCACGAAGGGCGTGAAAATGAAAGACTACCTAGCCCTCGCAACCTAATAGCGTCGGGATTGGAAAAGAACGGGAGTTGACCAAGTGATAGATAAAAGTGAGGCGCCTGGCACAAGTGGAAGCAATGCCAGGACTTAGCTAGGGCCTCGTGGTCGCCAACCCACGCTCCTAAGTTCAGAGCCCCTGGGGCCTATTTTAGTTGCCTCTAACAACAGCCAGGGGATACCGTGGGTGTTAATCTACCACCCTCACCCACAGGGTAAGTCGGCTTTAAATGGTATGAAATCTCTGCGCCCGACTGTAATAAGAAATGTCTACAATTTTTTATTGTTGATTAAAAAAAGGAGGTAATGATAAAACAGCGTCGACACAGTGTTTCATTTGCTGTCTATTATTGTTACAAAGGTAATGTGGTAACTGGGATGTGATATATAAATAATAGCGGTATACTCCACTCCATGCTGATTTTTCCCTTAAACTGATGAATCATAGACGTTATGTTTCCGAGTGTAGTCGTTATAATTGTTTGCGTTTTACTGCTAGTGAAATATGGAGCTGTTGGTTCGATGACTTACGTGTAGGTCAGAAGACCCTATCTCTCTGTTACTGAATGTCCTAGAGAAATAAATACACACCCGTGCGAAGAACGAAGGAGGCGGGTTCGAGTCCGAAGACTTTCATATTTCAGAACCAAGATCGCTTTCTAGTCTTTTGGCCCCACGTTGGAGGGTGAAGACCGACAGTGGTGGTGATCGTGATTATTTTTTTACGAGGTTCTTTTTTACAATTGGCTTTATGTCGTACCAACACAGATAGGTCTTATGGCGACGATGGGATAGGAAATGGCTAGGAGTGGGAAGGAAGCGGCCGTGGAATTAAGGCACAGTTCCAACATCTACGTGGTTTAAATTTCGTGTGGCTATTTCTAGCCGGGTGCAACTCTTGTAAGGCAAACCCTCCGATGAAGGTGGGCGGCATCTGCCATGTGTAGGTAACTGCGTATTATTGTGGTGGAAGATAGTGTTATGTGTGGTGCGTGAGTTGCAGGGATGTTCGGGACAGCACAAACACCCAGCCTCCGAGCCATTGGAATTAACCAATGAAGGTTAAAATCCCCGACCCGGCCGAGAATCGAACCCGGGACCCTTTGAACCGAAGACCAGTACGCTGACCATTCAGCCAATCAGTCGGACATTTGAGTGGTGTGAAAATGGGAAACCACGGAACACCATTTTCAGGCCTGCCAACAGTGGGGTTCCAACCCACTATCTCTCGAATACACACTGACAGCTCCGCGCATCTAACCGCATGGCCAACTCGCTTGGTTTAAGAGGAAGTGTTGATAGATTTACCGACACGTACAAGAACTTTTGCGGATAAAAATACGGCAAAGCTTCCGTTGACACTTCGCGAAAGATAGGTTAGATCCAACATGGCGCGGCTTGGACAATGTCACAGTGCGCTATAAAAGCCTGTCAACTTAAGAACTTAGGTCCGGCTAATCCCGACCCGAAATATAATCACTGGAAATTCTCAGACTGTGAGCGATGCCTGATAAACACGGGCAACAACGGGGTCTAATAACCTTCCCACCTAGCGAGTTGGCCGTGCGGTTAGGGTCCCGAAACAGTGAGCCTGCATTCGGGACATTGTGGGTTCGAATCTGACCGCCGGCATCCCTGAAGATGGTTTTCCGTCGTATCCCATTTTTACACCAGACAAATGTTGGTGCTGAAACTAAATTAAGAACACGGTCGCTGTCATCCCAGCCTTCTTTCACCGAAAATATTTGATGTGTTAGTGCGACGTTAAACCACTAGTAAAAATAAAAATACAAAATAATAATGTAACATTCCCACTTATGTTTCATCTATCCTTAGTTAACTGACGAGTCTACCAACTTGATGGGAGTTAAGTGATATAGCTGAGGGAGTCTTTCATATCTTTCATATTTGATGGATCTTCCTTTTCATTACCGCGTCAGGCATCGAACCTCCACTTGTTTCCTTCCTCAGAGGATAATCCACGTTAGTTGCCAATCATAAATTACTGAAATCACAGTATTTTGAATTCTTAGTCTTCCTTACGAGCCCTTTGAGTGTTTCAGGCTACTTCATAGAGACGTGTGATGCAGATGTAAGTTCAACCCTTAACCCGTGGGGTCGGGTATGAAATGCAGATACGGAATTAAAAGACAAACACCTTTTCTTTTTTATCATTAGCTTTACGTCGCACCGACCCAGATAGGTCTTATGGCGAAATGGGATAGGAAAGGGCTCGGAGTGGAGAGGAAACGACCGTGGTCTTAATTAAGTTTTAGCCCCAGCATTTGCCTAATGTGAAAATGAGAAACCCCCGGTCTAGAAAGCCAAGAATAACGGCCGAGAGGATTCGTCGTGCTGACCACACGACACCTCGTAATCTGCAGGCCTTCGGGATGAGCAGTGGTCACATGGTAGGCCGAGGCCCTTTAGGGCTGTAGTGTCATGGTGTTAGGGGTTAGTTAGAAAATGGAAAACTATCTTCAGGGCTGCCTACAGCGGGGTTCGAACCCACTATATCCCGAATACTGGGTACTGGCCGCGCTAAAGCGACTGCAGCTACCGAGCTCGAACGAACACTATTAATAACTTGTAACACCATGTTGACTAGAAATGGTGCAATTTTCATACCTATTTACATCAGGTTCAAATCAGCTACTGTAGTTCATATGTTACTTCGCATGCAGCTAGGAACACCAGTATAGGCCTACTTAACGCGTTGGAAGATGTCCAGTGATTCTCGTTATTGAAGTTTTCTGTACTCGTGAGATACTGTTTTACCTGTAACTATGGAAGGTTCCTCAGAACTATAAGTCTAAGGATGACTGTCAAATTTTATTCTGGCGCGAGAGTGGAAAATCACATACAGAATGGCCATTGAAGACAACTGAAAGGTCTAAAAATTTTCTCGATGTCTCCCGTACGTATATGCCTTGATACTGGATGATTACAAAGGCAGTTTCCTCTTATATTATAAAGCGTAATTTCATCCTCCTTACCCTAATTTTGGGGTAAGTTAATATTGGCAAGGAAATAGTGGTAATGTGTATTCAATTCTAATTAGTCCGGCCCCATGGCTAAATGGTTAGCGTGCTGGCCTTAGGTCACGGGAGTACCGGGTTCGATTCCCGGCAGGGTCGGGAATTTTTACCATAATTGGTTTATTCCGCTGGCACGGGTACTGCATGTATGTGTCGTCTTTATCATTATTTCATCTTCATCACGACGCGCGGGTCGCCTGTGGGTGTCAAATCAAAAGACCTGCATCTGGCAAGCCGAATTTTTTTTCGGACACTCCCGGCACTAAAAGCCATACGCCATTCCATTTCTAATTAACTGTTATTCGTTTTACATCCCACTAAGTACCAGTGAAGATGGGAACGTTTATCCCACAGGAGTTCTTTCACATGCTGGTAAATCTTTTGTAATAATAATCTCGTGTGGTAATTTCTAGCCGGTGCAGCCCTTGTAAGGCAGACCCTCCGATGAGGGTGGGCGGCATCTGCCATGTGTAGGTAACTGCGTGTTATTGTGATGGAGGATAGTGTTGTGTGTGCTGTGTGTGTTGCAGGGATGTTGGGGACAGCATAAACACTTAGCCCCCGAGCCAATGGAATTAACCAATGAAGGTTAAAATCCCCGACCCGGCCGAAAATCGAACCCGGGACCCTTTGGACCAGTGAGCAGCAAGCTGACCATTTAGCCATGGAGCCGGACATCTTTTGTAATGAAGCTGGTGAATTTGATCACCTTTTAATACCATAGAACAGAGTTGAGAAGGAGCACATCATTTATTTTTTTCACTTACAAAGTCGGCGCTCTACTATCTGACCTACGCACCCCGCCCTTACCTCTATGGTGGGGACCAGTAGAATACACCCGCGGTATTCCCTGTCCATCGCAAGAGGCGACTGAAAGGCGAACCTCCTGAGGCCTTCAACTTAGGAGAGTGGGTCGTGACCATGGGACTCCTAGCTGAGTATGGGGATGCTTCCACTTCTGCTAGGCTCCTCTACTGTCATATTTACTATCCGATCTCTCTTGGTACACTCTTCTTTTCTTCCAGCCCCGACAATAATAGGTTCGGAGGCGTAGGAAGTCGTTCGTTTCCACGCCTTTCGTTGGCCTTTCCTTTCTCGTGCCGATCCTTGTTCTTCCAAGTGTCGGGTTTCTTCCATCTTTTCCTCTGGTGTTAAGAGAGGATGATTGTCCAGCTGTACTTCTTCCTAAAACAATAATCACCGGGCGAGTTGGCCGTGCGGTTGGAGTCGCACAGCTGTGAGCTTGCATCCAAGAGATAGTGGGTTAGAATCCCACTGTCGGAACCCTGAAGAAGGTTTTCCGTGGTTTCCCATTTTTACACCAGGCAAATGCTGGGTCTGTACCTTAATTAAGGCCACGGCCGCTTCTTTCCCACTCCTAGGCCTTTCCTATCCCATCGTCGCCATTTGATCTATCTGTGTCGGTGCGACGTAAAGCAAAATAGCAAAAAAACAATCACCACCACCACCACCACTCATCCCGGCTTCCCAATTTTATTGGCAGACTTTGTATTAAATATTATTTCACACACACTCACCTTAATATAACATAGCTTAAAATCTGAAGATAATAAGTTAATGAGATCACCGATTCACAAAGTTTTCGAATCAACGGGGCACAACTTGAAATTCTTGTATGCGTATTGTGAACATTGAACACATGCACTTTGGTACAGAGTTATCCTGAACTATCGTCCCTAACTAGTAATATCTCACTGATACAAGTAAACGTCTCAAACTACAAGTAACTTCTTGTTACTCATCTTGCCGCTGACAACTGACACGTTCCTTGCGCATCTTCTCCAGTAAAGGCTACACATGCTATCTATCGGCAGTAGACAGGAAACGTTCAATTGTTAAATCACGATTCAGACGAGTTTACATCTTCTTAGACGCTGAGACAAAAACGGTGATAAAAAAACGTGAAATTAGTAACTCTATTCCTGTGTTTAGTGTGGACGTTCATTATTGCATACGATAAAAGTAAACTCGAAGGTTTCTCGCGAGCTGCTAGTGGTAAGTTATTTTATAACTTACGACATTGATAGATGCTACTCCAGTAATTCGAATTTCAGTAGTAATATTAGGTGAAATCTTAATACTTAAAGCTTGGTGTTTGATTATACATTGCCTTCGGAATATTTTATATTCTCTTAGTGAACAAGAATGCAAGGATGGGTTGATATTAGAATAGGAGTTAATTTGGAATGGGTTATTTATTTCAGGTTATATCATTCTTGAACGAACTAAATGGTGCCATAGTTATTACTATTGGTTGGACTACGACTACTATCCACTACTTCAAGGGAGAAAACATCAAATCGTCACAACGAATATTGCTTCAAGTGATTGTTCTGGTTATAAATTAGGTACGTGCTGTGTTTTGAGTGAACTCTTTAATTATACTTACGGAAAATTTAACCGTAACTCTAACTCTTACATTATTTTATAGTATTTATGACAATAATGGTCTCTCAGTACGGTCGGTGAAAACTAAATATATAGGCCTAAACGAAATGACGGAAACACAACGAAGGGTAAAATTATATGCACTCAATGCAGACAGACAATGGGTTGATCGAGGAACGGGTTATGTTACGTCTTCGTATGTGGATAGGCTTAAAGGCGTCTCGATACAGGTTCGTGCTGAAGCAGATGGGACTCTCCTATTGGAATCGAAAATTCATCCCGATACTGCCTATCAAAAGCAACTTGATACTTTAATTGTTTGGTCGGGAGATAACTTTGACTACGCCCTCAGCTTTCAGGAGAAAGATGGATGTGACGAAATATGGGAGAATATATGTCAAGTTCAGGGAAAAGATCCCTCCCTTGATATAACTCAAGATGTTGTTGATGATTCTGAGGACGAGCGGTCAGATGACACATCTGATTCACCTCCGCCTGTGGAGCTTCCACCATGTGAACTTAGTCGCCTTGGAGAAATTAATGAACTGATAGGTCGTAACATGAGCTCCTCTGTGAGGAAACAGAAGTTGGCCTCAGCGATCGAAAATGAAGATTATATTAGAAAACTACTTAATTTGTTTCATATGTGTGAGGACTTGGGTGACAAGGAAAGTCTCCACTACTTGCATACAATTTTCAAAAATATCTTCCTTCTCAATAAGAATTCTCTGTTTGAGATTATGTTCGAAGAGGAGATCATATTTGATGTTATAGGTTGCTTGGAGTATGATCCTTCTTGTTTGACACCTCAGAATCATAGGCAGTACCTGAAAGAGGCTTCACGATTTAAGGAGGCAGTTCCAATAAGAAATGCAGAACTCTTGGCAAAAATACATCAAACATTCCGGGCAAAATATATTCAGGATGTTATATTACCCACCCCATCGTTATTCGAAGAAAATATGCTGCCTACATTATCCAGTTTTATATACTTTAATAAGCTTGCAATAGTAAATTTGATTCAAGAAGATGAAAAGTTCTTAAATGAACTGTTCATGTTACTAACAGACGAATCCACTGATAATGGTAAGCGCCGAAACCTGATCTTATTTGTTAAAGAATTTTGTAATTTCTCTCAGAACTTACTACCTCCAGGAAAGGAATTATTTTTCAAGACATTATATTCTTTAGGGATTCTGCCAGCTTTAGAAATAGCTTTGGAAGTGGATGATTCTCCAACAAAGGCAGCTTCTATTGACATTCTTACATACATTGTTGAATTCTCACCATCTGTTGTTCGTTGTTATACTTTACAGCAATTGAACAATACAGATGAAGATCAAATGTTAATCAATATAATAATTGAACAGATGGTTTGCGATACTGACCCTGAACTTGGTGTAACTGTACAGCTTATGGGCATACTCAAGGTATTACTGGACCCGGAAAATATGCTAGCTTCTGTCAACAAATTTGAGAAGTCTGAATTTCTCAATTTTTTCTACAAACACAGTGTACATATTCTTGTAGCACCTATTCTTGCTAACACAGTCGAAGAATTCCCATCTAAGGAGGATTATCAGACCGTACAATTGCTAAGTCATATATTAGAAATACTTTCGTTCTGTGTTGAACATCACACATACCACATGAAAGACTGTATTCTTAACAAAGACCTTCTGCGACGTGTTTTGGTCCTGGTGAATTCTTCGCATACATTTCTTGCTCTTTCAGCAATTAGATTCATGCGTAAAATAATTTCTCTTAAAGACGAATTCTACAATAGATACATCATTAAAGGCAATCTCTTCGCCCCTGTAGTAAATGCATATCTTAGAAACTGTGGACGCTATAATATGATGGACTCAGCAGTTTTGGAGATGTTTGAATTCATAAGATCAGAGAATATAAAATCTTTATGCTTATATGCCGTGGAACAATTTGGTAAAGTCTTAAATCACATCGGCTATATTCAAACATTTACAGCACTTAAACTTCGTTATGAACAGCATATAGAAAAAATGAAAGATAAAGAGAGAAAAGCATTAGGCAGCACTATCTGTTCGAGTGTGCCTTCAATACTTAGAAACAGTCGATATAGGCGTGATCAGCGTCAACCGGAAGTTGAGGAAGAGTTGTGGTTCAATGAAGATGATGATACGGATTATGACGAGGATGTTGTATCTACAACTAATGATGAGCTGGGAAAGAAGTCAGATTCTGAAGAGAGCATTTCAAGTAGAAGAAAACATGGAAATATGGATGGAGACAGCCACACATCACCAACTAAATGCCGTGGAACAGCAAATGCAAACAACAAACCGAGTAGCACATCTGATGTCTCTAAATCTAGTGCAACAAGCTATGATAAGTCTGTTGCCACTGTTAATAAGGCATTAGTTGACTACGAGGGAGACTCTGATGAAGAGGAGTGTAATGATTTATCACCATCACCGAAGAGGGCTAGAGCTACATAATCCGACAGTGTGAAAGAACATTGTACAGTAACCCGGTCTAAAGTGTTTCTACAAAATGAGCTGACTATTTTTTTATTGTACCACGTCGCAAGAAAGTGTCAAATATTAGTTCTCTCAGTATTGTATAAGGACATAGGTGTTTATGCATGCTCATAGGTAGTAGTTAGCTCTTAGTGAGAATCATTTGCACTCTTGAGGGTAGTAGCCTTTCCTACTACAAGTGAAGTTCATTATCTTTCGTATTGTTAGCACAGATTTAAACATTCATTTGCAAGGAATAATGTAATGTTATTTAACATAACTTTCGCAGTGTTTTTGAAACTATTTCGCCATATGTTACAGTGAAAGTAGCAACAATCACTTCCATGACATACAAACATGTTTTATTCGTATATGATACTCACCAGATATCTAGAAATGACACCTGATTTTATTTGAACAGTATTTCGTAGGATACAAAGAACTGGAACTGATATTTTTACTAACAGTAACTTTTTAGTGGTATTTGCTTACCTAAATGTATTAGAGAGAGAAAATAGTAAAAATAAAAATACACCTTTTAACCAACTTGGAAATCATTCCATTCCATTGTATTTGAGTCACTGGCACAAATGTCGAACTCTTTAGTAGTATCAAATGCAAATTAATTTTATTCTTTATGAAACTGACATTATCAGAATGACAAAGAATATAGTATAATTCCAGTTAATGTAAGATGTGACATACATTTACATGTACTAAAATCTGGGCAACTATGGTGTGTGAATAAGTAATCACATAGATCGTCTTGCTTATCTTCTGAATTCTCCTCGTGAAAGGGGTTTATTTATCATTGTGAATGTTCACTTATTTTAAAACGTACGTCGATAACTAGCAATGATGTGAGCAAGAGACATGCCTTCATTGTTACATGAAACGAAAATGCTTCCTCTTTATTGGCGAAAAAGATATCGCTTTTAAAGGTCTTAAGGCATGCATTTTGAGGATAATTCTCGTAAATATTCTTGGTAATTTGTAAAGTGAAAGATATTTTAGTCTAGTCTAGTTTATTATTTTGGACGCTGACCTCATATTTTAATTTCTTCATGAACGCTGTGTGATTGGCTGTTCATAACCAACGGTTAAGTAAATCCACAGATGAGCAGAATTTATTGAAGTCCGGTAACACATTCAAAATTAAATTGCTCATAGAATCGCCAACGATTCCGCATTTTCTGAGCAGCCCCAGTATCGGCCCTCACTCCTGAGACTCGAAATTGTGCCAGTGCAACAAAATGTCCCAAAAAATGGTTTGGGAAACATACATAACGGTACTAAGACTGATTGATACCATGTAACTCAATGACTGACGCGGGAAATTTCTCCATACACCGGTGATAGATCGAGTCAGCTGTGCCCTGGATGACACCAGAGAGTAAGTTTCAACCACCGTTTGAAATGCACCTGCTGCGGTCAGGGTTTCGATAGGTGCTATCCACTCTGCGGTGACATGTTAATTTCATATCTTTTGTTGGTTGACAGGGGATTAGTTTCGAAGCTCCACAATGGCAAAATGAGTGATAATGATAACAGTAACCCTACCCTGATGGAAAGAATATTAAGGAATTCTGACGGCAAGCATAAGGAAATCTTCAGAAAGAATTTAGAAGTGAATGAACATTATATAATACAAAGTTAGTCTTCAACAATTATTATAATATTTCTCTGTAGTTTCTTATGCTATAATGAGTGTGTAAGTGTGTTGTTATGTATATACTATGCCTAGTGAGTGAAATTTGTCCCAACTTCTTACTTATGAAAGTTGATAAGTCGAATCACACAGAACCCATGGGTGATGTCACATTCAAATTTATGCCGTATTGAGGAGAAATTCACCAAATTTTGAATGCATTTACTGCCAGGTTCGTAGTTTCGCCATTTGCCACAGCCAGCGTTGGTTGCAAAGATGGCGATGTCTGTTACCAGGAAGACATTCTGTGTGTTTCTATTTGAAGAAAGAAAAAAAAAACAACATATTGTGCCACGGTTGTTCAACGGAAAGTTTGGACTAAACCACCAAGTAGGAAATCAATATACCTGTGGTATAAGGAATTTGTAGGTACCGATTGCTTGTGTGCTGAGAATACTAGTGTCCTTCCCCGTGAGAATGAGAAAAAAAAAGGAACGAATATATATCCACAAGAAGCCCGAAGAAATCAGTGAATAGAGAGTTCCGTGAGCACTAATGGTAATTATATCTGTATATAATGTTCTGCGTAAGAAACTGACAAATTGCAGCTATGGCATTTGGAAAGAGAAGTTGATAAAGAAAAGTTCTTTCGTTTCGTTATCAGCTGCTACAACGGACAGAATAAGATGGCGATTGAAGGATTCATACATTTTCAGTTATGAAGTGACATTCTACAGAAATGGAACCATGAACAAACGTAACTGTCGCTTTTGGAATACGCTGAGACCTGTCGCAATTATCAAATATCAGTGTGGTTTTCTGTACAGTGTCAAGCTAACCATTATGCGGGACGTTCTCATTCGCCGTTAACCCTGTAACCAGACATTTCTATCTGAACAGGCTGCAGCTAATTTGTGGATGATGCCTCAATGCACGAAGATTCCAGTCATTTTTTTCCCCAGCACGATGGAGCCCAGTGATTTAACGTCACGCTAACACATAAAAAGCTTTCGGCGACGGAGGGATGGGAAAGATAATGACCGTGACCTCCATATACAGTTCCAGGATTTGCCTGGTGGAAAATGAGAAACCACTGAAAACCATTTTCAGCGCTATCGAAGCTAGGGTACGAACCCACCATCTTCCGGAAACAAGATCGACAGCAGACTGAATCGAACCGCATAACCAGCTCACTAAGTCAATAATGAAGTCAGTCCATAGCTGAACTCAAAAAATGTCAGCGCTAAATTGAGAGCGGGGACGGGAGAGGGGGTTACATGTTTAAAGTACTGGCACCGAAAATCCCCTAACATCAAGGTGTATCTGTGCGGATACGTGAACATCAAATGTTTGTAACGCCTTTTCACCGTGATGTAGAGAAACTCAGGCACGGAATTCTGGAAGACTTCGCCACAGTCATAAGAAATATGCTGGGAAGAATACAGCAGGAGCTGAATTATTGTGCCGACATCTGCCGAGTTAGACGTGGCTCCCACAACGCATCACTATAATGTGCTACGAAGTCGGTGAGTTTCTCTTCAGCGTGTTATATATACTGTATGTTACTAGTAACTGAATTTTGGAAGTGAGTTACTTTATGAGACTTTGAGAACCCTAAATATTTAGAATAATTAAAGCCGTATAATCAGAAGCTGCATTAAACGTTGACACGTAGATGTGAAATGTATGCTTGATTGCAATGGACAATGTTTTCCATTACTCATCTACACTTCAATGGAAACCGTAGCGCTCTCGTCAAGGAACGCTATTGTCATGAAGGTAGCAGACAGCAAAGTTCTGGGGTGACAAGTAGATAATGTATTGTAAAGACTTTCAAAGTATGGAATATGTAATACTTACTGTACTTGAATGAATTAAATTAATCTGATTTACCCAAATACTATTTGATTTATTTCTCTAGAATTAAGATATTCTGGTATATTTGCGTTGTAACTTTGTAGGAATGATCCTACATTTTACAAAAACCTTGATATATGTACTCAATCTATTACTTACCACACATTTGAAATTTACTGTAACTTCACAATTCACGAACAGTCTATAGTTAATGTTCCTTTGAATATGACGGCGCATCCAACATATTCTGTAACTTAATAGTATATTGAGTCCGGCCCCGCGGTGTAGGGGGCAACGCGCCCGCCTCTCACCCGGTGGCCCCGGGTTCGATTCCCGGCCGGGTCAGGGGTTTTTAATTGTAAATGATTAATATCCCTGGCCTGGGGACGTTAACAAAATACACGCTTAAGTGCGGTCAGTATCCAGCATTCGGGAGATCGTGGGTTCGAACCCCACTGTTGGCAGCCCTAAAGATGGTTTTCCGTGGTTTCCCATTTTCATACCAGGCGAATGCTGGGGCTGTACCTTAATTAAGGCCACGGCCGCTTCCTTCCCACTTCCAGCCCTTTCCTGTCCCATCGTCGCCATAAGATATATCTGTGTCGGTGTGACGTAAAGCCAATAGCAAAAAAAATATATATATATATACACACGCAGGTTCCTCACATATATTTGGTGCAAGTAGGGGCAAAAGATCTTTCTAGGTCGACGCCCCGAACAAATAGCTTTTTTTTTTTAATTGTATGTTGAAATCTTTTCTCTTTCGCACGACATCTTTGTGCTAACAACAAGAAAGGCGCAGACATTACTATCCTGCATGCACTAATGCTTCGTGAATGGGTTTATGAAACGGATCCTCGCGGGCGTATTGTATACACATTACAAACGTAACTTTTACCGAGGGAGTTGGCCGTGCTCTTAGGGACATGCAGCTGTGAGCTCGCATTCGGTGGATAGTGGGTTCGAACCGCACTGTCGTCTGTCCTGAAGTGGTTTTTCGTAGTTTCCCAGGTAATTGCTGGGGCTGTACTTTAATTAAAGCCTAGGCCGCTTCCTTCGCACTCCTAGTCCTTTCCTATCACATGGTCGTCGGTGCGACGTAAAGCAACTTGTAAAAAAAGAAAATTTGACGGACAGCCAAACTATAAACCATAGGCACAACTCGCTTCGCTGAAAATAGTGCAACAGTGATTTCCCAATTGCTTGGCGTATACAGTATTATGTGGTAAAGAAACCAATGGTGAAAAATTAAACATACCTTAAGTCCGTCAGTTGGTACTAGTTCCAACGAACTAAGCATGTTCCTAGTAACAAACGACCATCACACAGCGGTACCACCGAGCGAGTTGGCCGTGCAGTTGGGGGCGCACATCTGTGAGCTTGCATCCGGGAGATAGTGGTTTCGAACACTTGAAGATGGTTTTTCGTGGTTTCCCATTTTCACACCAGGAAAATGCTGGGGATGTACCTTAATTAAGGCCACGGCCGCTTCCTTTCTACTTCAAGGCCTTTCCTATCCCATCGTCACTATAAGACCTATCGGTGTCGGTGCGACGTAAAACAAATTGTAATGAAAAACACAGCGGTACCTGCAGGAGCGGTGCTAGCCAAGTACGCAGCTAAAGGCATGTTTTCCAAGTACTATAAAGGATTTCTTTTGGTCAAATATTGAAAATCGTTCATTTAAAAATAATGGTAACATATAGCTTAAACTCATCATAAGCCACTGGTGAGTTAATGTTCACAGCGAAACTTCTTTCTTCATTGAGAGAGACCAAGTCGCTATCTTAGACGATGGCATTTATAGCTAATCCACAATTCAGACAGTGATCAACTTAAATTCCTGGAAGTGATCATTGGAGGAACGAGTACTATCAGTTCATTACAACGTAATTGCACTGATATACTAATCTGGGCATATTAGACACTTCACACAGTTCATCATAACATATTTACCAGAGATCATTTGCATATTGCATACTGTTGGTCGACGTAGTGTTATTACGTTAGTTCATCAAGACAAAAAATAACTTAAATATTTGCACCTATTTGCTGATTTAAACATTGAATTCTGACCCAAACAATTACCTAAGTGGCATACAAGAAACATAATTCAAATATAAAAATCAATAGTGATCGAAGATAACGCATATATTACCGTTATATGATTAGAGATGTCAGCACTTACAACTTCATATTTCTAGTACCCCTATGTTATTGATCACTATATACGAATAACCTTAAAGTTCATCATCCAATATTATGGTACAGTATAGTGGAGTATTTACAAATAGAAATTACGTATCCAGTGGATCTAAACTACCTCACTCATTTCCTTTGTGCGCCTCTTTAGCGACAGTTAGGCCATCTATGACAGCTGATAGCGAAGCAGTTGGGGATCCAAACAACCTTCGAGCTGAATACTTGGGAGGAAGAAGACGAGCTGCTCGACTAAGTGATATGTTCGGAGCTGTCAGTGGAGAGATGGCGTGGAATTACATCCGTAGAAGAATACGTTTGAGTGGTGCCTTTAAAAGTAGGTAAGATCACAATCAGTGGCGGCTCGTGAAAAAATCGTCCTACGTGCTACAAAAAACAAGCTAAATACGCTGTTTTAAATCTGCATATTGCCATGATGAACAACGCATACTTCAAACTTGGTAATAATAATAATAATAATAATAATAATAATAATAATAATAATAATAATAATAATAATAATAATAATAATAATAATAATAATAATAATAATAATAATACAACTTTTCTCACAATTTATAACTCAGAACAAACAAAAACAACATTAATTTGGAAGCAGATGAATTCTTCGACAACTGTCTACGAGATAAATAATTCATTCGAGAAATATTGTTTTTACTAACCTAATGGCGCAACTTACATCAGTGCAAATAGAATCGTGGGAATATAGATCCCCACTAAGAACACTAATTTAATTTCACTTTATATACACTGCAGTGGATAAATAATTTCATAAATCTCCGTATAAACTTGAGCACTAACACAATGACAGAAAAAACACGCACCAGTAATATAACCGCGAGATTAAAAACCGCACAAAGCAACTGAAAGAGCTGCCAACTGATTCATTGAGACCTCCCGTATTACCAGAGTAAATGTCCGGCTCCATGGCTAAATGGTTAGCGCGCTGGCCTTTGGTCACAGGGATCCCGGGTTCAATTCCCGGCTGGGTCTGGAATTTTAACCATCATTGGGTGTATGTGTTGTCTTCATCATCATTTCATCCTCATCACGACTCGCAGGTCGCCTACGGGTGTCAAATCAAAAGACCTGCATCTGGCGAGTCGAACATGTCCTCGGATACTTCCGGCACTAAAAGCCATACGCTATTTCATTTCACCAGAGTAAATTACATTGTAATGCGGGATAACATTTAGGGTCACTCAAAGATTCTTTGACTCACCTACGAATTCCTTACTTTTGACACAAAAGGAAGATGGATATTTTAATAAGCATGTGTGAGATAGATTGCCTCCGCTTACGCTTTACTTTCGAGCCCAGACGATGCTACTCTCTAGTGGCAAACTCGCTTACCACGTTCAACATCACACGGCCGACTTGATGCGTCGCTCTAGCTAGCTAAGGAGCGCAGCGAGGGATCCAGTCGGCCGTGAACATCAAGGTAGCAGGAGACATCGAGTACTTCTACCCCCTTGCGGGAGAGGAAGTAACTATTGACGGGATCAGTGAAAGTTGATCCCGGTTTACGGTATACTCCGCCGGCTAGGGGGAGTGTTGCAAGCTTGGCTGCGCCTGCGTATTGCTTCCTTCAGGCTACAGGCAAGGGCTCACTTCACATGAGCACGAGCCTCGTTCCCCGGGAGAACGGCGCTAGGTGTTCGACAGATCTCGTCCTGATTTTCACAAAACACAAATTCATATCGTACTCAAAACGAAAAGGCACCAGGATAATTTTACTGTACATAAATAATATTCCTTACAGTTTCAAGCTACGTGCTGGAGCCCGGTAGCACGTACTGACCGGCCGCCACTGATCACAATATGAAGATAAAGTTGAAATTAAAGAGGATAAATTGGGGGAAAATATTCGTTTATAGGAAGGGGAGTTAGAGATTGGAATAACTTACCAAGGGGGATGTTCAATAAATTTTCAATTTCTCTGAAATCATTCAAGAAAAGGCTAGAAAATAACAGATAGGTAATCTGTCACCTGGGCGACTGCCCGAAATGAAGATCAGTAGTGATTGATTGATACAAGAACAACAATTTACGAGTGTAATAGGTGCTAATGCTAAAATTTAATACCTGTATTGTTCTTAGAGGAAATACAACTGGGCAACCATTCTCTCGTAACTCCAACCAGAGGAAAAATAGCAGAGAAAATATGAGATTACATTTCTTCTGGCAAGATTATTGCCATTTTTCCCTCTCTTCCATCTAATCAGATTAGGATATAAAATGTATGTACACCAGTAATTAGAAATAAGAACTACTGTATTAACTTAATGGAATAGGGCCGATGACCAACAATCTCTCCTAATACTAATCAAGACAAAAGGTTGAAGAGGTCTGATTCTTCGAAGAATGAGTATAAACGTCAAAGCTACACCTAATAATAATAATAATAATACCGTTTGACAGGAAAGTACTGTTTGACATACTGGTAGAATTTGGAGTAGACGCCAAAATAACTGAAATTATTAAGCAAACATTAACGGATACCGTTCAAAAATGAAATTCGTTTGGGGGGTTCTCTCGAAGGAGTTTGAAATCAAAACAGGGCTCAGACAGGATGATGGACTATCCCCGTTTCTCTTCAAATGTGTTTTGGATAATGTCATCCGCGAACGGGAAAGAGAACTGAGCACGAAAGGACTGCTCAGCCAAGAATATATTGGAGGATCAAGAAACGGCATCAAGATAAACTGTCTTGCATTCGCAGATGACCTCGCGATCCGGTTTAGAAACACTGAAGCAGCTACAGAGCAGATTATATTCTATAGCAGGAAGCAGATAAAGCAGGACTCCAAATTTCTTTTCAAAAAAAATCAAAATGGCCTCTCGTCACCTGAAGATAGATAATGGTAAGATAGAAGAAGTTGATAGCTTCAGGTAGCTCGGAGAAATAGTGCAGCTGAAAACTAGTGAGAGAGAGAAGCCAACTACACCAGGCGAGAGAAGATGTCCGCTGTTTTTCGCGCTTTTGGGCTGCAAAGAAGGCTTCCAGTAGGCCTAATATGTGACTGTTACTTAACGTGGTCTCAGATGGCTGTAAACTTATATAATAATAATAATAATAACAATAATAATATCGAGCGAGCCTGTACAGTACCGGTACCGTGCTCCCGGTCTGTGCGTCCACCTCCCGTTTTAAAGTACGTGTTCTGCGTATCTGTACTCGTTTTACGGATTCATTCGAGGTACCTATAATGAATTAATAGTGGCGCTTACGATTCCTGCTGTCTTCTAGCCCGTAAACACACATATCGTTATATTACTCCGGTTTAGGGAGAGGGATCGATGTTTTTCTGATTTGTATTAAATGTGAAGGGATGCATAAAACTGGATCGCAAGAGGCTGGTTGACCACCTGGTATATGCAAGCACAATATTTACTTACATTTTCTTGTCACGAGGAAAACGAAAGACCGTGAATCCTTCTGCACTTCATAGTTACATATTACTGCCAAACACAGCACACATCTTTCCACTCATATTAAGGGGAGATGTAAAGGAATGACACACGCTACTATTTACTTAACTTACTGCAAACGCATAAATAACCCAAAAACTTCACAAACAAATACACGTGCTCTTATGACATAATCTGAAACTCCAGGTCACTCCGCTACACAGAGCTCTAATCGCTGTATCTCGATATCTCGCAGACTGTCTGTATTATCTCTACTGTATTTGCTTTGGTACATAAAAGAGCAATAACCAGATAAAAGGTTTACCAACTACAACACATAAAATGTCTTCTGAAATTAATTTGGGCTCAACCCTGCAGAGATTGCTAGAAACTAGACGCTAGAGCCATCTAGGCACGACCGGGTGAGTTGACCGTGCGGTTAGAGGCGCGCGGCTTTGAGCTTGCATCCGGAAGATAGTGGGTTCGAATCCTACTGTCGGCAGCCCTGAAGATGGTTTTCCGTGTTTTCCCATTTTCACACCAGGCAAAATGCTGGGGCTGTACCTTAATTAAGGCCACGGCCGCTTCCTTCCAACTCCTAGATCTTTCCTGTCCGATCATCGCCATAAGACTTATCTGTGTCGGTGCGACGTAAAGCCACTAGCATCTAGGCACGGCCAACTCGCCCGGTCTGTGTTCTTACCTTTCTTTTGTTGATACCTTCATTCTTCGATGTTTCGGATCTCTTCCCTGTTCTCCCCCTGGTTAGTGTTAACACACGATCGTTGCCCAATTGTAATTCCTCTTGAAACTATAATCACCACCACCTCTTTGTGAACTTTTAGAGGGATAGAGCGGAAATCAAACCATTTTCTATATCAGAGGAGCATGAACAAAACAAAACTGAGAATGTATAGGTTCGTTTCTGTATTCTAAACAGTTTGAAAAATGTCGTCAATAATAATTCAGTAGGTAGCCTATAGCAACATTTATTTTCACTTACATTTATTTGTTTCATACTGCCCGACTCCATAGCTAAATTGTTAGCGTGCTGGCCTCTGGTCACAAGGGTCTCGGGTTCGATTTCCGGCAGAGTTGGGAATTTTAATCATCATTGGTTAATTCCGCTGACGCGGGGACTGGGTGTAAGTGTCATCATCATCATACCATCCTCATCACGACTCTAGGGTCGCCTACGGGTGTCAGATCAAAACACCTGCACATGGCAAGCCGAACATGTCCTCGAACACTCCCGGCACTAAAAGCCTTACACCATTTCATTTCATGTTTCATACTGTAGAATACTGAGTCACTAACTACCACTGATTAGTAGTTCACTTTTATATCAGAATATGATGTCATTCTTGAGATGGTTTCTTGTCTGATACACGAAATATTGTTAATTTCCTAATCCTTCCACTTATATGCTTTCATCTGCCACCAAGAATACCTTAACTGCTTCACTCTCACATAGAATGTGGTATTCTGTGAACGGTGCTTTAGGGATGCAGCTATAGCATGCAGCTGCCTAGAATACTAGTAGCATCTCTCGAATGGTTGGCATACCATCACAGTCAGGATCCCCATTCACTCCAAACAACCTGATTGAAAAATGTTAAGAAAAAAAGGAAGTTCATTTGAATTGAGCAGAAACCATAAATATCTCGATTCGAAATGTAATAACGCTGTTTATTCTTACACAAAAAAATATGTTCGCAAAAGGCACCAGTACGGGAAGCATTGTTCTCTTGTAATAATTATTCTATTCTAAATAGTTGACGACAGCCTCAAGTACTTTTTGTGAAAAGCTCTAGGTTATTGTTACTGTTGAATATACTGGTCTGTGTGTCTTGCTAGAGCAAATAAAGGACGGTTAAAAGAATCAAACAAACGAGCAGACATACCAATGTTTAAATTTCTTCATTTCCGGTGCACCAGCGCTGAGCTTTGATACTTCCAGACAAAACAACAAATGTTTATTGCTAGAGCGTGTCTTATAGCTTATTCAGATAGCGAGGGACGACAAGGAGAAGAAGGTAATACGCACCCTGTTTTGTTTTCAGCCGTTTTGACAGATCTGCTGTTCATTAGATTTAAGAAAGACATACCAGTATACACTGAGTGGCCAAAAGTAACGGGAAGGGGTATACCATTAGAAAATGTACCGTGTGTGACCCGTGAGCATTGCGGCTAGCTGCGCCGTAGCTGAGCAGCTATCACCGACACCAGTGTCGTGAAGATGGTAACACGTCGCGAGCTAACCGGTTTTGAATATGGGATGACCATACGTGCACGGCGTATGGGTCATAGCTAGAGCCCGGATTTCCATGCAAATGCATGTTTTTAAATAAGCTAGCTACACTTCTCAAACTTTTCAAATATTCGTTTTACGGCTTAACAATTCCAAATAACCGTTCTTTTTCCGTGCATGTTTGCATGTTTTGGCATTTTTCGGAGAAAATTCATGCATAATGCATATTTGGAAGATTTTGGATTTAATATTTGGACGTTTAATATTGCATAATATGACTTTTATTCTGACTTTGACGCATATATATTGTTATTAACTTGCATCATAGTGCATTTTCTGAATGTTAGTTTGCAGAATTTGGGACAATTTTTCACGTTGTAGGCTACAGTATGTCTATTACTGAGAGACGGAGAGAATGTATTCCTGGCATCCTATGTGACAACCATAGTTAGTAGCCTACATACGATACAGGTCCTACAGTATAATGCAATTAACCAAACACTTTCTTATCTGTTGCTTGAGTAAACAATGACGTAAGTCGCAAGCCCCCACGTCGAAATCTAATTCTTAGGAATAAGGTGTCTCAGTTTTACAGTTGTACATTGCTATAAATTGAACCATAAATTGTGCATTAATCATTGACGGCTCATCTGTTAGACGAACAAAAGAAACCTTGTATCGCACTTCTGTGGCGACGCGTTACTGGGATAGCAGCTTACAAATTCTGGTTTTTCATTGAACCCTCTACCGTTGTTATCCTGGAATGTCCTACCCGGAACTCTCAATCGTCACGCGTCTGTGTTATCGCAGCAAGCAATCGTTACCACTTACTGAGGACATTCAAATGTGTCTGCAATCATCGCATGGAGAAGCAGATAGAGATAGAGGTAAGTTGAACAAACTAATTCGTTCAAATCCGGATTTTGAATTCGTCAAGCTTATAAAAGACGCATTGTGGTGAAAATGCAAAAGACGTACAATTTGACCTCACTTTGTCCGAATGTCTTCATTGAATTATGCATCTATCACTTCTGGTGACGTAAAAAGATAATTTTCTGTGCTTAAGTGTGTGCTGAGTGATAAACGGATGAGCTTAAATCAAGACAATTTGGAGAAAATAGGGTAGTTTTTGTTCATGTTTTAAAAGGAACTGAATTTTGATAGTGCATATTTTCCAGTTTATTGTGCATGTTTTGCCATATGAAGGTGCATGAATGCATGCATATTTTGAGATTTGATAGTGCATGGAAATCCGGGCTCTAGTCATAGCATTGCGGAGATTACTCGCGAATTCGGGTTTCCGAGGTCAACAGTATCGTGGGTGGATCTTCAATATCGCAGAGAGAATGTTACCAACCGCGTAAACCGCCGCAAGGGAAGAGCAGAGGTGTTTAACGAACGGACTTCACGTCCCCTCCGCAGAACCATACTGGGAGCTGGACGGGATACTGTAAGTCGGATAACCACCCAGTTGAAAGATGGGAGTCAGGAACCCATTTTTACCAGGACTGTAAGGAGGCAACTACACCGCATAGGCTTCACCAGCCGACGACCAACTCGTGTCCCTTTGCTGACACCTCGACACAGAGCTCAACGGCGTGCATGAGCCCGCGAACATCCGCAATGGACCATGGAACAGTGGTGGCGTGTGGTATGGTCCGATGAATCCCAGTTCCAGTTATATAGAGCTGATGGTCGCGTGAGAGTGGACTTAATTAAGGTACAGTCGCAGCATTTGCCTGGTGTGAAAATGGGAAACCACGGAAAACCATCTTCAGGGCTGCCGACAGTGGGGTTCGAACCCACTATCTCCCGAATACTGGATACTGGCCGCACTTACGTGACTGCAGCTATCGAGCTCGGTGGAAGGTGGTTCAGTTCCGGTCTGGGTGGCATTCTCAGGTCGCAAACACGCCCCATTGTCCGGCTGCAGGGAGCACTGACAGGTGAACGTTATGTGGACATTCTTTCAGACCATCTGAATCCCTTTTTTGCCCTAGAGTACCTTGATGGAGATGCCATGTTTCAACAGGACAATGCGCTATTTCACCACTCTGTGGTGGCACCCAGGTGGTTCGAGAAGCACTCCAGTGAAGTTACGACCATAGATTGGCCCTACAGATCCCCGATCTTAATCCAATAGAGCATTTATGGGATGCTGTCGATACTGGTGTACGCTCCATGAACCTTGCACCAACTACACAAGACCAATTATTGTGGGTAGCAGTACAAGATGCGTAGGTCCAGATCCCTCCAGAACGATTCCAACACCTTGTAGAGTCGATGCCTCGCCGTATTACTGCTGTTTAGAGGACTCGAGGAGGGGCAACTCGTTATTAACATCACATTCAGTGTCTTCCCATTACTTTTGGCCACTCAGTGTATAGCTAAGGTTTATTTTATAACTTATTTGAAACCTATTCAATACGTAGTTCTGAATACATTACATTACAAAACGTAACTCTAGGAATAATAATAATAATAATAATAATAATAATAATATGATTATGATGATGGTGATGATGATGACGATGATAATAATGGCGTGTACCCTCCAAAGAGGCCTGGTGCAATTCTTTCGAATTGACACCGTATTTATTTATCTAATTATTTATTTTTCTCTGGTTTACAACAAGGCGCAATCACCCTAATTATAGTAAATCTATAGGCGACTTGCGCGTCTATGATGATGGTGCCATACCTATGATGAATTCTAGTGATGAATACGGTACACACACCCAGTCTCCGAGCCATCGAAATTAATCAATTAATGTTAAAATCCCAGACGCATACGGGAATCGAACCTGGGACCCCTGGACCAAAGGTCAGCACACTAACCATTTAGCCATGGAACCTAACACTCTAGGTCATTGCCGCCGGAAACTTCAATGTATTAGTGCGACGTTAAACCAGTAGTAAACAAACGAAGATTCTAAGTCAAAGCTGTTGGTAATAATTGCCCCTTAGTTTTCACATTTGTCATTGAGTAAGAAAGTAAATTAAACACGTAAAGCAAAATTTGAATGAAGAAATCTATATTTTAATCACTCTCAAAGTGAACGTCTGCAATATGATATAAAAATAGGTATGGAAAAGATTAAGGAACTTTACAGTTTAATCATTTTACACTTCGCATTCATCACGAAGTAAGTGACATCAGCACACTCTCTGTCACACCGCATTTCACACATCACACATTCTACCCATATTTCTTCTCGAGTAACTTACTAAATTCTCCTTTACAGAATAAAGATTCTGTATCATTTGTGTTCAGAGATGGTTCTCCATATCCTAAGGAAAATTCGGCACCACTGCTATCCGAAGTAATTGACATGAGGTCATCCGAAACATCCTCTCCTTCCCTTTTGTTTGCCTCCCTTTCCTGTACGTTTTTAACAGGATGACATTTGGGAATCTCTTCTTTTTTGGGCTTTTTCTTTCTTTTTTCTTTCCTTTTGCGAGATGATATTTATATGGCGACCCTTAAACAACAGCAGTTGTGGAAGCTTTACAACTGTAAAAATTGTGGGTTGCCATGTTATCATAACTGTCACATTTTTATGTAATGTGAAAATATTAACTTTGTATTAACTAACGAAATTTATACAAAACATCAATAGAAATATTGCTTCAAGTATTACACTTTTAATAACAGAGAAATATTAACAAAAATGCGTAATATGAAATTAAATTACTTAACCAACAAAAACTTTAAAATAACATCATCAGAGGGATGCATTTGTAAGTGCCAATCAGAACAAGCAGTAACACATTTAGTTTCCTATTGTCCACTATACCGCTATAAAAAGAACAATTTGTTAGGACACCTTAGTTACTGAAATGTAAACGTTCACCCGCCAGTTTCTGATGTATTTGTGAAATGTTGTTGCACTCCAGCTTTTTCTTAGAAAATGTTCCCAACTCATTGTAAAGTTCTTTGCAGTATTTTGTTCTACTAGGTAATGCATACGCCTTTTGACGGAGGCACCTAGTGTTTACAGTGCACTGTGTCTTCTGGTATAAGCTATAGCAATTTTGTTACTTTAATTGATCTGTCCCAGTCTTATCCTTGGCTTTGACAATATGAAAGTAACTGAGGTATGAGGGATGCTAGTAATGCCATTCCTTATGCACCTAGTCCCTGTTATGAATGGTGTGAAAATGTTGCTTATACGATCGGTTGATGCATGGATTTCAGTGGACTTGGCAGACTGATATAAAATAGCAACTTCTGGCTCGGTGAGGAAAGCAACGGGAAACTACCTCACTCCTAATTTCCCTGGTACTCCTCTTCAGTGATGCCTAGGCCATCTATGACAGATGATGGCAGAGTTGTTGAGGATCCAACCAGCCTTAGGACTGAGGAATGAACATACACATACAGGTAATGATCAGTAACATATAATATTGTAAAAAAAGCGAGGTCACCTCCGTACAGGCCATGAAGGCCCTTGGAAGAGTGGAAGGTAAAGGCTTCCACCATTGTTAAGCTCGGCACGTGATGGGGCAGAGTGGTTAGCTCCACGCTCGGTCGCCTTTGCCCTCAGGAATTAACCTGGTACTCATTTTTGGTATAGGCTGAGTGAACCTCAGGGCCATATACACCTGCGGAAGTGAAAATCTCGTTTCTTAAATGTTACAACTTCCTGACGGGGATTCGAACCCACGTCCTTCCGGGTGAAACCGAGCACGCCTTTACCGCCTTGGCCAGACAGCCTTTTAATATTGTGTTGTTATAAACTATAAACCTAATATACTTTAAGGTAAAATAGGGCTACCTTCCTTGGAGAATAAATAATTTTTTTTTTTTTGCTAGGGGCTTTACGTCGCACCGACACAGATAGGTCTTATGGCGACGATGGGATAGGAAAGGCCTAGGAGTTGGAAGGAAGCGGCCGTGGCCTTAATTAAGGTACAGCCCCAGCATTTGCCTGGCGTGAAAATGGGAAACCACGGAAAACCATTTTCAGGGCTGACGATAGTGGGATTCGAACCTACTATCTCCCGGATGCAAGCTCACAGCCGCGCGCCTCTACGCGCACGGCCAACTCGCCCGGTAGAATAAATAATAATAATACCGGTAATAATATATATATATATAACATATCCTGACTGACTGACTGACTGACTGACTGACTGATTCATTATCGCCGACCTAAAACTACTGGATATAAAGAAATGAAATTTTGGGAATACATTTATATTAGGGTGTAGGTGCTCACTAAGGGAGGATTTTTGGGTATTCCATCGCTAAAGGGGAGAAAAGGGGGGTGAATTAAATGAGTATATCTTTACCTCAAAAACTTCAAAGTTCACAGACGTAAAATATTGGTATTTGGAATCTCCTTTAAAAATAAAGAAACGCGAGTTTCTTTTTGTTTTCGGAAAATCCCATTAACGGAGGTGAAAACAAATGTGAAAAGGGGATTAAATACCTCATATGAGGATACGTATATCTCAAAAAACTAAAGATGTTACAGACGTGAAAATTGGTATTTGGAAACTCCTTTAAAAATAAAGAAGCGCGTATTCTTTTGTTTTTGGAAAATCCACTTAAGGCGGGTAAAAGAATTGAAAAATTAGTGGAATTATTTTTATGAGGATACTTATATCTAAAGAAATCTAAAGATGTTGCAGACGTGAACAGTGGGATTTGGAATCTCCTTTAAAAATAAACACGCATTTGGTGGGTGGGGGAGAGCGGCGATGAAAGAGGTGTTGAATTACTTTTATGAGGATACATACGAGTATATCTTAAAAACTGAAGTTGTTACAGTCGTGATAATTGGTACTGTATTTGGAAGCTCCCCTATAAATAAACACGTATTTTTATGTTTTCGGAAAATTCACTTAAGGGGGATGGTGAAAGGAAGTGAAAAAAATGAATTCTTTTAATGGCGTTACTTATATCTTAAAAACTGTTACAGATTTAAAAATTGGTATTTGGAATCTCCTTTAGAAATAAGAAACGCGCATTGGGGGGGGGGATCAACTTAACGGGGAAGGGGTTGAAATAAATTCTCTTTTTTATGATGATACTTATATCTCAAAAGCTGAAGATGTTACAGACACTAAAATTAACACAAGTTCTTTGGTTTTCGGAAAATCCACTCAAGTGGGGGGGGGGGATGAATGACTTGAAAAAATTAGGTAAATGCTTTGTATATCTCATACAGTGAAGATGTTACAGGGGAGAAAATTGGTATTTGGAATCTCCTTTAAAAAATAAAGGAACAGTTATTTTTTGTTTCCAGAAAGTCGACGTAAGGGGGGCAGGGGGAGGAAATAAGTAAAGAAGGAGTTGAATTATATTTATGAGGATAAATATATCTCAAAAACTGAAATTGTTACAGACGTGAAAGTTGGTATTTTGAATCTCCTGTAAAAATAAAGATGCATGTATCTTTTTTCCGTAAAATCCGCTTAAGGAGCTGAAAAGAAAAGAAAAAAGTGAGCAAATTTTCAAAATGAATACTGATGAATCTACAGTATATGTCAAAAACTTAACATGATACAGACAAGGAACTTGGTATTTCGAAAGTCCTTTAAAAATACAGGAACATGTTTGTTTTCGGAAAAGGCACTTACGGGAGTGAAAAAAGAGTTGAATTAATATTTTATGAGGATACTCATATCACAATAACTGAATATGTTACAGGCGTGGGAATAGGTATTTGGAATTTCCGTTAAAAGTAGACTTTTTTCCAACTTGAGAGAAGACTGTTTCTCATATGTACAGTTCTATATCGCATGGCCATCTTAGCGCCAAAAGGCAATACCACAAACGTGGTTTACAAAGAGTTTCTGCGGTAAATGAAACTCGTTTTTCCGAGAGTTTTTATACTTTAGGTATTTTCAGATAATGTCTTACTACAGTACGAAGGAATGATTACTTTTATCAAATTACGAAATCCACGCGAGCGAAGCCGCGGGTAACTGCTAGTAATAAATCTTCTTTGGTGGATCACTACTGGTAGAATGCCGTCATCTGGATCCAAAAATAGCTGGTTTAAATCCAGCAGAGGTAGTCGTATGTTTGAAGGACGGCAGAAGCCATTCGAATAAAAGATCTCTGGTAACAAATGCTGTGTTCATCAGAAAAAAATAATTTTAAAAACTCAACCATAGACTCCCAAGAGGGATCCGGTTTAATCGGCCATCTAGTAAGCTTAAAGTATAATTGAACGTTGAAACTGACGAGCAGACAGCCGTTGGCGTCAAATTATAATGCCTGCACACGGTAGCTGAGGTCATCTATATTTTTAGTAAACTCAAAATGGCTTTGGTATATCCGACCGTCCATTCTACTGAACCGATTTGCCTTATTTTTGTTTTATTCTCTCTGGAATTACCTGCCGATGAATCATGAGATATTGATAGGTCTCTAAGTTCAGCCAACTTTCAGAAATCATAAAATCAGATCATTAATAATGATCACTCCAATAATTGCAGGCGAAGGCGTACCCTACGACGATTCTGTACTTAGCAGGTTGCTAGCGACTAACACTTTCATTATTATTCTGTGATTTTCATCCTTAGTAATGTTATTGCATGCAGGGTAGATCATGGGAGACTACTGGCAAAAATGAGTGCAATGTTGGACTGGACAAAAGAGTGACTGAATGAGTGGCTATATTTCTAGAAAAAAGAACTTAGAGAATTAGAGTAGGCGAAGCTTTATCTGTCCCTGTAACAATTAAGAGGGGAATTCCTCAAGGCAGTATTATTGGACCTTTATGTTTTCTTATATATTAATGATATGTGTAAAGAAGTAGAATCAGAGGTAAGGCTTTTTGCAGATGATGTTATTCTGTACAGAGTAATACATAAGTAACAAGATTGTGAGCAGCTGCAAAATAACCTCGATAATGTTGTGAGACGGACAGCAGACAATGGTATGATGACAAACGGGGTTAAAAGTCAGGTTGTGAGTTTCACAAATAGGAAAAGTCCTCTCTGCTTTAATGACTGCGTTGACGGGGTGAAAGTTCCCTCTGGGAATCATTGTAAGTACCTAGGTGTCAATATAAGGAAAGATCTTCATTGGGGTAATCACATAAATATGATTCTAAATAAAGGGTACAGATCACTGCACATGGTTATGAGAGTATTGAGGGGTTGTAGTAAGGATATAAAGGAGAGGGCATATATACTCTGGTAATACTCCAACTAGAGTATGGTTCCAGTGTATGGGAACCTCACCAGGATTACTTGATTCAAGAACTGGAAAAAATCCAAAGAAAAGCGGCTCGATTTGTTCTGGGTGATTTCCGACAAAAGAGTAGCGTTACAAAAATGTTGCAAAGTTTGGGCTGGGAGGACTTGGGAGAAAGGAGACGAGCTGCTCGACTAAGTGGAATGTTCCGAGCTGTCAGTGGAGAGATGGCGTGGAATGACATCAGTACACGAATAAGTTTGAGCGGTGTCTTTAAAAGTAGGAAAGATCGCAATATGAAGATAAAGTTGGAATTCAAGAGGACAAATTGGGGCAAATATTCGTTGATAGGAAGGGGAAGGGTTTGGAATAACTTACCAAGAGAGATGTTCAATAAATTTCCAATTTCTTTGCAATCATTTAAGAAAAGGCTACGAAAATTACAGATAGGTAATCTGCCACCTGGACGACTGCCCTAAATGCAGATCATAGTGACTGAGTGACTGGTTGTTTGATTACTGCCTGTCAAGCCAGAGAGTATACACTTCATCTGATCACGGAAGAATACTGTTCCCTCCTAGATACTCTTTGATTCTCTAACCTTTTCTATCAATAGATGGCAGAGCGTTCCTAATAACTTACATGCTGCTAAGAGAAAAGTCTACGTACAAACAGACCCCATCATGACATACGCCTTAGATATTATCTGGAAATACCTATCGAAAGATAATCTAGCTACACTAGAAAGAGTGAAGAACATGTGTCTTAGGAATGTTCTCTGTCTGGCAGAAAAAACACGTTTTCGAGGCTATCCTTTGAGCTTACAAAACAACCTTTTTATATAGAATTGCCTTCTGCGGCACAATACCAAGCGTTACATCAAGAACTGCAAGATAAAAGTGCGAATAGATATTTTACCAAACAGGTGACATGATGGCGCCAGAATGGATGAATTCAGACTACGAACTGAGGTGTACCATAACGCGCTTCTTATTAAATGTTCATAAAACCATTGAAAAGCGCAGGCAAAACAATGTGACTATGACAGTCATATCAAGCCGTGTTATCTGACATATTTATAACGAATGCTGCGGAGCAGCACGAGTCCATTATTATTATTATTATTATTATTATTATTATTATTATTATTATTATTATTATTATTATTATTATTATTATTGGCTATATAGGATATTCCTTTTCACCTTTACGTCTCCTTTGAAGTAAAATTAACCAACATTAATTAACTTCTATGATATTTACATAAAGTTGTTACTGAATAGTAATATAAATTTGAAATGTATGAATAAATTAGAAAGTTAAGCAGACACATGGTCTGAAGGTCCATTTCTTTTCTTTTTACGAACAGGATGATGAAGGCTGTGTAAAGGACGAGACGGGGGTTCTCGTTTGTATAGAAGAGCAATGCAGACAAACGTCGAGACGCATCCAAGCGTCGATGAGTTTGAACGTTGATCCCTGTCGAGATTTTTACAAATTTGCATGCGGTGGGTGGATGACAGAAAATGGTGGTCTTCCTCCAGACGGTGCATTCAGCTTCAACATCTTACAGAAATACGTGGACCAGCAACTACAACGTAAGTATTAGTGTTACCTGTATGTAAGCTTAAAAATTATTTAGCCTTGGAAGAGTGTGTATTGCGCTTAGGAAAGCAGGTACTAAAATTCACTCCTTCATATTTAGAGGCCACAGAGGGTCCTTCCAAAGGCAAAATGCAGAGAATAACGCCTCTAGATTGCTTTCCTGGCGTGATACAAGTATTGTGTCCATATGTGAACGCTAATGAAGTGGATGTTGACTCTAGATTATAGGCTATTTTTTGTGCCTATGTGTAGACAGTTATGAAGTAGATGATGACGCTCGATAACATGCCACACGAGTTGATAAAAGTATTGTATTCCTTTATAATCGTTTATGATAACACTATGACCATAATATACTATTATTTATTCCTTGTACGTTGATAACGCGATCCTCTCCCCTCCACAGCCGAGGCATCCTAGTCAACTGCTTTCTGCATTGCCACTACCCAGTAGCATGCAACCAGCTAACGAGTATCGGGTACGCTCCTCATCACTCAGCTCCCACTGGAACAGAGACTCATCTCACTCAAAGAGTCATCTCACTCAGTCACTCACGATCCTCTTCATCTCTCTCCAGCTCTTTGCCTGTTGTGGACCCTCTTCCTCTATGATACATCTCCCCACGTATCCGGAACTTCCCCTCACCGAGAATCGTGGGGATTCCAACGAAGTACTTTTCCCAAAATGGCGCTGTCTCGCTTTCTGAGTGTGTGTCCTGCCCAATTCCACGTTCTTCTTACTTGATTTTTGATCTGTTCTTCCATTGCTCGTACTCATAATTCGTCGTTTGTAATTACCTCTAGCCAGAATAAAATTAATATTCTCAGACACCTGTTTGTAAAAAAACCCTTCATACTATTAAAGTTTTGATCTGTGACTTTCCATGATTTTGATACGTATGACAAAAGTGGCCCGCCCCTGTGGTGTAGTGGTTAGTGTGATTAGCTGTCACCCCCAGAGGCCCGAGTTCGATTCCCGACTCTGCCACGAAATTTGAAAAGTGGTACGAGGGCTGGAACGGGGTCCACTCAGCCTCGGGAGGTCAGCTGAGTAGAGGGGGGTTCGATTCCCTCCTCAACCATCCTGGAAGTGGTTTTCCGTGGTTTCAACAATTCTCCTCAAGGCAAGGTAGGCCTGCTGGTCATCCTCCCCAGTTGTATCCCCCGACCCAAAGCCTGAAGATCCAGGACATTCCCCTTGAGGCCGTATAGGTGGGATCCCTCGCTGAGTCCGAGGGAAAAATCGACCCTGGAGGGTAAACAGATTAAGAAAGAATGAATGACAAAAGTGATTTCACATTGCTGCGGCATATCTTCAGTGTTTATTTCGAGTTTATAAGTTTGCTCTTCCAGTCAGAATATATTTGAACCAAGCCTCGTTTGCTTCCTTTACAAGTTGCGTTACATTCTATTCTGTTCCTATATTATTTGCATCAACGATCCCTAAATAGATACAATCCGACAGTTGTTGAAGGAATGTTAATACGTATTGGGGAAAGTCAAAATAATAAAGTACCGGTACATTATTATTTTTTTTATCACAATCATCATCATTATTCGTTTAATTGTACATAGTACTGTGTATTTCTGTTTCTCCTGCTATGTTGGACTAGTGCCGAAAAGGTCAGCTCAGTGCGTTGCGGCACGGCAAGTTATGGCTACCAGATTTGTACTCGGGAGACAGGTGGATTCCAATCCCTTTTCGGCCATTTTTGAAATGGTTTCCAGTGGTTTCCCTTTTCACATCCAGGCAAATGCCGGGATGTTATTATCAAGGCCACGGCCGCTTCTTTCCCCATTCCTAGCCCTTACAATTACATGTAGCTCTCCCGCATTGGGTGTACCAGGAACGGCAGCTACAGAACGGGTGACCCGATCATATCCCCAGACACTTCCGGCATTAAAAGCCATTCGGAAGAAGAAGAAGAAGAAGAAGAAGAAGAAGAAGAAAAAGAGGAGATAGTGTGTTTAATGTTATTCATATGACAAGTTCTAACACGCAAAATAATTGTAGTCTAATTTATGAGGTGTTTTTTATATTCCATGCAAGGAAGTCTAAAAATGTAGGAGAGAGAGAGACAGACAGACAGACAGACAGACAGACAGACATATGGCCCTGGTGTTCAGAAATGATTATCTGGTTAATTTCTGGAGGCAGAGGGGGTCGGGCATAAAACTAAAAGTTACATATACAAGCAAAGTCATCTCCGTACAGGCCATGAAGGCCCTTGGAGGGGTGGAAGGTAATGGCTTCCACTATCCGTAACCTCAGCACTTGATGGGGTAGAGTGGTTAGCTCTACGCCTGGCCGCCATTGCCCCCAGGAATTAACCTGGTACTCATTTTGGTGTAGGCTGAGTGAACCTCAGGGCCATGTGCACCTCCGGAAGTGGAAATCTCGTTTCTTAAATTTTACGACTTCCTGAGGGGGATTCGAACCCCGTCCTTCCGGGCGAACCGAGTACACCTTTACCGCCTCGGCCAGGCAGCCCCTAAAAGTTACATATAGTGTAAGTTATTGTGATCGTACATATATCACACCCTCGCACTGTATCCAGATTTTTTATTTTTTTATTTTTTTGCTATTTGCTTTACGTCGCATCGACACAGATAGGTCTTATGTCGACGATGGGCTAGGAAAGGCCTAGGACGTGGAAGGAAGCAGCCGTGGCCTTAATTAAGGTACAGCCCCGGCATTTGCCTGGTGTGAAAATGGGAAACCACGGAAAACCATCTTCAGGGCTGCCGACAGTGGGGCTCGAATCCACTATCTCCCGATTACTGGATACTGGCCGCACTTAAGCGACTGCAGCTATCGAGCTCGGTATATTCAGAAGTAAGATGTATTATTGTCTTTATTCGTATTATTATTATTATTATTATTATTATTATTATTATTATTATTATTATTTCATTTGTACATGTATTCTTAATATTTAAAGCTGGAAGGTCTCTATATGTGATTTGAGTAATTTGGTTTGTACAAGCGGATGGGAAAACAGCTATATTTACAACTCGAAACGTTTGTGTGAGTCATGTGGATAGCGCAGAGTCCGATGAGGTGGCCTTGTTGTTATTGACATGGGACGCGGAAGTGGTTCAGGGCGTGGTCTTGACGCGGCAAGACGATATTCTACTCGTAATTGGATGGCCAGGATCAATCTAGACGTATCATGTGAGAGTCCTTACAACGTTTGTGGAATGTTAAGTGTGGTACTAACCTACAACTGTGGAGTGCTTAGGCACTAGGTATTGTATCACTTGTTACGGTTTGGTATTATATGTTGGTGAAAGCTATGGGGTACTGTATCTCATACTTTTCAGAATTTATGTTTTGGAACGACAAGCGTGTATTGCTCAAGTGAATGTATCTTTAAAACAAGTGTTAAGAGTCAGTTAACACAGTATTATAAAGGTACAGTATCTGTGTGATATAACAAGTGCCAATTATGAGTGAATGCAAGTAGTGTTGATACACAGAAACAGTGGAGGATATTTATCTATGTATACATATGCTTTGTAATGAACTTTCATCGGACTGACTGCAAATGGTAGCTTGGTCCTCGCTTTTGGTTACCCGCTGTTTTTGTTGTTGTACAATGATATAAATATGGAGTCTTCCAGCAGTATTTTATGAGTGTATTTTATGCATATTTTGGTGTGTTGATGAGGTGCTTATGCACGGATGTTATTTAGAATATAGTTGATTTAGAATCAGTGGAGTTATTGATGAACCTAGGTGCAGTTCCTATCTATTTAGTCGTGTTCAGAAGGTTAAGTAAGACGTGAAGCAAATGTATCAGTACGCAGCTTCATGTACACGCCCTGGGAGAGAGAATTATCATGCTTTATCAGAATTTGAGGGATCCTTTCTGGTGAACTCTGGAGCCCATACTACGGACATTTCGATTTATTATTATTATTATTATTATTATTATTATTATTATTATTATTATTATTATTATTATTATTATTATTATTATTATTTACACTGATTGCATTATGTTCCTCCAGAGGTCTCCATTTATCGACGAATGTATGGAAAGAGTGGTTCCCCTGATCTTTGCTTCTAATAAATCTCGTGAGCTTGCATCCGGGGGATAGTAGGTTCGAATCCCACTATCGGCAGCCCTGAAGATGGTTTTCTGTGGTTTCCCATTTTCACACCAGGCAAATGCTCCGTGGAGTAGTAGTTCTGTAGGTTTAGTACACCCGTTTTCAAACTACATTATTTTCCTTGACTTCCATACAACAGTTGCTGAGGTCAAAAGTTCTATGTATCCGAAAAACATTTACTCTACACCAAAATGAAAGAAAGTAAAATATTTCAATCGGATTTGTATTTCTAGCTTAGTTTTACTCATGTATAATGGATTATAACGAATAATAAGAAATATTTACATATTTCAAAATATAACAATTAAATTCTTATTAGCAAGTAGTTTTAGAAGTAAAGGTATTAAACGAGAATAAAACTTTTCAATATAGTATTAAACCATTTCTCTCAATTGTGAATATTTACATAACATCAATGCATTTAAATAGAACAACTTACGAATTCAGCCTTTTCTTCTTACATTTACGCTTGTATGTTCCAATGTTTCTGAATTAGTGAGATGGATGGGCGTACTTATATTCGATTTCTAAAATATGGACGGGTTACTGAAAGTTTGATTCTAAGATCAGGTTCAACATGATGCTTGCTTCACATTCTTCAAAAAACACAAGGAATTACAGCCGACTTTCACGCAAATACGCTGTTGTAAAGGGTAGAAGAAATGTCACCGCTTTCTAAACTATTGGTGGGCCTGCTGCCTTTGGATCCAAAAATCTGACCTCAACAATAAAAAACTGATATTTATACAGTATTTAGGAAGGGCAGTGATAAAATATTTATCTTTATGTGTGATGCAAAGTCTCCCCCGACTAAGGATAGGACACACCAAGATCACCCGCAACTACTGTATCTCATAGAAAAGAAACTATCTCCCACCTGCAGTAAATGTAACTGTTCTCTCACTGGAAAGCATATCATCTCAGAATGCCAACTGTATCACCAGAGGTGCCAACACCACAACATACCTAAGGAAATGGAAGTGACACTAGCTTCTCCAGCACTGAGTCATCAAGTCGTCAAATTCCTCAAGGACACTGGCTTCCACTCCAAAACCTAATTAATTTACATACATTATACTCCTTATAATTACAATATTATTACTCCGTAATCATCTGTAAGAGTCGCGATAAAACCTTGAACTTAAAGCGACTATAAACAACTCTAATAATAAAATAAAATAAACACTGCGGATAAGGTTTGTTGCGAAAAGTGAATGATAGGTCCGCCTTCGGACTCCTTGTTACACGACGACTGAATGTTGTAGGCTGTATAGATCTATGTATTGTCCCCAGATCGCCACCAAAATCTGGTGATACCCCAACGGGCCAGTCACTCAGGCGCGTCCGGTCCTAACTCTCTAAGCAAAATCTAAATTTTACTGCTAATACATATTTTGGGAACATATATTTCGACAGGCGAACATTGTATAACGAGTGAAGCTATGTACTAAAATAATGGGCAACAGTTGGTGAAAACAAATTCCTAATTTATTCAAAATATCTTCAAACAATAGTAGGGAAAAGAAATAAATAAAAAGTTCAGATTAAAAATCCTGAATCCAATAACTTTCAATCTCACTGCGTTTGTAAACGTCCAGAGTTCTTTACTGCAATCAACATGAAAGTTGCCTCTAAATAATTATTGGGTTTAACATACATGATATTCAGTTTTAATCGAAGTGAACTTGTATATTATTTCTCGTCGAACACATGAGTAGCTAATTTCATATCCACAAAACATTGTGGTGAAATCCTAACCGACCGCTACGTGAATATTTAGGGGATTACTAATAACTGAGCTTTAATATTTGGTTACATGAATCGCATTAAGGTCCGCCTCTGTGGTTTTGTGGTCAGTGTGATTAGCTGCCACCCCCGGAGGCCTGGGTTCGATTCCCGGCTCTGCTCCGAAATTCGAAACGTGATAGGAGGGCTGGAACGGGGTCCACTCAGCCTCGGGAGGTCAAATGAATAGAGGTGGGTTCGATTCCCACCTCAGCCATCCTGGAAGTAGCTTTCCACGGTTTCCCATTTCTCCTCCAGGCAAATGTCGGGATGGTATCTAACTTAAGGTCACGGTCGTTTCCTTCCCTCTTCCTTGTCTAATCCCTCCAATCTTCCCATCTCCTCACAAGGCCCCTGTTCAGCATAGCAGGTGAGGTCGCCTGGGCGAGGTACTGGTCATTCTCCTCAGTTGTGTCCCTCCCACCCAGAGTCTCCAGGACACTGCCCTTGAGGCGGAGGTGGGATACCCCGCAGAGTCCGAGGGAAAAACCGACTTTGGAGGGTAAACAGATAAAGAAAAAGAAGAATCGCATTTACTTATTATGCACAACACATTATCTCAAAATCACATATAGAATCCCTCACGTGGATTTCAATTCACCACGGACACAAGTTATTTAAACACAAATTAAGTCATCAAATAATACATAATGCACTCCCAATACCTGAAAACTACCGAGCTCGATAGCTGCAGTCGCTTAAGTGCGGCCAGTATCCAGTATTCGGGAGATAGGTTCGAACCCCACTATCGGCAGCCCTGAAAATGGTTTTCCGTGGTTTCCCATTTTCAAACCAGGCAAATGCTGGGGCTGTACCTTAATTAAGGCCACGGCCGCTTCCTTCCCACTCCTAGCCCTTCCCTGTCCCATCGTCGCCATAAGACCTATCTGTGTCGGTGAGACGTAAAGCAACTAGCAAAAAAAAAAAAAAAAACAACCTGAAAACCTAATATCAGTCTACACACAGACCAAAATGCACAACATTGACACTCGGCCATCAAATATTCCTCGCCTGTCATGCATGCTGACGATGATTAACACTGATATGAACCTGGAATATACCCTACCGGGCGAGTTGGCCGTGCGGTAAGGGCGCGCCGCTGTGAGCTTGCATCCGGGAGATAGTGGGTTCGAATCCCACTGTCGGCAGCCCTGAAAGCGGTCTTCCGTGTTTTCCCATTTTTCACACCAGGCAAATGCTGGGCCTGTACCATAATTAAGGCCACGTTCGCTTTCTTCCCATTCCTAAGTCTTTCCTATCCCATCGTCGCCATAAGACCTATCTGTGTCGGTGAGACGTAAAGCAAATCGCAAAGGAATATACCCTTCCCGGGTCTTGAACACCGAAAACATTCCCTCGCGCTGCCTATCTTCCGATGGGATCATGTTCACTACACTCCCCAACTTATTAAATGGAGATGCGGACAATTACTACGCATAGACCTACATTTATAGCAATCCTTGGTATTTTAATTATTACCTCGCCAGACAATACCCCAGTCCTGACGGTATTACCAAATACAGTCGAGACAATACGCGACACTTCCGAATTTAGCTTTGTTAAAGTGGGAGGCAATTCGCAAGTGGCGCTCCTAGTGGCGTGACTTGAAAATTAGCGCTAAATTCAAATATCAATGGAAATGCATATACGGAAATGGATAAATAAATTACGCCTAGAAAGAAAGTGTTTCTAAGGTATTAACTTTAAAGTTGCTAAAGCAATTCTGGATAAATAAATGAAAATTTATTTAACAGGCTAATATTTAAAGACGGAAATTAGACATATAACCAAGATGTGAAATGGACTGCTGTGAAAGGACTTTAGCTTTCATTTATGGATTACGTTTTTAGCTTTAGTATTCCTACCTGAACTTTCACGGCTAGATATGTCTTTTTTCTCATTTAAAAACATTCTATCATCACATTAAGTCACTTGTCAATAAAAATATCGGCACATTCCTTACACACATGATTCAATGAATTTATATTTAAGAGCTGGACAGTTTTCCTTTTAACTTGAAGCCTACTAACAGAAAGAAAATCTATAAATTTACCCTCAAGAACTTTCAAAATTTCCCTATAAGCAATACTTGCCATTACATTAGGGTTTCAACAAAATATGTACATTTCTTAAATCACCCATATTTCCTCCAGTGCTTTTCAACGCATTACGGCATTCCGAATGGGTTAACTTGGAACACAACCAGCCACACGCATATGCATATGCATTTTCTTAAATCAAAACCACAGTTCACACTTACAACAACTCTTCGGTATTGAAGGTTAACTGCTGCACAATACAATAAAATAAGATTATATTTTAAACCAGTTAAAACATGGATCGCGCAGGTCATAAATGTTGGAAGTACTATACAAATCTCTTTGTAACTGGAAGAATATCTATGCAAACACAATATTTACTTACATTTTCTTGTCACGAGGGAAACGGAAGAAAGACCGCGAATCCTTCTGCCTTCATCGTCATTGTAGCCAAACACAGCATATATCTTTCCACTCATATTGAGAGGAAATATAAAGGAATGACACATGCTACTATTTATGTATGTAAACTTAATGCAAACGCATAAATAACGCCAAAAACTTCACAAATAAATGCACGTGCTCTTATGACAGAATCAGTAACTCTCAGGTCACTCCACTAGACAGAGCTATAATCGCTGTCCCTCGATATCTCGCAGAGTGTCGCGTATTGTCTCTGCTGTATTTGGCATTACTTACTTCCATTTCTTGATGGATAGAGTACTTTTGTATCCATCTCTTGGCACAGGCCAGCTTCCACCGAAGTCCCAGTCTCATCCATGGCTGTGACAATATGGAAGCTGCTGGGGTATGGGTGGTGCTGAGTAATGACATTCAGAGCACGACTAGTGCATCTGAGTGTTATGAAAGGTGTTGCTCATAGAGTCAGTCGTGCTGCAATAGCACTTTCTGACCCAGTGAGGAAAGCAATGGCAAACTACCTCACTCCTCGTCTTGCCTAGTACGCCTCATTTTGGTGCTACCATTGGTTTTTGCGTTTCCTTATAACCGCATAATCTTTGATGGTGTTATTTGAGGATCCAACCAGCCTCTGGGCTGATGACCTGACAGACAGACACTTGGAGATCAAACATGTTCCTTACACTCATTAATACATTCGACGATGCTAACTTACGCATATCAATGACCATGGCCATCCAAGCCATGTCTATAACTTGAAGAACTCAATTCTCAATATCACTATCACTTTCCCCAAGGCCTGTCAATGCATTATTTACTCATGACGAAGATTTCTATGCACTTCGCCACATTCAGTATTGAAATCTTACTCCTCACGATTATTGTAGCATTGAGTGAAGACTCTATCCACATCTATGTGTAACATTCTACTTAGTTCGATGACCTCTTACTGTGTCAGTTACTCCTTCGACGATGCCACCTATTTACCGAATTTATATCTCGCTACTAATTTCATTTCTTGATGACATAAATTTGATGATTATCAGCACACCTGACAACCGAACACATTACCCGAGTTAATTTAAGACTTTGAAATTCACTTGCCGATTCTCCTATTGCTTAATATAGAAAACTGACAACATGGACGTAACAACCAATTTCATTCTCTAACATACGAAGAAATTTCACACATTCAATGCATATGATCATTAATTTCAAAAGCATGCATATTACTCGATTACACTAGATATGACATTACATTTGAGGCTTGTCTGCGCGTTTATTAATCAAACTTTCTCTGAATGAAACACAATTGTGAACAATAATCTTCCCTTGTTTACATTTATTCGAAATGACATGCCTCTTCCCCTACAAACAAGATGAAATGATATGAAATGGATCCGATTCATTAACCAGTTTTATATTTTGACCCTTATGTTACTGGCAGTTGTCTCTTATAAATGAAAATTCAAACAAACTAAGACTACTATTTACAAAACCCCTATAAATATCTACATAAAGTACTACATAGTTAAAGTGGTTTTTGCTACTCAGACTTCATGTTACGCCTCGCCTTAGGTTGAAAGGCCCCATCCTTCTTACATGATCATGGTCACTGATGTAGGATATCCGGGAATCAGGTCCATTTTCGATCGGGTCCAGTCGCTGCTGTCCATCGCTGTGTTCTCGTACCGAATCTGATGATTCTGCGGCCGGGTCTGTTCGTCCACTCGTACACCAGCAATACCTCGGTGGTAGCCTGATAACACTTTATAACTGTAGTTACCTAGTGAGCTATCTGTTGTTTAGCTACTAACTTTATGGCTACTATAGCATTCTAAAATATTTATTGGCATAAATCTAGGTGCTATCATAGTCTGTCTCCGTACGCTCACAGTTTATTAGTTTACCAGTTAATTCGCGCCGCGGTCGCCCGACAGAACCTTTCACGCATTACTTATGGACACTGTTCTGTACTGTCGGAATATGGTCTCGGCACCTCGGCGTTAGTCAAACACAAGCGTACTGTCACGCCGCTAGGCGAATTGCAAATTTCCACTGACTAACTTGTTCCGCACAACTCAGTCGCGAGATGAGACCTTTAGTTGTGACTGTCAATCCGAATAGTATTCTAGTTCAAATCTAACTCGTCATGACGCTCAGAGAGAATACCTGCAGCGACACAGTCAGACCGAAAGTCTTTGAAGAGTTCAAGTGTAGAAGTGTCCACTCCAAGCACAAATGTTAAAGATAAAACTGCTTCATGAGTACAAGTTCAAAGAAGTGCGTTCATACGCAAGCAAAGTTAAGAGTGCCTACGCAGCTCAATAACACGAAGTAAAAGAGTAAAGAATATCGAAGTGTAAGTAAAATGTAAAAATGTCAGAATCCCAAACTACTGTCAGAATGTCTCAAGACTAATGTCTGAATGTCCCTCCGTGCTCCGTGCGGCTAAATTTATCATCTCGGTTACCTCCTTCCTGAGTATTATTCACTTCGGTTTATCTCGGTCTCCTCCAATCACCAAGCAGCAATTAATATGACGCTTCCTCTCATTGGTAGGGCCGGTTGTGCGTCCTCGTCTGGGGCTCTTGGATTCGATTCCTCCCCTGCTCACGCAGGCCAGGGTTAGAGACTTTCTACTCTCTCGTTCGAGCTTCGCATTTTCCTTGACATAAAATCCATCCATCCCCTCCAAGTGGGTTCATGTTTGTTGTGATTTTATAACTGGGCTCAATTGCGTTTATTTACAAGGTTTATGTAACGTTTTCGTCACACTTTTTGGCCATCGTGGGCCCGGATATCGAGTGTATTGTTTCCCTTAGCCTTTTTGTCTTGCCGTGCGCCGACCTTTTCTCGTTATTTTCGTACATTTCTTTAGAAAAATTATGACTGGAATACAATTTTTACGACCCGCTTGTTCTCGCTGAAACTGCTGGCAGGCCAACCCTTGGCTTTCTCTTACTTTGCTATACAAATTTTATTTCATTGTCCAACTTTACGGAATAAGTATCATTGATACCAAGATACTCTTTCAATGAGCTCGTATTGATACGGGGTCAGTGTAAGGTCTTTTGTTGTCCAAAAATAAAAATAAATTGAGTGGAGTTAGTTTTTTTTTTAAATAATCACTACAACGTTTTGGTGCAGAAACCCGGAATAACTAAGATTTACGCCACACGAATCACTTTCGTCTGTTCGAAAAGCCTCTATTCACAACCAATCTGTTGCGTACATGTGAAGAAGATCTTCGAGGCATTGTGAATGCAGACGGCATCTGGACACTACATATATCGGACGCCATCATCTATAAGTCATGTATGTCTACATTCTTTTACTCGCAGCACTACAAGATTATTACACAAAACAATATATGGTAGCGGTCTAGAATGGGACGGGGGTTAAGGATGGGGATGGGGGAGTTTGTAGGACATTACTCAGCGAGATGAAATATATGAATTTTACCTTACAGTTCTTGTAGGGGAAAGGTATGTTCATCGCCAAACTAGAATCCCACCATCGCGCCCCCAGAGGAAACTTATCTTTATAACCAAACATACCGAGCCATTAACCTCAGTCCTCTGCTGAACACTCACTACCATTGGAATCATCTTATGAAGCATAGCGTCGCTTCTAGAATTTAACGCAATTATACGTTGCAGGGAACTTCACGACGCTAATCGATCCTAACACATAAGTTCTAACCTCAACTGCATCGCGGTGTGGGCCAATGGCTGACAAAAATCAGAGTTCTCACTTGCTCACTCCCTTCGAAAGGCCCTCTGCTAAACACCCCTGACGGACTCGAAATAAACTTTCTACTTATTAGGTCGTGTTCAGTACATATAATACATACTGAAGAGATGTTGAGTACAGAACAAAACTGGCCAACCGGACACCAGCGAGATCCTACCACACAACGTACCCGATCTCGCATCGGTTGCTCTCTTCAATACCGGTATGTACGAGTGTATGTACTTAACATGACCTAATAAGTTGAAAGCTTATTTCGAGTACAGTGAGGTCTTGAAAATTAAATATTCACTCCTGACGTTTTTAACCAATGGTTTTAAGTCACTAGTAAGGACGTGCGAAGCGAAGACTAATAAAGAAAAGCTGTACATTTCCCTCAACAGATGGTAGCACCAAGCGAGGCTCCTGTCGGCACTCTCCATAACTAACAACAAATGAGCACGGCCGACTGGATCCCTCGCTGCGAGAGCGACGCATCAAGTCGGCCGTGAACGGAGCATATCACACTGCGCCAAGCCTTAATCGCTACTCTTCCCCGTTCTAGATTTTATCGGGCAACGGCATGAGTCGTTGGTGTTGATATCCAGTATATGCATATAAAAATAATTATTGATATGAAATTCATATTTGTTTGATTAAGGTTACGGTTTGCACATAGAATTGTATTACGTTCAGCCAACCCCGCCTATCATTAAACAGGAGATGTTTTCCTTTGGTTCTGACGGCCACGGAATACTGCAGTACCATGTGACTACTAGCACCTTCTGTAGGAAATACTGGAAAGAACAAGAAATCCGCACTATTTAGTGATCGGTACTTCATCTTCACTTCCGCCATGACTACAGCTTAGAGGCGGCAAATTATCGATAGTAATCGCCATCGATATTTTCCGATATTATGAGCTCTACTATCGATAGTAATAGATAGTTTTCAAAAAGTGAAACGAGTCATACCCAGGGGGGCTCATTCCTGACTCCCGCGCTTTGCTTCCAGCGTAGCATCGCCTCATGCTGACGTCACGTGGAGGTCTCCTGTCGGCAGCTGTTGCTGTGAACGATAAGGAACTCTCTTTCAGAATAGGTCTATTTTGCTGTACGCAGTCTGGTAACATTTTCCGTATTGTGTTGATTGTTGTGTTAAAGATCAGTAAGGTTTCTAAATATAAAATTAATTGTGCTATGGCACAATGTACTAACTGGGGATCGAAAACAACTGGTGTCTTGTAGAACGTGAGGAGATTAGGCGAGTGTGGGTGTTGCGCTGTAAGCGGACGCGGTCAACATTAGAGACTTTGTCACCAAAGAAAAGGAAAGTTGACCAGGCGACTAGCAATGAATCGCTTCAAAATGAGGAGATCTTAAAACTCCGTAAGCGGGTGAAGAATTTGGAAAAGAAAGACGCGATTAAGACGAAGGGAGGCTGCTCTAAAGAAGCTCAATGGACCTAGGTATCTAGTCTCAAAAAGACGACAACAACCGTCTTCGCCGAAAGTGAAGAAGAGTGCACACAGAGAGGAAGTAGTAAAGATTCTGTCCAAATGGTCCTCGGAGGACATAGCAAATGCTTTCTCTTTGAGATCGCTTTCCAGAAAAGCATATGATTATTTGAGGAACCGGAACATTCCTTTACCATGTCGGTCAACCTTACCAAATGGATTAGGCGCTTTAAATGCAGGCCCGGAATTTTAACAGAGGTGCTATATCTGTTGAAAGCCAGCGCAGTAAATTACAAGGAGTCTGAAGGGATAGCGGTTTTGACATTTGATGAAATGAATATAGACGGGCGTATTTCATACGATTCATCTGATGACGGCATAGTAGGGCCTCACAGCAACGTCCAGGTAGCGATGGTTCAAGGGCTCTTTGCTGCATGGAAGCAACCAATTTTTTATGATTTCGACGTGCCAATGACATCAGTTGTTAAGAAACATAATTAGTAAACTTGAGGCTTGTGACATTCATATTGTCGCTGTAACTTGTGACATGGTGGGAAAAAATGCCAAAGTGTGGAAGGAACTAAACGTACACAAGGATGAGAGCTTTTTTACCAATCCAGTGGATGATAAAATGAAGGTGTGGATGTTCTGTGATGTACGGTACCCCACCTCTTGAAATTATTGAGAAACCACTTTTTAGATGAAGGTTTGACGTTAACTGATGGTTCAGAATTTCAGAAGAAGAGAATAGAACACCTATTACAAACTCAAACAGGGGTCCTATCAACTACACATCATATTAATGAGGCTCATCTGAGTGTAACAGGCAAATCCCGTAAGAATGTGAGAATGGCTGCGCAGTTATTTTCCAGGCGCACAGCTCTGGCAGTGCGGTATACTTTAAACAAGGACGCTGAAAGCAACTTCATCGAGCTAGTCAATGACACCTTCGACGTGTTGAACGCCAGGGCGCCTAAAGATGAAAAGACTCCTCTTAGGAGTGGATATGACTTAAACTTAAGGAGCCAGGAAAATACTCTAAAGCGCTTTCTGGCGGTGATTACCCAAGTGAGATTTGGTAAACGGAAAACGTTACTTTCGTTTCAGAAGGGGTTCATAATATCTATAAACTCTCTCTTACGACTTTTTGAAGACATGAAACATGCAAATATGTCATACATTCTAACTGCCAGATTAAACCAAGACTGCTTGGAGAATGTTTTTTCACGTGTCCATGGCCTAGGAGATTTTTTATAGTAATCCGTCCCCTTTTGAAGATCGTAACAGAATTGGACTTCTATTACTCACAGGGAGTAATGGAATCCCTCTCTCCTGTAGTGTGTCAGTGGACGATGAAAATAATTCATCGCCACGTGATACGGGTATTTTTCATCCTGATGCTGATAATGAAGAAGATTTCTTGAGCCTCGTAAGCAATGAACTATGTACAGATGTTTTTGAGGGGCGGTTAACACTTGTACCCGTAGATGACCAGGAAGAAACGTGGGAGTTGTTAAGGATGGAAGACTTGAGCCAGGACTCCGAAACTGAAGACGTAAACTAGGATGCAATTAAATACCTTGCAGACTACTTGGCATTCAAATGTCGCTCTGTTGATGACAGCTTGGATGAAAAAAAGTGAAATGTTTGCCTTGCCACAGAAAGTGCCTCACGACTGGTTATCAATCATTTCAAAAGGAGGCCTTAATACTCGTCCAACCGAAGAACGGTATCAAACAGTTATGCAGTTTGAGGTACTGTTTGGAAGTTTTCTAAATGTGAAAGAGTAATGCAGACTTTACATATCAAAGTCTGCATTAATTAAATCAAAATTTCCAAAACTTGACGATAATATTGTATCACAGTACGTCAGAACTAGGTCTTTTATTAGAATACGTCACCTCAACAAAAAAAAATCATATAGACGCTATGAAGAAGTATTCGGCGAAAAAGAGTCGACTGTGGGCAGCTTCAGCTTCTTCAACAACTTTCTAAGTCATCATAACGTGAGTTTTAAATACAATTGAACCAATAACTATCCCAGTGTTTCTATGCATGTATTGTTCTTACAGCCGGCTTTTAAGATGTAATTAGAGTTTCTTCTATTTTCCTATCAACAGTATTATATCACTGATTGCAGGTGGTATGTAAAGTACCACTTCATTATAATAATGCCAAACTTTTAATTATTTATTTATCAGAAATTGAACTTATATTACCTAATTATCGAGGTTTATGCTGCATGCAGGCAATGCAGGCGCGCGCTTCTAGCCCTCCCGGCTACGTCACGCGCGATCAAACAATGAGAGCGCTGGGAGCGGGAATGGCGTACCTAATATATTCTACCTAACTCTACCTACCTTGTACTGTACCCGACGTAGTCAGTCTGCGAACACGAGACACCCCAGGGGTGCTCAGTTCGATGGCTGTAGGCTTATAAAATAAATGAATGTGGCAGGATTATCATAGGGTTCATCGAATAAGCATGTTCCAGGTATAGAACAAATATGACACTTTTATTTAAAATAAATGAAATATTAACCATCCTGAAGTCTGTGATTATGACTATGGTCACTACGTTATGTAACTTAATATGGCTCTTGATGTAACAAACCTAAGTACAAACAAATGGGATGGTACACGGCAGTTGTTTCCCTAATATTCTAACAGAGTATTTTACATTGTTAAAAATTTTTTATCGTCTTTAAAGTCATTAAATTATCTATATAAAGTTGAATCAAAAATTGTCATTCAGAAAAATGAGGTCTGGGCCAAGCCTTCATCGACAATCTGGAAAAAATGTAGTAATTGTAAGAACGAGTATAATAAAGAAATATCCAAGATTCAATAAGTTAACAATTATAGCAAAAATAAAATTTACATTCGTTATATTAACAATTTTGTAGTTATAAAATGAAAAGTTGAATTTGCCTTGGTTTTCTCTAAGTTAATCCGAGACGTCGGATATACCTGTTCACGTCGTCTCACATCTCTTTTCGTGAGAATTAATACTGAACTTTAAGCATCTGATCAATAATTAAACAAAATAAAACGCCTTCTGAGTTTACGAAAATAAGTAAATGGGGAGATTATCATCCATGTGGAAATCCCGTCCACTATCCATCGATAATATCAAAGTGTCACACATTTTCAGAACAGAACACATAGAAAATAATTCTCTAACTACTAGCAAATTACTACATCTACAGCTAACTACGGAAATTATCAAGAAGACTGTGATTACCAAGAAGAAAATATCTACACTATTTACATGTCGACGAGTGTCGATCAACCATATTACTCTCCTGTCAACAGATTTATCACGTTCCAGCAAGATTGAGTTACCTCATGAGAGCGAAAAATTGCATCAACGAATGAACTTGCAGTCACGAATCAAATATTATTTAGATATTTCGTCGAAGATCTGTTCTTCAGACCTAAGGCCTTCACGAACATTCACCTGTACCTTCAACTTGAAATTATTGAATTACTTGAGAAAAGTCGGGATATTCCCACGAATTAAGAAGTACATCGATTAACATGGACTTTCATTTTCTTCATCTGAAGACACTAATATTAGACTACGCTGCATTCATCTCGAATAATCCATTACATGTAAAAAGCTCAGTTTCACGAAGATTCATATCATGCGCAATTATTCCATATACTCTACACGTACAGTGTACCACAATGACGACTCTAACTTGTCGCATCCTAATCTCAAATATGTGTAGCCACGAAATATCAGGACCTACCATCGTCCTACAAATGCATAATATCCACTTAAATGTGTCTCGATGATTAATTACTCCAACTAATTATCACATGCCCAATGCACATATTCACATTAAATTCGTACATAGAATTCGGACTCAATATCCCGATGACACGTTATCTCAAACACGAGGTACAAGTAGAAGTTCCATTACAAGGAAAATATTGAAAATATGGACAAAATATCCTACCATTAAATCCATCGGACATAAATTAATTCATATTCGTGACGAAATTCACTCAATAAGCAAAGATGGTGTCGATAACACATGGATAACTCTATCAGAATCCTCACTGTCAAATTCATGGCCACATGGTCATTAAGCAATCGCATGTGTCAGTTTTACGACATATTCGAGCAAATATACAACCAAAAAATGTGTCAAAATAGCTACTAAGAAGAAAGAAGGAATAGAACAAAACTACATAGAACAGATATAAATGAGACGTAATCGACTTAACTTAAGGAGAAATCTTCACGTCTGGAAGTCTGGGTTCTCAATCAGCCATGCTAGGATGAAAGAATCTGCATCCCGACGCCGCCGACGGTGGTCGAAGGTTTAGAACTTCATGGTGAAGCACTGGTAATCCATAATACGAAGTTCCGTCCTCTTCTGGAAATGATCACGTCCAAGTCTTCCACGTCCACTCGTGAGAAAGCTGAAACTTACACAAAGTGCTTTAGAATAAATTCCAAACACACACGTAACTGTATTTCGGAAATGACACGTACTTAAGGGATTAATATCTGCACATTCGACGTCTGATCACAGCACTGTTCTAAGTTGTATACAATTATCATAAGTGTAGAGCACAGGAGTGAAGCCACTGTTCCTGACGACAGTATTCACGAAGTTCCACGTTGAAAATCTTGCTGTCAAGGGCTCTGAGCGACTGAAGGTGATAGTCCAGGAACACGTCCGTATGTGTGAGAGTGAGCACTCTTATCACATGACTTAAATATCGTGTCTGGTGCACATGCACGGAAGTAAAGTCAATTTAGATACTAAATTCTTCTACCGTATGAATAAACAACTTTATCACCATTTTAGCCACAAGGTCGTGTAAATTATTTCAAAAATTTTAGTTTTTAATTTATATCCTCTCAATGTGTTATTTTTTATCCAGTTTATTTTAATTTAATCCTTGAGCCTTCCGTAAATATGCATGTCACGCCACCAAAGATATTATAAGTATTTCATTCATATCGTTCCTCGCAATGACAAGTGACACGCGCTCGCATCTTTCTTTCTCTCGCCAACCTTCATTTTTTTTATTCTGTTAGCCGACCGGCCGCCCTCTTCACGTAAAAAAACTTGTTCTCGTCCTCGTCCTCGCCCAAGGTCGCGCACACCCCATCTCGCCGACAAGCGAACACAAGCCACACCAACACCTGTCTAGTCAGCTGTGGCCTCACGGTCACAGTACTGTAATATCGTTGGAAAAATGTTTTACAACATTCTCAACAGATGGCAGGAGAGTTTTCAGTTGCTTTCACGAAGTCTTTGACCTAAAATGTGCCTTCTCTTCTCTCGCGTACATACAGTCTCTGACAACCAACGAGCTAAGAAAGAGGACTATAGAGTGGCTAAAATGGCTGCTACAGCGCTCTGGGTGGTGCCAAGGCGAAATAGCGACTCCATACTTTAAGCGACATTCTTCCGCTTACGATGCGTTACTTTTAATATATTAGATCTAATAGATTATGCTCTCTACGTGTGTGGCAAGCTAATGCATAAATTGTAGAAAAAACACGAAGAATGTAATCATATTTCAAATAAGATTTTTTTTTACTAAAGTACACAGTTATGGGCGATTAGCAGAATTACGTTGCCAGTGTAGCACAATCCAGTACGTGTAGGGTAGGCCTACTTTTATTTTGTTGTAGGAACTGACCAGACAGCCAGACACGATAAACTGTATCCTGCCTGGCTGAGTGGCTCAGACGGTAGAGCGCTGGTATTCTGAGCTAAGTTGGCATATTTGGTATTTGAAGGTGTTCAGATACGTCACCCTTCTATCAGTAGATTTACTAGCACGTAAGGGAACTCCGGCGGGACATATGTCCGCCACTTCAGCGTCTCCGAAAACCGTACCAAGTAGTTGGTAGGACGAAAAACTAATAACACTATTTATTATTACATTGTATCCTACAGAGCACATTTCCCCAGCATTTTGAAAAAGAAGTAATGTGAACAAATACTTATTTTTCGTAAATTATTATTAGTTTTACGTCCTACTAACTACTTTTTCTGATAAGCCGAGGTGCCTGAATGTAGACCCGCACGAGTTCTTTTGCGTGCCAGTAAATCTACTGACACGAGGCTGAGGGATTTGAACACCGTCAGATACCATCGTATTGAGCTAGGATCGAACCTGCCAAGTTGCTTTGTGTCCGGCTCCTTGGCTGAATGATCAGCGTGCTGGCCTTTGGTTCAGAGGGCCCCGGATTCGACCGAGTTGAGGATTTTTACCGGGTAGTTGACAGTTAATTCCTCTGGATCGGCGACTGGATAACAATCTTCATCTACACACAACAGAACATACTACAAACCACCACAGAAACACGTAATAGTAAATACATCACTCCACTCAGGGTTGGCGTCGTCCTCAGGAAGGGCATCCGGTCGTAGAATCAGGCTAAATCCATACAAATGCCAGATCCAGGTAACTGGCAAAATACCAGGATTTATTATTATTATTATTATTATTATTATTATTATTATTATTATTATTATTATTATTATTATTATTATTATTAAAGTTATCGGAGCCTCCATGGCTCAGACGGCAGCGCGTCGGCCTCTCACCGCTGGATACCGTGGTTCAAATCCCGGTCACACCATGTGAGATTTGTGCTGGACAAAGCGGAGGCGGGACAGGTTTTCCTCCGGGTACTCCGGTTTTCCCTGTCATCTTTCATTCCAGCAACACTCTCCATTCTCATTTCATAGCATTCATCAGTCATTAATAAATCACGTTGGGAGTGGCGACCCCATCGCACTAACAGCCTATATCTGCTTCATTCATTACATTCCTGACCCGGTCAATGACTGGAAACCAGGTTGTAGGTTTTCATTTTCATTAAAGTTATATGCATTATTTCTCGATGTTGTTATATTACTTTGTTCAAGGTTTTCTGTTCTATATTTTCATTCCCTGTATGTAGGTCTAAATTTGTTCAATGGCAATGTACTATTGTGATATGTTTTGTAATTAGGGCTACCGTACTGGAAATGCACTAATTTTATTTCTTTATACAATATGTAAGACGGAGCTCGATAGCTGCAGTCGCTTAAGTGCGGCCAGTATCCAGTATTCGGGTGATAGTGGGTTCGAACCCCACTATTGGCAGCCCTGAAGATGGTTTTCTGTGTTTTCCCATTTTCACACCAGGCAAATGCTGCGGCTGTACCTTAATTAAGGCCACGGTCGATTCCTTCCCATTCCTAGTCCTTTCCTGTCCCATCGTCGCCATAAGACTTATCTGTGTCGATGCGTCGTAAAGCCAATAGCAAAAAAAAAAAAAAAATGTAAGTATGTAGTCTGTACCTTGTATTTTTAATGTCCCTTTAAACAGGCATTATGCATCTTTGAGTGCTTCTCTAATAAATAAAACTGTGAAACTGTATTTATTCCCGCAGCTTCTATACTTGCTTCATCACACGCCCACTCGATTTGATCGCTTACAATATGGTGGACGTGGCTTTCAAGTAGATTCAAATATGGCGGTCCAATAGCCACTCCATAGTCCTCTTTCTAGCTAGCTCGTTGCTGACAACATATAAATCTCATTTTTTGTCCCGTATTGGCATCAACTCAACTAAGGTTAGGTTGAATGGAGAATCCCACCTTCCAAAATACTAAATAGTCTTTCTGCGGCACTGAAGTCGCAGGTACGCAGAGATACTTAAATGCACACCTATGAATTGGAACAAACTCCTCACTAGTTAACTACAAACAGCTGTACAATTTCTGTTAGCGCGAAAAATAAGACAATGAGGGGGGAAAAAAACTATCTTTGACTATCGATAATAGGCAACTGACTATCGATGCATGACGATAGTGGTTGCTATCGATAACTATCGATAGCGCTATCGATAGTTTTCCGCCTCCACGTACAGCTGATTCTATAGCATTTTTGCACAACATAAAGAGAAAACGTACTTGTGAAAGGCCAAATGCTTGCTTAACATTTCACTTTGGTAATAGATGGATTCAGTGATACTACTCGTTTATTGTGAACGTTACCGTAGTCACCTTCAAGAGATCTCAGACAGATTAATTTAATTGGATGATGTTATTCGCAATTTTTGCCTGCTAAAGAATACGAAGTAGATGTACAAACGTGCGAAGAATGCATTTATAAGGCAAAATGGGCGATTCAGAGAGCTAGTAGGCACGTAAAGAATAAACTTGCCACTTCCACCGCCAAGCGAGCCGTGATATTGGCCTGAAAGAAAACGCAGCTAGATGGGAAATCATAGCTTTGAGTGGTAAACATCACTCATGTTACTGACACGTCAATTTTAACAGCACTTCTAAGTTCGGTCCCTCACTCTGTGAAATAAAAACTATCAGACTGGAGCCTTTCACTGGTAATACTGAAAACTGGTCTAGGTATTGTGAGCAATTTCAGTCATACGTCGACAATGATACTTTGCTTTCAACCATAAACAAGCACGCTTTTCTCTGCTGGTACTTAGAAGGGGATATCCAAGATGATCGTAGATGAAATAGCGGTGACTGCAGACACGTATGAAGAGGCTAAAATGATTCTGTTAGTTAAACATGGAGACAAGAATTGAATCATACAAGCACACTTGGATTCCCTTGAGCACTTATAGCCGGTCAGATCTGCCACGCCTGGGGCCTTAAATATTACTTTCATCGAATATCTACCACATTAAAGCACTTAGGGCCTGGGGAGAGGACGTTAAGAGTTGCGGTAGGCTACTGAAACCAAAAATATTACGCGCCTTTCCGCTGGACATTAACCAGATGGGGATCTTGCTCGTTAAATATCAAAATATTTCCGAAGGAAATAAACTGAAGATTTTCTGAGAGAAGTGGATGCTGCACTCACAACGCAGATGATTTGTGGGGGGGGGGGGGGACCTGTTGATCGCCGGGCTGAGTGGCTCAGACGGTTAAGGCGCTGGCCTTCTAACCCCAACTTGGCAGGTTCGATCCTGGCTCAGTCCGGTGGTATTTGAAGGTGCTCAAATACGACAGCCCCGTGTCGGTAGATTTACTGGCACGTTAAAGAACTCCTGCGGGACTAAATTCCGGCACCTCGGCGTCTCCGAAGACCTTAAAAAGTAGTTAGTGGGACGTAAAGCAAATAACATTATTATTATTATGAACCTGTTGATCAACATGATTTTGTTACTTCAGCTGCGGCACTTCGTATTCACTCTATACAACCGAAGAAGAAAGAAGCAGGAGGCAAGAAAGTTAAGCACACTACGGACTCTTTCTGCATATCTTGTCAGTTAAAGAGATACTGGGCTCAGGGGCGTAAGAAAGTGACTGAAGTACGTGAACGCCGCTTGCAGACAGCTCGCATATGGATCACAGGACCTACCGGACTCGGCCAGCTTACATGCTTTTTTTTGTTGATGGTAGCAGCCAGTCAAGTTTTATAGCAAAGCCTTTGGTCGACGACTGGAAGTTAGATGTTATAAATCACCGAGACTTTGCAGTAAAGGCAGTTGAGTCCGCTTCTAGCTCATGTAGAGTTATGCATTTTATGGCGAATAGTATCTGCATAAGCTTTGTTATACCTGTCACTGAAACCGTTACTCACATCAGCGCTATGGCACAGAAAAATAAATTCCGGCTTGCTGACCCCAGAGCACGAGATTTAAACCTTCCCATTTACATCCCGGTCGGAGGGGACGCGTTTAGTCGCAAAATTAGTAAAGCATACTAGTGGCCACAGTTAGTTCATTTTCCGGCAGCTCTGCACTTCGACCGACCAACCGAACAGAGAACGGGCGGGCACGACTCTACCGTGGCTCTACATCTATGCATTCGGGAGACGGAGAGGGACTGGTCCCCACCGTCAGCTACCCTGAGAATGGTTTTCCGTGGTTTTCTATTTTCCATGGAGGATAGTCGAAGAGTAGTACATCTTCCTAAGAAAAATGTTATTTGTCTTCAGATAAGCATACTGCGGAGAAGAGATTCGACATACTTCTAAAATGACCACGGAATGGTAATAACTTGTAAACATCCCACGAAAATCAGATATGATGAAGAAGCCGGTAGAACTCGCATCAGATTCCGAAGAAGCTAAATGAGTTTCGTTATCTGCTTTACTACGCGGTTAAGAGGGAACGCCATGGGAAAACCTAGTGGAGAATCGTGTTCGATGCATCGGCTAGAGGAGACAACAGTCCGTCTCTGAACGATTTATTATAGATAAGTCTAAGCATTATGAAGTGTTAGCTACTTAACAGTGTTTTCGTTCATATCCATTGACTGTTATTGGTGTTAGTCAACAGCCATTCCTTCAGTCATCTATGGAGCACAAGGGTAGAGATCGCACAAGGCTTCTTTGGTTGGAAATCACCCAAGATGATAAGGGAGCTTGCACAACAACAAATGAAGTCAGAACTTACAGATACATACATACCATTCATTTCGACCTGCAATCCGTAGCCAAAGCTGAGGATGGTAATGGAGTTGTTGGTATAAGCTTTTATTACGAGCTTACAGCTCCGATGAAAATCATGAAACTACCAATGAATAAATGGCCTCTAATTCCCAGGTATTGGAAGACATCTAGCAAAGAAAAGGTCAGGAGGTTAAAGGTGGGACACAAGCACTGGACGTGGACTGGAATACATAATCTGACATACCTCCTGGAGGCATAATTGATAAGCTAACGGACGGACCCAGAACTAAAAGACAGCTTTTCAAAACAACTGCCCGATAGTACGACTCTTGGGACTTATATCCCTTGCTGATACTGACAGTGCTACATTATGAGCGGATGCCACTGTAGCTGGAACCATATTATCCTAGCAACTGGAAAACGCTCGTGTGCAACAGGGTAACAGAAATACAGATGTACAGAATCCCGTACAATAGAAACAGAGCCCAGGAGGACAAAATCTGGCATATTTCCTGTCCAGTGGTGTAACTACCGACCACGCAAAATGCTTGAACACATGGTGGAATAGACCTGGTTCGCTGTTTTCGAAATACATTAAGTGCTGATTCGAGGAAGCGATTGTGAAGGTGCAACCAACACCTGAAAAAAGCAGCACTCCGCATTCCCTCTTAAACAGTGAGACACCTGAACGTTTCCTTGATCCATCACGGTCTAGCTCTTAATGGAAAATACTTAGTTTCACTGCCTGGGTTTTCTGTTGTACACATACTAAGCACGTCGAATGCATAGATATACAGGTGAACCTGCGTCCAGACTCGCTCAAGCGCGCCTGCAGTGGATTAAAGTGGAAGGAAAGAAATATTTCTCAACTGAGCATGAGGTCCTTTACAGTAATTTACCATTGCCACAAGCAATCCAAAATACCTCGCTTCAATCCATTCGTGGTTGATAGACTCATTTCACTTGGAGGACATCTACAGTTTTACGACCTCTCCCAAAACGTACGTCACCGCATCGTTCACCTATTGATTTACCACACTCACATTCCACTCCATCATCTGGGTGTCCGAATCATTCTTTCCGAAATTAGAGAGGAATTCTGGGTATTCTGTGAACGCCATATTATCAAGAAAATACTGCATCAATGCTTGGCCTGTAAAATAGCACACAACAAATTTGGACAGGCGTTCGAAGCCTTACTAACAATTAACTGCGTAAATGATTGCAGCTCTTTGAAGTGACTGGCATAGACTTTGCAGACCCCCTTTATGAAATCGTGGGAGGCGTAACAATAAGGGCTTTGCACCTGGTACTGTGTTCTGATATGACTACGGATACATTCCTCCTAGCTTTGCAAATGTTTACTCGCGGACGGGAAATGTTTCATAGCATCTGCACGGACAATGGCATGACTTTTCAAGGTGCCGATAACTGACTCTCATCACTCTGAGAATGTCTTACTGCGTCCTCCATCCACCAGTACCTAGCACAGCATTTCATCACATGGTGATTCATTGCTCCACGGGCTGCTTGGTGGAGAGGAGGGTGGGAGAGAATGCCTTGGGACCACCAAACGATGTCCGCGGGAAGTATTGGCAAAAATATTGGTGTCTGAGAAAAGGCTACACGTAGTTTTAGTCAACACTAAAGCCACCATTTACTCAAGACACATTTGACATAGTGGAGAGGAATCGCAAGCAGTAACTCCGGCCCACTTCCTGACTAGAAGAGATAGACACAAAACAGCACTGAAATAGAACTTGGCGATGGAAGTGGCACACCATCAGAGGATCGTCAACGACTTCTATAAGCGGTGGACCAAGGAATACCTTATGGAGGTGAAAAGTTTCCATGAAGTCTGGCGTCCACGAGGCAACGCTCCACACCTGAGAATCGGGCACATTGTCTTCCTCCAGAAGGACACATGTGGAAGAAAACGTGCGTAGAAGAGCTCCGAGATGGAAGAGATACAGTGACTGTCATTGTTAGGAGAACGAACGGGATTAAATTAACGCGCTCCATTCAGCTGGCCATACCCCTGGAGATTGACTAGGGTGGGGAGGAAGTTGGGAACAGAGAGTGACATCTTTGTACTCCTTGGAACATGACAACTGAATGGTGTATGTCGATATGCCGTATCTCCTTATGTGGAGTAGAGTTCCTGCATAACCACTACAACGTCTTACGACGTATGACAGTTCGACCATGTGATGATAATAGTTAAGTGTTTAGTTTTTAATAATTACAGTAATTATCTGGGTTTCTAGACACTGCTAACGTGATAAGAAGTGTGCCATTCTCTTCGCCCGTCACTCAGCCAGCAACCTAAGAAGAAAACCTTGAGAGAAACACAGGAACGCAGTTGGCTGTCTAGCCACCAACAGTCTTACTACTGAACTGTCAAAGAACAGAATGTTTCCAGCTGTAGTAATGACCTTATTTATTGAACTGATTATAAGGAATAGAAACTAAGAGATTAATAATACAGGAATTAGAAAATTTAAGGACATATTTTGTGATCGGGAATGAAGGAGTAATATTCATATTCTGTAAGTGACTTAAGTTTATCACGCAGGTGTCGTCTTCTCTATATCTTGCCTTCTAATCTTTACAATGTTAAGAAATAACATCAAGATCTACCTGCAAAACGATGTCATTTAATTTTCTCCATGAAATGTCCTGCTTTAGCATGGTACATATTATGCACCATTCATATACGCAAAACGATAGGGCCATTATTCATGGTAATGTCTTCTCAAGAACGGCCGTGTTCCTAATGTAGGCTAGATATTCACGACACAAAAGCCTTAATAGCGGGCCTCTATCATACAACTGTAGAGAAATATTGTATTATTCACCATTCGACCTCACAAATCATCCAGCATGAACAGTTCATGCTGATTTATGACTTGCATACTTAACAGATTCGAATTCTTGCTTCAATTTTCGCCTCCAAATTTATCTCACATAAGGATGAGTTAGAGATGAAGAGGGCAATCCATAAACTGGGGAAAGGTAAATGTAGAATAGATGTGGAGGACTATTTTGGTGGAGATGTTGTCTATAACCAGACATCAAGGGAAATAATAATAATAATAATAATAATAATAATAATAATAATAATAATAATAATAATAATAATAATAAACCATTTGCATGAAAACATCATGTGTAGAATATGTTTGTGAAACATAGAAATGACACATCCGTGCAAATGATAAATTTTATTTATAATATCTGATATTATCCCATTTTACTCAGCCATTTTAGAGGAACGTTCACTAATCCTAAATACCAGCTGCCAAAGAACTAAACGTCGACGTAGTTGCTTTATTACAATTACGTAAATATTTACAATGTGGTTACAATTTATTACTACTATTATTATTTTATTCGAATAAACAATTATTATTTGTCGTTGCCATAACAGTGTTTAAAATGCACAACTAGATAACGGAAACATTTCATACAAAATTAGACTTATTATTCTAACTCTGAAATTATACACGCAAACGTCGTTGGTTCCTGCTAGCATAGCGAGACTGTGAATCGGTAGGCATCATCCAATAAGAACCTTCACCGCCCAGGCCCTTAGAAGAATCAAATTCATCGTCCATGAAATGATTTATGGTTTGACAGTGAATGGACGCACTCGAAGGATCAATCTAATTGCGTACAAGAACAAGAGTGTTGAATATATTATAATCGATCCAACTGTCCGCTTTGAATCCTCTGCGAGTCAACCTGTTGATGTTGATCATGAGAGTAACGAGACTGTATGAGTCCACAGTTCCATCCTACAAGTACTCATACAACCTAAACAAAGACATAAGTCATAGGCTTGCTAATCGGAAGTAGGGGCTCGTTACCAAGAATATTCTTAGAGTTCTGCAAGACATACCACCTATTGAAATCTATGATGAGTTAAACTGCGCTTTCAATCTACGCTTTAAGAAAACATCATCTATATTTGTTAAATCAAACAGAAATTTTTATGTTTCCACTAGCTGCAGACAACCCACTTCGCTGTTCTTTTGTGTGTGTGTACATGTGTGCGGTTTTTTCTCTATATAATAAAGAAGACAAGCATTAAAATACCACTCTTTTTTGTTTCTCCTTTTATTTTTATTCTCTTTTCGGGGTAAATATCTTGCGTACTAAGTAATTTTATCAAAATACGTTCTTACAGACTACATTTGATGCTTTGTTGTCTGGTGCATGCACAAACATATTTTTTGGTTGTCCTACACGTGAGAAAGCAATGTAGGGCTGACCATGTGAGAAACAGGAATCTTTCAAATTAATTCCGCAACAGTGGAACGTTTGACCCTGAGCCTTATTGATAGACATACTATAAGCTAATCTCACTGGAAATTATAATAGTTTGAAACAAAATGTCAAATCATTTGAGATCAAGAGAATTCTTGGTATGAAAACAGAGTCTTCTTTTTCTTTGTCTGATACTGCCTCAATGATATTGTTAAGGAGCTGTTTCATACATAATCGTGTTCCATTACATAATTTCTGCAAGTCAAGATTTCCAACTTTTCCTATTTTTTTATCTTTTCTACATTTTTCCAATTCTTAGCTTCAATACATGCGAAGGCGTACCATGCGGTTTTAATGAATTTAAATTTGTTTTTGGGAAGTTCACACTTTCACCTTGATATATTATTGTGTCTATCGATTTATATATTTTCTTCCCCCGGTATCATTTTATGTATCCACTCACTTATTTGTTGTACTTTATCTTTCTCTGTAGCTAAAATAGCTCACTCATTTAACCATTCTTTATTCAGGCAGTTTCTTTCTATAAACGGATACATGGATAAGTTGTTCTTCTGTTCCTACCACGTTGCATAAATATTCTGTTAAATTAAGTTTAGAGTGCGGATCTAAGGGATAGGTGCCATTTCCAATTGTTAAAATATTTTTCCGCAAATAATTGTGCTCTTGGATTTCCTGTTATTAATGAACACATATATTCTGTTAAAGATAAATTTCCAACGCTACCCCACACTCTGCCCTTCCCTTTATTAACACCTCCTACTTTACACTCTCCTATCTCTTCCTCGTTATCTGCCCTTACCCGAATAGCATTAACTCCTAACCCATCCAGACACATCCTCTTTGCTGACTCAGTGAGTTCTACTTTCCTTCTTCCATAAACCCCATTAATATTAGGCCTATAGCTCCCCATGGAATTCCATTTTGTTCGCGTTGTTTCCAAGAAGTCAAATGGAAGTGGGACTTCGTTACCCTCATAAGTCTGAGGCTCGCTTAAAATGGTCTGAGCTCGGTAAATTCTGTGAATTAGGATGCTATCCTACTTACACATAGTGCCTGTGAGGATCTCACCTCGAACGGGACAGGGACTACCGGTGTATTGTATAGTGCTAGCCGCCTGAGTACAAGGAGGGCCATGACTCGGAATCTGTCCGAGAAGCCCACTCCTATTTCATAGCAACTGATGTCCCTATTCAACTTATGTCCCCCCTTCGGGCAACACTGCAACGCTGGTATAAAGCCGGAATGCCTTAATGCTGCGGAAATTGAAGAATTAGAGAAAAGAGAAAGTACTAAGGAAGAAACTTGACAAAGACAATTTGGGAGTACTTAGATGAGAAGGAATAAAAAAGGAAATATCCGTACTGAAAAATTACCAGATACTTTTCCTTTTATGGTCACTTGATCGGAATAAATATAGGAAGAATGACTAAAAACCATATGACTATTTTGGCAAAAATCCCAAAACACAAATAAGTTGATTCGTAGAAGTGAAAAATAATTTAGCAGATTACAAAAGATACAAAAGAAGAAATTCTAGACAGGTCCATGTTTTGCGATAGATTAGGAAGTTCGGGAGTTTTCAGGGAAAACATAGAACGTGTGCAACTGTCTGGACGGATGAATGAAGAAAAGAATATCAGTGAAAGGAGAAGAAATACTGAAGAAACAGGAAATCAAGAAAGGAGGCAAAGGATGACCAAAATCGAAGAATTAATAATAATTAAAAATGTATTTATTACGCGCGGTCATAATTTTAGATGGTGAAAGTTTACAGTGAAATGGGTTCCTCAATGCAAATTACGAGTCTTAAAACATTCATAATATCGGGGACTTTATGGAAGCACTTAATCAGTTGCGCCACTCATTCCACCAACAAAAATAGCAAATAGCTCGAAGTTTATCAATTCCCGAATTCGTCGATAAATGGTTCAGAAAGAGAAGCGGTATAACGGACACTATTTCTATGATGAGCTGAGCATATCAGATCACAAATGAAGAAATAATGAGCCGAGTAGGCGAGAAAACACATTTTTTTTCAAATGAAACTGGAGGCAGAGGTAGAATATTCATTCTCTTTTGCAAGCTGCTTTACGTCGCACCGACACAGATAGGTCTTATGGCGACGATGGGATAGGAAAGGGCTAGGAGTGGGAAGGAAGCGCCCGTGGTCTTAATTAAGGTACAGCCCCAGTTTTTGTCTGGTGGTGAAAGTGGAAAACCACGGAAAACCATCTTCAGGGCTGCCGACAGTGGGACTGCAGCTATCGAGCTCGGTAGAGGTAGAGGTAGAAGTAGAAGTGGCGGCACGTTCATAGGATATCTAGGACTATCCCACATAGTTTTAGAAGAAATACTTGTAGAAGAGGTTCGGTGGAGCGTGGCTTTGTATGATATTGAAACATTGGCAATATTTGGTGTAAAAAGAAAAAAAGAATACGAGCCTTTGTTTGAAATCTGGAAAATATCGACGGTAACGTGGTAGATCGGAATACAAAAGAAAAGACACTGAATCATGTTAATGGGAGGAAAACTATTTGGAAAGCCAGAAAAAGGACTACATTAGTAGTACACGTCTGGAGATACCCGGAACGTCTTCAGTTGGTTTTGGATGGAACCATAGGAATGCTTCCATTGTGGTCACAAGGAGAACTGGATAATATGGTAGGCATTTAATAGCTTTCAGATAGGATTTGGTGAAACCAAAATGAATCTGCAGAAATTGAATCTTCCATTTGATACATCCTTCTGCGATTGTGGTAAATGTACCTTGTGCTCGTCGACATACATTACATTATGGAATACCTAATGTTAGCCACCCCTAATGCTGTTGACATCTCTCGCTACCGGGCAAATGGTATCTAATTACAGGACTGCCAGTCCACTCATCATGATCCATATTTGCTTCTCAGACGCAACTTCACAGGTGTAAAGCACGGGAATGTCACACCATCAGTCTGTCTTGCCCCGCAAAACAAGCTGCTCGTCTCTGATATGATCAGAAAACCTTCAAACAAGGGTCATCATACGATCGCCCTCAAGCAGATCAAGTGTGGTGGAAAATCTACGGAAGCAAAAGGCGGCTCGTATCCCTCCCTGTCATTCTAGGCTCGGCTGATGCCACATGAACAGTTCTCCGCGATTTTGTCAACGTTGCCGAGGCAACCCTGGGTAAAACGAAGATAGGTCAACGCGGAACAGACAATTAGCCATGGCTATGGACTGAACAAGTACAGGAGGAAGTGAAGGAGAAGAAGAATGCCTACAAAAAGGGGTATGATAACAAAACCAAAGACAGCAGGAAGAATATATTACAGCGAGATGAGAAACTAGGAAAGCTGTTGATAAGGCCACTACGAAGATTTGTACTCAGAGCTTGACACTAATAAGCGAGGTGAGAAGCCTGTATATCGGCTGACAAGGCAACACGAGGCAATGAACACTTCATGTGCATCAAACACAAGCATAGGCGCTGACTATAGTAGAGAAACCATATCCTGGAAAGGTGGCAGCTTTACTTCGAAGAAATTATCACTGCAGAATTTCCACATTCACCACTTCCGAAGAGCTTGTCTTGCTCCGGACCAGTAAGCCAAACCACATCCGATGAAGTCTTCTTTTCAATTTGCTTTGCGTCGCACCGATACAGATTGGTCTTATGATGACGATGGGATAGGAAAAAGCTAGGAGCGGGAAAGAAGCAGCCATGGCCTTAATTAAGGTACAGCCTGGTATGACAATGGAAAACCATCTTCAGGGTTGCTGACAGCGGAGTTCGAACCCACTATTTCCCGAATGCAAGCTCAGAGCTGCGCGACCCTAACTGCATACGGCCAACTCACTCAGTACCGTTGAAGTCGCCGATGCTATAAGCTGTATGAAAAATTCAAAAACACCAGACCCAGATAATACATCAGTAGATATTTGGAAGCTGAAAGACTTAATGATGCTTATAAATGGCTGGCTAGTCTCTTCAGTGCCATGGTGGATGAGGGTCATGCTACCGTTGACGTGGCAACAAGCATAGCAGTGCCCATATAAAGATGACCCAGCAGACTGTTCAAACTATCGACCGGTTCGCCTCTTGTGTCACGTGATGAAAATCTTTGAGCGGAATTTTGACCGGCGCCTGAGGGACATCGTCACTATAGGCATCAACCAGTGTGGAGTCAGTACTTCTGGTACATTATTCGCGGCATGCAGTTTATCTAGTTGACATGTAGTTCGTCCAGCAGCGTTGTATGGGGTCGAGAGCTGGCCAATCACCAAAAGCGCCGAGCGCCCTTTGCACACCATGTTACGTTGGTCTCTTGGAGGTTCCCCCATTGATCACATAATCTACGACACGATCCGGCAGAGGATGGGAGTTGTTCCCGTTCAAGATAAAAATGGGAAAATGACGTCTGATATGAAACGGCCATATCCTGAGAGCGGCAAATGGTACCCTCGCTCGCGATGCATACAACTTCATTGTCCATGGTAAGCACCGACGTGGAAGGCCGAGACAACGATGGTAAGGCACCTTAGCTGCAGACATGAAGACTGTTCAGCTGACACCGAGCATTGTGTCTAATCACTTAAAACTGCGTTCGTCAATCTGAAGAGTGGACCCTGCACCTGCGGAAAGCGCTGACCTGAAGAAGAAAAATAATAAGGAGAAGGTTATTCATAAGTTTATAACCTTGTTTTTGTAATTACCTCTAATCTGTATTGTTGTTCAGAGTAGGATACATAATATTTGTTTACTATGTAAGCCGCTCTTCAGATATGTCTTTATGTAAGTGGTGCTTCTGACATAAACAAGGAAAGAAAGAAAGAAATAAAATAAAATAAAAGGGTAAGAATAGTAGTGGGAAGCCAAGGCATGAATATGACATGTAGGTTGTAGCAGATGTCGGATGCCAAGCTGCGAAGAAATGAAGACATTATTGCAGGATAGAGTTGCATTGAGACCTGCAACAAACCAGTATACGGACGGGTAATCGATAAACAATAACAATAACAATAACAACAACAACAACAACAAAAACAACAAGAAGAGCAACAGACACAGCCACAACAGCTGGGTAATGGTAGGACATGAACATATTATATGATCAGAATAGTTTTCGTTGCAATAATTACTTATAATTTTAACTCTTAACACAGGATAGGATAAAATGGACTGTTGTACCAAGACTAATCGGAATTATGAAATATTCAAGAGTATAACTCTTAACACAGGATAGGATAGAATGGACTGTTGTACCAAGACTAATGACCCATACATAACATTCGAATTACTCCAAAAATTTACTTACATTGCAAGTGATTACATGAATAAAATAGTCCATATCCTGACAAAAATCGCACGCTGAACCTGCTAATATTCACCGTCGGAATTATGAAATATTCAAGAGTCTAACTCTTAACACAGGATATGATAGAATGGAATGTTGTACCAAGACTAGTGACCCATACATAACATTCGAATTATTCCAAAAATTTACTTACATTGCAAGTGATTATATGAATAAAATAGTCCATATCCTGACAATAATTAATGGATATTTCTTCTTAGTTTGTCACCACACACACACACACACACACACACACACACACACACACACACACGATGATTTGTAAAAAGTGAAATGTTTAACAATTCCTGCCTTACTGTCAGAAAATAGGATCAACCTTTAGAAATGTGCCGGCCCCGTGGTGTAGGGGTAGCATGCCTGCCTCTTACCTGAAGGCCCCGGGTTTGATTTCCAGCCAGGTCAGGAATTTTACCTTAACCTGAGGACTGGTTCGAGGTCCACTCAGCCTACGAGATTAGAATTGAGGAGCTATCTGACGGTGAGATAGCGGCCCAGGTCTAGAAAGCCAAGAATAACGGCCGAGAGGATTCGTCGTGCTGACCACACGACACTTCGTGATCTGCAGGCCTTCGGGATGAGCAGCGGTCGCTTGATAGGCCAAGGCCATTCAAGGGCTGTAGTGGCAGGGGGTTAGTTAGTTCTTTAAAACTGTATACGAACAACCTTTGGAGTGCAATGCTACAAAATGTCTGAGTTCGTAAAAGCACACTGAAAGAGAACATTACGATGTGTGATCTTTCTCGAAAACTGCACTATATTTTGCTTGTTTTAATAGAACATTTCACTATTTGTTAGTTTCTTTCCTTTATTTGATCTATTCACACTTTAAGATAAGCAAATATTATGAAGGCATGGGGCGTTATAAGCATAGGGTTTAGCTGCTAGCTTGCCACCAGGAAGATCGAGATTTGACTCCCGGTCAATCCCGGATTAGAAATCCGGCCTTGAACGCCTAGCCAAAATCCAAAATGAGCCGCGGAGAATTCAGTGACCCAGAAATAGCAGCGATAAACTGGAAGAAAGTTTAAAGTTTTAGTATGAGACCTAAATTGTCAAAGTTGTGAAATGTATTTATCGTACGTCATATAACCCATATTCCAAGTAAACATCTGTATCTTCGGTGCAGGGCAGAGTGGTTTAGACGGTAGAGCGCTGCCCGGTTTAATCCAGTGTTAGTTGAAGGTATTCAGATACTGTATATTATACAGCACGTGAACAGAGATAGATTTCATTATCATCAATAGCATCATCAGCAGCAGCAGCGTCGTATTTTTTGGGAGCCTATGGTCGGCCCACGCAGGCCAACTTGCCAGCTGTTTGCTTATGGTAATAGTAAATTCGTGTCCTCATCCCGAGGTAGTGCAGCTCTTTTCAAGGCACACCCGCATTGGAGGTGAGCTGCATATACCATTTCAACCACATACCAGCCCTCCTGCCAGTTTTTAATTTTTAGGCAGTACCGGGAATCGAACCCAGGCCCCCGAGGACGGCAGCTAATAACACTAGCCGTTACACTACGGAGACGGACAGCTTCTGGTGAGAAAGGTGAAGACAACTTAGAGGGTGCGATTAAAAACAGATGGGCAAGGACATGATTTAACAGCACTTTATACGAAACTAAATCTGAAGAGCATTCTTCAAGTTACTTTGTAAAGCGTGAAAGACAAGCCCATGGAATTTGTGAATTGTGCATTTTGAGGACATAAGCTCTGTTATTTAATCCGTGTGATGGATACTGGAGCCAGAGCGTCGGATCAATGACATGACAGAGGTGGCAGTGCATTATGAGCCGAGATTTCCGTTGCTGTATTATCGTGCCCCGCCTGTCGCATCTAGTATTTAAAAGTCGTGAATTATCTGAACACTACTTACGGGAATGGGCCATCCGTATTGATTCTGTCCATTTGCCAACAGCCACTGGAGTCTTCACCATACCATACGAGCGAAAGTCATAAAGAATTTAGATTAAGTTACTGTTTGAAAAACTTCACACTCCTACACAGACACATTACAAGCTCATTATGTTTTTGATAGTGCTAAGTGAAATGACTACAATAAATGTTCTTCAGCTTATCTCAGTAATAACTGAGATCCCTGCAGCCAGCCAGGTTCAGTTTGGCTTTGGCCGGAGATTTAAGGCCCGATGATCTTCCTGATATTATATCATTTTTTAAATGAAAATCTCAACGCAGGATCGACCTGGATTCGAACATCGGCCTTTTGGGTTGAAGCCCGCAGCTAAACCACTGAGCTAATCACGCCTCCTTCCCCCAATGGGTGGAGGTGGTAGAATAACACCCACGATATCCCCTGCCTGTCGTAAGAGCGACTAAAGGGGGCCCCAGGGGTTCTGAAATTTGGAGCGTGGGTTGCCACCACGGGGCCATTAGCTGAGTCCTGGCATTGTTTCCATTTATTTGTGCCAGGTTCCTCACTTTCATCTATCCTATCTGATCTCCCTTGGTCAACTCTTGTTCTTTACCGTCCCCTACAGTATTAGGTTGCGAGGCCTAGGGAGTCTTTCATTTTCATGCCCTTCGTGACCCTTGTCTTTCTTTGGCCGATTTTTCGAAATTTCGGATCCCTTCCATTTTTTCTCTCTGATTAGTGTTATATAGAGGATGGTTTACTAGATCTACTTCCTCTTAAAATAATCACCACCACCACCACCAATCGCGCCTCCCCTGAAATGATCAAAATGAAGTGTAAAATTTACAGATCGACTCGATCTAACTAACTAATGTAAAAGGTTCGTCTTGTATGATGTAGTCATTGTCAAACATGCATGGCAACTATTCATATCCTAAAAGGCAAGACCTTATCGCTGCAACCACATTTGTCTCTCCTCTTACCAGATTTCCTGAAATTCAATCTGTCAATAACGGAATCCAGATACTTCTTCCTCGGTCTTCCTCTTCCCTTCTTACCCACAAATTTCCCTTCCATCATGGTCTTGAGGATTTTGTTATGACGTAGTGTGTAGCCAAGGAATTTGATTTTCCTTTTTTCTATAGTGGTGATCAACTCCCTTGTTTAATCTATTTCCTTAAGGGCACTTTCCTTCGACTTTTTCTCTGTCCAGCTTATTTTCAGCATCCTCTTCCATATCCATTGCTTCCAGGCGTTTTATATCCTGTTTTGCTAAGACCCATATCTCTCAGCCATACAACAAAACAATGCGCACAAACATTTAGGCAAATTCCTTCCTACCGGGCGAGTTGGCCGTGCGCGTAGAGGCGCGCGGCTGTGAGCTTGCATCCGGGAGATAGTAGGTTCGAATCCCACTATCGGCAGCCCTGAAGATGGTTTTCCGTGGTTTCCCATTTTCACACCAGGCAAATGCTGGGGCTGTACCTTAATTAAGGCCACGGCCGCTTCCTTCCAACTCCTAGGCCTTTCCTATCCCATCGTCGCCATAAGACCTATCTGTGTCGGTGCGACGTAAAGCCCCTAGCAAAAAAAAAAATTCCTTCCTAGTTGTAATGTTTATGTTCCTGCTTGTCAGAAGCTCTTTCTTGTTAATGAAATCTTGTTCCTCATGCCACCTGTAACAAAAGTAAATGCTTCATCCAAATATCAACAAATAAATATCATGAGATAAATAATAATAATAATAATAATAATAATAATAATAATAATAATAATAATAATAATCGCTTTACATCCCACTAACTACTTTTACAGTTATTGGAGACGCCGAGGTGCCGGAATTTTGTTCCACAGGAGTTCATTTACGTGCCTGTAAATCACTGACAAGAGACTGGCGTATTTGAGCACCTTCAAATACCACCGGAGTGAGCCGGGATTGAACCCACCGACTTGGGTTGAGAAGACCAGAGCTCTTTCGTCTGAACTGCAAAGCCCGACTCTAAGAAGGAATGGCAGAACTTAAAAAAAAAATCGCTGAATTTACCAGGAGGTCTGAAATACAATAATAGAGTTGATCTTAGAAATATTAAGTGAATTAGCATAGTATGTAGTTTTAAGGTATATTCAAGAGGTGGTTGGTTTGAGCCCAACCGCCGGTAGGCTCAAATGGTTTCTCGTGATCTCCTATTCACACCAGAGAAATATCAAAACTGATAATGGTGCTGATCATTTTGTTTTAAATGGTAATGCGAGGAGGTAACCATCCCCTCTTAACTGCAATCAGAGGAACAGATAAATAGTCCAGTCCTTTGAAGAATGAAGAAGTCGGCAGCAGCAACAACAACAACAACAAAAGAGGCACAATTAAATGAATGAATGTCAATACCTCGTAAACCTCATACTGTCAGGGTAGGAAGAGAAGAAGAAAAGGTCGGGTGGAAAAGATGAAATACAGTAAATGAAAGCTCTTGTCAGCTAAGGGGCTTATAGTCACCACCTCACGATCCCATGAGATTAAACATCATAACAAGAAATGTAAGTACTGTAGATATAGACTAAAAACTGGATGTGTCGTCTTAAAAATATGAAATGCATTACAATTTATGCATTTATTCGTGTCGGAAGTATAAAATATGAAACATGAAAACATAAAAAGGAAGCATGAAATGGACACAAGCACACAAAAATGTGTTCATCAAGTGCCTTCAAACAGTTCTCAACCTAAACATAGCCACTTCGAGAGCACTTGAATTAACTTGAGTCAAATCACTCATTGTACATGTCGATGGACACAACTGACAACATAAAAGATGTTGTGTTGTTTGAAATTGGCCACAATCACATAGAACTGTCTTGGTCGGAAAATGTCACTTAGATAAGCCGCCCCTTGTTCTTGCAACTTCAGATCGCAGTTTGTTCAGAGAGTTCCAGATTGGTCAGTTCTCTCTGTAGAGATTCCTTCGGTTCCATCCATTCAGGTGAATTACTAGTTCTCTCCTTCCACAAGGCAACTTGTGCTTTTGCAACTGTTCCTTGTAACGGTTGAGTAGTTGTTAGGAAGCTCTTTCTCGATTTTAATCTCCTTTCAGCAGATTCATATCCGTAGAGTGGATGTGAGGTCATAGTAGATGATTTTCTTCTTTCGTTGTTGGCAGTCATTTCTCTTCAGATATCAGACGGAGCAATCCCAACCAGATACTTCACTTTATTGATGGGAGTTGGCCTCAAACAACCTGAAATAATGCTCGTTTAAGGCAACATCAACCTTTTTTTTTACATGGGCTGACATACCATACAGGACAGGCATATTCTCCTGCTTAATAGCATAAGGCCAGTGTTGTTCTTAACATTTGTGGATGGGTGTCCCAGTTAGTCCCTGAGAGTTTACGGAAGAGGCAGTTCCTCGAAGACATCTGCTTCAGTTTAGGGCACTGCTCCCTGTATGTAAGTGTACAGTGCAAGATGACCCCTAGATAAGTAGGATAGAAGCAGTGATCCAATAAAGTACCATTCCAGAATACTTCAAGTTTCCGATTAGCTTGCATATGTTTCAGGTGGAAGGTACATACTTGAGTCTTACAATATTGTCATTAAATACTCGGTTTGCACAGGGGCTCTTAACTCGGGGGCGTGAGTTAGCGTCTACGGGGCCCTAGCTGAGTCCGGGCATTGCTTCCACTTACTTGTGTCAAGCTCCTCACTTTCATTTATCCTGTCCGAACTCACTTGTCGACTCTTGCTCTTTCCCGACCCTGACGGCATTAGTTTAATGAGGACTAGGGAGTCTTTCATTTTTCAGCCCCTTCGTGGCCCTTGTCTTCCTTTAGCCGATACTTTCATTTTTCGAAGTGTCGGAACCATTCCATTTTTTCCCCCTCTGATTAATGTTAATAAAGGATGGTTGCTCAGTTGTATTTCATCTTTAAACAATAATCACCACCACCTGAAAACGCGGTTACTGTTATCGTAAATATTTTGATGTTTACATAAAAATTCCAAATGAATGTTAATGACAAAGCCGTGCGTTAATATGATAGCAGTCTCAACCATTACAACTGAGTACGACTGTGGGATGACATCAATACTTGTCTTTATACTGTTTATTCCTTCGTCGGTGTTATTCATATTTGCATTGTCCGACTCGTTGGCTGAATGGTCAGCGTACTGGCCTTCGGTTCAGAGGGTCCCGGGTTCGATTCCCGGCCGGGTCGGGGATTTTAACCTTAATTGGTTAATTCCAATGGGCCGGGGGCTGGGTGTTTGTGATGTCCTCAACATCCCTGCAACTCACACACCACACATAACACTATCCTCCACCACAATAACACGCAGTTACCTACACATGGCAGATGCCGCCCACCCTCATCGGAGGGTCTGCCTTACAAGGGCTGCACTCGGCTAGAAATAGCCACACGAAATTATTATTATTTATTATATTTGCATTCAGACATGAAGCGTGGTTTTCTTAGTTTTTTGTATGAAGGGGATTATATAGAATTTCAACTTCTTTCCCTTAATGATTCTAAAAATAATCATACGAATTTCGTTGTGAGGTAAACTGCCAAACCATCTGTTCTCACACCCTGTACATAGCAGAGGATATGACCTTGAATGTCTGAATGACTATGCTGAATTTCTCGATGCCTTCTACCCTTCTAAGTAACAATACGTAACGCTATTTTTTTTTTTTTTTTTTTTTTTTTTTTGCTATTTGCTTTACGTCGCACCAACATAGATAGGTCTTATGGCGACGATGGGATAGAAAAGGCCTGGGAATGGGAAGAAAGCGGCCGTGGCCTTAATTAAGGTACAGCCCCAGCATTTGCCTGGTGTGAAAATGGGAAACCACGGAAAACCATCTTCAGGGCTGCCGACAGTGGGATTCGAACCCACTATCTACCGATTACTGGATACCGGCCGCACTTAAGCGACTGCGGCTATCGAGCTCGGTCAATACGTAACGGGTAACGCACCTGTCAAGACTTGATAATACACCGAGCTCGATAGCTGCAGTCGCTTAAGTGCGGCCAGTATCCAGTATTCGGGAGATAGTAGGTTCGAACCCCACTGTCGGCAGCCCTGAAAATGGTTTTCCGTGGTTTCCCATTTAACACCAGGCAAATGCTGGGGCTGTGCCTTAATTAAGGCCACGGCCGCTTCGTTCCTACTCCTAGCCCTTCCCTGTCCCATCGTCGCCGTAGTGTCGATGCAACGTAAAACAACTAGCAAAAAAAAAAAGTGATAATGCAGTTTTTCTTCCTGTTAAAACGACAATCGCTACCACCACAACCTCATATTACATGCCGAAAAAGTCAAGAAAATGAACCTCTCATTCACAAAAAATACACTTAATTTCTTACAATCTACAAAGTTCTCACTTAGCCGTATCCAAGGCACTTGACAGGGTAGATCATGGGATACTACCGGCAAAAATGGTTGCAATTGGACTAGACAAAATAGTGACTGAATGGGTAGCTATTTTGAAGCATTACCTGATCCTGTAACCACCAAAAGGGGAACTCCTCAAGGCACTGCTATTAGAGCTTTTTTTCTTAGATATCTAACTGATGTCTGTCTGTTAGGTCATCAGCCCAGAGGCTGGTTGGATCCTCAAATAGCACCACCAAAGGTTACGCGGTTATAAGGAAACCCCAAAAACCAATGGCAGCACCAAAATAAGGCGTACTAGGCAAGATGAGGAGTGAAGTAGTTTGCCATTGCTTTCCTCACTGGGTCAGAAAGTACTATTGCAGCACGACTGACCCTATGAGCAGCACCTTTCATAACACTCAGATGCACCAGTCATGCTCTGAATGTCATTACTCAGCACTACCCATATCCCAGCAACTTCCATGTTGTCACAGCCATGGATGTTGACTGGGATTTCGGTGGAAGCTACACTTTACTCTGGCCTGTGCCAAGAGATGGATGCAAAAGTACTGTATCCATCAAGAAATGACAGCATGCAGATCTAACTGATATGAGTAAAGAATTGGAGTCAGAGGTAAAGCTTTTTTTTTTCTCGTATTATATTATACTGTATACAGTAATAAATAAGTTACAAAATTGTGAGCAACTGCAAAAAAGGCCTCGACAATGTTGTGAGATGAACAGCAGACAATGGTATGATGGTAAACGTGGTTAAGTCAGGTTGCGAGTTTCACTAATAGGAAAAGTACTCTCAGGTTTAATTACTGTGTTGATGGGGTGAAAGTTCCTTATGGGGATCATTGTAAGTACCTAGGTGTTAATATAAGGAAAGATCTTAATTGGGGTAATCATATAAACGGTATTGTAAATAAAGGATACAGATCACTGCTGGTGGTTATGAGAGTATTTCGGGGTTGTAGCAAGTATGTAAAGGAGAGAGCATATAAGTCTCTAATAAGACCCCGACTGGAGTATGGTTTCAGAGTATGGGACCCTCACCAGGATTACTTGATTCAAGAACTGGAAAAAAATTCCAAAGAAAAGCATCTCGATTAGTTCTGGGTGATTTCCGACTAAAGGGTAGCGTTACAAAAATGTTTCTATCTTTGAGCTGGGAACACTTGGGAGTAAGGAGACGAGCTGCTCGATCAAGTGGTATGTTTCGAGCCGTCAGTGGGGAGATGGCGTGGAATGACATTAGTAGAAGAGTAAGCTTGAGCGGATCTTTTAAAAGTAGGAAAGATAATAATATTAAGATAAAAACTGAATTTCAAGAAGAAAAATTGGAACAACTATTAATTTATAGGACGAGGAGTAAGATTTTGGAATACATTATTAAGGGTAATGTGCGATAATTTTCCAAGTTCTTTGAAAACGTTTGAGGAAATGCTAGGTAAACACATGACAGGGAATCTGCCACCTGGGTGATAGCCCTAAATGCACATCATTGATGGTTGAGTGACAGACAAAGTAATTATATGATAAGTAGAAATTATGTTGCACAGTTCGAATATTAGGGATTGCTTAATGGAAGTCCAGAAATATTGAACCAAACAAAGGGGGCAAAGTTATCATCTGGATGTCTTCATTTAGTGTCATCATCATCATCATCATCATCTGTTTACCCTCCAGGTTCGGCTTTTCCCTCGGACTCAGCGAGGGATCCCACCTCTACCGCCTCTAGGGCAGTGTCCTGGAGCTTCAGACTCTTGGTCGGGGGTTACAACTGGGGAGAATGACCAGTACCTCGCCCAGGCGGCCTCACCTGCTATGCTGAACAGGGGCCTTGTGGAGGGATGGGAAGATTGGAAGGGATAGGCAAGGAAGAGGGAAGGAAGCGGCCGTGGCCTTAAGTTAGGTACCATCCCGGCATTCGCCTGGAGGAGAAGTGGGAAACCACGGAAAACCACTTCCAGGATGGCTGAGGTGGGAATCGAACCCACCTCTACTCAGTTGATCTCCCGAGGCTGAGTGGACCCCGTTCCAGCCCTCGTACCACTTTTCAAATTTCGTGGCAGAGCCGGGAATCGAACCCGGGCCTCCGGGGGTGGCAGCTAATCACGCTTACCTTACATTAATATAATTCTGCAGTTCGAATTTTAATTTCAAACCACTTCTCAGGAAACTGTCTACTTAAGTTCCTACCATAAACGGATATAAAATACCTTTTAGTAGATTAGAGTTCTGCAAGCTCGCTTAGGTCTCATAAAATTCAGGAAGCTACATACATTTTTACGATCGCGCTCTAATATTCATTGAATACGAAAGGAAACATAAGAAAAGATTGGCTTTATCGTCGAACCGTTATCAGTTGCATATTGTTTCTTGGAGATATGAAAAATACATCAAGTGTGATCGATGACTGATGTGATTTATTAGATACGACAACCTTTAGAAAGATGCTGTCATCTGAAGCCGGTTCTATCGTGATTAAAGATGTCTTTCTTGAGTCAGGTCTAACAGGTCTAGTTTAATATGCATCAAGGTCGAAGTTCTAGTAAGGGTAGGAAGAAATGATCTATATCAAAACCCTCGAGTTCAGTTCCATGGATAAATGGTTAGCGTGCTGGCCTTTGGCCCAAGGCCTCCCGGGTTCGATTCCTGGGCAGATCGGGGATTTTAATCTTCAGTGGTTAATTCCGAGGGCTAGAGGCTGAGTGTGTATGTGTGCCGTCTTCAGCACTAGAATTCATCATAGGTAGGGCCTCATCCTCATAGACGCGCAGGTTGCCTATGAGGCGTCAACTCAAAATAACCTGCACCGGGTCTCTTCGGAGGCCACACGCCATTTAAAAAAATACACCTCGAAAACCTGTTTTTCTAAAACATTATATTTTTCCATTTCTATCAATTGGGATAGTTTTAGACAGTCCATTTGTTTGTGTGTTTATTCATTCAATCAATCAATCAATCAATCAATCAATCAATCAATCAATCAATCAATCAATCAATCAATCAATCAATCAATTAATCAATCAATCAATCAATCAATCACTACTGATCTGCATTTAGGGTAGTCGCCCAGGTGGCAGATTACCTATCTGTTGTTTTCCCAGCCTTTTCTTATATGATTGCAAAGAATTTGGAAATTTATTGAACATGTCCCTTGGTAAGTTATTCCAACTCCCCTTTCTATAAACGAACATTTGTCTCTACCTTATCTTCATATTGTGATCTTTCCTACTTTTAAAGACACTACTCACAGTTATTCGTCTACTAACGTCATTCCACGTCAGCTCTCCACTGACAGCTCGAAACATACCACTTAGTCGAGCAGCTCGTCTCCTTTCTCCCAAGTCTTCCCAGCCCAAACTTTGCAACCTTTTTGTAATGCTACTCTTTTGTCGGAAATCATCCAGAACAAATCGAGCTGCTTTTCTTAGCGTTTTTCCAGTTCTTGAATCAAGTAATCCTGGTTAGGGTCTCATACATTGGAACCATACTCTAACTGGGGTCTTACCAGAGACTTATATGCACTCTCCCTTACATCCTTACTACAATCCCTAAATACCCTCACAACCTTGTGCAGAGATCGGTACCCTTTATTTACAATCCCATTTGTGTGATTACCCCAATGAATATCTTTCCTTATATTAACACCTAGGTACTTACAATGGTCCCTATAAGGAACTATCACCCCATCAACAAAGTAATTAAAACTGAGAAGACTTTTAATTTGATTTGTTTTCTATTTATTTATTGTTATTAATGCTATTTGTTCGTCGTTTAGCCTATTTCTAAACGGCTGAACACACACCGAGATCAATCAAAATTCGTATTAGGAATTACGTAAGCCGAGATAAGATATTAGAGAATATATAATCAAAAAATCCCGAAAGAAACTAGGGTTTTATGAGAAGTATGAAAAAGTATGATTCGCTTCCTGCGTTATTACTAACTCTACGTAATAATGTTACATAACCCATTTCAAAGATCGAATATTTGCAACAGTTTTCTTCAGTCTTGAAGTAACAGGTAGAGAGTAGACTAAATTTCTCGAGTACGAACTTTGAATCATAACTTGCAGGCGTCGTAAAGTCTAAATACCTCAGCATACTTCGACCAAATTCCGTACTTAGAACCAATAAAACTTGAAAAGACAGCTTTCTCAAATTACCCATCAGAATTGCTTTTAGTTCATCATTGCAACGTCCCGAAATACAGGTGTTTTATAGAAAGGCCGAACAGTTACTTTGTCTTTGCTTAGAAAATTATTGTTTCCAGCAGTTCGTTATTTGGTCGGCCCCGTGGTGTAGGAGTAGCGTGCTTTCCTCTTACCCGGACGCCCCGAATTCTATTCCCGGCCAGGTCAGGAATTTTTACCTGGATCTGAGGGCTGGTTCGAGGTCCACTCAGCTTACGTGATTAGAATTGAGGAGCTATCTGACGGCGAGACAGCGGCCCCGGTCTATAAATCCAAAAATAACGACCGAGAGGATTCGTCGTGCTGGCCGCACGACACCTCGTAATCTGCAGACTTTCGGGCTGAGCAGCGGTCACTTGGTAGGCCAAGGCCCTTCAAGGGCTGTAGTGCTATGGGGTTAGGTTAGTTCGTTATTTGCATTCTTCTTCTGTTCGAACTTAAGACCAGGAATATTGCGACCTTTAGTAAATGAACTGTAATTCACAAGCCGCGTAAATTTCTTATTCTTCTTCTTCTTATTCTTCTTTATCTGTTTAACCTCCAGGGTCGGTTCTTCCCTCGGACTTAACGAGGGATCCCACCTCTACCGCCTCAAGGGCGGTGTCCTGGAGCTTCAGACTCTGGGTCGGGGGATACAACTGGGGAGGATGACCAGTGCCTCGCCCAGGCGGCCTCACCTGCTATGGTGAACAGGAGCCTTGCGGGGGGATGGGAGGATTCGAAGGGATAGACAAGGAAGAGGGAAGAAAGTGGCCGTGGCCTTAAGTTTGGTACCATCCCGGCATTTGCCTGGAGGAAAAGTGGGAAACCACGGAAAACCACTTCCAGGATGGCTGAGGTGGGAATCGAACCCACCTCTACTCAGTTGACCTCCCAAGGCTGAGTGGACCCCGTTCGAGCCCTCGCACCACTTTTCAAATTTCGTGGTAGAGCCGGGAATCGAACCCGGGCCTCCGGGGGTGGCAGCTAATCACACTAACCACTACAGCACAGAGGCAGACTCGCGTAAATTTAAACGGCTGAATGTACTTCAGCCTAAGTCAATATTAGAATTTCTAAAACTCCAAAGATTACTTTTCATATCAGAGAGAATTGGTTTCACAATCCAGAAATAGATAAGGAATTATACAATGTGGGCCAAAAGTCAGGTTATGTGAGGCGAAGTGAATATGAGCACCGACTGCTTGAGACTATGGTTCAGTTCGATGCTCCCAGTTGCGTAAGACGTTTACTTGTTTGGCGGGAGTGATTTCTCAAATGGCGACGGTGATCCCTTCTTTGAGGTGTTCTATCTTGTTAGTATTTTCGGTTGAATTACGCAGCCGTTTCTCGGTATCTCGGTCAGTTAATCATCCGACCAAAGGTCCGGTCCCGAACAGGTGTCCACTGTAAAACTAAGTGAAAGTCCTGTAATGTGTGCCACTAGTAACTGAGAAAACGTTCAATAACTGGTTTGATCCTTCCACAGAGTTGATCAATATTCATATTATATCAGTATACCTTTTTTTTTCTAAAAAAAAAATTGCTATTTGTTCGGGGTGGCGATCTAGAAAGATATTTTGCCCCTACTTGCACCATATGTGAGAAACCTGCTTGTATTTTGTAAATGGCGGAAGTGTTGAATGTGAGGAAAGGAGAACGTTAAGGACGACACAAACACCCAGTCCCCATGCCAGGGATATTAATCATTTACAAGTAAAATCCTCTGACCCGGCCGAGAATAGAACCCGGGGCCGCCAGGTGACAGGCGGACGCGTTGCCCCCTAAACCGCGGGGCCGAACACACAAGGGGACATTCCCTACTCGTCACCACCGATTTCGCTCAAATTTATAGAACATGCAGGGCTTGGCTAGAAATGAAAGTACCCAAAGTGGGAACTCCAGATGGCCAAGCGTACAGAAAATAAAAATAAAAATAATAATGTTGACGCAGTTCTCGCACTGTATAAACCACTTGCGTTAGTGCGCACGCCGAGCAGTAAGGAGTTGGCGTAGCGGTAAGAGCTTGGGCTTGTGATTCGATGGTCGTGGTTTCGACTCTCCGTGTGGAGAATATTTTTCTCAGTTCGTATATAATTCATTTATTTTGATTTATTTTACTTATTTATATGCGAAAGGCATATAGAACGTCTTTTTTTAATGAGCGCACAATTGTAGACAATTTGGAGTTGCGAACTTTCCCGACGTGTTCAAACAGAAATTCTTCTTTTTCTCCTTCATTCGCTATCTCCCCTCCTTGGAGAATGTGCCATAAACGTGAATAGTCGTTTCGCTGTAAGATTCATTTTCATCTGACAAGTGAAGGTTGCTCCTGGCGACTGTACACAAACAACAGATTCTTGGCGCAGGTAGACAATGACAATGAAATCCCAATTTTTTACCTTTTCTATGCCTTTTGCGTATAAATAAATACATAAAATGAATTATTCACCTGTTTGCGTAATTGGAAAATTAATAATATAAAAGTTGACAGAAAAAGTCTCCACACGGGGAGTCGAACCTACGACCATCGAATTACCAGTCCAAGCTTTCACCGCCACGCCAACAACTGCTCGGCGTGCGGTCTAACGTAAGTGGCTTATACGGTGCGAGATCCGCGTCAACATTTTTATTTTATATTTTCTTGGCCATCTGGAGTTCCCACTTTGGGTACTTTCATTTCTAGCCAAGACCTGCATGTTGTATAAATTTGAGCGAAATCGGTGATGCCGAGTAAGGAATGCCTCCTTGTCAGTAAACTTCAGTTTTTTCTTTCGTTCCCAGATTTCTGATATAGTAACGAGGGACGAACGAGTGGAAGTCGTTGTGGGCCTACTAGTGACAGAACGGAACCCATTATCCCACGAATGTAAGCTAATAGCTTTTTCTTCTTCTTCTTCTTCTTCTACTTCTTAATCTGTTTGCCCTTCAGGGTCGGCTTTTCCCTCGGACTCAGCGAGAGATCCCACCTCTTACCGCCTCAAGGGCAGTGTTCTGGAGTTTCAGACTTTTGGGTCGGGGATACAACTGGGGAAAGGCAAGGAAGAGGGAAGGAAGCGGCCGTGGCCTTAAGTTAGGTACCATCCCGGCATTTGCCTGGAGGAGAAGTGGGAAACCACGGAAAACCACTTCCAGGATGGCTGAGGTGGGAATCGAACCCACCTCTACTCAGTTGACATCCCTAGGCTGAGTGGACCCCGTTCCAGCCCTGGTACCACTTTTCAAATTTCGTGGCAGAGCCGGGAATCGAACCCGCACCTGCGGGGGTGGCAGCTAATCACGCTAACCACAACACCACAGAGGCGGACAAGGTGATAGCTACGTGACGTCTTACTGATAAGTGGGCTCGAACAGCCAAGTTCTTTGTACATTTGACTCGATTTTGTAATCACTGAAATAACATCACATACCCTCGTTAGGCCCCTTTAAACTACAAGCATCATCATGATCATCTACACGTGAACTTTCATATCGTTTCTTCCTCCCCATCTGGGCGCTTCTCTCTCTCTCTCTCTCTCTCTCTTTTTTTTTGTGCAGTGTATATGTTGCGCTGAATTATGTCAGTTAGAATAGGAAGTAAGTGTACAAAACAGGTAAGATGTCGGCAGGGGATCGCCTAATACGCTTGCTTACTTGACTAGGTAGTACGCCTACTTTGGTGTATTTACTCTGTGACACGCCAGACTGCCGTTCTCTTCCTCATTTGTAAGCGTCAGATATCTGATCGACCCACTTCACGGTCTACTTCCGGCATTCTCGGAGAAGATAAATTTATTCCATTTCTTTCGTTGACATTGCTTTACGTTCACAAACTTTTTAGCGTAATTAAAATTATATTTCGACCAAAGTAAACGAAACGAATCTGAATTCCTTCCTGAGGCCTGCAAACTAAAAGGGTCAGAATATTTAAGGTTCGCACTTTCTTTATACTCTACAGTGCAAGACTACTGGTTTAAAAAATACATTGTATTACGTACGATGAAATTGTCTGATGCATATCAACGATCAGTTATTCATTCAAGTGTTGTTACTTATTTTATTGTATTATGCCAATAACCGAGCTCGATAGCTGCAGTCGCTTAAGTGCGGCCAGTATCCAGTATTCTGGAGATAATGGGTTCGAACCCCACTGTCGGCAGCCCTGAAGATGGTTTTCCGTGGTTTCCCATTTTCACACCAGGCAAATTCTGGGGCTGTGCCTTAATTAAGGCCACGGCCGCTTCCTTCCCACTCCCAGCCCTTCCCTGTCCCATATCTGTGTCAGTGCGATATAAAGCCAATAGCAATATTATGCCAATACTTACTTACTTACTTACTTACTCCTTGGCGCTACAGCCCCTGTAGAGCCTTGGCCTCCTGGACAATCTCCACCTACTCTTCTCTGTTGACTGCTCTGGTTTCGCCGGGCTGAGTGGCTCAGACGGTTAAGGCGCTGGACTCCTAACCCCAACTTGGCAGGTTCGATCCTGGCTCAGTCCGGTGGTATTTGAAGGTGCTCAAATACGACAGCCTCGTGTCGGTAGATTTACTGGCACCTAAAAGAACTCCTGTGTGACTAAATTCCGGCACCTCGGCGTCTCCGAAGACCGTAAAAGTAGTTAGTGGGACGTAAAGCAAATAACATTATTCATTATTGAGCTCTGGTTTTTCATCTTCTAACTCCCATTCTTTCTACATGTTCCAACCATAGCAGTCTACTACTCTTTATTTCTGCTATTTTATCTGGTTTACAGCTCTCTGATTTCGTTGTCTTATGCTAATAGATGTTTCTTTTCTGCTAGTGGCTTTACGTCTCACCTACACAGATAGGTCTCATGACGACGATGTGATAGGAAAGGGCTAGGAGTTGGAAGGAAACGGCCATGGCCTTAATTAAGGTACAGCCCCAGAATTTGCCTGGTGTGAAAGTGGGAAACCACGGAAAATCATCTTCAGGGCTGCCGACAGTGGGATTCGAACCCACTATCTCCCGGATGCAAGCTCACAGCCGCACGCTCCTAACCGCATGGCCAACTCGCCCGGTGTAGATGTTGTTAATGTTGCTACGTGCATCTCACCTCGCTGAATGAGAGATATTTTATGGGGAGAGAACTAAGCATGCGAAATTACAACTCGCCGAATCATCACTCTACCACGGAAATACCTACAACGAAGCATCCACGATCAAGATGTGTTAGATGCCACTCCCAGAATTCAACGCTAAGATGTCTCTCTTGTGGTTATGGATGCAGATAATGTCGTTGCATACGTCAGAATCGTGAAGATGATCCATGGGAGAGGTTAATTTTTCGTTATCCCTTCGAATATTGTGGTTGTCATTGCATTGGGTGGGGGCGTAGAATACATCCACGGTATCCCCTGCCTGTCGTAAGAGAGACTAAAAGGGGCCCCATGACTTCTTAACTTGGGAGCGTAGGTTGGCGACCGCGGGCTCCTTAGCTAAGTCGTGGTATTGCTTCCAGGATTCTCACTTTCATACGTCCTTTCCGACCTCCCTTGGTCAACTCTTGTCCTTTTCCGATCCAAACGATATTAGAGCATTCGAGTCCTGGGGAGTCCTTCATTTTCACTCCTGTCGAGACCCTTGCCTTTCTTTGGCCGATATCTTCTTTTTTCGAAGTATCTCATCCCTTCCTTTTTTTCCCTTTGATTATCGTTAAATAGAGGATGGTTGCCAAGTTGTACTTCACCACTCCAAACTAATAAGCCTAGCTAATGTTGCGTTCCTCAACGTGGACGTACGTTCGCCGAGGCAGTGAAGGGAGAGAAAGTAGTGATAAAACGTCCATGTAAACGATCAAAAATCCCTATAGGCCTATTGCGAAAAGGTGAGTAAGTATTCCGCTGTCTACGAAAGTATCTACGGAGAGCTTGCGTCCATTTGATGTCTACTTTAACCCGACCTGTCTCTAATAGAACACGTGTTGGGCTAGCTCGGATGTCAATTCCGGCACAGTGCCTACGTGGAGGATATTGAGTGCCAACTACAATAGTTGTTGATGAATTGCCTCAGGAGACTATGCAGTGATTGTGAGACTGCTTTCTGAGCGGAATTGGTACATCTACCCAGGGGATGCTAAACCCTACTGGCATGGGACCAATAGTAAACCCCTTTGATCTGACTGTGAGCTTATTGTAATACAGTCATATCACCTTTCAACTCGTTCAATTTAATTTCATTTCCACTGTTCATTCTAATTGTTTAACTTTCTTTGTCGGTGAGTATAGGTAGAGAGATGGATGCAGTACATCCAGTCTTGCGGTGAAAATACTGTACATATTCATTCACCTCCTCTCCTTCAACTATCTCTTTATTTTAATATCGACCATACCTGACCACCTCTGCTGTGAGACGGCGCCTTCTCCCGACCTCGTCTTCACCATAAGCTCTTGGGGATTTGTCGGCAGATCCTTTCGAAGCTCCCCTCATTAAGTTTCCAGTAACAGCGCGGTAGGTCGTAGCCTCTTCACTTTCTATTCAGAGACTTGCAGAACTGTTTTTAAGTTGAGCAAATTCAGGATTCAGAAACATCATCCTCAATTGTAGTCATGATAGCTATATGCGCATTATTATTATTATTATTATTATTATTATTATTATTATTATTATTATTATTATTATTATTATTATTAGCTGCCACCCCCGGAGGCCCGGGTTCGATTCCCGGCTCTGCTACGAAATTTGAAAATTGGTATGAGGGCTGGAACGGGATCCACTCAGCCTCGGGAGGTCATCTGAGCAGAGGGGGTTTCGATTCTCTCCTCAGCCATCCTCGAAGTGGTTTTCCGTGGTTTTCCACTTCACCTCCAGGCAAATACCGCGATGATACCGTATTTAAGGCCATGGCCGCTTCCTTCCCTCTTCCTTGTCTATCTCTTTTAATCTTCCCATCCCCCTACAAGGCCTCTGCTCAGCATAGCAGGTGAGACCGCCTGAACGGGGTACTGATCCTCCTCTCCGTTTTTATCTCCGATTCAAAGTCGTCTCACGCTTCAGGACACTCCCCTTAAGGCGGTAGTGGTGGGATCCCTCGCCGAGTTCGAGGGGAAAAACAAGCTTGGACGGTAAACTGATTAAGAGAGAAAGATTATTATTATTATTATTATTATTATTATTATTATTATTATTATTATTATTATTATTATTATTATTATTATTTCTTAATCTGATTACCCTCTACGATCGTTTTTTCCCTCGGACTCAGCGAGGGATCCCACGTCTACCACCTCAAGGGCAGTGTCCAGGAGCGTGAGATATTTGGTCGGGGGATACAACTTGGGAGAATGACCAGTACCAACCCAGGCGGCCTCACGTGCTATGCTGACAGAGGCCTTGTGGGGGGATGGTAAGATAGACAAGGGATGGACAAGTGGGAAGGAAGTGGCCGTGGCCTTAAGTAAGGTACCATCCCAGCATTTGCCTAGAGGAGAAGTGGGAAACCACGGAAAACCCCTTCTAGGATGGTTGATATGGGAATCAAACCCACCTCTCCACATTTGACCTCCCGAGGCTGAGTGGACCCCGTTCCAGCCCTCGTACCACTTTTCAAATTTCGTGGCAGAGCCGGGAATCGAACCCGGGCCTCCGGAGGTGGTAGCTGATCACGCTAACCACTACACCACAGAGGCGGACATTATTATTATTATTATTATTATTATTATTATTATTATTATGGTTGTGACATGCACAGGAGACCTCCGCTAGTGTTAGTTCGCATTATGAGCACTTTATTCGCGGCCATCTAGCGGGGAAGCGCTGAAGTTCGTCGTACTGCATCGGCCTGAGAACCTAGGAGCTAATGTTCGAACTTTTAGGTACGTAATGTGCTTTCATGAGTCGGTACACCTTCTCATTTTCCTAAAATGTCAGTAACTGCGCCCAATCAGCAGCCAGTTGTCCGCAAATAAAAGGATCCCACAGTCGCATTCAAAAGGCTTCACTAGTTCTCTGCCAGTGGAGTACAGACTTCTCTAGGTTGGGTGGCTGGCAGCTGGGACAAGGTAAGCCACAAGGCTCTCATCGTGTAAAAGTAATATTTAAAATCTGTTGGCAGGATATTTTTGTAGTGATATTGTCATGTGAAGGTGGTCCGACACGTTGACTGGAATGGTCAGCGTACTGGCCTTCAGTTTTGAGGGTCCCGGGTTCGATTCCCGGCCGGGTCGGGGATTTTATTCGCTTTTGCTTAATTCTTCTGGCTTAGGGAATGGGTGTTTGTGTCCGTCCTAACCCTCTCCTCTTCATATTCACACAACACACTATACTATCAACCACCACAGAAACACGCAATAGTGATTACATCCTTCCATATAGGGTTGGTGGCAGGAAGGGCATCCGGCCGTAAAACAGAGCCAAATCTATCTATCTATCTATCTATCTATCTATCTATCTATCTATCTACCTATATATATATATATATATATATATATATATATATATATGTGTGTGTGTGTGTGTGTGTGTGTGTGTGTGTGTGTGTGTGTGTGTGACGCAGTTCGCACCCGCGACCCCACACGTGTGGGAAGAGCGGTAGGAAAAGAAGAAGAAGATGAAGATAAAGATTGTCATGTGAAGGTGAGGTAGGAAATTTTACATTTACTATTTAATTGAATTACGCAGGCCTCTCCTCAAGTCATTTATCTCCTAATACATCTACATACAACACACCACACTACCAACCACTACAGAAACACGGACTGTACCGAACAAGTGGCTGTGCTAATTGGGTCACGTAGGTATCAGCTTGCATTCGGGGCATTGTGGGTTCGAAACCTACTGCCAGCAGCCCTGAAGATGGTTTTCCGTGGTTTCATATTTTCACACCAGGCAAATGCTTGATATGTACCTTAATTAAGGCCACGGTCGCTTTATTCCGTTCCTAGCCATTTCCTATGCTATTGTCTCCATAAGACCTATCTGTGACGGTGCGACGTAAAGCGAATTGAAAAGAAACACGAAATAGTGAATATATTCCTCCCCATAGGGTAGGCGCCAGGGAAGGAAACTTGTAAAACTGGGAAATATTAACGTAAGTGCCGACCCCAGGAAATCGGAAAAAGTTCAGGAATAATAATAATAAGTTGTGTGCGTTGTCAAAAGTTTTCCATGTTTTGTGCGACGTTGAAAGCATTAGCAGAGAAAAAGAAGCTGTGTTGTTTACTCAAACGCTTCATAGTTTTGCTACAATAAAACCTCAGAACATGTCCGGATATAACGGATGTAAATCCAACTCTTGCCAGTTGCTAGAAATCTTAAGGAAGTACTGAGCCTCTCATGTGGTGAAATGGCTTCTCTCATACAGGTGCTTTGTTTTATGATAAGCGGAGATAATTCCAATAAATAAGCGTACGTTCCAGTTAGCATTCGTAAGTAATTTTTCCAGCCGTCAGGTACACCACGGATTTGTTCCTGATTTCCGACAAAGGACTAGCGTTACAAAAATGTTGCAAAGTTTGGACTGGGAAGACTTGGGAGGAAGGAGACGAGCTGCTCGACCAAGTGGTATGTTCCGAGCTGTCAGTGGAGAGTTGGCGTGGAATGACATCAGTAGGCGAATAAGTTTGAGTGTGTCTTTAAAAGTAGGAAAGATCACAATATGAAGATAAAGCTGGAATTCAAGTGGACAAATTAGGGAAAATACCATTTTATAGGAAGGGGAGTTAAGGATTGGAATAACTTACCAAGGGAGATGTTCAATAAATTTCCAATTTCTTTGCAATCATTGAAGAAAAGGCTAGGAAAACAACAGATAGGGAATCTGCCACCTGGGTGACTGCCCTAAATGGAGATCAGTTTTGATTGATTGATTGATTGATTGATTGATTGATTGATTGATTGATTGATTGATTGATTGATTGATTGATTGATTGATTGATTGATTGATTGATTGATTGATTGATTGATTGATTGATTGATTGATTGATTGATCTTCTTAGTCGGCAATATCTCGACAATGTTGACCAATGCTTGTACTTTCGGCATTTAATTTGCCTTGGCTTACTAAGACACGCTACAAAATTTGACCAATGTAGCACTTTCTGCATGATAGAATACGCGGAACTGCGCAAATAGAACTATGCTAAAAACGGTATTATATAGCAATTTTCAGTTATAGTTGTGACGATGTAACATGTGGACCAGCTTTAAACAAAAGAAAGGAGGGGGGAAAAAGAACTCTTACATCGTCAGTCAGAAGAGACCAGAAATTAACGCAGGCCGACTGAACAGAAAGATAAAGTGAGATGAGGTTGGTTCAAGCACGTCGGAGTAATGTCGGTTTCAGTAGGAAGCTTTGTTCGCTACACACGTCTCGCTATTTATGAGTCTCTTGAGAATATCCAGGAAGAAAATTGGAGAGGAAAGTTCGTACATAACTTTAGAGGCAGTTTCTCAATGAAGTAAGGACTGATAATGCTGTTTTCTAAGGGTAAGGAAGTTAGTAGTTTGCCTTTGGTTGTATTTTCATTACATTGTTTTGTTACCGAACAGTTTTGGGATACATTAAATGAAAACCAATCGTCATCCGATAACTGTATCTAGGTGGATAAAATTCTTAAACTTTGTTGGCTGATTTCAGTGGTGAAGTCTGTAGTCCTTGTCCTTCTGTTCCCAAGGTAATGAGTTCTATACCGGCTGAGGTCGGTGTCCTGTCAGGGTGTTTGTGTGAACTACATTCCTGCGGGCAAAATTTCGACACTCTGGCACCTAACTAAAGTTTACAGCATCCGGTAACAATACCATGAACTCAGTTCAAGTCGCGTATACCATTTCGTTTGTTTAAATATTGGTTATAGTTTTGTTTCTTGTTTTAATATTATTATGTATTCTACTTAATAATCATGAAATGTATTGTTTTGATATATTTTCTTGAAATATTTTGTTTGCTTGTTGTATTATTTAGTTGTTACGTAAACTGGAACAGGTAGATCATTTAAAGTATTTAGGATTCTCCCAGGATGGTAATATAGTGAGACTGAATCAAGGTGCAGCAAAACTAACGCAGTGAGCTCGCAGTTGCGATCAGCAGAGAAAGAAATCGCTCCCGGACAAAACTATCTTTACACCGGTCTGCTTACAGGCCAATTTTGCTGTACTGGAGTGAAAACTGGGTGGAATCATCTTATTCATAACTTAAAAGTAACAGACATGAAAGTAGTGAGAATGATCGCTGGTGCAAACAGGTGAGAACAATGGCAGAAGGATACTCGGAATGAGAATATAAAGGCTAAGTTAGGAATGAACTCGATTGACGAAGCTGTACGCATAAACCGGCTTCGGTGCTGGGACCATGTGTGGCGAATGGAGGAAGATAGGTTACCTAGGAGAATAATGCACCCGGTCATGGAGGTTAAAAATAGCGGAGAATTAAAAAAAGCGATTGTTATACCCAGTTTCTAATCATTCAAAGAAAAGAGATATGAAACTGACCTCATAGCTACTAGTTACAAATAGATGATTGAGGAGCCGTTTCGTATATTCACAGAGGCTTGCAGACGGAACGCTGAAAGGCAGTCTGTAATTCATATTAGTAATAATAATAATAATAATAATAATAATAATAATAATAATAATAATAATAATCATAATCATAATAATAATAATAATGCTTTTACGTCACTCACTAACTACTTTTAATGGTTTTCGGAGGCGCCGATGTGCAGGAGTGTTGTCCCGCAGGAGTTTTACATACCAGTAAATCTATCGACACGAGGCTGATGTATTTGAACACCTTAATGATGTACCTATGCATGTATGTATGGAGGTAGGTAGGTAGGTAGGTAGGTAAGTATTTATGTATATAATTACTCATGTTTTTGCTGACTAGATGTAATATTTATAGTGCATTGTGTCTTCTGGTATGGGTTATAATAAATTTGTTACTTTCATTGACCTGTCTGTCTCATCCTTGGCTTTCATTATATGAAAGTTGCCGCAGTATGAGCGATGCTAGTAATACCATTCCTTATGCAGCCAGTCCCCGTTATAAATGGTGTGAAAACATCGCTCATAGGGTCGGTTGGTGCATGCGTTTCAGGGGGCTTGACAGACAGATATGTAACAGCAACTTCTGGCCCGGTGAAGAAAGCAACGGAAAATCCCACTCCTCATTTCCCTAGCATTCCTCTTTAATGATGCCTAGACTCTCTATGGCAGCTGTTGACGGAGATGTGGAGGATCAAACTAGCCTTCGGACTGAATACTCAACATACATACATACACAATTGCTTATGTTTCAACCGAGCAAGCTGGCTGTGTGGTTAGGGATGCGCAGCTGTCAGCTTGCATTCGGGAGATAATAAGTTCAAATCCCACCGTCGACAGCCCTGAAGATGATTTTCCATGGTTTCCAATTTTCACACCAGGCAAATGCTGAGGATGTACCTTAATTAAGGCCACGGCCGCTACCTTCCCAGTTCTAGCTCTTTTCCATCCTTCTGTCGCCGAAAACCCTGGATGTGTTAGTACGTCGTTAAACGAGCAGCAAAAAGAACACGTTTCAACCCGCCGCCACAGATGTGGATTGAGAGTCGTCAATACAGACGCGCGGTCTCTGATACCGCTGGTTTATTTGATATTGTTAGCACAAGAAAACAACGGATATGAAATATAATGCACAGTGTCTATTTACATTCCTCTGCTCGATTAATAGAATCAGGGGTGTAATATAACGTAATATTCAGTTATATCTCGCGCCAACTACTACGTGTAAATTCACTAGTAGGCTGCACGTACAGAGTGAAATTCCATAAACAAGCAATCAACAACGAAATTAGTGTAATATCATACATTCAGTTATGAAATTAAATGAAAATTGAACTAAACAGATTCTTTTAAAATCCTTGTCTAGCTTATAGTAAAACGAAAATTGTATCGGCACGGACATGAGGGCTACTTCATCGCTGGCAATATACTATTGTCTCCAGTACTACACGAAATAGCTGGACACCATCATGTATACTGCGCAACTGGCTTTCCCGCATAAAGTGGATGAGCGCTCGCAATCATAATATAGCATGAATGTGTTGAATTACACATATGAAATTTAGGTACGGTCGGAGAGTTGTGGTTGAGGATTAACTTAATTTCGTTGTTACGCTCTTGTAAGCAGGCATTTGCACTGGGATGTCTGCTAAATGCAATGCATTTGTTATAATAATAATAATAATAATAATAATAATAATAATAATAATAATAATAATAATAATAATAATAATAATAATAATAATAATAATAATTGTACCGGGAGGTACACCTCTAAGCCGCAAGTTTAAATATTGCGCCAATAAGTACTCCTCTACAGGAGAAACTCCGAACTTTAAAAACTGCATAATAATAATAATAATAATAATAATAATAATAATAATAGTACCGGGAGGTACACCTCTACGCCGCAAGTTTAAATATTGCGCCAGTAAGTACTCCTCTACAGGAGAAAATCTAAGCTTTAAAAACCGGATCAACTCATTAGTTTCTCAGAAGATGTCACTACAGTAAATTTTGTGATTACGAAGTTGTCAATACTGTGTGGAGTTCAACTTGTTTTGTTTTCCATTGATCAAGAAGTGTGGATATTCTCTTATAGATGTCTCTACTAAAAAACTATGACCATGCACCCTGGTGCGAAGTGGAAGAACTTTATTTGAAGAAATTTTGTATTCATAAGTTTGTTCTTTACTAAATTTCGTTCTTTCATTTGTGGGTTGGCAATATAAATCTTTTCTTTCCGCCAGTTTTGAACTTAGCCAATCCAAAATTTCTGTAATTAATTTTTGACCAATCGTGTCTTTCTTCTTCGATTTTGATGTGTAACTGTGAGCTACCCAATAAACGCCTGTGGGTTTGTCTTAATTATTCATGAAAGGTCTCGAATCTTCCCCGAGAATACAAAAACTGCTGATTTTCCTGTCTCTCGGCCACTCGAACAACATCTAGCATAGTGTATGGAAGTGTAGCAGGAGGCGGGAAGCGCCTCTTTAATCCGGCAGCAGCTCTTCAACAAGGTAATGGCCACTTAACATCTTTATTTCTTGCAGCTCAGCAGTTTAATCCACGGGGAAGGTCCGAAACCTTTGCTATGTAATAAACAGGTAATCTCCCTTCGGTTTTGTGAAACTTCAAATATCTTTAACTGTAATTCGGGGATAGAGAGTGCTTTACCCTCTCGAGCTCCCCTTCATACTAGTTTGAGATGACTACGTTTTGTAACTGGTTTTCTTCTTTTCTGTAATGTCTTAAATTTTGCTTAAACGAGTCACCTTCATAGTTTGGGAATACGCCCTGTTTCGTCGGCCTAGTGCCTCTTAGGTTTTAAAACGCTTCATGTAGGAGTGCAAGCTACGCCTCCATTCATCTTGGTATTTTGGGTCATTTACTTAATCTGTTCTTTTTCCACTGAGGCCCAGTAGGTTGGGTACGAGATACCCCCGTTTCAGTTGATGTAAGCTGTGCCTTGATGGCAATTTAGTGTAAAAGTCTGGTATTGCCTTTAATAGGCTGGAAAAATTGAGAGCGGGTCAGCTCTTTCTAGTATTTGGATATGTGCCTCTAGGAGGCCGGACATTGCTAGGTGGGAGCAAGTGCTCCATGTTATTAGGGGTTTTCTGCCCTTTGGTAAATATGTGGTTGTGAGCGGAGAGCTCAGAAATTGTATAAAGTGGGGCTTGTAGCCCAGTTTGTTAAATTATCTCTATATCTTGGTTTTTCCTGGTCTTGTACCTGATTTGTTAACTTGTTGTTATTTGTTAAACTCTGAAATTCTATGTGAAACTTGTTAATTTTTGCTGTTTTCGAAAATATAACCTTTAATGCAATTTTAATCAATATCTCAGCTTTGTAGTTAGACCCATTCCAGCCCGCACGTTTTTTCACCTCTGCTGTTCCACGGGTAACTCCGGAACAATAATAATAATAATCTTTGTGGCCTTGGTGCAAGACCGACTCCAATCCTCAGACCGTAATATAAAAAACATAGCGGCCGAAATAGCCGGATTGCTGGTATTGGCTAACACCAAAATATCACGTACATGTTATATAAACGGCGTTAAATTAACATGATAAATGTAACATCAGAGGGAAAATCGCTTTTACACGCATGAAAACGCTTCGCCAACAAGAATAACATATATTCTACTAGAAAAGAGACCAACAAGCTGATTATTTAGAAATTTCAATTCGTCAAATAACGCTTTTTCTTAGATTTCACTTCGCTGGATAGATGAAAATACATGATAAAACCGTTAAAATAATACTTCTAACATCATTTTGAATGTTTCAAAATAAATTAAGTTACGAAATTCCTCGATTTATTCGCTCTTAGGGAGTACACCCGAAATAATAATGTTATTGGCTTTACGTCCCACTGACTACATTTGCTACGGTTTTCGGAGACGTCGAAGTGCCGAAACTTAGTCCTGCAGTAGTTCTTTTACATGCCAGTAAATCTACCGACACGAGGCTGACGTATTTGAGTACCTTCAAAAACCACCGGACTGAGCCAGGATCGAATCTGCCAACTTGGGATCAGAAGGCCAGCGCCTTAACCGTCTGAGTCACTCAGCCCAAGTACACCCGAAGTGATTGTGTTAACCCAAAGAACGGCCCAGGTAATGTTGACATATGGTATAACAGCACTTCACACAATGATAGTAACCTTAGTAATGAAACGTTCAGACACTAAAGATATAATAGGTTTTTACCCATTGAAGAACATGAGTGCAAAAACTCTATTGACTAAACATTGATTTTTTTTTTTTGCTAGGGGTTTTACGTCGCGCCGACACAGATAGGTCTTATGGCGACGATGGGATAGGAAAGGCCTAGGAGTTGGAAGGAAGCGGCCGTGGCCTTAATTAAGGTACAGCCCCAGCATTTGCCTGGTGTGAAAATGGGAAACCACGGAAAACCATTTTCAGGGCTGCCGATAGTGGGATTCGAACGTACTATCTCCCGGATGCAAGCTCACAGCCACGCGCCTCTACGCGCACGGCCAACTCGCCCGGTAACATTGATATTTAACCACATGCACGAGCTTCAGTTCAGCGTAGTCTGCTTGATAACAGATAACCACAGCATGAATCGGAAGGTGTTGGCAGTGTAAAACCCTACGTTACAAACCCAGCTAATCCCTCGAAGTCACTATTTCTTCTGTGTAACAGTATACAGATTGCTCCAACTGTCACACTTATAAGTTTTGTTTACTCCAAGATCCAGCCAAACATTACCGCAGGCAAAGCACGGATTTATTGTAAAATAAACTTGCTTCTAAATCACTTGACACTTTGAAGCACATAGACACTGACGGAATAACACAATATCAATTATATTTTATCTAAATTGATATTTTTCGAGGAACACGAATAGCTTGGAAGTAGAGAAATTGCTTCCCTAACCTTACACTTATTCTCAAAATGATGTATGCACGCTACAGTGTTGTCATGGACTTCAAAATAATCACGATGTACCGTATATTCCTAATCCATTTCTATCTTTATGTTCTATTCCGTAGGAAACTTAAGAATTGCCATACTTAAGACCAAAACCTGGTCCACCTAGTGCACCCATATTCTTTAATGGGTAAAAAACACGATTAAAATAAGCATATTCTCACATTACTGCGTATAATTACAGATCGTATGTGTCCACTGACTCATATAAATACACTCGCACACTTATATTCCACAAAAAACTAACATTTATCGTCAACTTTCATAAAATTACACAGACTACATACGATGAAAAACGAAATGGCGTATGGCTTTTAGTGCCGGGAGTGTCCGAGGACAAGTTCGGTTCGCCAGATGCAGGTCTTTTGATTTGACTCCCGTAGGCGACCTGCGCGTCGTGATGAGGATGAAATGATGATGATTGAGACGACACATACACCCAGCTCCCGTGCCAGCGAAATTAACCAATGATGGTTAAAATTCCCGACCCTGCCGGGAATCGAACCCGGGACCCTGTAGCCAAAGGCGAGCACGCTAACCGTTTAGCCATGGAGCCGGAGGCTACATACGATAACAACAAACCAAAACAAACCCTTTCCAACAATTCCGGCTACTCGATTCGCCATCTTTGAACGGTCGAGAGTAGTATTAGGCTGATGACACACGAAGCGGTTATTGCCGAGTCGGCCGCCGAATCTGCCGCCGAGTCAGCGCATGTTTCTATTGTATCAGATGGGATGAAACAGACAGAGCGGTGCTCGCCGATAGACGGCAGATTTGCCGACTCGGCCGGTTATTTGCTGGCGGTGCAGCGAGCGTTTTGAAGACTTTGTGCGCGCCCTAGCGCCATAGATTGAATACATACACTCAGCTAAATTTAGGCGCATAGGTACCGTAAGTACCAATTCGTACATTATTAGGTTACTCCTCGCTATGACAGTTTGGGCGCGGTACGGCAGCCGTGTTTTTTCTGTATTGTGGTCTGAAATTGTAGTTTGTCTTGCCTCATTTAACGTCGCGCTCGCTCGTGTGTTTTGTCATAGTCGGCAAAAACCGACCTGTGTATCAACCACAGGTGGCGGCAGACTCGGCGGCCGACTCGACCAAAACTGCTCCGTGTGTCATCAGCCTTAAGGTCTGAGGATTGGAGACGGTCTTGCTTGGTGTCAATAGAAGCAGTAGTAATAATGATTATAATAACAACAATAACAATGCCCAGCTCCTTGGATGATGGGTCAGTGTAGTGGCCTTCGGTACATTGGGTCGTGAGTTCCATTCTCGTCCAGGTAGGGATTTTAGTCGTGTGTGGTTAATTCCTGTAGCTCGGGAATGGGTGTTTGTGATAGTCTCAATAAACTTCTTCATTTACGTACAACACATGATACTACCATCTACCACAGAAGCACCATTCCCTTTACATACGGTTGACGTCAGGAAACGCATCGGGCCGTAAAACTGGGCTTAATCCACATTAGTGAAGACTCCACATAATTGGAGAAAAGGCCAGGAATATTATTATCAGGGCAGAAATACACAATAATAAAATACAATGTGGACACCTTGTCGTACAGATTGTCAATCAGCTGCGAGATGTGGCTGGCTACTAAAATGAAGTACTCAAACAGTACTGAGATAAATGGGTGAAATCAAACAAAATCAGCAGTGCTGTGGTTCCTCTATTGCGTATCTGAATTTAAGGCCGACATGCTTAATAAATCCAGAAAGACTGGAAATGAATACAACCAATTAAATTTATACTTCATGAGTTTCAAATTGACAGTTTTAAAATGGAAGTAAAATATGTTTTGAAAAATGTAACTGTCCCATTGTGTGTAGCACTCGTATTTCATACTATAATTCGTTGTTACTGTTGATTCATTGTGACGTTTAGGGACATCGTTTTATTGTAGATCCGTGTATATGGGAACTGTCTGATGTGGATGATTGTGATAACAATACTACTACTAAAGCAAAAGCAAAGTTAACTACGTACAGGCTATGAAGGTAAGGTGGATGGTGGAAGGCAAGGGCATCCACTATCCGTAACCTCGGCACTTGGTGGGGTAGAGCGTTTAGCTCTACGCCCGGCCGCCATTGCCCCCAGGAATTAACCTGGTACTCATTTTTTGGTGTAGGCTGAGTGAACGTCAGTACCATGTGCACCTCCAGAAGTGGAAATCTAGTTTCTTACATTTTTCGACTTCCTGGCTGGGAATCGAACCCACGTGCTTCCGGGTGAACCGAGCACGCTTTGATCGCCTCGGTCAGGCAGCTACTACTACTACTACTACTACTACTAGCAATGATAATAATAATATAAATGTATTCAAATTCTTTGGACTTTTTCACTCGTACAATTAACAGCGTTGGTTAAATAAAAAAAAAACGGTTCTCCTCGGGGAACTTATTTTAGTATAAAATTTAAAGGCATGTATTTATACGAGTGGAGGTACAAATCTCAGCTAGTGCACTATCATTGCATATGCTTCAAAAGGAGGCTTGCAGTGGTATCTCGACGGCGCACTAGTCACCAGCGTCTTGAAAACATGTGGAAAACCAACTGACGAGCCCGCTGTGACACTGGGGTGAAACGCTGGTAATTTCACATTTGAATAAAACCCAAAGAGCTTGAATTGTTTTAATAATATTCGCAATCTGTGTAGTCTGAATTAAATCATGTTACCCTCCTGGTAACTTAATGTTGAAATGTATAACCTTGTTTATTTAACGGCATTTCATTTCATTTAAGAGACGGAGAAATGTCAGAATTTTGTCCCACGAGAGTTCCTTAACCTGCCGGAAGCCAATAATGCCGAATTATGTTATTTAAATACCCTAAAATGCAACTGACTATTATGCGGAACAAGAGGCTATTCAGCAGCTATCTGGCACCTCGGCTGAATGTTGTTGAATTAACGTCCCACTACCTACTTTTTTCGGTTTTCGGAGACGCCGAGGTGCCGGAATTTAGTCTCACAGGAGTTCTTTTACGTGCCAGTAAATCTGCCGACACGAGGCTGTCGTATTTGAGCACCTTCAAACACCACCGGACTGAACCAGGATCGAACCTGCCAAGTTGGTGTCAGAAGGCCAGTGCCTCAACCGTCTGAGCCACTCAGCCCGGCAAACCAGGTCTATTTCATTCCTTTAGCAAGAGGATTTGGTGTTAGTGTTCATCTTAACACGCATATTTATTTACACCCAACACATCACCACACTACCAACCATCACAGAAATATGCAGTAGAGAATACATCCCTCCACATTGAGTTGGCGTCGGTAAAGACATCTGGTCGTAATACTAGGCTCAATCCACACACAATGCCCCAAGGAGCCTAGTTGGGATAAGGTGAAGAAGGAGAAGAAGCTATTCAGCAATTAATTACAACACTGTATTTGATTTCACGACATAATGAATGTTACGTTTAAGTTTATGACACCTTAGTTAATCATCCTACCAAGTTTCATTGCAATAGAACTGATCAAACCGAAACATTTCCTTTGTCAATAACCTCACATGTTCACCCGTACTTCATCAACTCTCGTTCTCTTCCTACCCTGAAAACTTACTTTTGAATTGTTTATGAATTTAACTTCCTTTCACTACCTTGAATTTTACACTTTATACCTTCATTGTTTGAGTTATCGAAAGTCATCCACTTTCTCCTTCATTCATTGTTGCACAGGGATGATTAACTTTCAGTTTTCCTTCCTTGAAAAGACAGTTATTTCACTATCTTGCCTACTTCTCCCCCCCCCCCCAGCCGCCACTACCGCGCTACAGTGGCGTAGATACGACTTTTCCTTGGGGGAATATATGTAACAAAAGGTGCTTTTCTATGAGTATCAAAATTCATCACTACAACACTGTCGTCAAGCCGGTATCTCTTTATGCGTCTCAATGCCTTACTCTCTCAGAAAAGTGCGCTCGCTAAGTTAGAGCAAACAGAGAGAAAGATCCTCCATAACATTATTGGCCCAGAATACAAAGACGGGATGCACACAAGAAAACCCAGAAGAGAAATCTACTCTAGGATAAAGAATATCAGGTCACAATGTCAAACGCAGGGCTCGCTTCTACGGTCACTTACGACTGATGGACAAAACGCATATCCAACAATTTTAACTTTTAAAAAAAGTCCCTGGTACGTTAATGCCAAGAAAGATCTCGGAGAAATGGGCCTACGACCAGATGACGCGTACAAACAAATGTTTCAGAACAAACATTGTTACTTTTGTGACTTTCCGGGATGCGAAGTCGACAACTGGTGCAAAGTAGTCGGATGAACGCCGTGCTAGACACAGAGACCTAATGAAAACCTACTGGATGAATCGAAAGTGAGTAAACGCCGGTGTATAGGCTAATGAAACTTATCGTGGTTCCTAGTTGACCGATTAGCGTATAATAAATAACAATAATAATAAAAAGCAAAGCCTCCGTGGCTCAGGCGGCAGCGCGCCGGCCTCACACCACTGGATACCGTGGTTCAAATCCCGGTCACTCCATGTGGACAAAGCGGAGGTAGGACAGGTTTTTCTCCGGGTACTCCGGTCTTCCCTGTCATCTTTCATTCCAGCAACACTCTCCAATATCATTTCATTTCATTAATCATTGTCCCAGAGGTGTGCGACAGGCTTCGGCAGCCGGCACAATTCATATCCTCGCCGCAAGATGGGGCTTCATTCTTTCCATTCCTGACCCGGTCGAATGACTGGAAACAGGCTGTGGATTTTCATTAATAAAGCACGTTTTAAATGGATCTAGAGGCTTACCTGTAGGAAAAGACACAGGAACTCGTCGTATAATTTACAGATAACCTATCATTGGAGGACAAGTTACACTGCAGCATTTAAGTGAGGAAAAGCATGTAACGAGAAGACGGTAACAGACAACCGAAACGTGACTCACTGTTTCACAATTTAGTTACATTATTAACGTTAATCGATATACCGTAATACAAGTGCACAATTCTATCACTTTCAACAATAATTACAAAACCCGAGATTCAAATATAGAAAGTCCCTCAATTTATGTTCATCTACACACTTTTTGCGACAGAGATTGATTGATCAAAAACGTACCTTTATTACGAAGGGGGATACAATTTCACCGAATGTGGTAACCCTGTGGTTACCAATACAACATTAAGAAAAAATATTAGATTGGTAGAAGTTCAGTTGTTTTTAATTAACAAGAAAACACTTTTTTATTAGTATGTTACAGTTACAATGACTGTACAGTGTACTAACCCATAGTTCAAGAAGGACTGTTTTCCTATTCATTAAACACAACTGAACTTCTACCAAATTATCTAATAACATTTTTTAAATGTTATATTGGTACCTTTTCCTAACTAAGATGACGCTTACACATAGTCAAGTCGGTGGTGGCTGGTAACCATAAATTCTAAATTATCTCGCAAACGGCTCGTTTACTGACCCATGTTTACTAAGAGTTTTTTGCTTCTAGTATCGTGTACTTACAGCTGTTTCAATTTGCGCTATTAATTATGATACATCCTGTATTTACACGATAGACATCATATGTAACTACAACAGAAATACGAGCATGGGCACACAGCACTGCATGTTTAACTTTCAGCGATCTCCTCCGTCCCATCTCATGCATTAAGGACAATTAGATTATTGTCTCAGTAAATCCTCCTCATATAAAAACTTACTAAAAATAATAAAATAAATTTATCTGTTTACAATAATGAGTTCAACCGCCTCATGGGGATGCATCCCCCTTATCTACGCCACTGCGTCTCTGTAAAATCGTGTGACTGGCGCTGACGACATACAACTTCATATTTCTGAAGTGCTTATTGTTATTAAGAAAATGTTTCCATCACACTTCCATGTGCAGAAATGCTACAGTTCCCATCTACTCTGAGTCTGTTCTCTGATATGGCATGAACGTAAAGAGCACTCAAGTAGCTAGAAATACGTAGCTTCCTCCATTGTTGCCGAAAGCCAAGCATCTAATGGAAGAGATGCGAATATTGAAAGCCGAGGGCAGTGAGAAAAAGGAGGATTTATTTTGTAGGAGAGAGAAGATAGATTCGTGAGAGCGGCCACATGCGTAAAACGAACTGCCAGCGGTTTTACTAACAAAAGTTGTGCCGTCAAACGAAGTGAACATCTTATCGTACAGCAACATCGTATAACCATATTTATGAATATACCTAGGGATACTAGCTAAAATTAAGAAAAAAGAGTGCGAGGTATTTCATAATAATTTTAATTATCAAATGTCTCTCCTATACAGATACAAAACACTATGGATTAAAATGAAAATCCGCAGCCTGTTTCCAGTCATTCGATCGGGTCAGGAATGGAATGAATGAACGAATGAAGCCCCATCTAGCGGCGGGGACAGGGATTGTGTCGGCTGCCGAAGCCTGTCACACTCCTCTGAAACAACGATTCATGGCTGACAAATGAAATGATATTGTAGAGTATTGGAGGTTTGAAAGATGACAGGGAAAACCGGAGTACCCGGAGAAAAACCTGTCTCGCCTCCGCTTTGTCCAGCACAAATCTCCCATGTAATGACTGGGATTTGAACCACGGAACCCGGTGGTGAGAGTCAGGCGCGCTACCGGCTGAGCACGCGAGCTCCTGAAACCCTGTAGACACCTACAGCAAACATTAAATTTATAGGATCAATCGTTTCTGAGAAAAGTGTATCTGCGAGGAACCAATACAATAACATGCGCTCATTTTTGAGCGATTATACATGTTGTTACTGATCTACGCTCTACAAGTACACAGAGGGGACAATAAGGGTATCTGATGAAAGGAAAGAGAGGTCGTGGTGGTGATCATTGTTTTGAGAGGAAGTACAAGTACACAAACATCCTTATATAACACTAATCCGAGAGAAAAAGTGAAAATGAAGGTATCGGCCAAAGAAAGCGAAGGGCATTGAAGGGCATGAAAATTAAAGACTCCTTAGGCCTCGAATGCTCTAATACCGTCGGGGTCGGAAAAGAACAAGAGGTAACCATAAGAGATCGGTAGGATAGGTGAAAGTGACGAGCCTGGCACAAGTAACTGGAAGCAATGCCGGTACTCAGCTAACGGCTCCGTGGTCGCCAACCCACGTTCCCAAGTTAAGAGCCTCTGGGGCCCTTTTAGTCACCTCTTACGACAGGCGGGTGATACCGTGAAGTTATTCTACCGTCCCCACCCACAGGGGAAAGAACTACGTGACGTAGAAAATGAATGACATCCTAGGCTCGGTATATCCTAATACACTGGTAATTAAACCTTTTGGTTTCCGTACCCTTAAAATTCAATTGTTTTTACCTTCGTACACCTGAAGAATGAGTATATTACGATTGTAACAAATGATTGTTGCTAGATGCCTAATAATATGCTACTAACTAGGTCCATCATCATCTTCAGCATCATCTTCAGCAGCTTATTCCGCTTTCTCAGGGTCCCTGCACGCGCTGAGGCATGAAAGTTTTGTGGCCTGGGATTTAAGGTCGCATGCCATCCCTGACACCATGGAAAATCCCACCCCAGCAACAGCAGGAATCAAACCATGGTCGCCGGGATGACAGGCGAACAGCTAAGCCGCTACACCACCCTGTTCCCTAACAATAACAATTATGATGCCATTGATGGTTCCACAGCCCGTACTTATAGACATGATATAGGCTTTCGGGCTTATGCCGTGTCAAGAAAATAAGGTGAAATTCTGTACGTTTCGCAGAGAACTGTGCTCTACGTCATCAGAAGAAAATCTCGACTCCACGAGGAAGGCTTCCTAAACAATGAGCTTTGAATTTAGACGTTATAATAGAAGTAGAAATGGTACGTTCATGCGTCACCAGATGGCTCCCCGAACGCGGTACAGCGCTAGCGTTCGAAGGTGCAGGTCTTTCTATTTGACTCCCGTAGGCGACCAGCGCGTCGTGATGAGGATGAAATGAGGATGAAGACAACACATACACCCAGCCCCCGTGCCAGTGGAATTAACCAATCAAGGTTAAAATCCCCGACCCGGCCGGGAATCGAACCCGGGACCCTCTGAACCGAAGGCCAGTACGCTGACCGTTCAGCCAACGAGTCGGACTGTCGTCTGATAATACGTTATTATGTAGGTGCTAGCTTGAAATACACAAGGTAAGTCAGAAATACGGCTGTATATTTAGTTATAACTCTTAGACCCGGTTTCTTCAACTCTGTGTTAAATGTTAACTAACAGTTGTTATTAATTTTACATTTCAGTTAAAAGTACCCTGTTTCACAAACACATTCCCAACATCTGTTACGAAACAATTGTTAAGACAAATTAATACGTTTCCATGAGATGTCTGAATGCGTTTGGCAGTGAGCATCATTTGTTTCTTTACATAAAGCGCACCTAGCGGTATGTTGGAAAAGTATTTTGTCACACATGGTTGACATTATTATAGGTTGTGGTTAGCGGAGACCACTAAAATGTAAGCATGTCAATTAAGAGGTAACAAAAGCGTCATTATAATGAGTGCGAGGCAAATGTTGTATTAGATTTAATTTTAAAGTATGCGAGTGTGCTTGAAAGATGAACGAATGGACTGTTATATCACAATATTCAATATATTCTTATATGAGTGCAATCCAAAACTCTTACAACAACGAAAAATATGTTAATTATTGATAATTCTTGAATGATTTGTGGGCATTCTTTTACTGATGGAAAAATAATATAATGCCGTGTTAATGCTGCAATGGCAGCAGGAATTCTTTGCATAATTCTACACACTCTTGCCTTGATCTCATGAACATAGTCGCCTACATGAAAAAAGTCGGATGCACAATATCTACGAACAGCAACTGCTGCACTGGAGACTCTGATAAGTTTCAGTCTGTGGAGAAACTCTAAACTATTTTCAATTTCTTCTAGTATCTTGTTCATTATAGCTTTGGTAATCAGGTATCTTTGTAGAGAACTCTCTTCTGAAAACTCTAAAAAGTCGTTTTTTCATAGTGTGGGTCGTCCTTTGCCTTCTTTAGTTTATAAATAGATTCCATACAGCAGTAAGCTTCGAACTTACATCTTGTACATCCTACCATTTTGAATTTTTAACAGATTTCGTAGTTGACAAAGATATAGCATTGCTGGGAATCAGTTAGACCAAAAGGAAAGGAAAAGGTGAGAGAAAACTGAAGAAAGGATACACCTTATACTATAGTGGAAGAAGAGAAGCAAAAAATGGTGTAGGTCTCATAATTTGAAAATACCTAAAGGAACACCTAGAATTGGTGGAAAACATAAATGACAGGTTGATTAATGTCAGCTTGAGACTTGAAACTGGTGTTACAGATATAATTCAAGGGTATGCTCCATAAACAGGAAATACAGATATGGATCTAGAGGAATACCTTGAATACCTGGAAGCCATATACAGGACAAACAAGTTGTGATCATAGGAATGCCCAAGTAGGTCAGGAAAGAAAAGGAGATGTAGAGATTGGAGATATTTTGGTAGACTTTTGTAGAAAAAATGAGATGATCATTGGTAACACATGGTTTCGAAAGAAAAACAGTCAGAGGATAACAAGTTATAGCTGGTATAACAAAATCAAAACTCTGATAGATTATATTTTGGTCGATAAAGGTAACAAGAAATGTTGGTGGATGTAACAGCCCTGCCAATTGAATCTTTTGAAGAAGATCACAGAGTTGTGATAGCTAAGTTAAAGATGGGAAAGATACAAAAGATGACAGAGAAAGCTAAGGGTGTGGAAATTGCGGGAGAAGGAAATAAATAGAGAGATCCATGGAGGCATTAAAACAAGTATACCTAAGGAAGACATCGAAAGGATCCAAGAAGAAGGGGCATACTTTAAAACAGTCATGGTGGAGTCTGCAAAAAGACCTATGGAAGAGTATCAGGAAGGAAGAAAGATCAAGAAACGCCCTGGTGGAATGTCAAGGTAAAAGATATAGTTAAACGGAAGAAAGAAGCTTGGAAAAGATGGTTGAGAAAACAACAGAATGCCAAACACAATACAGGCACTGCAATAAGGAGTGCTCCAAGGTGGTTCAAGAAAAGAAAAAGAAATTCTGGCATATATTCACTGAATCTCTGCAAAACGATACAACCTAAGCAAAAAGATCTTATTCCAGTGGGTAAAAGGGAAGAAAAACTCAGGTGAAGTTGCTTACTTGATTAAAAATGAACAGAAAGAGGTGATGACACAGAAGCAGAATATATTGCAGAGGTGGGGAAAATACTTCGCTGGTGGCTTTACGTCGCACCGACACAGATAGGTCTTATGGCGACGAAGGGATAGTAAAGTCCTAGAACTGGGAAGGAAGCGGCCGTGGCCTTAATTAAGGTACAGCACCAGCATTTGCCTAGTGTGAAAATGGGAAACCACGGAAAACGATCTTCAGAGCTGCCGACAGTTGGGTTCGAACCAACTATCTCCCGGATGCAAGCTCACAACCGCAGGCTTTTAACCGCACGGCCAACTCGCCCGGTGAGAGAATACTTTGTACAGCTTTACAACGTGAAAAATACCTCGGAACAAGGAAGAAATGGAAGAACCAGATTTAATGCAGATGGAAGATAAGGAAAATGAGATGTCCATGGCAGAGAGTGAGTGGGCCGCTAAAAGAATGAAACGAGGCAAGCCAACTGGAATTGAAGAGGTCACCATAGAAATGATAGAACTAACACCTTATTCGGGAGATAGTGGGTTCGAATCCCACTGTCGGCAGCCCTGAAAATGCTTTTCCGTAGTTTCCCATTTTCACAACAGGCAAATGCTGGGGCTGCACTTCAATTAAGGCCACGGCCGCTTCCTTCCAACTCCTAGGCCTTTCCTATCCCATCGTCGCCATAAAACCTATCTGTGTCGGTCGGTGCGACGTAAAGCCACTAGCAAAAAAAAAAAGCTGACCTTGTTCCACTGTATACGTGTACTGTAGAACCTACTGAGTTAAATCAAATAACATTCCATACGATATGTTACCACGCCGGAGTCCAGAGCTACATTCCTGTTAGCGGTACAGCTTGGTGATGTTAGTACCTCAAGATCGCGACACTATTACAACATCGAATGACGTTACGCGGAGTTCAGATACTTATTTCTTGATGCAATCGTTCTTGCTCTTTAAAATGAGGTATTGAACACTGTTGTAGCTTGTGTTACCCATAAATGATTTCTATTTTTAAATCATTCATGGATTATTATTTTTTTGCTACTTGTTTGATATCGCACGTCGAAGGTTTTCGGCGACGGAAGTATGGGAAAGCACTAGGATTGGAAAAGTAGCGGCAGTGGCCTTAATTAAGGCATAGCCCCAGCATTTGGCTGGTGTGAAAATGGGAAACCACGGAAAACCATCTTCATGGCTGCCGACGGTGGGATTTGAACCCACGTTTCGTTCCACTTCAAGCACGATTCCAAAACTACAGACGTATGCTGTGTGTGTTGTTGTTGTTGTTGTTGTTGTTGTTTCTACAGACGTATTCTTCATCAATGTGTTCTCGGTCGAGTCTTCATTAGGTTACATTGGAATAAACGCAGTTTCACGTATGAGGGTTACGACAACAAACAGCAGAGCGACGAGAGAGAGAGAGAGAGAGAGAGAGAGAGAGAGAGAGAGAGAGAGAGAGAGAGAGAGAGTGTGTGTGTGTGTGTGTGTGTGTGTGTGTGTGTGTGTGTGTGTGTGTGTGTGTGTGTGTGTGAAAATTAATAGTGGACAACTACGAGAGAATATGAGTTCGGTGTGGTAGGCAAACGCCTCGACATGCACTCTTGTATATACAGCCACGTTCTGTGCATATCTGCTTTAGAGTTTGGAGGATTCTTCCCAAGAAATGTCGGGCCGGAAAGTATGAAAGGAAGGTCCTGGCATAAATAAGTAGAAGCAATGACAGAGCTTTTTTCTCAACGTGTGTGTGTGGGGGGGGGGACCACGGGATCTCAAGTTGAGTGTGCTGGTGGTGGTGATAGTGAAGTTGAGGGTCGTGGCAATTACTGTTTCAAAGGGAAACACACGATGATCAACCGGAGAAAAATGAAGCGATTCAATACTTACAAGAATGACGGTAACTACAAAAGGAAAGGAAGAGTGATAAAAGGCGTAAACATTACTCCATTGCGGTCAGGTCCTCCTCTGGGTGGAGGCAAGGCCGCAGTGGAGGTCGAATAGAATACATCCACGGTATTAAGTTTCCGAGGCCTATGGAAACTTTCGTTTTACCTACTTTTATCGCTTTCCTCTTTCTTTATACAATTATCTCAATTCTCTTCTACCTTTCGTTAGTTTATTCACCCTAAACCTCTATAATTAAAGGGAAACCATTCAATTTACTCACGAATGGACCGCCCAGCAACACCACAAGAAAAAAGTTAGTACAGCAGGTTGAACATGAATGTAATAATTTCATTAATTTATACACAAAATGCTGATAGTGGTGATTGTTACACTTTAAGGGGAAGTACAACTTCGGAAATATTTCCTCTTGACATTAATCGAAGGAAAAAACAGAAGAGGTCCGACATTTAGGAAAATGAGTATATCGGCAAAAGAATGGAAAGGGCCACGGAGGGCACACGGACATATAAAAAGTGAAGGTGAGGAGCATAAAACAAGAGTAGCTGAGCCTCGCACTGGTTTTACTTCCTTATGCTAGGCCTCATCATAACCACTGCTAGCGACAAGTCAAAATCCCAGGTAAGATTTGTTTGTAACTGGTTAATTGATTGATTAATTTGATTGATTCTGTTTATTTCACTTTAAAATGAGGTCAAGTGACCAGTTAATGAAGAATCCTAATGGCCTTCAATTTCTAAAAATGAGATGGTAGAATACGAAAAGATCAACGATACTCAAAGCCAAAATGCGAGTAAGGAGACAGTCTTGCCTTTGAAGAAGTTATAACGACCAGACTGAAGGAGAACAGTATTTATTTGACCATTTATAGTTTTTTAGTTATGTTATTACTTTCTTATGCTTGGCCCCCATCATAACCAACACCACCGATAAGTCAAGATCCCCGCCAAGAATTTTTGTTCATGGTTAATTCTCCGCGTCTTTTTTCAATAAATTTCTTTCCCTTGACACGAGTATACTAATGTTAATTTTACCTGCTAACAGTTTTCAGTAATTAACTTCCTGTCCGAGATATTACAGAAGCTGCCATCTCATCATTTTTGAAGCTACGCAGCACTGTCTTGCGAATTATCTGCTGTTATATGAGGTACCACGTATGAATAAGAATATCACTGAAATTATGTCGAGCAACTACCGTACTCTTGCCGTTTTCAGAGGTCTCATGGAGCCAGAATTTCATCCCACAGGAGTTCTCGAGCGTATTGGTACAACGGCTGGTGTATTTGAGTACCTCCAAATACCACCAGACTGAGGCAGGATCGAACCTACCAACTTGGATTGAAGAGCCAGCGATCTACTGTCTAAGCCAGCGTTGCCAAAGACACTGGTGGCTTTCGCCATTGGTTTGCCCCGAACCTGAGCTCATAACTCTTTGTGCCTCAATTACTGAGGTCAGTCCTCTCGCAACGACAATTGTAAGACGGCAGTGAGTGGAAGTTGACGCTGTATGAAGAATGGCTGCTCATTTGGGTTTCACGCACTAATGAGAATATTATTCGCGTTTTATCATTATTTACTTTACGTTTCTTGTTGTTGTAATTATTATTGCTGCCATTACAATCTATATAAACAAAATCGTAAGACCGTGTGCCCGTATATTGACTATTTTGGCGAAATATCCATTCAGTTATCCGTTAATGACCATCTGCATATATTTTCAAATCTTTGGTGTCTGTTTGTTTGTCTAAGTTCTTATAACACGAAAACTACAGTAGTTTTCAAAATATTATTTTATATTATATATTATATATTATTATATAGTTTAATATTTTTACCAAACTCCATATTTAGAATTCACCTGTCCTTGGATAGATTTTGGGACCAATATTGTTTACAAATCCCTGAAATGACTGGGGTTTATACAAAGCCAAAACCTTGACTTTTGTAGTGCCACAAAATATACACAACCAAAACAACCAAACTTAATGGAAATCTACCTGCCTTTATGGAAATCAATTTCTAAAAGTTTTCATGTGCATCATTTCGATACGAGGATTAATAAGAGGGATATCATTAACCGACGGTTTTCCAGTCTAACTTCGAGCGGACTTAGCCTAAAAGCGGGTACGTGTCTTATAACTGAAAAACTACTGGAAATATTTTAACCAAACTTTATATTTACCATCCCCACGTCCATAAGTAGCTTTTTAAGGTCAATAGCATTTCAAATTCCCTTAGTGGGCTGTTTCCTTATTTTTAGGAAAACGAAATATATGAGCTTTCATTTGAGACTTCAATCAACGCTGAAAAGCAGGTATTAGCGGACCGATGTTTGGTAAGTAGGCGTGGTCTGCCACCTCTCCTAGTGCCAAGCCAGCTCCCGTATATAGGAGCAACTGGAAGTCCCACAAAATATTCCAGACCAACCTGGATGGGAATCAACCAATATTGATGGAAATCCATTTCTAAAACTTTTTTCTTCATGTGCACTTTTTCGACACGATGATTAGTAAGTGGGATATCATTAGCGGACGGTTTTACAGGCTAAGTTCAGTGGACATAGCCCGAAAGGTGATGCACGTGGAGCAGATTCCTTATCTATATAAATAAAATCGTAACGACCATGTGACTATTCAGTTATCCGTTTCAGGTGTAATATTGGCCATCTGCATATTTTTTAGCTTTGGTGACTGTTGTTTGTCTGAGATCTTAAAATTTGAAAACTACTGGATATATTTCTACCAAACTTCACATTTAGAATCCACCTGTCCCTGGATAGATTTTAGGGCCAATATTGTTTCTGAATCCCCAAACTGACTGGGAGTTAATACGAAACCGAAACGGTGATTTTGCACTCCCACAAAATATACAGAGCCAAACTTAATGTAAATCTACCTGCCTTAATGAAAATCAATTTCTAAACCTTTTTTCTCATGTGCAGCATCTTGATACGATGACTTTTTTTTTTTTTTTTTGCTAGTTGCTTTCCGTCGCACCGACACAGATAGGTCTTATGGCGACGATGGGACAGGAAGGGGCTAGGAGTGGGAAGGAAGCGGCCGTGGCCTTAATTAAGGTACACCCCCAGCATTTGCCTGGTGTGAAAATGGGAAACCACGGAAAACCATCTTCAGGGCTGCCGACAGTGGGGTTCGAACCTACCGTCTCCCGAATACTGAATACTGGCCGCACTTAAGCGACTGCAGCTATCGAGCTCGGTGATACGATGATTAGTAAATGAGATATCATTAACGGACCGTTTATCAGTCTAACTTGGAGCGAGCTTTTTTAATGCTTTTTTTTTTGTCGATTTATCTCTTTGTCCGTTCGTTGATTTCTTATAACTGGGGAGCTACTCTATATATTTTTACCAAACTTTTATCTATCCTTGGGTAGGTATTAGGGTCAATATTATTTCTAAATCCCGGGTTGGTTTGGGGTTTTATAGGTATCCGAAAGAATAGTTTTACCCACCCACAAAGTATCCATGACCAACCTTACTGAAAACTACCGTCCTTAATGGAAATCAATTTGTGAAAAGTCTTTTCTCATGTGCACCTTTTTGATAGATGGATTACAAGGGAGTTGTCATTAATGGACTGTTGTAAAGACTGTCATGTAATTTCAAGTTGGGTGAAATGGTTTAACCAAAGAGTCATTTTGCTCTTTTCGATAGAAAAGAATAAGGGAGGTTATCGTCATTGATGGCTATATGGTTAGCGTGCTGGCCTTTGGTCACACGGATCCTGGGTTCGCTTCCCGGCAGGGTCGGGAATTTTAACCATAATTGGTTAATTCCGCTGACACTGGGGCCTGGTGTATGTCTCGTCTTCATCAGCATTTCATCCTCATCGCGACGTGCAGATCGCCTACGGACGTCAAATAAAAAGACCTGCATTTGGCGAGCCGAACATTTCCTCGGACACTCTCGACACTAACAGCCATACCCATTTCATTTTGAAGAGTCTTCAGCCTCAGTATCACTCCCGGTTTCAGATGAACAACAATATTTAACCGAGAAATAGAGAGAATTATGCACAACTTCCACTTTGGGAGTGGCTACCCCATCGTACTAATAGCCTATATCTGCTTCATTCATTCCATCCCTGACCCGGTCAATGACTGGAAAACAGGTTGTAGGTTTTCATTCATCATATGCACAACTTCGGACCAGGACTGTATCGTTCAATAAACTCTGTGATCGTCCGCATTCTGTCTCCACTTTGTTCAGTTTTATCGTACTTCACGTTACTGCCACGTGCTTTCGTAGAAGAATATCAGTTTAACATGCCGTATTAAACGTTTGAATACAGGCATGTAACTTCGAATAAATTATTTAATGAATCGTGAAATCGATTACCAATTCCCGTGCGAAGAACGGGTACATATGTTAACTTAGTTATTAAATAACTGTAAACAGAAGTGCCGGTAATTAGTTTTTGTTTCTGTATCTCGGTTTCACGCACTAAAGAAAATGCGATTATTATTATTATTATTATTATTATTATTATTATTATTAAAATACAGCATGTGCTTAAGTGGAGAGTCCAAGACCTTGAAGTACATCGAGACCGCCTCAGCAATGACGCAGGAATTCCGAGGCGCCTGTATCCATACCAGCCATTCTCCGGTTTGAGTTGTATCCTTTCTGATGGCATATCACCTTACTATAACTGGACTAAGCCACTCAGCCCGGCAATTACGCACGGTCCGATAGTAGGTTGGTAGTATACATAGGGCTTAAGATCCATACCCTGTACATAGACGAATTTGCAAACCAAGAGAACTGCACCAAACTGTTATAATGTTACTATTACGTTCTTGCGTTCTTCCTTCGGGTGTGATCATCTCGTTGTTCTATGTAAATTATGTACAGGCTGTTGAAGTTTCGATTTTTACCCCCTCCCCCAACCTCCCCCTAACCTTCCTCGTTACAGACCATTACAGAATATTCCCATATGAACGCGGATACTCCGTCATGCACGTACAGTGACATAACAGTTGCTTTTCCTCAAGAAGTGCGTCATCGAAAAGATGCGTACGGCCATTAAGTCTTCCAGGTAAGAAATGTTGATTATCTCTTCGTTAGAAAACTTGTGAGATGCCATGACAACTGCTTCAAATGCTAGAAGAATACAAGACGCAGTTTACATCCAGTATAGAGCTTGCGTGTTATCTGGAATATGGAGCAAGAACTATGTTGTAACGGTTGGAAGTGTGACTACAACATATCATGGTAACGACTCGTTTCCAGACCTATGTTTATTAGAACTTTTCTATTTGTCTTATTTTCCTTTACTCATTCCCACAGGTTATACCTATAATTTTGAAACACTGTAGAACAGCGACGCGGCCCCCTAGTCGGACGAGTAATATACCAGGAGTTTGACAAGCCATGCAAACTTCTTCTTCTCCTTAATCTGCTTACTCTCCAGGGTTGGTTTTTCCCTCGACTCAGCGAGGGATCCCACCTCTACCGCCTCAAGGGCAGTATCCTGGAGCGTGGGACATTGGGTCGCGGATACAACTGGGGAGGATGACCAGTACCTCGCCCAGGCGGCCTCACCTGCTATGCTGAACAGTGGCCTTGGTGGGGAATGGGAAGATTAGAAGGGATAGACAAGGAATAGTGAAGGAAGCGGCCGTGACCTTAAATTCGGTGCCATCCCGGCATTTGCCTGGAGGAGAAGTGGAAAACCACGGAAAACCACTTCCAGGATGGCTGAGGTGGGAATCGAACCCACCTCTACTCAGTTGACCTCCCGAGGCTGAGTGGACCCCGTTCCAGCCCTCGAACCACTTTTCAAATTTCGTGGCAGAGCCGGGAATCGAACCCGGGCCTCCGGGGGTGGCAGCTAATCACACTAACCACTACACCACAGAGGCGTACCATGCAAACTTAAATTCTGAATTATACTGCTCATGACTCCATTTTTACCAGAAACTACAAAGAACCCTACACTGAAAGTTTTAATTAATTTCTTTCAACACTGGTTTGTGCCTTAAGCCTTATAAGGTACGTTATAAAAAAAATGGAGGATCTTACTGCATACTCATTATCTTATCTCCCTTCATCAGCTCATAAAATTGCGATTAATTCCTTCAATATAAAAACATACTTAACTACATACTCTCTGTACGTTTCTCAGGAAAAACTTCCAACATTTTGTCACATATGGAATCTGGATCCATAAATTACTACCACTCGCTGTTGACGAGAGCGCAGAAGAATAAATACTTTCGCCGAGAAAGCGATAGTTGAGACTTCTCCGGGAATTCTTACTTGGAGTTAACTTGAAAATGATGTACATTTGGAGAGAACAGTTTGAAATGAGGTTTCGATAGGTTTGGATTTACAAATAACAGGATATAACCGAAATAATCAGTTCGGTTCGATAAAAGTTAGCTGAGTTTCCAACAGGGCGATAAATGGATCATGTAGCTTGCACGTTGCGTTCACTTTATCTTGAATTGAATTATTGTTTATCTTGAGTGGTTGGCAATGATCTTTCGGATAACAAGAAGGAGAAAGGTTACCACATCGACCTACCACTAGTCAATTTCTTTCAGTAACAATATTATGGTAAGCTTATTAATATTACGGGCCAGCCCCTCGGTGAAGAAGTAGCATGCCTACAACTTACCCGAAGGTCCCGACTTCCATTCCTGACCAGGTCAGGGATTCTTACCTGTATCTGTGGGCTGGTTCTAGATCCACTCAGACTACGTGATTACATTTGAGGAGTCATATGATGGCAAGATGACGGCCCCGTTCTAGAAAGCCAAGAGGATTCGTCGCGCTGACAACACGACACCTCGTAATCTGCAGGCCTTCGAGATGAGCAGCGATTCGCTTGGTAGGCCACGGCCCTTCGGGGCTGTAGCACCCTGTTGTTTTTAATTTATTAATATTACAGTTAGACTATCGGCTACAAGTCTATGAGATTAGAATGAACAAAATTGTATGATTTTTTTTTCATTTGACTTTCGAAATAAGTTTCGATGTACAACTGAAAAAATACATTTTAACACAGCATGTCAGTATATTTTGTCCAGCATACATTTTAAATTATGTTTATGTAGAACAACAATAATGTTGTTTGAACGTCCCACTAACTACTTTTGAAGGTTTTCGGAGACGCTGATGTGCCGGAATTTTGTCCCTCGGGAGTTATTTTACGTGCCTGTAAATCTACCGACACAAGGCTGACGTATCTGAGAACCTTCAAATACCACCGGACTGAGTCAGGATCGAACCTGCCAAGTTGGGGTCAGAAGGTGAGCGCCTCAACCGTCTGAGCCACTCAGCCCGGGATTTATTTAGAATTCAGGGCACGATAACCTGATTCGTAAGGTGAAGGTATGCTTTGAAACATTGTTCAATCCAGGGTTTATTTTCATTCTACATTAATGGAAGTTAGTTGCTGAATCAAGACTCTTGGTTTCGTGATCACGATGTCAAATAATTAAAAAACTTGTATTCTTCTTTACAGCACGGTGTTAGGACCAATACCTGCCAAGTATGAAAAATAGATGTGGCTGAACTTGAGAACATACAGAAGAGATTTATAAAATATTTATATTACAAAGTACAAGTATCATAACAGGTAATTTTAAGCATAGATGACCTCCAGTTCGGCGGTGTTGAACAAACCAACCAGCAATGTAAGGACCGAATACCAACCCAAAGTGTCAAAGTCTGAGAGAAGCAGCCCCAGGGGCTTTCAACTTGGGAGCGTGGGTTGGCGACCACGGGGCCCACTGCTGAGTCCTGGTATTGCTTCTACTTACTTGTATCAGGCTCCTCACTTTCATCTATCCTATCCGACCTCCCTCGGTCAACACTTGTTCTTTTTCGACCCCGACGATATTAGAGCACTCGAGGCCTAGGGCGTCTTTAACTTTTCACGTCCTTCGTGGCCCTTGTCTTTCTTTGGCCGATACCTTCATTTTTGAAGTATCGGATCCTTTCCATTTCTCTCTCTTATTAGTGTTACATAGAGGATGGTTGCCTAGTTGTACTTCCTCTAAGAACGATAATCATCACCACCACTTCTGAGAGAAGCAGTATTGAAAACACATTCATAGCTGAAATGAGTAAAGAAGAGATCATCTCAGCTCTTCGAAGGATTGCCGTAGACACTTCCCCAATTCATGATTATGTAATTGTGAGCGTGATAAGAGATGACGTAGCTGCTGAAATAAAAGTTATCATTGCAACACGTAAGCTACACACCGGAGTAGTCCCTCAATCACGAAAAGCTAGGACCAGGACTGTCCTAACTCACAAAGTTAGTGAAACTACCAAGCCTAGAAACTGGAATCCCTTGACAATTTGTCTGTAATTCATCGCGTGATATAGAGCTCTTGACAAATATCCGGTTCGAGACAAATGAAAACCAAACTCAGAAAGTTGAGTTTGAAACCATAAACCATAATACCTTACCACAAAGATAAAGGCAAACTTCAGTGTATAAGCATCACTGGTCTCATGATCGGAGCTCGAGAGACCATTTCCCAGCTACTCGTTGACTTGTTGAAAAGATGTGGACTATGCACTGACCATCTTCACTGAGTTGTGACAGCCGCATTAACGGTCGATACACATCTTCAGAAACCACATCTATGGATCTTAACAACCACACTGAATCTACCGTGCTTTCATTTAACTTTCGGAAAAAACTTAGGCCTACGTGAAATAGTATCCTTGTGGTAGCCTGCAATTGTTGTAGGAAGCTATCTAATATAAATGATCTCTTCTAACAAGTTTCCATACACTGCGAAATAACTCTAGGACAAACACTACATTCCAAAATGATGAAGACAAAATATCTCCCCAAAGAAATGCTCAACCCAGCCGACCAATATTTACAACAATACAGTTCAAAATAATAGCTTCCTCGTACAAAATCGAAAATAATTTCAGATGACGTTTACTTCTTCTATTAATATTTTAATACCAGAGGAGGTTCTAGTCTGTAACTAGCAGTAAGTAAATTGAATAATTCAACATGTAGGCATTAATATTCTAAATCCATAATAGTAATATTTTGCTTTACGTCGCACCGATACAGACAGGTCTTATGGCGATGATGGGATAGGAAAGGGCTAGGTGTGATCGTGAACTTAATTATGGTACAGCCCCAGTATTTGCCTGGTGTGAAGATGGGAAACCACGGAAAACGATCTTCAAGGCTGCTGCCACGAACCTGCTACGCTGGCGTAGCAGGGGGAGAGGTGATACTCCCACGTGGCGCGTCCCAGGTGGCGGATAGGGGAGTCCTAACCGGCTTGCCGACGGACTTGAGGGAAATAAAATACCTCTCGCGGACCAAACACACTACCCCCTGCGGGTGGGGGACGCACATGTAGAATACACCCGCGGTATCCCCTGCCTGTCGTGAGAGGCGACTAAAAGGGGCGACCAAGGGATGACGGAATTAGAACCATGAAACTACTTTTGATTCGTACCAACACGTGGGGAACACCATGGGTTGCCTGTACTTGCGAGTAGTACCACTATATTAGGTATGAAATAAGTTTGTGATTAGTAGCAGCTGGAGGGGGTTCTCCTGTGGGTTTCCAGTACCCGTGCGTCGTACCCATGTGAGCAACACCGCGGGTCTGGGCGTTGCCTGTGAGTTGTACCTCTATATGAGCGACACCGTGGGTCTGCGTTGGCTGTGATTGGTACCCACTCTGTGAGGAACACCACGGGATGTGTGGTTAGTACACCTAGGTGAGGAACCTTATCGGTTTGCGTTGGCTATGAGTGGCGCCATTGTGTGCGAGACACCATAGGTCTGCGTTCCCTGTACGAAGTGCAAAACTTGTGAGTAGTACCTTCTTGTGTGGAACACCGTTAGTCTTCGCTACTTTTGATTAGTACCCCGACATGACAAATACCATGGTTCTACTTTACTCGCGACATGTACCATTCTGAGGGGCCTTAGATCTGGATTTTGGACCCCTATCGACATCAAGCATTCTCGATTCAGGATTGTGCTTTATGAGTGGTCCCTTGGTCAGTCATACATTAATTATGATCTTTTTTGAATTGGATCCACTGTTTTTTTGTTTGCTCGTTTTTAGTTTTTGTGGTTCAAGTCCATCCATTCTTTCTTCACGACATTCTTATTTTATTTTGGTCAGTGGATGAATTTGATTTCTTTTGTTATTTCATTTCGTACCATTAGGGGCCGATGACCTCGATGTTAGGCCCCTTTAAACAACAAGCATCATCATCATCATCAAGGCTGCTGTAGCCATGTGGTATTTGAAGCACAGGAACTTCTCATTTTAAAAGTCTCACGTGACTCGCCAGAATTGGAACCTCGGTCAATGACGGCTTTCACGCCCCCGCAACAGTTATTTCATTTTATAATATGCAAATGCATATTAAAATACTGTAATTACACCGTAACTGGAAAGACAGCTCCAGGAGTATGCAGTAAACTATCCCTGAAGCAAACTAATTACAAAAGTTAGTTTATTTTACAGGCTGTCCCAAGGTGTTATGCCTTTGATCATAGGTTCAGTGACTTAAGGTAGCAGGTCTTTAATATCGTTTGACTACCTAAGAGCACTGAATAAGTAATGTAGTCTCTTAGTCAAGCTTTAGTGATCTACATTATATTATACATGGCATTTGTAAATAGTAAGTGTTCGTAGATAGTCCGACTCCTTGGCTGAATGGTCAGCGTTGAGGCCTTCGGTTCAGAGGGTCCAGGGTTCGATTCTCAACCGGGTCGGGGATTTTAATCCAGGTCGGGGAGAGGATGTTTGTGTTTGTCCCAACACTCCTCTTCATATTTAGACAACGCACCATATTATCAACCACCACAGAAACATGTGAGTTGGTGTCAGGAAGGGCATCCGGCCTTAAAACAGGGCCAAATCCACATGTGCGACACAGTTGGCACCTACAGCAGAAGAAGAAGAATACAGTAAGTGTCCATAGCTAACTCATAACTTTCTTGTCGCACTGAACTGTGTGTCAGCCCTTGTTCCGCTTCTCTATGGGGTCGGATATCAAGTAAAATGAATCTACGTAGCGAGTTTTTACGGCCAGATGCCCTTCCTGACGTCAACCTCATCAGAGGAGTTAATGAGCTGAATGACGTGATATATGACAGTAGGAGGGGAGTCTTCCACGGTACCAGTACCGCTCCAAGCGGTCTTCTTAAGGCTTAAAGTCTCCATCCGACGCACGAATCGCCGTCAACAGCTTCATATGAGCTGACTCCACATCAACACTGCGGAGAGGTTTGGAATTGAATACAGCTTTTTGGCACTCCATCTAGTGATTAGAAATTGTCTATCATCACCTATCCTACCCTGCTGGCCAACATTCTGAAGGTGATTTTTTTCGACCAACGGGACTTGAATCATCACAACACACAGACTTGGTGCCTTAACGATGCGGGCTAAATTGCCTCATTGAACTAAATCAGCTACATCTATTCTTCCCTCATTAGGAATGTAGTATATTTTCACATATTTGATGTTCTATTTGTAAAAGAAATGTAGATGTTGTTTTATTGGCGAGAAATTAAGTTTATGTCACATTCGTATCGATATCATTAGTCCCATTACTGAGGAAACGAAGAGAAGGAAGTGTACTGATCTCTTTTGTACAGGTAGGGAATATTTGTGAAAGGAAGGAATTTGGAAGTCTACGTAGGTTTTACCAATCTTATATCATCGAGGTCGAAGATTAATGAGAGAGACAATCGTGGCAAGTAAAAGGAACGCCGAACTCAATTCGACCCACTGATCCCCCCACACGTCTCAGAAGTTTTCTCTTCAGAAAGTTGACTTGTTTCCTTCTGTACTTCCTTTTGATTAATAACTTTGTGCAACAATATTAAAAATTTTGTATTTTAAATGAAATAATAACTGCCGATATTGTTCGATTTGTACAGGGTCATTTTAACTAGGTGGCCGCGACAAAACTGAAAGGGCAACCGTGTCATTCAAGATAATACCGTAGCAATAGATCTTTCTTCTTCTTCTTCTATAATAATAAACCAGATTAAGATCACCGACCCGGCCGGGAATCAAACTCGAAGCTCTCTGAACCAAAGGCCACTACGCTGACCATTCAGCCAATGAACTGGACATTATTATTATTATTATTATTATTATTATTATTATTATTATTGTACCGGGCGGTACACCTCCACGCCGCTAATTTAAAATTTGCGCCAGTTGAAACTCCTCTGCTGGAGGAAGTCTGAACTTTGTCTACGCTATTAATTCTCTACCTTCTCAGAAGATGTCACCACGTGGAAAATTTTGAGTTTTTGAACTGTGTCATTTTTGATGTGTTTTGTTTTGCTTGAAGTAAGAAGTGTGAACTTTCTCTTCTAGAGGACACTACTGAAGATCAACAATAGTGCACCCTAGTGCGGAGTCAAAGAACTATTTTGTTGGAGAAATTTTTATTTCAAATGTTTGTCTTTGCTAAAAAAATTTCAGTTATTGTTTAAGTTGGCTGTATACCCCTCTCTTTCCCCTTGTTTTGCATTTAACCAATCCCGAATTTCTGTTATTAATTTCTGACCAATCGTAGGTATCTTCCCCCAACTTGAATATGTTGCTGTATCCTACCCAATAAAAAGTTTGTGGGAAGGTGTTTTCATTCCCCTAACCCCTAGAACCTTCCGCGAGAGGATATAAACTGCTGATTTTAGGGTCTCCGGGCCACTTCTGTTCCATCTTTCAGTGTATTAAGTACATGGGAAGCGCCTCATTCCTCGGCAGCGGTCAACAACAAGGTAATGGCCGATTAATTACTTCTTTCTTTGCTAGCTCAGCAGTTTAACTCTCGGGGCGGGTTCGAAGCGTTCCACCATGTAACCTTTTCCTAAATGTAACTACTCTTTTCATATATTCTCTTTAAAGCTACATACTGGGATAGAGAGTGCTAACCCTCTCGAGCTCCCACTCATATTGTTTTGAGGTGAACTTATTTTTCTCAACCTATTCTTCGTTAACGTAAAACAAATTGTTCTCTTCTTAAGTCACCTCTTTAGTATGGGATTAGCCCTTGTATTAACGGCCTAGTGCCAAGTAGGTCTTAATCAAGTGTATTAGGAGTGCAAGTTCGCCTCCTCTCAAATTGTTATTTTAGAGGTCATTTAATTAACCTCCCTTGCATTTAATAGACCTCAGTAGATTGGGTATTTTACCCCTGTGTTTATGTCCGTTGAGGACAACTTGAAGGTGGAGTTTGGTGTGGCCTGGGAGAGGCTTAAATTTGAGAGCGAGTGGCTCTTTTGAAAATTGAGTGTTGTATGCCTCGTGGAGGCTTTTCAGTGTAATTTGGAGCTAGGGCTCCTAGGCATGAATGGGGTTTTCTGCCCCTCTGTTGAAACTTGTGTTTGGAGGTAAAACTGCGCTGGTTGCCCAAGCATTGTGTTTTTAGGGCTCGAAGCCCAAATCCTGTAAATATTGTAACTACCCTTTGACTTGCTACTTTGTACCTGCCATGCTTGTTATCTCTTTGTTTTTGAAAAGAAAATATAACCTGGTTAAATTTTAATTAATTTTACTTTAGTAGCTTGAGACCCGTTCACCACCCCGCACCTTCTTTCACGCATAACTACCACAAAAACACGGTAACAATTATTATTATTATTATTATTATTATTATTATTATTATTATGCTTGCTGTCTCAAGCATCCTGATTTCCTTAATTTTTGAGGAATCTGGGGCTTTCCCCCTTAATGCGTTGTTCGGTGATATCGTTTTCCTATACTGTATCGTATAATTCACTACCACCCCCATTTTTCTCCGTTTTAGGTGTTGCAAGCCCTAAAATTCAAGCTTATCTAATTTTCTAAATATAATTCAATCTTTCTTTCCTTCAGTATATTATAGTAAAAGCTGCGTGACTTCTGTCTCGCAATTCTTCGTCATTGCTAAAAGCATTAGGAGAGTCAGCAGAGAACGTGTAATAACGTGCTCTTTAACTAAGTTTCTTCCACCAGATGGAGAGAAATGAGTTTAAGATTAATATAAAGCGCTGTCATAAAGCTTCTTGGAGAGGACGTTACTTGAGACGCAAGTGAAGGTGCTATGGAATGAAATTGAATACATAGAGATGATGAACATGCACAAGAAATACAATAAAGCTAACATCTTAATATGTTCACCTCTGTAGTGTTACGGTTAGCGCTATTAGCCGCCGTCTTCGAAGGCGCGGGTTCGATTAGCGGTACTACCAGAAATTAAAGATTGGCAGGAGGGTTGATATGGGGTTAAGAAGGTACATGCAGCTCGTCTTTATTACGGATGTACCTAAAAGGAGTTGCTCCACCTTGGGACGAGGGCACGAATAGAATATATCTTGAGAGAGATAAATGCATTTATTTCTGCTTCCCCCATTTGGAGGCTGCCAAAGAAAAAAATAAAGCTTACATGTAAATATGATTGATAACTAGAAGGGTCGTATAAAATATGTTTAAATGATTGGTATACGCTATTAGAGACTATTTATTACTTACTAAATATCGTATCAGTCAATAATTTTGAAATTCGTGAGGAGCTAAGAGTATAAATGATTTTCTTTACTATTGTTAACGATCCTTTCAGGGATGCTAACCCAATGTCCTTAATAAATTAGTTATCCCAATTAAATTTCTTACAAAAACTGTAAAATGTGTGAGTAATGGTGCCTCTTGCTCGTATCATCTATCCTAAAACATCTGTGGAGTCCAGATGATATTTCTCAGCGTAGCATGGAATTGTAGGTTCATATATATCACATTACTCGTTGTGTACATCATGTGGTTGAGTGGATGATGCCTCGTTTGTAATTATGGGGTCTATTATGCGTCTTTTACGTGAGCCCAGTGGTATAGCTATAATGTCAGTCCGCCGGTTTGACTCAGCCTGAGACAATCCATGTACCTCCTCGTAGACTGTATAATGCTTTCCTCTGAGGGTTTCAGTAATCACAAATCTTATACGATGATGTCGTGAATTCCGTAGGGTGTCATTAAATGACAGGAACCCAAGACGTGACCAAGTGTTTCAATCTCACTGTGACAACGTTGAGAGTGTTATTGTCTTGGGACCAGTACAACCTCTGTTAACCGAAGTAAAGAGTATTTACAAGATTTCAGATAATCAAAATTTCAGATAAAAAGAAAATTGTGACTTTTGGCTTCATAAAATAGAAATGAAATGGCATATGAGTTTTTAGTGCCGGGAGTGCCCGAGGACATGTTCGACTCGCCAGGTGCAGGTCTTTTGATTTGACACCCATAGGCAAACCTACGCGTCGTGATAAGAATGAAATGATGATAAAGACGACACATTACACCCAGCTCCCGTGCCAGTGGAATTAACCAATGATGGTTACAATTCTCGACCCTGCCGGGAGTCGAACTCGGGACCCATGCGATCAAAGGCCAGCACGCTAACCATTTAGCTATGGAGCCGGACCATAAAATAGAAATTGATTCGTATAATAATTTAAGTGTCAGCCTCTGTGGTGTAGTGGTTAGTGTGATTAGCTGTCACCCCCGGAGGCCCGGGTTCGATTACCGGCTCTGCCACGAATTTCGAAAAGTGGTACGAGGGCTGGAACGGGTTCCACTCAGCCTCGGAAGGTCAACTGAGTAGAGGGAGGGTTCTATTCCCTCCTCAGCCATCTTCGAAGTGGTTTTTCGGGGTTTCCCACTTCTCCTTCAGGCAAATGCCGGGATGGTACCTAACTTAAGGCCACAGCCGCTTCCTTCTCTCTTCCTTGTCCATTTCTTCACGGCTTCCCGTCCCTGCGCAAGGCCCCTGTTCAGCATAGCAGGTGAGGATGCTTGTACGGGGTAATGATCCTCATTCGCAGTTGTATCCGCCGACTCAAACTTTGACGCTCCCGGACACTGCCCTTGTGGCGGTAGAGGTGGGTTCTCTCGCTAAACCCGAGGGAAAACCAACCACGGAGGGTAAACGGATTAAGAAATTAAGGAAGAAAGACAAGAAAGAATAATAATAATTTAAATTGAAATTATTCTTGACTGTATTTAAATTAGAAGATAAATAAGGATAAGGCCTCTTGCTGAGTAAACCATTAAAATACAACCTCGTTCACTTTGTTGTTTTCTAATGTTTTCAATGCTTGTTTGTAAAGCAAATTCGAAACATCGAGTCTGATACAGTAGGGATACGGAGGCTGAATTCCACCGATATAAATTGTCTCGATACATTCGTTTCTTCTGACTGATTTCGATTTTTCCCTAAGAGTTTTCATTATCATAATCCGCTTCCTTTTCAGAGATATGATTTTATTGGATTATTGTCCGCCTCCGTAGCGTAATGGTTAGCGCTATTAGCTGCCATTCTCGGGGGCATGGGGTTCGATTCCCGGTATTGCCAGAAATTTAAGAATGGCGGAAGGGCTGGTGTACGCCTGAAAAGAGCTGCACCACCTCGGGACGAGGATACGAGTTTACTTTACAATATTATAATTATCGTACGCAGGTTTCTCTACTTGACGTTCATGGGTAAACTGTGCGTCTGTATGTGAGATGATGATGATGATGATGATAATCAGGTAGGGAGATGTTCAACGCGCTAGTTTTATGATGAAATGAAATAGAGAAACAATGTGTATTTGAGTCATCAGTCCGCAGACTGGTTTGATGCAGCTCTCCATGCCACCATATCCTGAGCTAAATTTTTCATTTCTACGTAACGACTGCATCCTACATCTGCTCGAATCTGCTTGTCATATTCATACCTTGGTCTACCCCTACTGTTCTTACCACCTACACTTCCTTCAAACACCAACTGAACAAGTCCTGGGTGTCTTAAGATGTGTCCTATCATTATATCTCTTCTTCTTGTCAAATTTAGCCAAATCGATCTCTCACCAATTCGATTCGATCTATCCGTCTCACCTTCAGTATTCTTCTGTATCGCCACATTTCAAAAGCTTCTATTCTCTTTCTTTCTGAGCTAGTTATCGTCCATGTTTCACTTCCATACAATGCCACGCTCCACACGAACGTCTTCAAAAACATTTTTCTAATTCCTATATCAATGTTTGAAGTGAGCAAATTTATTCTCTTAAGAAAGCTCTTCCTTGCTTGTGCTAGTCTGCATTTTATGTCCTCCTTAATTCTGCCATCCTTAGTTATTTTACTACCCAAGTAACAATATTCATCTACTTTCTTTAAGACTTATATTTCCTGCATCACCTGCCTTCGTTCGACTGCACTCCATTACTTTTGTTTTGGACTTATTTATTTTCCTCTTGCACTCCTTACCCAAGTCATCGTCCATACCATTCATCAGCTTCTCGAGATCTTCTGCAGTCTCAGATAAAATAACAATATCATCGGCTAATCTCAAGGTTTTGATTTCCTCTCCTTGGATTGTGATTCCCTCTCCAAATTTCTCTTTGATTTCCTTTACTGCCTGTTCTATGTAAACATTGAAAAGGAGGGGGGACAAACTACAGCCTTGCCTCACTCCTTTCTGGATTGCTGCTTCTTTTTCAAAGCCCTCAATTCTTATCACTGCAGACTGATTTTTATACAGATTGTAGTTAATTCTTCGTTCTCGGAATCTGATCCCAATCACCTTCAGAATCTTAAATAGCTTGGTCCAATCAACATTATCGAATGCCTTTTCTAGATCTACGAATGCCATGTACGTGGGCTTGTTCTCCTTGATTCGATTCTCTAAGATCAGACGTAAAGTCAGGATTGCTTCACGTGTTCCTACATTTCATCTGAAGCCAAACTGATCTTCTCCCAAGTCAGCTTCAACTTGGTTTTCCATTCTTCTGTAAATAATACGTGTTAAAAATTTGCAGGCAGGAGATACTAAACTAATGGTGCGGTAGTTTTCACACCCGTCAGCACCGAAAATCGGATGGGACTTCTCCTGTCTCATACATCTTACACACTAAATGGAATAACCTTGCCATACTGGTCAGTAATTCCGACGGAATGTCATCAATTCCAGGTGCCTTGTTCCTATTTAGGTCGCTCACCGCTCTGTCAAACTCTGACCTCAAAATTGGGTCCCCCATTACATCAGCATCAACAGACTCTTCTTGTTCCAGAACCAAATTATCTACATCTTTACCTTGATACAGCTGTTGGATATGTTCCTGCCATCTTTCTGCTTTGTCTTCTTTCCCTAGAAGTGGCTTTCCATCTGAGCTCTAACATTCATACACCTAGATTTCCTTTCTCCAGTCCGGCTCAATGCCTTAATGGTTAGCGTGCTGGCCTTTGGTCACAGGGGTCCCGGGTTCGATTTACGGCAGGGTCGAGAGTTTTAACCATCATTGGTTAATTTCGCCGCACGGAGACTGGATGTATGTATCGCCTTCATCATCATTTCTTCCTCATCACGACGCGCAGGTCGCCTACGGCTGTCAAATCAAAGGACCTGCACCTGGCGAGCCGAACATGTCCTCGGATACTCCCGGCACTAAAAGCCATACGCCATTTCATTTTTCCTTCCTCCAAAGGTTTCCTTGATTTTTTCTATGCAGCATCTACCTTTCCTAGGACCATGCAAACTTCGACATCCTTGCACTTCTCCTTCAGCCATTCTTCCTTAGCTACCTTGCACTTTCTATCCACTTCATTCTTTAATCGCCTGTATACTTTTCTGCCCTCTTCATTTCTAGCATTCTTGTATTTTCATTGTTCATCAATCAGGTCTATCATCTCCTGAGTTTTCCACTGATTCTTAGTTGATCTTTTCTTCCTTCCTAACATTTCTTCAGCAGCCCTACTAACTTCATTTTTCATGACTATCCACTCTTCCTCTATTGAGTTTCCTTCAGCCTCTTCATTCAGTCCTTGCGCAACATGTTCCTTGAAATAATCCCTCACATTATTTTCTTTCAACTTGCCTAGATACCATCTTTTTGCATTCCTTCCTTTCTTCAATTTCTTCTACTTCAGGTGACAGTTAATGACCAACAAGTTGTGGTCAGAGTCCACATCTGCTCCTGGGAAAGTTTTGCAATCCAACACCTGGTTTCTGAATCTCTGCCTAATCATGTTGTTGTTGTTTGAGTCATCAGTCCATAGACTGGTTTGATGCAGCCCTCCATGCCACCCTATCCTGTGCTAACCTTTTCATTTCTACGTAACTATTGCATCCTACGTCTGCTCTAATCTGCTTATCATATTCATACCTTGGCCTACCCCTAATATTCTTACCCCCTACACTACCTTCAAAAACCAACTGAACAAGTCCTGGGTGTCTTAAGATGTGTCCTATCATTCTAACTCTTCTTCTCGTCAAATTTAGCCAAATTGATCTCCTCTCACCAATTCGATTCAGTATCTCTTCATTCGTGATTCGATCTATCCATCTCACCTTCAGCATTCTTCTGTAACACCACATTTCAAAATCTTCTATTCTCTTTCTTTCTGAGCCAGTTATTGTCCATGTTTCACTTCCATACAATGCCACGGTCCACACGAACGTCTTCAAAAACATCTTTCTAATTCCGATATCAATGTTTGAAGTGAGCAAATTTATTTTCTTAAGAAAGCTCTTCCTTGCTTGTGCTAGTCTGCATTTTATGTCCTCCTTACTTCTGCCATCGTTAGTTATTTTACTACTCAAGTAACAATATTCATCTACTTCCTTTAAGACTTCATTTCCTAATCTAATATTTCCCGCATTACCTGCCTTCATTCGACTGCACTCCATTACTTTTGTTTTGGACTTATTTATTTTCATCTTGTATTCCTTACCCAAGACTTCATCCATACCATTCAGCAACTTCTCGAGATCTTCTGCAGTCTCAGATAAAATAACAATATCATCGGCAAATCTCAAGGTTTTGATTTCCTCTCCTTGGACTGTGATTCCCTTTTCGAATTTCTCTTTGATTTCCTTTACTGCCTGTTCTATGTAAACATTGAAAAGGAGAGGGGACAAACTGCAGCCTTGCCTCACTCCTTTCTGGATTGCTGCTTCTTTTTCAAAGCCCTCGATTCTTATCACTGCAGACTGATTTTTATACAGATTGTAGATAATTCTTCGTTCTCGGTATCTGTCTATTTGATACCTTCCAGTGTTTCCAGGTCTCGTCCACGTATACAGCCGTCGTTTGTGGTGTTTGAACGAAGTATTGGCAAGGACTAAATTATGATCAATGCAGAATTCAACCAGCCGACTTCCTCTTTCGTTCCTTTGTCCCAATCCGAATTCTCCTACTGTATTACCTTATCTTCCTTGGCCTACCACTGCATTCCAGTCTCCCATCACAATTAGATTCTCGTCACCTTTTACATATTGTATTAAATCTTCTATCTCTTCATTTCTTTCGATTTCCTCATTATCCGCTGAGCTAGTGGGCATATAGACCTGCACTATTGAGGTGGGCATTGGTTTGATGTCTATCTTGACGACAATAATTCTTTCACTATGCTGGTCGTAGTAGCTTACCCGCTGCCCTATTTTCTTATTCATTATTAAACCAACTCCTGCATTTCCCCTGTTTGATTTTGTGTTGTTAATTCGGTAGTCGCCTGACCAAATATCCTGTTCTTCCTGCCAACGCACTTCATTTATACCAACTACATCTAACTTTAGTCTATCCATCTCCCTTTTCAGATACTCTAATCTACCACAACGATTCAAACTTCTAACATTCCACGCTCCGACTCGCAGAATGCCAGTATCCCTCTTCCTGATGAACACCCGCTCTCGTGTAGTCCCCACCCGGAAATCCGAATGGGGTATTAGTTTACCGCCGAAATATTTTATCCGGGAGGAAGCCATCATCAGTACATCATTCATACAGAAAGAACTGCATGACCTCGAGCGTTAGTTATGGCTGCAGTTTCCCTTTGCTTTCAACCGTGTAGCAGTATCAACACAGCTAAGCCACGTTGAGTATTTTTACAAGGCCATATCAGTCAATCATCTAGACTGCCGCCCTTGCAACTTCCGAAAGGCTGCTAACCCCCTTTCGATGAACCATTCCTTAGTCTGGTCTCTCAACAGATACCCATCCGATATGGTTGCACCTGCGGCTCGGGTATCTGCTTCATTGGGACACGCAACCCTCCCCACCGCGGTAAAGCCACATGGTTCACAGGGGACTCAATGGCAACACAAAACACAAACAGATTCACTCGAACAATGTTGCAGCGAACCTTTCTTACGAATCTAGTGAACAATGACCAGCCCTACGTGATTACACTAGCTATAGGCAGACTTTCGAAGTCAAGCGCCTCAGTGACTCATCGCTATGTTTGTTGGTTGGTTTGTTTGTTTGTTTGTTTGTTTGTTTGTTTCATGCCTGCTCTTTTATTTGGAAAACTAACCGAATGCACTGGCAGAAAAAAACCCAACACCATGATATAAGGATGTAGAAAACGGAAATGTTGGCAATATATTTGTCGGGGTAACATATTTAATTGATTAAAGGTACCAGACACCCGTGCGAGAAAACCCATCATAAATTTGCCATGCTGGTTCATTAATGACCGGTGTAATCGCCTGACTGTTGAATGTAGGTATGCAAACGTGCATGCATTGTGTCGTACAGGTGCCGGTTGTCAGCTTGTGGGATGGTGTTCCATGACTGCTGCACTGGTCAGTCAATACAGGGACGGTTAATGCTGGTTGTGAATGACCCTGGAGTTGTCATCCAATGATATTCCATATGTGCTCGATTGGGGACAGATCGGGAAATCGAGCAGGCCAAGGCAACATGTCGACACTATGTAGAGCATGTTAGGTCACAACAGCGGCATGAGGCGTGCATTATCTTGTTGGAAAACATCCCCAGGAATGCTGTTCATGACTGGTAGCAAAACAGGTCGAAACACCAGACGGACGTACACATCTGCAGTCAGAGAGCGTGCGATAACCACGAGAGTGCTCTTGCTGCCATGGGAAATTGCTCCCCAGACCAGAACTCCCGGTGTAGGTCCAGTGTGTTGACGCCGCACACAGGTGGAAGGCAGGTGCTCACTTGGCCTTCCCGTAACCAACACACACACGGCCATCACTAGCACCAAGGCAGAACCGGCTTTCATCGGAAAACACAACGGACCTCCATCCATCCTCCAATGAGCTCTCGTTTGACACCACTGAAGTCGCAGACGGCGAAGATTTGGGGTAAGTGGAATGCACGCCGCAGAACGTCTCGCTCGGAGCTGTCCTTCAAGCAACCGATTTCGAACAGTTCGTTGCGTCACTATGGTGCTAGCTGCCGCTCGAATTGCTATTGCAGACGCAGTCCGCTGCGCGACAGGTATACGCCGAATACGGCCGTCCTCCCTCTCGGCGGTGCCACGGGGACGTCCGGAGCCCGAGTGTACCTTCTCGTGACCATCGCTGCCAGCACGCATGTACATGCAAGCACAGAATTGGTGTCCCGACGTAAACAATCAACCCTGCCCCACTCCATTACAGAAAAGGAGGAGAGGGAGTGAAGGGGTAGTGTCGAAGGCCACTCCAGTACCAAAAAGGAGGGGAGGGAGTGAACGGATAGTGCTGAAGGCACATACATCCACCACTGTCCCCATTTCAATCACAACAATCTTGTAGCTAGCTGTCTACCTGCACCAATGCGTTAAGCGTGGAGGTGGGGGTATACTATGCTTTGTTTATACCGGGGCACCACATCTGTGCTCGCGTGTATAGTGGAACATGTCGTTCTGCAATAGAGCGGAAGGAAAATCCACCTTCACGTAGCCTTATTAAACGGCATCGTTCAAATGCAGTGAGCTGTTGATACTGGCCGCTTCGTCATAAGGGCATTCTTGACCAACTATCAGTCACTCCGTCCAATCTCGCAGATAACTTACGCACTCGCACAGTATAGCCCGTATTTGAAGCAAACCTGATGTGCAACGTCATAGGGCCGCTACTAGCGCCACGCTAATGCGACTTGCGGGAAATTTGAATCAACGTCATCTTTCAGATGTATAAACACGTCTACCAACGTTCGTTAATCTATCAGAATCCCTTCTTGGTGTCTGATTTTTTTCCGCCAGTGAATATATAGTATATGGTGATGCTGGATTTAGAATGTTAAACTTGTAATATCTTCTCTCCATGGAATTGCTTGTGGTAGTGTTAGTAGTTGTAATAATAATAATAATAATAATAATAATAGTAGTAGTAGTAATTCTGTTTTAACTTTGCTTTATCATAACACTACTGTAAGTGATCATTGCCACGGGCATATTTCCCAATTGCGATGTATTTGTTATTGATAATAATAATAATAATAATAATAATAATAATAATAATAATATATTATATACATTATTATTATTATTATTATTATTATTATTATTATTATTATTATTATTATTATTATTATTATTATTATTATATTCTAAAATAGCAGCTCGTCAATTTTGATTAAATGATACCGGTATATCGGTTGATGGAAGTTTTTTTTTTTTTTTTTTTTTTTTTTTTTGCTAGTTGCTTTACGTCGCACCGACACAGATAGGTCTTATGGCGACGATCGGACAGGAAAGGCCTAGGGATGGGAAGGAAGTGGCCGTGGCCTTAATTAAGATACAGCCCCAGGATTTGCCTCGTGTGAAAATAGAAAACCACGGAAAACCATCTTCAGAACTGTCGACAGTGTTCGAACCCACTGTCGGCAGCCCCCTGAAAATGGAAGTTTTACTGTTAGGCCTATTTAATTTTCTTCAGTATATTATTAAAAGACTATCTTTGACCAAAATCCCTTCTTATGGTGCATAATGACCTTCTGTCTGTGGGTATGTTATGTAGGCCTATGTGTCTTTTCAACCTGGAATACTGTCCGACTCGTTGGCTGAATGGTCAGCGTACTGGCCTTCGGTTCAGAGGGTCCCGGGTTCGATTCCCGGCCGGGTCGGGGATTTTAACCTTCATTGGTTAATTCCAGTGGTCCGGGGGCTGGGTGTTTGTGCTGTCCCCAACATCCCTGCAACTCACACACCACACATAACACTATCTTCCACCACAATCACACGCAGTTACCTACACATGGCAGATGCCGCCCACCCTCATCGGAGGGTCTGCCTTACAAGGGCTGCACTCGGCTAGAAATAGCCACACGAAATTATTATTATACCTGGAATACTTTTCTTCAGAGGTCTTAACTTAGTGAAAGGGTGATACACGAACAGCGTTATGAGCAGATGTACAGCGCACGCGTGTACACTGATGTGCTGCGGTTAGGGGCGCGTAGCTCTGAACTTTCATCCGGGAGGTAGTGGGTTCGAACCCTACCGTTGGCAGCCATGACGATGGTTTCCCATTTTCACACCATGCAAATGCTGGGGCTGTATCTTAATTAAGGCCACGGATTCCTTCCAACTCCTAGCCCTTTCCTATCCCATCGTTGTCATAAGACCTATCTGTGTTGGTGCGACGTAAAGCAAATTGTTAAAACAAATCTTCAGAGTGTGAAAAGTGTACTTACCTACATATTAAGCGTTTCATTTATCTATTTGTGCAAACAGTGGTAGGGCAAATATAAATATCTATAAACACATTGCAAATAGTTTTTGTCATTATTGTTGTTGTTGTTGTTGTTGTTTGGGTCATCAGTCCATAGACTGGTTTGATGCAGCCCTCCATGGCACACTATCCCATTCTAAACTTTTCATTTCTACGTTACTAAGACATCCTACTCTAATCTGTTTGTCATATTTATGGCTTGATCAACCCTTACCGTCCTTATCGCCTGCACTTCCCTAAAAAAGAAATTGACCGAGCGAGTTGGCCGTACGGTGAGGTGGTCACAGCTGTGAGCTTGCATTCGGGAGATAGTGGGTTCGAACCGCACTGTCGGCAGCCCTGAAGATGGTTTCATACTAGGCAAATGCTGGGGCTTAATTAAGGCCACGGTCATTTCCTTCTCACTGCTAGACCTTTGCTATCCAATTGTCACAATAAGATCTATCTATATCCGTGCGAGGTAAAGGAACCAAAAAAGACTAATTGATTAAGTCCTAGATGTCTTAAGATGTGTTTTATCAATTTATACTTCTGGTCGAATTTCGTCAAATAATTCTCCTCTCACCAATTCGATTCAGTATATCTTCATTCGTACTCAGCCTCCCGAGGTACCTAATTAACTAAGGAGACTGGTTACCTCTGATCGCATAGGGATATTTCAGTCGCCTTGCCAAGAAAAAAAAAAATGCTGTAATGCATGTGGAACGTTGGCAAACTGCACGGAACGTACAGAAACCAAGAACACGGTTCATTGCATCAGTTATTATTATTTTTATTATTATTATTATTATTATTATTATTATTATTATTATTAATATTATTAATGTATGTATGTATGTTCAGTCCTCAGCCTGCAGCCTGCTTGGATCCTCAACAGCTCCGCCATCAGCTATCATATATGGCCTAGGCAACACTGAAGAGGCGTACTAGGGAAATGAGGACTGAGGTAGTTTCCCGTTGCTTTCCTCACAGAGCCAGAAAATACTATTACATCTCAGTCTGCCAAGCCCACAGAAATGTATGCACCAACCGACCCTATGAGCAACATTTTCACACCATTCACAGCAGGGACTGGTCGATTAAGGAATGGCATTACTGTCATCGCTCATACCTCAGTCACTTTCATGTTGTCAAAGCCAGGGATAAGACTGAGACAGATCAACGAAAGGAACAAAATTGCTCTAGCCTATACCAGAAGACTTAGTGCACTGTAAACACTAGGTCTTGCCAGCAAAGTCATTATTATTATTATTATTATTATTATTATTATTATTATTATTATTATTATTATTATTATTATTATTAACAAGGCGGCTTTTATACCCCTACTCGGTCCCTGTGTCCCCTGCCATAAGCTCTTATACCTAGACCCAATTTGGTGTTAGTATTGAGAAGCACATTCCAGTGATCTTCAAAGATTTAATACTGTTTCCGTTGGCATAGGCCAGAGCTAAATGTAGCTTCCACCGAAGTCTGTCTCATTTATGGATGGCATTCGAAGCATTACTAGTGCATCTGAATGTTGTGAAATGTGCTATTCATAGGGAGGGGCGTCCTGAAATGGCATCTTCTGTCCCAGTGAGGAAAGTAACGGCGAACTACCTCACTCTTCGTCTTGCCTTGTACGGCTCGTTTTGGCTCCGCCATAGGATTTTTAGGTTTTCCTATAACCGCATAAACTTGGGTGGTGTTGTTTGAGGATCCAACCGGCCTCCGGGCCGAAGACTTAACAGATACCATGACTTTTGATACGGATCCTCGTAAAAACCTTGCTCAGGAAAGACTCTGGGATGGGTAAAGACCACGACTGGAAAAATTGGCGTCCCCAGCTTAATTTAGGTACAGCCTCCAGTAGTGGCGCCGACTTTGGGGGGCAACCCTTTTTCTTCCCCCACCCCCAAATTATCTTGGGGTGCAAAATGTCATCCCCCACCAAACCAATTCTCATCCTAGATGTCATGTCCCTTTACACTGAAACATGGAGTTTGGCATATACACCAGGAGGCTGGTAATGCGTTAGATCTGGAGAAGGTGGCAGGCAGATAATTTTATATCAAGAAACGAGATTAGAAAGCGGACATCCCTTCAGAGAACTATATTTCGCAATGCAGACCCCCAAGGCGCTACGTCTGGTGGTAGAGCTTTCCACATTTCATATCATGAAATGAACGGTACACAGTAATAGGACATTTATTCAGAAAATGTATTTGTGAAGCAAGTTCTACTTTTTCTGTTTATTTGTGGTGATTTTTAATAACTCCATACATAAGATTCCATCAAAATATGTACCGTATTTATTAATCAAGTTCGACTTTTGTTTATTTTTTTAATATTATTGAAAACTCTGTACATATGACTCATTCAGAAAATGTACCTGAGAAACTAATTCTATTCTTGTTCTGTTTTACTGTTCGATTGTGAATATTATTAATATATAGGAATGTTTGCATTAATACAGTAGTTGTTCATCATTCCACACATACCTGATCATGTTAATCATGCCGCCTCCCCACGCCGATAATTACCTGAAGTCAGGTGTGAAAACGAGAAACCACAGGAAATCATCTTCAGAATCATCAAGCGTGGGGCTCGAAAACCTCATCTCCTTGATGCAAGTTTACAGCTACACGACCTGTACCGTGTAGCTAATTTTTTCAGTCAACACTAGCTTTACAGTGTATTAGTCTTCAAGTCTTGACACTCTAGTTATTTTTCAAATCATATTCCATAGCATCTGATAGCAATCTCCCAGGGAATGTGTGAGCCATAACAACTTCCCTTTTCACTGTTCTCCTAAACGATATCTCCGATCAACGAGCGAGGGCGATGAAGTGCTGAAATAACCTTTATGGTCTGTATAAAATAACTTTCAGCCGTTTACAAAGAAGATGGCTTTGAGAGACAGATTCCAATATTTTCTCCAGTACTTCTCCTTTTCGTTGGCATGCAGCCAAGTTCCTTATATCAAAAATCTGTAAGAGTACGCCTCGCTGGAGTACATTCTATTATGCTCAACTCTTTACTTGACATCTCAGAAAGAATATTATCTGACCAAAAAGCGATAATCTATGACCAGGACTTACCCATGTCATATAGTCTCCTTTACCTTCGACCTGCGTTCTTCCTTTTCTTATCTATCCGATACAGAAATAACTCTTTGCTCTGTTTTAGCTAGAATGCTATTTTCTTCATAGCGATATGGTATGCCTTTGCTGGCGAGACCTATTATTTACAGTGCACTATGTCTTCTGGTATAGGTTAGAGTTGCTATTCCCAAACTGTGGTCCACGGATCCTTCTAGGGCCGCGACAATAATCCAAGCGGTCCGCAATAATAATGTACCGTAAATTGTAAGTATTTGAAGAGTGAAATGTTACTGTACACACATAACTCACACCCATTATACTAAATTTAGTAACTATGTCTTCAGTGTTGTGTAACTTACATGCGTAATTCTTAATTTGGCCGATGTGTGGTACAAATTATTATTATTATTATTATTATTATTATTATTATTATTATTATTATTATTATTATTATTAATCTGTTACCCTCCAGGTTCGGTTTTTCCCCCGGACTCAGCGAGGGATCCCACTTCTACCGCCTCAAGGGCAGTGTCCTGGAGCTTCAGACTTTTTTGGGTCGGGGATACAACTGGGGAGAATGACCAGTACCTCGCCCAGGCGGCCTCACCTGCTATGCTGAACAGGGGCCTTGTGGTGGGATAGAAATATTGGAAGGGATAGAAAAGGAAGAGGGAAGCAGACGTGGCCTTAAGTTAGGTACCATCCCGGTATTTGCCTGGATGAGAAGTGGGAAACCACGGAAAACCACTTCTAGGATGGCTCAGGTGGGAATCGAACGCACCTCTACTCAGTTGACCTCCCGAGGCTGAGTTAACCCCGTTCCAGCCCTCGTGGCAGAGCCGGGAATCGAACCCGGACCTCCGGGAGTGGCAGCTAATCACGCTAACCACTACACCACATTGGCGGACGTGGTACAAATTAACAGCGGAAAAAGAAGAAATACTACAAGGCAGTATAAGTGATGTATTTTTGAAACACTTAGAATTACTAGTAACCACACTCAGAGGATATTTTCTGCCTCTGGTTGAGATCATTTCGTGGATAAGAAATTTCATCTTTGAAACTGAACATCAGTTGACCCCACTTGAGAAATATCAACCAGCCGAAGTATCTTGGCAGAGAGAAAGTGAAAAATAAATTGAAATATGACATGGGTGCATAATCAGATGGAGTGGCATGTTTAGCTCCCGGAAATTCCATGAATGTACCACAACTCCACATCTCTGATTGGCTTTTGTGTCCATGACATCCCCTAAACCCTACAATCTCTAGAAAGGAAATACTGAGTTGAATGCATTTCGTGACAACATACCTGTGTGGGTGAACCTTTTTTGCTCTCACACAAATGAAAACAAAGTACAGAAACAGAGCTAGGTCTAATGTAGAGCTTGATCTTCGGCTTACAAGGGAGCATTCCCTACTCGTCACCACCGATTTCGCTCAAATTGATGGAACATGCAGGCTTGGCTAGAAATGAAAGTACCCAAAGTGGGAACTCCAGATGGCCAAGCGTATAGAAAATAAAAATAATGTTGTTACCGCGGCTCTCGCACCGTATAAGCCACTTACGTTAGTACGCACGCCGAGCAGTTGTTGGCGTAGTGGTAATAGGTCGGACTAGTAATTCGATGGTCGTGCGTTCGACTCCCCGTGTGGAGAATATTTTTTCAATTTTTATATTATTCATTTTTAATTTATTTTATTTTATATATTTGTCTGCATAAGGCATATAGGTCGTCATTTTTCTTAATGAGCGCACAATTGTAGAAAATTTGGAGTTGCGAACTTTCCCGACGTGTTCACACAGAAATGATTCTTTTTTCTCCTTTATTGGCTATCTCCCCTCTTTGGGTCCGACTCGTTGGCTGAATGGTCAGCGTACTGAACTTCGGTTCAGAGGGTCCCGGGTTCGATTCCCGGCCGGGTCGGGGATTTTAACCTTAATTGGTTAATTCCAATGGCTCGGGGGCTAGGTATGTGTGACGTATTCAACATTAGAAATCATCCTAAGTAGGCCCCTCATCTTCGCAGGCATGCAGATCGCCTAATAGGCCCTCTACTAGAAAAAGACCTGCACCAGGTCTCCCCAGAGGCCATACGCCATTTATTTATTTATTTATTCCCTCCTTGGAGAATGTGCCATAAACGTGAAATTGCCTGTAAAATTCTTTTCACCTGACAAGTGAAGGTTGCTCCTGGCGGCTGTACACAAACAATAGATTCTTGGCGCAGGTAGAAAAACGTCTGATAATTAAATTCCAATTTTTTACCTTTTCTATGCCTTTTACGTATAAATAAATAAATAAATAAATAAATAAATAAATAAATAAATAAATAAATAAATAAATAAATAAAATGAATTATTCACTCTTTTGCTTAATTGGAAAATGAATAATATAAAAGTTGACAAAAACCAGTCTCCACACGGGGAGTTGAACCCACGACCATCGAATAACCAGTCCGACCTCTTACCGCTACGCCAACAACTGCTCGGCGTGCGCACTAAAGTAAGTGGTTAATACGGTGCGAGAGCCGCGTCAACATTTTTATTTTTATTTTCTATACGCTTGATCATCTTGATTTCCCACTTCGGGTATTTTCATGTCTAGCTAAGCCCTGCATGTTCTATAAATTTGAGCGAAATCGGTGGTGACGAGTAGGGAATGCCCCCTTGTTAAAGTGACTACGCTTGTACAACGTTTGGTCTTTGGAAAACAGCATCATCCGTCGCATTGATCCAACCACAAGTGAATTTTTTCAAGTAAGTTTCAGATACAGACTGATATAATTATTAGCCAAGTGCCACATTGTATATTTCTGTGCATTTATAAAGCATCTTTACGTAAATGGAGTTAAATTAAACTTTCAAAGAAAGTAAATATTAGTCCTAAATGATACGTATAAAATCAAACATGGTATTATTATAAAATTCTGTTTTTTGTTTACTGAATGCAGTATTATGTTCCGTGGCTAAGGCGTTCTTGGACATACATGCGATCTGCTCAGGGGGCCTCAGAGATAAAAAGTTTGGGAAACCCTTGCCCTTGGTTTTGACAATATGAATATGACTGATGTATGAGCGATGGTAGAAATGCCATTCCTTATGCAGCCAGATCGTCCTATGAATGGTGTTAAAATCTTGCTGATAGGGTCGGTTGGTGCGTGAATTTCAGTGAGTTTGGCAAACTGATAAGTAATAGCAACTTCCGGCTCAGTGAGGAAAGCAATAGGAAGCTACCTCAGTCCTCATTTCCCTAGAACACCTCTTCAGTGATGCTTAAGTCATCTATGAGAAGCTAATGACGGAGCTGTTGAGGATCCAACCAGCCTTCGGGCTGAGGACTGAACATACACGTACAGCGATATGGTGGAGGAGGTAGTGATTTTTGTTTTAAGGGAAAATACAACTAGACACCAATCACATTTAACACTAGTCATAGGAGAAATTAGAAAAGACCTGAATGTTGGTGGTGATTATTGTATGACTGGCCAACCGTTCCATCTTAACATTAATTAGAGGGGAAAAATGCAAGAGATCCAACCTTTCAAAGAATGCCCCCTTTGTGTGGGGGATTTAGAATAACACCCACGGTATCCCCTGCCTGTCATAAGAGATGACTAAAAGGGGCCCAGTGGCTCTCAACTTGGGAGCGTGGGTTGGCGACCACGGGGCTCTTAGCTGAGTCCCGGCATTGTTTCCACTTACGCCGGGCTTCTCACTTCCATCTATCCTATCCGTCCTCCCTTTGTCAACTCTTGTTCTTTCCAGACCCTGACGCTAAGAGCATTCGAGGCCTATGGAGTCTTTCATTCTCACACCCTTCGACGCCCTTGTCTTTGGCAGATATCTTCATTTTTCGAAGTGTCGGACCCCTTCCATTTTTTCTCTCCGATTAGTGTTATATAGAGGATGGTTGCCTAGTTGATGAAGGTATCGGCGAAAGAACGGGAAAGGCACCGAAGAGCTGGGATTGAAGAGTTGAAAGGGCAGTTAGAATTAAAACTAACTCATGTGAGTTCATTGAAATGAAAATTCACATCTTAATGTCTCGGATTCCTTTTTAAGCTACAGATGCTGCGGTTTTGTGCCCTTCGAGCTAGTTGTCTACGCTAAACAGGTCGTGTAGTAGTAGTAAGCTTGCATTCGGCATATACCGGGTCTGAAATGCACTATCGGCAGTCTGAAGATGGTTTTCTGTAGTTTCCCGATTTTCACATGTCGCAAATGACGGAGCTGTATCTTAATTAAGGCTACGTTCGCGTCCTAGTCCCATTCCAAAGTCACCGGAAATCTGTCTCTTAGTGAAAATATTTAGCGAATACGAAATAAAAAGAGAACTTTGTTTTCATAAGATTAACAAACACGGAAAACTTTACGCTTGCTTTTGTTTTGCCAGGCTCAATGGTTGGGAACGTAAAGCGCAGGCAGGTTCAATTTGGGCTTAGTCCAGGTGATACTTTTAAATGTTCAAATATGCAAGTCTAGTGTAAAACAAGGAATCCTACCGGGCGAAATACCATCACTTCGGCGTCCTTGAAAATAATAATAATAATAATAATAATAATAATAATAATAATAATAATAATAATAATAATGCTCAACCAGTTACCGTGTTGCAGACCTTCTGAAGTGGTGACGTCTGTAGGTGGTCTGTCCACTAATTTAACTTCCCGATCATCATGCCCTCTAGTAACGAAAGAAGAATCTTACTGGACGATTTATATGGCTGAATTAATTTAATTTACGGGTTGGGTCGCGAGCTGCCTGAAGGTAGCCTGAAGATAGTTTCTCGTGGTTTCTCATTTCCACACCAGGCAAATGCTGGACCTGTGAGTCGGACACTCTACCACTGATCCACCGAGGCATTATTCTTATTCTTCTTATTATTATTGTAACACCCCCCCCCCCTTTTCAGAAGAGAGCACATAATACAAAGTACATATAAAACAAGTAATGATTTAATAATCCAAAATAACAACCTGAAAGAATAACGTCAGCCGATGATACACTCGGAAAAACGTTTCAATTTTGACAACACGTGGCTTCGCAGGATAACCAACATGACAACTAGAGAAAGGATATATGGGAAGCAGGCTGGGAAACCCTACAGAGGACGAGATCTTACGTGACGTAGGGGAAGAAACGTGAGAGCATTTTCCCTATAGTCTAATTTACTCACATTAAAGAATTTTAACAAGAAAGGTATAAAACACCAATTGAAAGGATAAAATAATCAATAAAAAAACAATTAAATCGAACACGAGTGTCCTATCGGTAGTTCTTCAGAAAAGTGAATATTTACAAAAATGTACATTTAAATAAGTGGGCATAAGTTCGATGTTGAAATTTACAATGAAAATTTAACGGGGAATATGACATAATTACAAACATCTTGCAAGGCAATCTAAAAATGTTACAAGGAAAGGAAACAACGGAAATTAATAATCTAGCGCAGAGGCCTATAGAGGGGCAGTCCTCTCCTAATACACATCAGTGAGGGACGCATTGTCCGCCTCTGTGGTGTAGTGGATTGCGTGATTAGCTGCCACCCCCGGAGATCCGGGTTCGATTCCCGGCTCTGCCACGAAATTTGAAAACTGGTACGAGGGCTGGAACGGGGTCCACTCAGCCTGGGGGGGGGGGTCAACTGAGTAGAGGTGGGTTCGATTCCCACCTCAGCCATCTTGGAAGTGGTTTTCCTTGGTTTCCCACTTCTCCTCCAGGCAAATGCCGGGATGGTACCTAACTTAAGGCCACGGCCGCTTCCTTCCCTATTCCTTGCCTGTCCCATCCAAACTCCCCATCCCTCCACAAGGCCCCTGTTAAGCATAGCAGGTGAGGCCGCCTGGGCGAGGTACTGGTCATTCTCCCCAGTTGTATCCCCGATCCAAAGTCTGAAGCTCCAGGACACTGCCCTTGAGGCAGTAGAGGTGGGATCCCTCGCTGAGTCCGAGGGAAAAACCGACCCTGGAGAGAAAACGGATTAAGAAGAAGAAGAAGAAGAAGAAGAAGAAGAAGAAGAGGGACGCATAGCTCAACAGGTGTACGCTAAACTGACGCGGATAAAGTTTACATTTACACAAAAGGTTAATTAAAGGAATTGCCTTCAAAACAAAGGATATGCCTAGCTGACGAACTAAGACATTACAAAATCAAAACGGTGAAAACCAGGGTCTAAGGTAAACTCCGAACAAATGAATTTACATTTTAATTTAACACTTGAGAAAAGAAAACATGCTTACCCCGAGATGGCTGGAGCCGTTGAGCGGACCACCTTACAAGGTGCGTCCTATCGTTAAGAGGTACGAAAACCAAAGACGCTGAACAGAGCCTTGCTCCTGCTGAGGAGCCAAAAGGCCGGAAATTGGGAAATACTCAAACAGCCAATCAGGGAAGCTACCTATGTTTCGACCCGAATTTTCACCAATACAAATTAATGTTATTTTCGCCAGTGGCATTACAGTACCATATATGGTAATGTGGGAAATTTATTCTAGAGGTTTCGATTGCGAAACTCGGCGATTTCATGATCGAAGCCTCCACGTGGCAACTACAGGGTGATACAAAAAATAGGTACAACAAACATATTACTGGAGATCTCCAATATCAATGTCTTCCAACACTCATAATGATTATTAAATATCAACAGTTCCCAGTCTTTCCTGTAAGTCTTAAAATTTCACAAAAATTAAAACACACAGAAATTTACATGAATTTACACAAACAAAAACATATATATTCAATTGACTTCTACATGACAAATCCAGAATTAAATGTTTCCACCGATTCTATCAACTCGCCACCGGCGAAAATTATTATTATTATTATTATTATTATTATTATTATTATTATTATTATTATTATTATTATTATTATTAAGTCTTGTTATATTTGGCAGTGAACTTTGCTTTCTTTTGGGTCCAGAAGACCCTCATTCTTTCTAAGTGGGTCTGCTTGCTTTCTCTGTCCAAGGGACACCATGTCTTTATTTCGGTTGTTCGTATCGGTTTAGTCCCTTCGTCACTATCTTTCTTTCGGAAAAGACCTCTGTCAAAGGCGTCTTTCGTTTTGTTCTGTACTTGAAGGTCTTTTCTGGTGCTCCTAAACAAAGGCATCGTGGTTTTAGGTTTTGAATAGAACAGGTGAAAGATTTATTTTGTCAGTCTTTTTCCGTCCATTATGATTATTTATCTTTCTTTCCCTTCAGGGGTTTCCAAATTCTGGTGTGCTGACCGCTGAGCTTCTAGCTGAGTCTACTATTGGTTCCCCCTAACTTGTGCTAGGTTCGTAAATGTTTGACTACCCTTCGCCAAATCAATTATCAAGTCTACGAGGTCTAATTAATTTTTCATTTCTACACCTTTACCGAACGAGTTGGCTACGCGGTTTGGATCATATAGGTGGTAGATTGCATTCAGGAGGTCGTGGGTTCGAAAACCACTGTAGGCAGCCCTGAAAATGGTTTGATGTATGTTATCATTTTAACCTCCCCCCCCCCATCCCGGGAGCTGTACCTTAATTAAGGCCACGTTCACTTCCTCCTCAATCCTAGCCTAGGCAGGGCATCGCCGCCAAAAGACGTATCTCAGTCGGTGCAACGTAAATTAGATAGCAAAAATGAAAGCATTTACACTTGTTTTGGCCCTTCTCTTTCTTTTGCCGATACCTCCATTCTTCTCCTCCGTTTAGAGTGAAGACGGGACGATAACTTCGAATTTCCCCTAAAAGAAGCAATAATCGTTCTCTAGTGAATAAATTATCGTGGTTGAAAGGATTAACTTCCTATCTTGCGGATCTCGGCTAGAGTCGTAACTGGAAACTAGACGACTTCGGCTCTGTTCCCTCTTGCTTGGGTTCCGCTTTCTACTTCCTTTTCTCTGTGATATATTTCGCTATTCCGGCGGTATTACAGTATATTTTATGCGAGATCTAGGAAGTCTTTCGTTTTACGACCTTTTATGATCTTGCTCTTTCTTTATCCAATTATCTCAATCAGCTGCTTGTTCCTTTCGTTAGTATAAGGACACACAACCTCATTGCTTTGCACCTTGAAACATCAACATGGAAACCTTCAGTTTTCTCGTGAATACCCACGCAGGGATACCAAATAATAGTACAGGGAAATGAAGATTAATGCAACAACTTCAGTAATTTTTACACAAGAGGTGACAGTGTTAAAGGAAATACGAAGCATATACGAGATAGGAAACTTATGGTGCACCCAACGAGCTACAAAGGAAATTGAACGCCGCGTATGCCAGATTTTTAACGACCTAAACAAGTGGCCGTGGTGATGAAGCAAGTATAACACAGGCTGCAGAAGTAAAGATCGTTACACTATCTCCTTAAATGAGAAATCACTCAAAGGTACATGATGTCTTTTTAAAAGGGAATTACCTTGTCACTCGAAACAGCAAGGAATAATTATTGAAGAAGGGACTATTCTAAATCTCATAGCTGTATTGTGTTTATAGCAAAACTAGTGGCCTGTCGTAGCAATAGCTGCGTACAAAGACTAAAAATGAAACTGATGATGAAGAAAGCGTGAGAAAAGTAACGGAAATACCATCTCAATGATCAATCAATCAAACAATCAGTACTGATCTGCATTTAGGGCAGTCGCCCAGGATGCAGATTCCCTATCTGTTGTTTTCCTAACCGTTTCTTAAATGATTTCAAAGAAATTGGAAATTTATTTAACATCTCCCTTGGTAAGTTAATCCAATCCCTAACTCCCATTCCTATAAACGAATATTTTCCCCAATTTATCCTATTGAATTCTACCTTTATCTTCATATTGTGATCTTTCCTACTTTTAAAGACACCATTCATATTCGTTTACTAATGTCATTCCACGCCATCTCTCCGCTGACAGCTCGGAACATACCACTTAGTCGAGCAGCTCATCTTCTTTCTCCCAAGTCTTCCCAGCCCAAACTTTGCAACATTTTTTAGCGCTACTCTTTTGTCGGAAATCACCCAAAATAAATCGAGTTGCTTTTCTTTGGATTTTTTTCAGTTCCTGAATCAAGTAATCCTGGCGAGGGTCCCATACACTGGAACCATACTCTAGTTGAGGTCTTAACAGAAACTTATATGTCCTCTCCTTTACATCCTTACTACAAACCCTGAACACCCTCATAACCATGTAGCAGACTTTCGGAAGTTGCAAGCGCGGCAGTCTAGATGATTGACTGATATGGCCTTGTAATAATACTCAACATGGGTTAACTGTGTTGATACTGCTACACGGCTAAAAGCAACGGGAAACTACAGCCGTAACTAACTCCAGAGGACATGCAGCTCTCTCTGTATGAATGATGTACTGATGATGGCTTCCTCCCGGGTAAAATATTCCGGAGGTAAACTAGTCACCCGTTCGGATCTCCGGGTGGGGACTACACGAGAGAGGGCGATCATCAGGAAGATTGATACTGACATTCTGCGAGTCGGAGCGTGGAATGTTAGAAGTTTGAATCGTTGTGGTAGGTTAGAGAATCTGAAAAGGGAGATGGACAGACTAAAGTTAGATGTAGTTGGTATAAGTGAAGTACGTTGGCAGGAAGAACAGGATTTTTGGTCAGGGGACTACCGAATTATCAACACGAAATCAAACGGAAAATGAAGGAGTTGGTTTAAAAGTGAATAAGAAAATAGGGGAGTGGGTAAGCTGCTACGACCAGCATAGTGAAAGAATTATTGTCGTCAAGATAGACACCAAACCAATGCCCACCACAATAGTGCAGGTCTATATGCCTACTAGTTCAGCGGATGATGAGAAAATCGAAAGAATATATGAAGAGATAGAATATTTGATGAAATATGTAAAAGGTGACGAGAATCTAATTGTGATGGGAGACTGGAATGCAGTGGTAGGCCAAGGAGGAGAAGGTAATGCAGTAGGAGAATTCGGATTGAGACAAAGGAACGAAAGAGGAACTAAGCCGGTTGAATTCTGCGCTGATCATAATTTAGTCCTTGCCAATACTTGGTTCAAACACCACAAACGACGGCTGTATACGTGGACGAGATCTGGAGACACTGGAAGGTATCAAACAGACTTCATTATGATTAGGCAGAGATTCAGAAACCAGGTGTTGGATTGCAAAACTTTTCCAGGAGCAGACGTGGGCTCTGAGCACAACTTGTTGGTCATGAAATGCCATCTGAAGTTGAAGAAATTGAAGAAAGGAAAGAATGCAAGGAGATGGGATCTAGACAAGTTGAAAGAAAAGAGTGAGAGGAATTGTTTCAAGGAACATGTTGCACAAGGGCTAAATGAAAAGGCTGAAGGAAACTCAATAGAGGAAGAGTGGATAGTCATGAAAACTGAAGTCAATAGGGCTGCTGAAGAGATGTTAGGAAGGAAGAAAAGATCAACTATGAATCAGTGAATAACTCAGGAGATACTATCCCTGATTGATGAACGACGAAAATACAAGAATGCTAGAAATGAAGAGGACAGGAAAGAATACAGGCGATTAAAGAATGAAGTGGATAGAAAGTGTAAGGTAGCTAAGGAAGAATGGATGAAGGAGAAGTGCAAGGATGTCGAAGGTTGTATGGTCCTGGGAAAGGTAGATGCTGCATACAGGAAAATTAAGGAAACCTTTGGAGAAAGGAAAACTAGGTGTATGAATATTAAGAGCTCAGGTGGAAAGCCACTTCTAGGGAAAGAAGACAAAGCAGAAAGATGGCAAGAACATATTCAACAGTTGTATCAAGGTAAAGAGGTAAATAATTTGGTTCTGGAACAAGAAGATGCTGTTGATGCTGATGAAATGGGAGACCCAATTTTGAGGTCAAAGTTTGACAGAGCTGTGAGAGACCTTAATAGGAACAAGGCACCTGGAATTGATGACATTCCTTTTGAATTACTGACTGCCTTATGAGAAAGCATCATGGCAAGATTATTCCATTTAGTGTGTAAGATGTATGAGACAGGAGAAGTCCCATCCGATTTTCGGCAGAATGTTGTTATACCTATTCCCAAGAAAGCCGGTGACTGACAGCTGTGAAAACTACCGCACCATCAGTTTAGTATCTCATGCCTGCAAAATTTTAACACCTATTATTTACAGAAGAATGCAAGAAAAAGTTGAAGCTGAGTTGGGAGAAGATCAATTTGGCTTCAGAAGAAATGTAGGAACACGTGAAGCAATCCTGACTTTACGTCTGATCTTAGAGGATCGAATCAAGAAGCACAAGCCCACGTACATGGCATTCGTAGATCTAGAAAAGGCATTCGATAACGTTGATTGGACCAAGCTATTTACGATTCTGAAGGTGATTGGGATCAGATATTGAGAAGAAGAATTATCTACAATCTGTAATAAAATCAGTCTGCAGTGATAAGAATCGAGGGCTTTGAAAAAGAAGCAGCAATCCAGAAAAGAGTGAGGCAAGGCTGCCGTTTATCTCCCCTCCTCTTCAATGTTTACATAGAATAGGCAGTAAAAGAAATGAAAGAGGAATTTGGAAAGGAAATCACAATCCAAGGAGAGGAAATCAAAACCTTGAGATTTGCCGATGATATTGTTATTTTATCGGAGACTGCAGAAGATCTCGAGAAGCTGCTGAATGGAATGGACGAAGTCTTGGGTAAGGAGCACAAGATGAAAATAAATATCCAAAACAAAAGTAATGGTGTGCAGTCGAACGAAGGCAGGTGATGCAGGAAATATTAGATTAGGAAATTAAGTCTTAAAGGAAGTAGATGAATATTCTTACTTGGGTAGTAAAATAACTAACGATGGCAGAAGGAGGACATAAATTGCAGACTAGCACAAGCAAGGAATAGCTTTCTTAAGAAAAGAAATTTGCTCACTTCAAACATTGATATCGGAATTAGAAAGATGTTTTTGAGGACTTTCGTGTGGAGCGTGGCATTGTATGGAAGTGAAACATGGACGATAACTAGCTCAGAAAGAAAGAGAATAGAAGCTTTTGAAATGTGATGTTACCGAAGAATGCTGAAGGTGAGATGGATAGATCGAATCACGAATGAAGAGGCACTGAATCGAATTGGTGAGAGGAGATCGATTTGGCTAAATTTGACAAGAAGAAGAGATAGAATGATAGGACACATCTTAAGACACCCAGGACTTGTGCAGTTGGTTTTTGAAGGAAGTGTAGGTGGTAAGAACGGTATGGGTAGGCCAAGGTTTGATTATGACAAGCAGATTAGAGCAGATGTAGGATGCAGTACTTACGCAGAAATGAAAAGGTTGGCACAGGATAGGGTGGCATGGAGGGCTGCATCAAACCTGTCTATGGACTGATGACTCAAACAACACAACCATGTGCAGACATCTGAACCCTTTATTTACAATCCCATTTATGTGATTACCCCAATGAAGGTCTTTCCTTATAGGGCTATTAACACCTAGATACTTACAATGATCCCCAGAAAGAAAAAAATGAAATGGCGTATGACTTTTAGTGCCGCAAGTATCCGAAGACATGTTTGGCTCGCCAGGTGCAGGCCTTTTGATTTGACGCCCGTAGGCGACCTACGCGTCGTTATGAGGATGAAAATGATAATGAAGACGACACATACACCCAGCCCCCGTGCCAATGGAATTAAATATGATGGTTAAAATCACCGACCCTGCCGGGAATCGAACCCAGTCCCCTGGGACCGAAGGCCAGCACGCTAACCATTTAGCCATGGAGCCGGACTCCCCAGAAGGAACTTTCACTCCACGAACACAGTAATTAAAACTGAGAGGACTTTCCTATTTGTGAAACTCACAATTTGATTTTTAACCCCGTTTATCGTCATACCATTGCCTGCTGTCCATCTCACAACATTATCGAGGTCATTTTGAGGTTGCTCACAATCTTGTAACTTATTTATTACTCTATACAGAATAACATCATCTGCGAAAAGCCTTATCTCTGATTCAACTTTTACTTTTAAACTTAAACTTCGTTTAGCTATACATGTGGAATTTTTGAACCTTTGAAATTTAAATTATTTTCATAATGAATTCTGTTTGCAAGTCTTGAATCTATGACATAATGCTGACCTTATAATGCTCGGCAACTTTTAGTAGGCTTTACGTCGCACCGACACAGATAGGTCTTATGGCGACGATTGGACAGGAAAGGACTCGGAATAGGAAGGAAGCGGCCGTGGCCGTAATTAAGGTACAGCCCCAGCATTTTCGTGGTGTGAAAATAGGAAACCACGGAAAACCATCTTCAGGGCTGCCGACAGTGGGATTCGAACCCACTATCTCCCGGATGTGAGCTCACAGCTACGGGCCCCTAACCGCACGGCCATTTCGCTCGGTAAATGTGCCTATGGATCATCTCCTGAATATTAAGCAGTACGTAACGTCCTAATCGTGCAATGTGGCTATGGTTAGCAGAGAAGAATGCTAAGGATATTGTACTGTTATACTGCCTTATATGGGCCATTAAATCATTATAATGTAGCATCATACTTTAAAGTTCGTCGTTTACTAGAGGGGTGCAACTTTATCTAAGGCTCACCAGCGCAGAACCGCTGTGTAATGTTCATTTGTCATTGATTAGTCCCTTTTTTTTTCTTTTTTTGCTATTGGCTTTACGTTGTACCGACACAGATATGTCTTATGACGACGATGGTACAGGGAGGGGCTAGGACTTGGTAGGAAGCGGCCGTGGCCTTAATGAAGGTGACTGGTGTGAAAATGGGAAACCACGGAAAACCATCTTCAGGGCTGCCGACAGTGGAGTTCGAACCTACTATCTCCCGAATACTGGATACTGGCCGCACTTAAGCGACTGCAGCTATCGAGCTCGGTTTGATTAGTCTCTAGAATGACGTACCAATGTCTTCGTTGCTATGGTAATCAACAAGTTACTGTTGAAAATGGACGTCGGTGTTTTTGGACATTGCAATTAAGGTACGTTCAATGTCGGTATACATGTTCCTTTTTTCTATATCCTTCTTTATGTGTGTGTTAATAATTTTTCTAGTGACAGAGCCATTGGTCTCGATACGTTACGTCCGACTAATGAGAAAATCATTGGTCTGGATTCGCTAGGTCCGGCTAGTGACCAAACCATTGGTATGTGATCAAGCAGAGGGGTTCCCAGGCTAGAAGCCACGAAGCGGCTTTAGGCCTCTATTTCTTATTCATACAACATCGTAAGTCGCGTTATTCCAAGATTGTTCAATCATGGCTGGCTGTGGCACGAATGGATTCTGCCATTGGCTGAAGACTTACTCTATGAAACGTCACTCCCATAATTCAAGACAGCGAGATGTTCTGTTTTGAATTATGGGAACGACATTTCATTCGCGTAATCTTCAACCAATGGCAAAGTCCATTCGCCCACCGCCAGCCCGTTGCCTGTAGGCAACGATCAGCCATGATTACTATGCACCGCCGTCTCGATCTTCTTATACTGCCTGCTCTATGCCACTAGTTTAACACAGGAAGGGCGCGAATACCAATATTTCTTCAAGTCGCCGTAATCAATCAATCAATCAATCAATCAATCAATCAATCAATCACTAGATCCGCATTTAGGGCAGTCGCCCAGGTGGCAGATTCCCTATCTGTTGTTTTCCTAGCCTTTCCTTAAATGATTTCAAAGAAACTGGAAATTTATTGAACATCTCCCTTGGTAAGTTATTCCAATCCCTAGCTCCCCTTCCTTTAAACGAATATTTTCCCTAATTTGTCCTCTTGAATTTCTACTTTGTCTTCATATTGTGACCTTTCGTACTTTTAAAGACACCACTCAAACTTATTCGTCTACTGATGTCCTCCCACGCCATCTCTCCATTGACAGCTCGGAACATACCACTTAGTCGAGCAGCTCGTCTCCTTTCTCCCAAGTCTTCCCAGCCCAAACTTTGCAACATTCTTGTAACGCTACTCTTTTGTCAGAAATCGCCCAGAACAAATCGAGCTCTTTTTCTTTGGATTTTTTCCAGTTCCTGAATCAAGTAATTCTGGTGAGAGTCCCATACACTGGAACCACACTCTAGTTGGGGTCTCACCAGAGACAAATATGCTCTCTCCTTTACATCCTTACTACAACCCCTAAATACCCTCATAACCATGTGCAGAGATCTGTACCCTTTATTTACAATCATATTTATGTGATTACCCCAATGAAGATCTTTCCTTATATTTATACATAGGTATTTACAATGATCCCCAAAGGGAACTTTCACCCCATCAACGCGGTATTAAATCTGAGAGGACTTTTCCTATTTGTGAAACTCACAACCTGACTTTTATCCCCATTTATCATCATAACATTGACTACTGTCCATCTCACAACATTATCGAGGTCATTTTGCAGTTGCTCACAATCTTGTAACTTATTTATTACTCTGTAGAGAATAACATCATCTGCCAAAAGCTTTATCTCTGATTCCTCTTCTTTACACATATCATTTATATATATAAGAAAACATAAAGGTCCAATAATGCTGCCTTGAGGAATTCCCCTCTTAATTATTACAGGGACGGATAAAGCTTCACCTACTCTAATTCTCTGAATTCTATTTTCTAGAAACACAGCCACCCATTCAGTCACTCTTCTGTCAAGTCCAATTGTACTCATTTTTGCCAATAGTCTCCCATGATCTACCCTATCAAATGTCTTAGACAGGTCAATCGCGATACCGTCCAATGGACCTCCTGAATCCAGGATATCTGCTAAATTTTGCTGGATTCCTACAAGTTGGGCTTCAGTGGAATAACCTTTCCTAAACTCAAACTGCATTCTATCAAACCAGTTATTAATTTTGCAAACATGTCTTATATAATAAGGAAGAATGCTTTCCCAAAGCTTACATACAATGCATGTCAAACTGACTGGCCTGTAATTTTCAGCTTTATGTCTATCACCATTTCCCTTGTATACAGGGGCTACTGTAGCAACTTTCCATTCATTTGGTAAAGTTCCTTCATGCAAGCAATAATCAGACAAGTACTTAAGATATGGTACTTTATCCTAACCCATTGTCTTTAGTATATCCCCCGAAACCTTATCAATTCCAGCTGCGTTTCTAGTTTTCATCTTTTGTATCTTACTGTAAATGTTATTGATGTCATAGGTAAATGTTAATACTTCTTTAGTATTAGTCACCTCCTCTATCTGGATATTATCCTTGTAACCGACAATACTGCTGGCTGAATACTTCTGCCTTCTGAAGATCCTCGCATATACACTCCCCTTGTTCATTAATGATTCCTGGAATGTCCTTCTTGGAACCTGTTTGTGCCTTAAATTACCTATAAATACTCTTCCATTTTTCACTAAAATTTTTATGACTGCCAATTATGCTTGCCATCATGTTATCCTTAGCTGCCTTCTTCGCTAGATTCAATTTCCTAGTAAGTTCCTTCAATTTCTCCTTACTTCCACAGCCATTTCTAACTCTATTTCTTTCCAGTCTGCACCTCCTCTTAGTCTCTTTACTTCTCTTATAATAAGGTGGGTCTTTACCATTCCTTACCTCCCTTAAAGGTACAAACCTGTTTTCGTATTCCTCAACAATTTCTTTAAACCCATCCCAGAGTCTGTTTACATTTTTATTTACCGTTTTCCAGCGATCATAGTTACTTTTTAGAAACTGCCTCATGCCTACTTTATCAGCCGTATACTACTGCCTAATTGTCCTACTTTTAAGACCTTCCTTTCTGTCACATTTAATTTTAACTACGACAAAAACAGCTTCTTGATCACTAATACCATCTATTACTTCAGTTTCTCTATAGAGCGCATCTGGTTTTATCAGCACCACATCCAGGATATTTTTCCCTCTGATTGGTTCCATCACTTTCTGAATCAGATGTCCTTCCCATATTAACTTATTTGCCTTTACCTTCATACATCTGTTGGATATGTTCCTGCCATCTTTTTACCTTGTCTTCTTTCCCTAGAATTGGTTTTCCATCTGAACTCTTAATATTCATACACCTAGTTTTCTCTTTAAATGATTCCTTGATTTTACCGTATGCAGCATCTACCTTTCCTAGGACCATACAACCTTTAACATCCCTGCACTTCTACCTCATCCATTCTTCCTTAGATGTCCTGCACTTCCTGTCCACTTCATTCTTTAATCGCCTGTATTCTTCTCTGTCCTTTTCATTTTCTGCACTCTTGTACATCCGTCGTTCATCAATTAGGTCTAGCATCTCCTGAGTTATCCATTGACTCTTACTTGATCTTTCCTTTCTTCCTTACATTTCTTCAGCAACCCCAGATACCTCTTTCTTCACGACTGTCCATTCTTCCTCTATTGTGTTTCCTTCAGCCCTTTGCATTTAGTTTTGGTGCAATATGTTCCTTGAAACAATCCCTCACACTCTTTTCTTTCAACTTTTCTAGATCCTGTATCCTTGCATTTCTACCTTTCTTCAGTTTCTTCAACTTCAAATGGCATTTCATGACCAGCAAGTTGTGGTCAGAGTCCACGGCTGCTCCTGGGGAAGTTTTGCAATCCAACACCTGGTTAATTCATGAATAATTCATTTCACAATTCTATACAAAATATCTATCACTTGTAGTAACGACAGCGAACAGGCATGTTTACTCATTGTACGAAACAGCTGAGCCTTTTTTGCAAATGCATGCATCAAAAACACAATATAAAACCCATATTGACTGCGAATGTGCGTCTATGACTGCACTCTTACGGCAACTCGAAGGAATATTGGTATTCGCGCCTTCCTGTGTTAAACTAGTGGCATAGAGCAGGCAGTATAGGATCGAGACGGCGGTGATAGATCTTGTCTTATAGGAGGATCGGGACGACAGTGATAGATCTCGTATAGGAGGATCGAGACGGCGGTGATAGATCTCATCTTATAGGAGGATCGAGATGGCAGTGATAGATCTCCTCGTATAGGAGGATCGATTCGGCGTTGATAGACAACGTTCATAGAGCTCTCTATCGGTCTGGCATAGAAAGATCATCGCACACAAATTTCATAGATCCATCTACCGGCAAATACAGTGGACTGCAATGACTAAATCATCGTATTATTTTCACGAATGACTGTTTTTCGCAAATTATATTTTCTCTATTAATCCTGAGGTAGAGACCTTCCTTTTGATGTATAATGCATAGGCATTAGTAATGTAGTTTTATTACAATATTGTGTTACAGGAAAACAGTTTACAACTGGGTGGAAGGTTGGAAAACAGGACTCATGGTAATGGAGCCATGTCTCATCACCAGTCGCAAGCCTAGCCATGAACTCGGCTGGATCTTGGTCATGGCGTTGCAAAAGTTCTCTTCACACGTCCACACCCCTCTGATTTTCGTCTGCAGACAAGAGTCTAGGCACCCATGTGGATGACACCTTCCCACCTGTAAGTGACCGTGCACGATCCGCTGCAAACTGTTTCCGCTAATTCTCGTGGATGCCTTCATTTCCATAAATGTGATGCATTTCTTTCCTTGGATGGTCTGTTCGACCCGAGCAATGTTGGCTGGTGTTGACATTGACACATTCCTTCCAGAACTGGTTCCCTTGTCCACCGACGTGAGCAATATCTTCCAATTTTCCACGCAGTTGTAAACTGTTTTCCGTGACGGCGCATGTTCTCCACAGACTGCCACCAAGCGCCGATGAATTTCTGCAGTGGTCACGCCTTCTTTCCCAAGGAACCAAGTCGCATAGCGCTGTCCCTGACGGTTGCATTCCATGTGGTCTGCTCCTACTCTGACAGTGTTGTTATGAAATGGCTATGCCGAGTGCGGCCCCTGTGCGTGTGCTGCTACCAAACGGTGGAACAAGACACTAGTTACACGTCACCACGGCCGACTTGATGCTTCGCTCTAGGTAGCTCCTCACCGGCCTTGACACTCGGGTCCACGCACTGTAATCGGAGTAATTACACAGCTCGACACGTGGCGCTGGCGGCCGACCTATTTGCGGTAGAAACGCACACTTCTTTATGGAAAATATATTGACTTTGGTTGCCGATTTATCGTAATTTAGAGCTATGGAGAATGTTACATGGGTTAATACTGTTAAAATGATTAATCCTAAAGGCCAGTGGCGGCGCGTGGATAAAACGTCTGGGGGTTCACTGCTGTGGAAAATAAGGTGTTCAGATTATTATTGTTACTTGATGTTTACATATATGTAAAATAGTGACATTGCTTGATTAGAAACATGACTTTGCTTTGCAGAGACACGGCTACAGCTTGAAGAAGTTACCAAAACAATGAAGAATGAAAGGCAGAGGATATGAGGTGCAATTACTTTAAGCTGATCCAATTTCCCCTCATTTTGAAGACGTTGCTTACGTAGGAATAACTTCAAGAACGTGTTAGGCAGACTACTGTTATTTATTTGTTGACGTATTTTGCTGTTTACTTTTCATAAAACACGTATTACTAATGAAAAGTTTCATTTGATTACATAAACTTATGCTACTTACGCCTATTGATGCTATACAAACTGTAGTTAGCAAAATATTCTGGCTCATTGCGGTTAATTACATCAGAATGGCAAAATCGCCAAATTAAAATCCCTTCAAAACCTACCACATACGGCAAATTTTAACCGCGCGCTCTGACAATGCTTCGGCTAATTTCGGAACTGCTCGATGTAACTCGTGTCTATCGCTGGTCCAGTTGCCAGCGATTCCTGGGCTATGTTTTCCCTGCTCCTCACAGCCCCTCGCCATGCGCACCTTCCTTACGTCTCACGGCCCCGCGCGTTCAGACCTGAAATTGAACCTCTTCGCTGGTTCCGGAGAGCAAGCGAGTGTTGATGTCAAAAATACCGCTACGCGCGCTGATATACAGAGCAAATTTAAGAAATAGGCTCTGATAAATCATTTTACCTAGACTTATCTATTTCTAGGGGGTTCACTGAACCACTGAACATATAGAACGCGCCGCCACTGCTAAAGGCTACTTTCATTGGTATGTGCCAAAACAACGTCGTGAAATGAAACTGCGGAGGATGGAGTAGTCCAACTGACGTTCCTTAATTGTGAGGAATAATAGTAATCGTTTTTATTATCATGGCATTTACATACATAGCGGAACTTACCACAATGCTTTTGTGTTCTGATGTTAATATTGAGATTAAGAGTCACTGTTCAATTAGAGTTTTAAAATTCTTCAAGCGCTGCTCTCAGGAAGGGGGCTGGACAAATCATAAGAGTCTTACTTTTTCCATATTCGTTGTATGCAGAACATAAATATTTTGTCTCAAACATGTTTAAATGATAATTTCAATATATATAGTTTCAGATTACATTGCATTCATATTAAATACCAGGAAGGGGGCTGGACAAAACATAAGAGTCTTACTTTTTCCATATTCGTTGTATGCAGAACATAAATATTTTGACTCAAACATGTTTAAATGATAATTTCAATATATATATAGTTTCAGATTACATTTCATTCATATTAAATACCGGGCAAGCTGGCCATGCTAAATTCAGAAAATAAATTTTACTTGAAATGCAGTAGGGTGGAACAAGTTGACCGCGCGGCGTGCAGCTGTGAGCTGTGAGTTTGCATCCGGGAGATAGTGGGTTCGAACCCCACTGTCGGCAGCTCTGGAGATGGTTTTCCGTGGTTTTCCATTTCCACATCAGGCTGTACATCAATTAAGGCCACGGCCGATTCCTTCCCCCTGCTAGCCCTTTCCTATTCCACCGGCGTCATAAGACCTATCTGTGTCGGTGCGACGTAAAACAAATAGCGAAAGAAGAAGAAGATTTTTAAATAAAAATTCAGTGAGAGAAAAGTATTTTGAGTAAATAAATTGTAAACTGTTCTCTGCTCGATGATTATGATGCTTGTTGTCTAAAGGGGTCTAACATCCAGGTCATCGGCCCCATTGCTCAGGTAACAACACTTCATACGTTGGCCTTACCGTCATAGCAGTAGTGATTCTTACTTGTCAATGTTTAAATGTTAAAGTTCAGATTATCTCGAACAAAAATGTGTTGTGTTGCTGTTATATGGCAAATGCGACACCGCCTAAAGGATTATTCTATGAAAGAAAATTCATGGGTAAAAATACCTGATTGGCGTGATTAGCGGCCACTCATGGAGGCCCGGGTTCGATTCCTGGCCCTGCCACGAAATTTGAAAAGTGGTACGAAGGCTGGAAGGGGTCCACTCAGCCTTGGGAGTTCAACTGTGTAGAGGGTGGTATCGATTCCCACCTCAGACATCCTCGAAGTGGTTTTCCATAGCTTCCCACTTCTCCTCCAAGCAAATGCCGGGATGGTAACTAACTTAAGGCCAAGGCTGCTTCCTTCCCTCTTCCTTGGCTATGCCTTCCAATCTTCCCATCCCCAACACAAGGCCCCTGTTCAGCATAGAAGTTGCGGCCGCCTGGGCGAGGTACTGGTCATCCTTCCCAGTTGTATCCTCCAACCCGCAGTCTCACGCTCCAGGATACTACCCTTGAGGTGGTAGAGGTGGGATCCCTCACTGAGTCCGAGAGAAAAGCCAACGCTGGAGGGGTAAACAGAGTAAGAAAAAAGAAAGAAAGTACGAAGGTAAATACCCGACATAGAAACGGAAAACTAAGACGAGAGTGTTACCTGCTTTTAGCCACTCCGTAGTTTTGTCGTGGTCTACAGAGAATTTGTGAAATGATAGTGTCCCTTTGCTTTTTTTCCTGTTCGGAATACAAAAAAAGGCACGCAGCAATATGTATTCGAATAATTCCTAACACACTTGAAGAAAAGCAAATCAACACACCATTAAAAAACGAATTAGCACATAAATTAAAATCCTTGTTCAGGACGAAGTTACAGCGAGAAATCACTTTGTTCTTGTTTCCATAAAATTTCTGCTCGAAGTACGAAAAGGTGCACAAGAATGTCTTAAATTCCAAGATTTGTAAACACAATTTTAAAAATATAATCACCACACTACACAATAAAAAATAAACTCACTAGCGCATAACTATCAGATCTCATTATCAAGCCAACAAGTACCTCATTGCGAACACATTACCAACATTTACGACAGAAAAACCAAAAAATAAAACTGGAAATGCGACAATTTGCGATATACAGCTTCCTGTCAGTGGGTAGTAGGCCAGCTCTCCAGCGGCATTATGGTGAAACTTTCCAATTACAGCTTTATGCTGGGCTTCACAAGCGATTGTCAAGGCCGGTTTAAGGAGCGCAGCGAGGTATCCAGTCGGCCGTGACGTCACCATCTTCAAAAGTGAAATATGAATCATACCCGGAGGTACAAACAATAAAGCGTAACACAATGTAGTAAGCCCTTCGTTTTGATATTCGTTTTAGGTACCGTTCAATTTGTTAACGTAATGTTCTGTATATAACGAGTGAAGACATTGTCGTGAACGTTACATTATTACGGGAACAGAGCAGCAAAAGCTTACACAATGGTGTTAGCTCGAATGTGTGGGTGGTAGCATAGCAGACATCTACGGCATCCTCTACCTTTCGTGAAAAGTGATACGCCAAGATCCATGAGGACTGTAGCGCCATGGGGATTGTTTTGTCTTTTGACACCGAATGTGCCGCCAAAGATCTTTATCATGCCAGCAACAATTAAATGGATTGCCAAATTTTTTACTGTTCCTCGAAAATTGACTACATTAGCCAGGATTGAATCTGCAAATTTGAGGCCATGAGCAACATACTTCTACTCATCCATGGAAGTGAATGTTCAACAGGCAACGACTGTTATAATGCCAAGAGACATTCTCTTGGCTCTTGTGAAAACAACAGCCGAATATTACGGAGGCCGTACCCCTTGTGGATGGGGGACGCAGACGAAGAATACACCCACGGTATTCCCTGACTGTCGTAAGAGGCGACAGAAAAGGGCGACCAAGGGATGATTGTATTAGAACCATGAAACTACTTGTGATTAGTACCATTACGCGGGAAACATCATGGGTCGCCTTTACTTTTGAGTAGTACCACTATGTTAGGTACACAATAGGTTTGTGATTAGTAGCAACAGAAGGTGAATCAATATGGGTTTTCCAGTACCCGTGATTAGTATCATTGTGAGAAAGACCACGGGTATGGGCGTTGCCTGTGATTAGTACCACTATGTGAGGAACATCACGGGATAGTATGAGTCCCTGTGATTATTACACCTGTGTGAGGAGCACCATGGGTCTGCGTTGCCTGTGATTAGTACTCACTATGTGAGGAACATCACGGGATAGTATGAGTCCCTGTGATTATTACACCTGTGTGAGGAGCACCATGGGTTTGCGTTGCCTGTGAGTGGCGCCATTATGTAAGAAACACCATAAGCATGTGTTACCTGCGCGACGTACAATACTTGTGAGTAGTACCATAATGTGTGGAATACCGCGAGTCTACGTTACTTTTGATTAATACCGCATCATGACAAATACCATGGTTCTATTTTTCTAGCGATAAGTACCATTATGAGGGGCTGTTGACCTGGATTTTGGACCCCCTTTAGACAACAAGCATCATCGATTCAGGATTGTACTTTAGAAGCAGTCCCTTGGTCAGTAATACTATTGATTTAAGATCCACTGATTGTTTTAAATTCATATCCATCCATTCATTCATCATCGCGTTTTGATTTCTGGTCAGTGGATGATTTTTGACTTTTAAATTGTTATTACATTTCGTACCATTAGGGGCCGACGACCTATATGTTAGTCCCTTTTAAACAACAATCATCATCATTATTATCATCATCACTAAAGTCGTGGCCTGACAGCTTAAGGTGGACTTCAACGAGCTGAAGTCGGAAATACGGAAGCATGAAAATGTTAATATAACGAAAGATCTTCGTTGGGGTAATCACATAAATGGGATTGTAAATAAAGGGTACAGATCTCTGCACATGATTATGAGGGTGTTTAGGGGTTGTAGTAAGGATGTAAAGGAGAGGGCATGTAAGTCTCTCGTAAGACCCCAACTAGAGTACGGTTCCAGTGTATGGGACCCTCACCAGGATTACCTGATTCAAGAACTGGAAAAAATCCAAGGAAAAGCAGCTCGATTTGTTCTGGGTGATTTCCGACAAAAGAGTGGGGTTAAAGAAATGTTACAGAGTTTGGGCTGGGAACAACAACGAGCTGCTCGACTAAGTGGTATGTTCCGAGCTGTCAGCGGAGAGATGAAGTGGAATAACATTAGTAGACGAATAAGTTTGACCGGCGTCTTTAAAATTAGGAAAGATCACGTATGAAGATAAAGTTGGAATTCAAGTGGACACATTAGGGTAAGTATTCATTTATAGGAAGCGAACTTAGGGATTGGAATAACTTACCAAGGGAGATGTTCAATAAATTTCCAATTTCTTTGAAATCATTTAAGAAAATGCTACGGAAACAACAGATAGGGAATCTGCCACCTGGGCGACTGTCCTAAATGGAGATCAGTATTGAATGATGATGTTTTTTGAATACGGAATGAACAATGCCATGAGACTGCCCGTGATTACGTGTGCCTGGTTCTTCTGTAGTTCAGGAACCTCTTCATAATGGAGCGTTTCGTTTCCGGTTTCTTTCTCCTCACACAGTGAGACCTCGAGCACAAATGTTCAAGGCAGTAATTTTCATTCATTTATGTAACAAAATAACGCTATTATGGAATATAGGGTACAACTAAAATTGTTTCTAGAAGTCGATTCCTTTCCCTGAACATGTTTTTGTCTGTGTTCTCGGTTGATAATTTAAGTCCTCTTCGGGTCAAGTCTCTTAATATGTTACCAAATCAAATAAACCAATTGGACTTCGAAAGCGGAATCAAGTATGCTTGTTGTTTTACATTACTATTAATCTCGTGATCACAGCCACGTGGCCTCTGGTTTTTCGTGGCATCCGAACAACTGGGTTGTGATATTTCATTTCAAAAATCGCATATGCACTGACCGAGATTCAAACCACGGCCTAATTAGTGAAAGGTCCGTGCCTGTAGCATTCGGCTACCTCTTTTCCAAACAAATTAGAGTTGTTTGAGGAGTTATGCAAGAAAAATATATTTTGTACTAATAAAGGCTTTTATTTTACCTGTGCTGGTTGAACATTTTTTTCCCTCCTGACCGGTGTTCTAGACATCCCTGACGGCGAGTTTCTCGCACCTTTTTCTGTCTCTGTATCGATCTTCCCGACGCGCTTCTTACTCTGCCGAGGGAGAGATTTCATGCCAAAGTCTTCACTAGATATCGGTCTTATTTCTTTCTCGAGCAGAAGTTTTAGCAAGGTACATTCAAGTAGTGTGGCTATTTTTCCTTGGGTTCTATAAAGCACGTAACATAATTCAGAACGATTCATAATTCTGAGTCAAGTAACTTACACTAGCTAAATGAGATGTTTCATTATGATTTTAATTCACCATTCTATTTGGTGAGGAGCGATTGAAATAAAAGACAAGCTGAGCACCTCAACACTGATGTCCTCTCGGGCCTTGGGCGATCAACCGATACAAAGTTGCCTTCCTTGGGGAATGCTTTACGTGTAGAGCGTGACGAATCTCGTCATTGTAAACGCTCTCTTTCCAGGATGAATTTCAGGTACTGAAGTGTTTCCACTAGTAGCCACTAGGTAAGGTAAGGTAAGGTAAGGTAAGGGTGTATTCTGCCCGAAGGCAGGTCCGAACCTCCGCAGAGGTGTGCCTGAGCCGGAGTTTACGTACGGTAGGGTGGCCAGTTCCTTTCCGCTCCTCCATTCCCTTACCCCCCACCAACAGCGCGTGGCAACCCATCCAAATCTTGACCACGCCCAATGTTGCGTAACTTCGAAGATCTCACTGGATTCGGTGTTTCAACACGGCTACGGCCGTTGGCTAGCCACTAGGAATAGAAATTAATTATTTAATATTAGGTATGTGATCATCTTTTGGCTTAAGATCTTTGAAATTACTCCAAGGATAAATGGAATAAAATGGCGCAATTGAAACTCTGTGTGGTCTTGTTTGCTACGTTATGGTCCGCCAGTGGCCGTTAAAGCGTCAGGTCTCTATGGTCTGAGACTGTGGTTAATCGGTTCGAGTCTCGATGGTAGAAAAATGCTAGTTTTCAAGTTTATGGTGATTCGTCCATTAGAATGGTGAAGTTAAGCCTTGAGCAGTCCCTTGCTGTTATTCGACAACAGGTTTCACCCTCTCGGTACATCATTATCATCATCCCCAAATTATACTCAGAAGCGCAGGTTGCCCATGGGAGTCAAATGGAAAGGCCTGCACCAGGCGAGCTGAACATGTCTTCGGACACGCCCGGCACCGAAATTAACTCTTACGCTAAATAAACAAATTCTACCCCATAACTCAACGACGGAAATGTTAGTTTCCTTCCGTATTTGATAGTTTCACATTTGCCATTCAAAGCCTGAATGGAACCCATTCCAGGCAACCATTTTAGAATAAGAAACGCTGAAGAAATTTCCAGAAACAGGTCTGAGACACCTACGAATCATTTGTAGACTCCGTGTAAGGGTGTCGTTCAAAGTGTGACAGTCTATCGTAATAGGGAGTTTAGCTTCCACTTGGTACGACTTCTTACAGAAAAGAAAATTCTGAACGAAGTGCCTTTCATTTGGTTTTAAACTTTGAAATAGTGTAGAAAATAGAGAGTTTTGAATTTCAAGTTACAAAAACATTCATTTTGAGAAAAAAATAAAAGTTTATTTCAACTCTTTAATGGTTAGTATCTAGATATTGCATACTTCTCAAATACATTTTGTGTACCATCCATTAGAAAATATTCACATACGATATTCTAAATGTTCTAAAATAACATGTCTAAAGTATATAATTATCATTTAATAATTTTTAATTTCGTGTGGCTATTTCTAGCCGAGTGCAGCCCTTGTAAGGCAGACCCTCCAATGAGGGTGGGCGGCATCTGCCATGTGTAGGTAACTGCGTGTTATTGTGGTGGAGGGTAGTGTTATGTGTGGTGTGTGAGTTGCAGGGATGTTGGGGACAGTACAAACACCCAGCCCCCGGGCCATTGGAATTAACCAATGAAGGTTAAAATCCCCGACCCGGCCGGGAATCGAACCCGGGACCCTCTGAACCGAAGTCCAGTACGCTGACCATTTAGCCAACGAGTCGGACATAATTATCATGATTAAATAACATTAATTTGTGTGTACATTTTAATTAAATTTTCATACATTTCATACAGTATCCATATACATCATCATTTGATAACTTATATAAAGTGATAAACAAAACCTGAGTATGATCATTGTTCCAGTTTTTTAATAGACAAGTGGTAGGAAGTATTTTTTTCTTGGTTTGTCTCCTGAGTTTTCTTACGCTCTGTTTCTGGATGTTCATCCACATGCTGATCTTGAGATTATGATGAGCCCGGGTCTGGACACAATGGATCTTGTGGATCTTAAAGAACAGTGTTGTCCAACTCTCAAGAAGATATTGTCTTTTATCATTCGATAAATCAACCCCTTGGTACCATAACCGATCGAAAAATCTTTGTGAAAATCCCTCAGGGAATGAAGTTCCGGGCGATGTAGAAACTAAAAATGAATTAATTATTACCATTTGTAGTTGTTAAAAAGGGCTGGAACAAGCGTTTTCTGCAATAACCTAAAAACCATATATTTTATCATGAAATGTTTTGGTTCTCTTCCTGTGAGTTCTGGGAAGTTAGTCTCTTCTCCCATGAACTGACACGTATAAGCTTGGAGATATTATGAGCACCTTGCATAATATGATACAGTTAAAACTGCTCTCTTCCCGGGCCATGGGACTACAGAGCCCAGCTGGGACTGACACTGCTTCCACTTTGTATCAGACGCCCATGATTGTATCTGCCCTGCTTATTTCTTCTTTTCTGTCCTTCTTTCTTTTTTCTTTCTTTCGATACTTATGGTATTACAATTCCGGCAGAATGTTCCATTTTCCCGTTTCCTTATTACTCTTCCTTTTCCTTACTCGATATCTTCATCCTTCAAAGTTCAATATTTACCTTACTGTTTCCAGTCACGGGAAAATGTTGTGGATGCAATATGTATAGCATTTGTGGACATAGCCGAGTTTTACGGCGCCAACCCTTTGTGGTCACTCGTTTATGTTGTGGTTGGTAGGGCGGTATAATATGTTTAAATTAAGAAGTATTAAGACAAACACAAATACTCAGTCCCCGAGCCAGAGGAATTCACCAGACACGGCTAAAACGCCGCCTCCGTCCAGAATCGAAGCCGGAACCCTCTGAATCGATGATCACTTCGGTGACCTTCAAACCAAGGATACCTTGACAGTCCTATTCCTATACTAAAGTAGACAGTCCTTAAAGTGACTGTTTCTATTAAATGTGATTTTTGTTTCAGCCCTAGTGACGCCAAATGGCAGTGTCTTTGGTTATTATTTCCCTATGCACAAAGAAATAAGTCACGAATCATTAACAAAATTATTTCATTTATTTATAGACCCTACTATAACCGATAATCGTAACAATGAAAAAGTAAAATTATAAAGAAAGAAATATTAGATCGAAAAAGAAAAAAATCACCAAGACATAACAAGCAGAGAAAAACTTTCTTGCTATAAAAAAGGCCCTGTTTCCAGAGTAAACAACATGATGTTAAAGTTCCAAATATGATGTACAAGTGTGTGTGTGTGTGTGTGTGTGTGTGTGTGTGTGTGTGTGTGTGTGTGTGTGTGTGTGTGTGTACTATATCCTTCCTCATAACTCCAACGTTATTTTGAACCGAATTGTGTTAACAATTAAGATTAATCAGATGTTCTTAACCTTTTATATTATTTATTATTATTTGTTATAATTCCCATAGTTCAGACAAATTCGATAAAATATCAGGTGCCTTTTGGGAAGTAGTAAAACTCAGTATGTAGGTAGCTTAAGATATAATTCATGAAAGATGATGAGGTGAGGATTTCAAAATATTGTTGAAAGACGATTCCTTAAATATTTCAAAATATATATCCATAATACATTCCGTACAGTTTGGACGATATATGGGTATTGTGTTGTACATTTTAAAGTAAATTATGAAAGAAACTGAAAATATGTTAATTAATGTGTATAGTAAGCAATTTATCTCGCTTGTTCCGTCAGTTCTCTTTGTGACTAGTTTTCAGACCATTGGCTAATTACTCGTATTTTACTAGTGATCGTACAATGCGAACTGCTTCTCAATTAATATCATGACAAATCATGTTACCACTCTGATTTGTAAGACAGTATACATGAATATCTTATAATTTAATTTATGGAAAACAATCAGCGGAAATAGGTATGTATAGATTATTTAAATGGCATCAGTTTTCTGGCCTATGAAGCACTAAAGGTAATACTGTATTATAGAGTAGGTTTTAATACCTAGTTACTATTCATCTGTTGAGATACTGAAGTGGTGCAGACCTATTCCGAACACCACAAAAATCTACCATTATATCACACTGGTTATTCGAGAATTTGTAATGTTGAGAAAATATTCTGAAAAATCAAGATATCAATGAGGAAAAATTGACCAGAAAAGAGGATTTTTTTAATCCATCATTTGTCATAGCGACAGTATTTGGGTCTGAGATTGGAATAGATACTTTAGGATTTAAACAAAACAACATCGTAACATTCGTGTGACTGTGAAGAAAGACCAGGAAACACTTACTTTCTAGATAGTGGCAGACTGTTGCTGTACCCTGTGTACAAGTCTCAAGCTGTCGTATCCTTTACTGACAAGTTATATTTAAGAATATAATTTGCTTTAACAGTAAATAATTATACTTACTTTCTCTAAAGGAAAGTCCACAGTTAATAGTTACTGGGTACTGTGTTGTACATTTTAAGGTCAATTATGGAAGAAACTGAAAATATGTTAATTGATGTGGGCTAATGTGAGTCAATGCAGCCCTTATAACTACATTCGTTGTGGATACTTTTCAAAAAATCAAAAACCGCCTGATGGTATTGAACCAAGGAACACATTACGTAAATAATTATGTAAATAATTTGGCTAGGATATGAATAAAAAGAAAACGAGTAAAGAAACAAGCGATTTTAGGCTTTTCACCGGAACTGCATTTAGGCCGGAAGTGATTTTCGAAATTTGTATTTTCAGTTTAATAGAGCTATCAAGACTTACGATTTGAAACCTTTCCGGGCCCTTTAGCTCTCCAACTTTTAGCACAATTGAGGAAATTGCTTAATTTTACGTTTTTCATAGTGTGGCGAGCCCTAATTTGGTGCTAAGAAATAATTTCAACATTAAAAGTGAACTGTAAAAAAATACGATTTCACAGATTTATTGTGTATGATTTCTTCGTATGTGTAAGTTGATACATCAGCGTCATGGTTAATTAATTCTTAATCCCTGAGAGAGAATGACTCAAATTCGGCTTTCTGGTTATTATTATGATTTCGTATGGCAAAACAAGGATACATTATAAATACATATTTCTTAAATAAGTATGTAATTTACAGGCCAGCATTCAAAACTTAATGTCCAGACTTTTTAGCCAGTCCACTGCTTCACTATGTAATTCTTGAACAGATCCATTGAATCTTCTTTTTGGGCAGTCCATAACAACGTGCTGTATGGTCTGAGGCACATTATCACAGTCGCAGAATGGGTCTTCAGATTTTCCCCACTTGTGAAGCCAGAATTTACACCTTCTATGGTTTGTCCTGATTCTGTTCAGAGATGTCCATTCCCTACTCGGTAAATTGAAACCAGGAGGAGCTCTACAAGGATGGTGGATTAAACCCAGGTGGTCAGGATTTGAGGAGGTCCATTCATCATGCCAGATCTCATCAGCATCAAAATGTGTTTCCAGGAGCTTCTCGCCTAACTTCCATGATGGGTTTCTGGACTTTAATCTCTTCGGTTTCTGAGAGTTGCAGTCCTGATGTAAGGGCAGTTGAGGGTTACTGCGACATTTCTGCCATTCTCTTCGTATGTGAGGGGTCATCTCATGCAACGTGAAGTATCACACTACGCTATGCAGGCAGGTAAAATAATGAATGTCTCGTTAGCTCTCCGACGTTGCGTTCCGCTCTCAAAGTATGGACATTTCAGAAATATCAAGAACAATGAGAGGAATCTCTTTCGTACACTTTAAAACGACTTGAAGACTTTTAACAGCATTTTAACAAATGATCAAATCTTTGTTGCAATGTCTAGTACGATTTTGTCATCGCTACCAAATAAAAATGGCCCTCTCCTAGATACAACATCTTGGCAACAGGCTTCGATGTCAGCGTTTCGTTGAAATATTTGTGATGGAATTTTTCACCTTGTGCTTAGTGAAAATATTTCTATTTTCTTAATTATGACCCAGAGTTTTTAGTCCGATGCATATCTGGCCTTCTGCCAGGTTAGCGAGAACAACTGGTCGTGGTTGTGGTGGTGATTATTGTTTTTTTTTTTTTTTTGCTAGGGGCTTTACGTCGCGCCGACACAGATAGGTGATTATTGTTTTAAGAGGAAGTAAAATTGGGTAACCATCCTCTATTAACACTAATCAGAGAGGAAAAAGATGTGAAGGGGTCCGACACTTCGAAAAATTAAGGTATCGACCAAGGAAAGACAAGTGCCACGAAGGGCGTGAAAATGAAAAACTCCCTAGGCCTCGGAAATCTAATACCATCGGGGTCGGAAAAGAACAAAGTTGACCAAGGGAGGTCGGATAGATTAGACGAAAGTGAGGGGCCTGGCACAAGTGAGTGAAAGCAATACCAGGGCCCCGTGGTCACCAAACCACACTCCCAAGTTGAGAGCCCCTGGGCCACTTTTAGTCGCCTCTTACGACAGGCAGAGGATACAGTGTTATTCTACCGCCCGCACCTACAGGAGGAATAGCAAGAATAATACGAGGAACATTTTTTTCATACACTCTGCTTCGGCATTCTGCTTTAACGGGGTTCTCCCTCATTCTTCCGGCCAAAACACTCTAATTATGACTTAACTCTCTCACTGAAGATTTCAGTATATCGCTGCTCTGGTTTAATACTAAGACATCTTAAATATAATACATTTTAACACTTAGTTTCTAGAGAACACTAAGAGATCGTCCTCGGAGAGTGAACAAACAGGAATTCTAGATATTTTATATAGAACCAGACAGAGAAAGAATTATATTATATTATATTATATTATATTATATTATATTATATTATATTATATTATATTATAACCGTTCACAGAGCAAAATCACAACAACGGGGTTCGAAGAACTTGTGTATATACGCCCTAACATTACTCAACGGATATACAATGAGAATCAACTCGTAGGTGTAAAGGTTCTGTTAGGCACCGGTCACAGTCCATAATAATCAACACCATGCAGACATTGTCATTATGGAATCTTATGGCTTATAACTATATGAGGTTGAGAGAAATCATAGTTCATAAATAATAGGATCTGTTTCAATTGGAAGGATGTTCCAATTTAATGATACCAAGACATCATAAAAATATTAACAATAAAAAATTACCACAACATGAGTGAACAATTAGCAGATGCTGAATATGACAAATAGCATAGTTTCTAAATTTAAATTCTCTTGTTGGTTATTGTTTTCTCCCGATCGTGTGGCGCTACATTATGATTCTGCCGTTAATAATGATGGTTGGCTGATCTACTATCTACAAGTCCAGCAATATCTGAATGAAGGTAGGTCAGTGAATTGCAATTAGTAACGTAAACATTTGCTGAAGGTTTAAATATGAAGTTAAAGGGTGAAATGTTTGTTAGTTCATTTATTTCATCCGCTGCAATATATAGACTTCTGTTCATGTCTGCTCTGGGCAAAGCCTTGTCCGTTATTATTCTATCAAAATAACGTTTAAAATTATGGCGTAAAACAAGCGGCTTCTAATTAACAACTTGAGCGATCACTAAATAAAAATGCGTGCAACACCGTGGAGTCTGAAACGAAACAAGGATTACAATACACGTAGGACTAGACCCTGCAGCTAACCGCGGTACATACATCAATTAAAATGTTTAAGCAGAAGAACAAAATGATTATGATTTCCTCCGGCTCCTGCTCCCTAGAAGAATATGGATATTCAAAACTACACAATACCATAATAAACAATCATGAATTGAGACCATCAAGTCACAACAACATCTAAATTCGTCCACAGTCTCTTCTGCGGGTTGCTGAAATTTCCTCCCAAAATCTAAGAACACATGCACATACACTACGGCTACTCTAAGAAAAACAAATAGATTGTACACTGGGTAACATGCCCCTAACCTTACCCTTATTTACAGTGCAACTTAAATATATTGTTGGAATAGCATTATGTTCGAAGAACTTCGCACTGTTTATGTATGTTATCATTCATAGAAGACGTCCCATTCTCATGTATCACATAAAAATAAAGGATAATTATTCACATGTTCATTTCGAAGACTTATTCTGTGATCAGTACCCTCATGGTACAATTGTAAGAACATAATTGTCTGTATATTTCGCAATATCACGCTTGGGATTCGCATTACGAGCATCTCTTCCACCTTATTCAAATGTCAACATTTTGGGATTTTTCGAAGATCATATCACATTATACGTAATACATATTCCCCCAAGAAATAACCTAACACTACAGTCGTGCACATCATCATAAATCATATCGATGAGCCTAACATTCAACAAACTCTGTATAATCTCGTATTCTCATCATAGAGATTTAAAGCTTTCACGTAAATATACATGCTCATATGTAATTGCAGAAGATGTTCTCATCTATAAATACACGTGAACTCTATTATCCGAATCCATACTGTTTAGTGAAATATTTCTCTAATGAAGAATCGACCAGGCCATAGGAGCCTGTAAAGGAAAACTTCCTAACCTCCACAGTATAATAAATGCGTTCCGAAATATTACCAATAAGATTTGATTCATGAAGAAATGGCCAGTTAAATTCACCGGGAAAACCGTATCACTGAGGTGATAGGGTAGATTACAATGAAATTTCCATAGATTACAACCTGTAAAATGTACATTTGAAATGTAGATAAAACCAGCACAACGTTCATTTAAATCCCAATCATACTATCATTCAAGAGATAAGGTGCGCCTGACAACGTTATACAAGGGGGATCAAATATAAACGGGATTTTATTTTTATTTAAATTCATTTATTAAAAAACACAAGGCAATTGCAATTTTTTTCCACATAGTTTCCTGCTTTGGAAATGCATTTGTCCCAGCGTATGGGCAGCTTTTTGATGCCCTCATCGTAAAAAAGAACAGGGTCGTGTCCCCAGCCAGTTGGACACGAAGTCTTCCACACACTCGTCATCTTCAAATCGTTGCCCTCCTAGAGCTTCTTTAAACGGTCCGAACAAATGGAAATCGCAGGGCGATAAGTCCGGGCTACAATGAGAATGACCAAGTGTAGTCCAGTGCATTTCCTGTAGCTTGGAGACAGAGTTGCAGTATGGGGCCGCGCATTGTCGTGGAAGAGGATGACTTGTTGAATCGGTTGGTCTCGTCTTTTGCGGCGAAATGCAACCCTCGCCTTGTTTAACAGCTCGCAGTAGTAATCAGCATTAATTGTGCGTCGCTCATGCAGAAAAATCAGTCAGCAATAATGTTTTTAACCGCACGAATGTCTTCATCTGTAATGCTGGTCCGAGGACGGCGATCGTGTTGCTGATTTTCCACACGATCTCGTCCTTCCTTGAACTCTTTATGCCAGGCACATGCGCGTTATTGACAGTGTTTGATCGCCGAACTGTGCAGTCAATCTCTGGCAAATTTCCGCCGCTGTAACTCCTTTACGAGCTGGGAATTTTATAATTATGCGTTGCGCAGTTAAGGGGTGCACCCGTTGCTCCGACATCATGAGCATTACTGACGGAATGGTGGGAAATACCTAACAGCACGCTCTTCCCACTCCTAACGGTCCTACTTAAACATAGCAGAAGCGCGGAGCCAATCTTACCAACTGTTGATATTCAGGAACAAAAATCCCGTTTATATTTGATCGTCATTCATAAAAGATATATACAGATTTAGACTGCGGCGTCGCTCAAGTTGCACTTACGTATAAAAAATTATAATTAAGGAGAGAAAATCTAGCTACACATTGTGCAATGTATTAGAAAAGATAAAGGACAAAGTTTTGTACTCACCTTACCTGGTAAGTTCCTAAAGATGTGACCTGTACACCCTGGTCCTCGGGACATTATGGCATTCCCTCATCCAGGTGTTATTTGGATATCACCACATTTTCCAGCCCCGGCGGAACTCCATCCCGGCTTAGGCCTGCATATTGATATTGGTTAACACTTCAATAGGACGATCCTTCCTCCGTTCCTTCATGGATTAACCTGCAACTTGTACAGTCAAATAGCAATGCAATGTTATACCTAAATAAATGTAACAATATTCTGCTAAAACACTGGCCTTTCTTTTTTTAGAGAACTTATTTCGCTTATTGGCCTACAAGCTGCCTCTGTGGATCCGTGGTAGAGTGTCGGCCTCCGGATCCCAAGATAGCGGATTCAAACCCGGCAGAGGTAGTCGGATTTTTGAAGGGCGGAAAAAAGTCCATTCTACACTCCATGTCGTACGATGTCGGCATGTAAAAGATCTCTGGTGATACATTTCGTATTTACCCGACAAAATTCTTTAAATCTCAGCCATAGGCGCCCAAGAGAGTTTCAGTTTACTCGGTCTGCCATCTAGAGGGCCTAGAGTAAAACGGAACGTCGAAATTGACGAGCAGACAGCCAGATGGCGTCAAATCGAAAAGTCTGCACACGGTAGCTGAGGCCGTACGACTATTATTATTATTATTATTATTATTATTATTATTATTATTATTATTATTATTATTATTATTATTATTATTATTATTGGCCTACAATCAATCACAAATTCAGCCAGCACAGCAACTAGATATTTCCATTCTTGAAAACGATGCTCATTCGGGTCTTTTTTAGCATACCCCATTTCATTGATAACAATGGTGTGGATGTGGGCGTTTCTGACTGAGAGTAATTCCTCGCGACTTTACCCTTTTCATGACACACCAGAGAGTCGAGTAATATTTCTCTTTGAAATAAGACGATCTCACGAGCGGGAATGCTCGATTGACAATTAAATGCGCCCGATAATTCATATCCCGTTGTCTCTTCAATTCTGTTTTAATCAGTTTTCCCTAAAAGAGTTCTCAATCAATTGTAGATGTCCATAGGCGAACAGATAATATATACGTATAAATAACGCAAGTGGGCGGTAAACCTGACATGTGTAATTCCTACTATTCAACCCGGTCCATAGACTGCGTTATAGAAACGGTCATTGAGAAGGAACGTTACGCAATAGAACTCAATTCACTCTCTTTTCAAATATGGTTAACTTCATTCAACACTAGTTGAGGTCACTTCAAAATATCGAAATTCAGGAGACGAATTTATTGGGTACCATGGGGTTCTGAGCCTGTAATTTTTCACGTATCAAACATTTACTTAAATATAACACTCAACCGAGCGAGTTGCTCCGAATTATCGAGATATCTAAAATCATAAAATGACTGGATATATGCCTTTTATGATTTCAACGGACTTCTATGTTAGTAAGAACTTCAATAATGCCCTCATGTTTGGCTCAGAATGAGTTGAAAGGTTATTATATTATATTATATTATATTATATTATATTATATTATATTATATTATATTATATTATATTATATTATATTATATTATATTATATTATATTATATTATAGGGGCCTAGTACTCTATTAAGGAAGTGGCCGTAGCCTTAATAAAGATATGAAAATGGGAAACTACGTAAAACCATGTTGATGCTGCTTGATGATTTTTGTTGCTTAAAGGGGCCTAACATCTAGGTCATCACCCCACCAAACAATCAAAAAACCAAACCCCACGGCACTTATCGCCCTTGAAAGGGCCTTCCCCGGCCCAGCGACCGCTGCTCCCCCGAAGGCCTGCAGATTACGAGGGATCGTGTGGTCAGCACGATGCAACCTCTCGGCCGTTATACTGGGCTTTCGAGACCAGGGCCGCCATCTCACCGTCAGGTAGCTCCTCAATTCTAATCACGTAGGCTGATTGGACCTCGAACCAGCCCTCAGGTCGAGAGAAAAATCCCTGTCCTGGCCGCGAATAGGACCCGGGGCCTCCGGGCGAGATGCAGGCACGCTACCCCTACACCACGGGGCCGGCCATCGCCCCACCCCTCCCCACAAAAATCTTAAGGGCTACCGACAGTGGGATTCGAACCCCACTATCTCCTGAAAGCAGTCAGCTCGCTCGATAATATAAACTTCAGGTGAACAATTTTTGACCACTTATGAACTTACAAATAAATTACTCGCAATATATAAAAGTACGGTATTCAATATAAAGTAGTTTTTTAAGATCCGACTATAGAACCAGAAGTGTTTGGTTGTTGCTATACACATGTAGTTCCTTTGTCCTACTTGACAGTAGTGTGTCATACTGCCGATAATTCATTTCGATAGATTGCTTCAACTGTAAACAATGATATGTACTTTCTCTAAAGAATAATAGGAATATATAAAATTACAACTTCAGAACTTTATTACGTACATTTCTCTGGGTTTTTTTTTGTTTGTTTTTTTGGCCTTCGGCCTGGTTGGATCCGTAACAGCTCAACTATCGACTGTCATTAAGGTAAGCAAAGCAAAGCCATCTCCGCACAGGCCATGAAAGCCCTTGTAGGAGTAACCTCGGTTCTGAGTGGTATAGAAAAGTTAGCTCTATGCGCGGCCACCTCTTCTCCCAGGAATTAACCTAGTACTGATTTTTGGGTCCGCCTCTGTGGTGTAGTGGTTAGGGTGATTAGCTGCCACCCCCGGAGGCCCGGGTTCGATTCCCGGCTCTGCCACGAAATTTGAAAAGTGGTACGAGGGCTGGAACGGGGTCCACTCAGCCTCGGGAGGTCAACTGAGTAGAGGTGGGTTCGATTCCCACCTCAGCCATCCTGGAAGTGGTTTTCCGTGGTTTCCCACTTCTCCTCCAGGCGAATGCCGGGATGGTACCTAACTTAAGGCCACGGCCGCTTCCTTCCCTCTTCCTTGCCTATCCCTTCCAATCTTCCCATCCCTCCACAAGGCCCCTGTTCAGCATAGCAGGTGAGGCCGCCTGGGCGAGGTACTGGTCATTCTCCCCAGTTGTATCCCCAACCAAGAGTCTGAAGCTCCAGGACACTGCCCTTGAGGCGGTAGAGGTGGGATCCCTCGCTAAGTCCGAGGGAAAAACCGAACCTGGAGGGTAAACAGATGATGATGATGATGATGATGACTGATTTTTGCTGTAAGCTGAGTGAACTTTAGGACAATGTGCAACTCCAAACATTAGTGGCAATTGGGAATTGGTGATGGTGGTAGAGGTACGTCGACAGTCGTATCTTGTGGTGTGGCAGGTGTGGCTGGAAGTGGCTGACGTTGATTGTGACTGGGGCGTGCAGGTGTCGTATGGAGGAAGGAGGACATGATCGGAGATGGATGGGAAGACGTGAGCGTGGTGAGAGATACAGAGCGAAAGGTACAAGTGGAGGTCGTGGTTGTAGTGGTGGTGATGATCGCGATGGGAGCGGATTGTAGTTGGGGTCGGCCTATATGCTTTCTTGCAGTCGGCGGGAGCTATAATTAAAGATGAAGAGCCACCCGGCTGAGCAAAAATATAGAAGTTGCAGAGATTGGAGATCCCCAATAACAGCGAGAGATATCTTGTGACGTTGTGTCGCGAATTATATTCTAAAATCTATCGCATAATTGGAGGGTCTGATGCCAAAGTGAACCGACTACTAAATTAGAATTTATCTGTTGCCTTTAGAAACACAGAATTCCAAAAGAAAATTGCCCAGACATCTCTGCAAACTTAAACGTAACAAAAATAATGTACAGATTATGTATGAATAAACAAAACTTTTCAAAATTAATTTAAAGATGATACTGAGAAATGTTTTTTTTTTTTTTTTTTTTTTTTTTTGCTAGGGGCTTTACGTCGCACCGACACAGATAGGTCTTATGGCGACGATGGGATGGGAAAGGCCCAGGAGTTGGAAGGAAGCGGCCGTGGCCTTAATTAAGGTACAGCCCCAGCATTTGCCTGGTGTGAAAATGGGAAACCACGGAAAACCATCTTCAGGGCTGCCGATAGTGGGATTCGAACCTACTATCTCCCGGATGCAAGCTCACAGCCGCGCGCCTCTACGCGCACGGCTGAGAAATGTTAGTCTATATAGCATAGTTTGTTCACTCTGGCGTCAGATTTAATAATTAATGATGAACCATACATCATAAACGATAGCAGCTGGTGTCACAAACAACAGGAAGCTTCCAAGGACCGTGGGACACTGATCACACTTAAACCGATTTTTTAACTCGGCCACAATGGGAGCTGATTATGTAAACATGGCATTTCATTCTCCGTGTTGATGGCATATTTAGTACGCGGAATGCTCTGTTTTGGACCATGACAGCGCGAAATATATTCAGCGAGAAACCATAATAAATATTAGACGCTGATCTATATTCCACACCGCAGTGACTGGAACGAGAGTATGGTTTTCCTCTTAATGGGTGATGCAATATGAGCAAGTGTTCCCTCCTCCTTTATATCCTTCCCAGGTTAAATCATTCATAATACAGACTGGCTGTGATATTGTATCTACGGTTATAAAATTGTTTTCTGGTCTATAATTTATTTCATAGTTCACTTTTAACTTGAACTATCTGTTTTATTCCTCGTCGGCGGTTTGTTTCCTAGAATCTAGAAAGAACGAGAGGAATGGAAGTGAAAGCGCGTGAATATGAAGTAAATCAAATTGGTACATACCTGTGCAGAGAATAAAACATTCGATACGGAGATATTCTGTTTTATTTTGGCATTTTAACTCGTTAGGCCGCTGTCTCCCAACATGTTGGTTTCATCAAAATGTCGCGGTTATGTCCTGTTGATTGTGTGGTCTGTGTCGGTGCATGTAAAACGCAAAGCAAAGTCATAAAGGCCCTTGGAGAGGTGGAAGGCTTCCACTATCCGTAACCACTGCACTTGATGGGGCAGAGTGGTTAGCTTTACGCCCGGCCGCATTGGCCTCCAGGAATTAACCTGCTACTCATTTTTAGTGTAGGCCAAGTGAACCTCAGGGCCATGCGCACCTCCGGAAGTGGAAATCTCGTTTCTTAAATTTTACGACTTCCTGATGGGGATTCGAACCTACGTCCTTCCGGGCAAACCGAGCACGCCTTTTCTACCTTGGTCATGCAGGTCAAAGCATGCATGTACTATAAAAGGAAAGAGATAACACAAAAACGATAAAATTGTAGTGATAAACATATATTGATCGAATGAAGTTTCTGATAGTCTTATACCGGACTGAATTGGAGCCACGAGCTAAATGGCCTTCATAATCCTTTCAGCAGTAACGCTATTTGGGGAAGATGAGTTGTAGCAGATGGGAGAGAGTACATTTCAATTATCCTCCTGTGGGTAGTGGAGGTAGAATAATTCCATGTTATCCCCTGCCTGTTTAACCTCTAGGGGCTCTCAGCTTGCGAGCGTGGGTTGGTCACCATGAGTATCCTAGCTGAGCTTGGCGTTGTTCATACTTTCCTCCGACCTCCCTTCGTCAACTGTTGTTCCCTGTATTACGTTAGGTCAGGGTGGTGGTGGTGATCATTGTTTTAAGAGGAAGTACAACTAGACAACCATCATGCCTTTCGTGACCCTTCTCTTTCTCTTGCCGATACCACGAACCTGCTACGCAGGCGTAACAGGGGGAGAGGGGATACTCCCATGTGGAGCGTCCCAGGTGGCGGATAGGGGGGTCCTAACCGGCTTGCCGGCGGACTTGAGGGAAATAAAATACCTCTCGCGGACCAAACACACACCCCCTGTGGGTGGGGGAGGCAGACGAAGAATTCACCCACGGTATCCCTTGCCTGTCGTAAGAGGCGACTGAAAGGGGCGACCAAGGGATGAATGAATTAGAACCATGAAACTACTCTTGATTCGTACCATCATGCGGGGAACACCATGGGTTGCATGTACTTGCGAGTAGTATCACTAACTTGGTACGAAATAGGTTTGTGATTCGTTGCAGTAAAAAGCCTGGCCGGGTGGATTCCAGTACCCGTGCGTTGTACCCATGTGGGCAACACCGCGGGTCTGGGCGTAGCCTGTTAGTTGTACCACTATATGAGCGACACCGTGGGTCTGCGTTGCCTGTGATTAGTACTCACTATGTGAGGAACACCACGGGGCCCTTGGGACCGGCACCCGTGACTAATACACCTAGGTGAGGAAACTCATCGGTTTGCGTTGGCTGTAAGTGGCGCCATTGTGTGCGAAACACCATAGGTCTGCGTTACCTGTACGAAGTACAATACTTGTGAGTAGTACCATCTTTTGTGGAACACCGTGAGTCTTTGCTACTTCTGATTAATACCCCAACATGACACATACCATGGTTCTATTTTACTCGCGACATGTACCATTCTGTGGGACCTTAGACTTGGATTTTTCACCCCCTTTAGACACCAAGCATCATTGTGCTTTATAAGTGGTTCCTTGGTCGGTAATAATGTTACTTTCGATCTCTATTGAGTCCGATCCACTGGTTTTTGTTTGTTTGTTTTGTGTTTTGTTGGGTTCCTGTTCATCCATTCATTCTTCATGACATATTTTATTTTTATTTTGGTCAGTGGATGCCTTTGAAAGTTTTGTTCTTTCATTTCGTACCATTAGGGGTCGATGACCTTCGATGTTAGGCCCCTTAAAACAACAAGCATCATCATCATCATCTCTTGCCGATAGGCCTACTTTCATGCATTCTTCTAAGGATCGATCTCTTCCATTATTTTTTTCTCTGATTGGTGTTACGATATCACGGTTGCCCAATTGTATTTCCTCTAAAAATGTCTGATAACGCAGCTCGTACACGCTTATGTTCTATAAATCATAGCATCTGTAGAAGATAATTTTGGCCATCTTGCATCCCCTTTCCTTAGCGACTCTCCTTGGTGTTTTTGATTACTGACCATTTTTCATCAGAAAATGTAACTTGCGAAATGAACAGGCATTTGCTTAAACTGTACTCAATTATATGCAATTTACGAGTGTATAGGCTATATCGATTCTCACGGTATTAAAAACGGTATCAGAATATTTAAGTTGAAGTCATACAGCCTACTAACAAAGACGAAAGTTAATCAAGAGGGACGATTTCACTTTTATAAGTACAGAGTAATATCAAATTTTCTAAATGTCAAATATTATATTTCGTATTAATGGGAAACTGAAGGTTAATTCCGACATATACTGTCACAATTTAAACAAGACTTAGGGCATTATTATATTTCAAGTCAGTCAACGGAGATAAACCTGGCCATTACTTGTGACATGGCTGTCGCCTTGCCTATTACGAGATTATAAGATTGCCATTATAATATTATGTCATATTATTGTATAACTTTTAGATTAGTTCTGCTCACTGATCTATCTCTCACATAATTCGTTCCTTGGCTTATTCTTGTCTAATTTCTTTGAAATCACTTAAAGTATAAAATCGTTTTGTTAAAACAACATAAATGAAAGGAGATATTTATAACTTGTCTTTTCAATGTAATTCTGTAGGTTTGCTGAAACAGTAAATAATGAAATAAATTTTGTATAGTTTAAATAATAATAATGAAAATAAGAAAATTAGACATTATAAATTGTTTAAAGGTTGCATTTTAAGTGTTTATAGTTGTTTAGCTTATGTATTTCGTGTTTCATTATTACGATATGAGTATTGTTCTCATTTCAGAACTTCTGGCTTTGTCCAGCAGCACTGCGCCTTTCAAAAAGCTGGGGTTATTCTACAACAGCTGCCTACGAATGAGGGACAAACGGTCAACAGCAGTGCCGAGTAAGTTAACATGATTCTTAATAACGCAACTGTAAACTACTGTATAATAAACAGAATAATATTATGTCATGCTACACTGTTTTAGGTTTCTCTGATAGGTATTATTAAGACTATTTAGCTCATGGCTCCAAATACCAATACAGTCTAAGAATATCAGAAATTTCAACCAATCAAAAACTGTCCATCCCCGCAATTTTATCGTTGTGTTGAAAATGAAAACCTACAACCTGTTTTTCCAGTCATTGACCGGGTCAGGGATGTAATGAATGAAACATATATAGGCTGTTGTTACAATGGGGTCGCCACTCCCAAGGTGATTTATTAATGAGTGATAAATGTTATGAAATGATAATGGAGAGTGTAGCTGGAATGAAAGATGACAGGGAAAACCGGAGTACCCGGAGAAAAACCTGTCCCGCCTCCGCTTTGTCCAGCACAAATCTCACATGGAGTCACCGGGATTTGAACCACGGTATCCAGCGGTGAGAGGTCGACGCGCTGCCGTCTGAGCCAGGGGGGGACTTTTATCGTTGTGTTATCACTTTTAATTTATAGCACCTACGTGTTCTTGTCTTTTTACACATCAAAACAAGGAAAAAATTCCTATAAACATACATCCTGAAATCCTTCGTATTTTAGTTTATTGTTTTTTTTTTCCTAGTGGTTTAACGTCGCAAAAACATCGACGGCGACGCAAGAATGGGAAAGGGCTAGGAATAGGAAGGTATCGGCGTGGTCTTAATTGAGATACAGCCTGAATTTTTGCCTAGTGTGAAAATGGGAGTCCGCCTCTGTGGTGTAGTGGTTAATATGATTAGCTGCCACTCCCGGGGGCCCGGGTTCGATTCTCGGCTCTGCCACGAAATTTGAAAAGTGGTACGAGGGCTGCAACGGGGTCCACTCAGCCTCGGGAGGTCAACTGAGTAGAGGTGGGTTTGATTCTCACCTCAGCCATCCTGGAAGTGGTTTTCCGTGGTTTCCCACTTCTCCCCCAGGCAAATGCCGGGATGGTACCTCACTTGAGGCCACGGCCGCTTCCTTCCCTCTTCCTTGTCTATCTCTTCCAATCCTCCCATCCCCCTGTAAGGCCCGTGTTCAGCATAGCAGGTGAGGCCGCCTGGGCGAGGAACTGGTCATCCTCCCCAGTTGTATCCTCGACCCAATGTCTCAGGCTCTAGGACACTGCCCTTGAGGCGGTAGAGGTGAGATCCTTCGCTAAGTGCGAGGAAAAAACCAACACTGGAGGATAAACAGATTAAGAAGAAGAAGTGAAAATGGGAAACCACGAAAAACAATCTTCATAGCTGCCAACGGAGGGATTCGAACCCACCATCTCGCGAATGCAAGCATAACCAACTCACTCGGTGAGATGATGATGATGATAATAATAATAATAATAATAATAATAATAATAATAATAATAATAATAATAATTACTTAGGCCGCAATCTCCCAACATGCTGGCTTCGTCAAAATGTCACAGTTATGTCCTGTTGATTGTGTGGTCTGTGTCAGTGCATGTAAAAAGTAAAGCCAAGTCATAAAGGCCCTTGGAAGTGTGGAAGGTGGAAGGTTTCTACTATCCGTAACCTCACCGAGTGAGTTGGTTATGCTTGCATTCACGAGATGGTAGGTTCGAATCCCTCCGTTGGCAGCTATGAAGATTGTTTTTCGTGGTTTCCCATTTTCACTTCTTCTTAAGCTATTATTATTATTATTATTATTATTATTATTATTATAAGAGTATGATTAGTTAATTTTGTGAGATAAGCAATAGCCTGAGCTGGTGGGTGGATAGTTAGCGCGTTGGAGCCATAACCCAAGATCGCGGATTCGATTCCAGCCGAGGTCAGTGGTGGTTACGCGGTGGCAAAAACATAACGTGCCATGTCGCCATGGTAAAAGAGCAGTAAGCTGTTTCCACGCGGCAAACATTAATAATTCGGCAATTGCACCAAAACTCATGCTCCGGTTCCCGCTCCCAGACGTCACCACTGGAGCTGTACCTACATTATTAAGTGTCGGCTGGAAACGTACGAACGGAAGCAGAAGCCATACGCTACTCGTATGACCACTACTGTCAATACAATTGAGTCTGCTAATGCACACGTTGTTTCCTTAGGTGGCGCCATGTTGCCATGGGGACTAGTTTGTACTGTATTTGTCAGTTGCGTTAGTAGTCCGTTGTGTACAGCTGTGGTTAGTGGTGCATCTGTCACTTGTTTGTTTTGTGTACTGCTACTACAGATAAATCGTTTAACCACGACAGGATATTCATTTCGTGAGCCGTGAAATATGATTTTTACGTATGATCGCGAGAATGATAATGAACGCTAGGCATGGCTGTTTCAAGTGGGGATTTCCAGGCAACAGGTAGCCGAGTCATCAAACCTTTGCTACTGTTTGTCACCGAGCTGCTGAGACAGGATCCTTGGTACCACAATCTGTGAGTCAAACAAGACCAAGTCACTTGTACGCCTGCCTAGAAAAAACGTGTTCTCCAGACTATCAAAGAAGATCCAAGTAACACCACAAGCCCGAGCATGTGGTACATCGCATCGTACCCCGGTAGTAGTCCAGCTCTTGCATCCGTATCTTACCGATTACCCACCAAGGGAGAACTTACGACGATGGATTGTTACGTAAACGGCCGTTCCGTTGTTTATGTCTTCAGTCTTTTTAATGGATGAGGCAAAATTTGGACAAAATGGTATTACAAATATCCACAACCAACATTTGTGGGCTCACGGTACAATTCAGGCTAGATATCATCATCAGTTTAAAATCAATGTGCGGACTGGAATTATCGGTAACTGTCTGATAGGTCCAGATGTTCTCCCAGCCCGTCTTTCAGGCGGCCTACCGGCACTTTACTGAAAACATCCTTCCAGACCTTCAGCAGAATGTTCCCCTGGCATGTGGGACGCCACCAAATTTTAGTCACATTGTTCGTGGTATCTACGATGGCCGATTGGCAGGTAGGGGTTTACCCATCGGTCCGACCTCAGTCCTTTGGGGACACGTGAAGTCATTGGTTTATAAAATGGAAATTCCAAATGCAGAGACGATGTACCAACTAACTTGGCATGGAAGTCTGCGAAACCATTCACCACCGTGTGGGAGTATTTGAACGGGTTTGGCAGTCCATGATCCGACGAGTTCATGCGTGTGTAGACCCACGGGGAGGCCATTTTGGAAATTTTTAATGAGTTGCTATGAGTTGAATTTCCAGGTGTATGTATGTTTATATGGCATTTTCCCCTTATTTAGGTGTGAAGCATACGCCCTCACCGGTTGTCCGAGTTTTATGATGCACTCTGTATAAATCCATCAGAATAACGCACTCAAAGATATTGGATACTAGCTGCACTTCAGCGACAGCAGGTGTCGAGTTGAAGTACAGTATGCTGTGTCTCCGCCGCTGCCGCTCATCTCCGTTAAATGACAGTAACGCTGTAATTATACAAGACTAACCCGTAAACGAAGGCTATAGCAGCTAGTGTTCTATAAAGACAAATATATTTTTTAAATTGAATACTTGACCCTTAAACTAATAGACCTTCCAAAATGACCGACAAATGCTTCTTATTTTAGCACATTTATTTTTATCAGGATTGGTTCACCACACTGGAACACATTTTCATCGTTTACCCAATGTAAACTGAGCACCTACTACTCTTTGTACTTTTTCCTGTTGGTGATTTCTTGAAACCTCATCTCTTCAGTCTAGGTTTCATGGAGCTCATTTGCATGCATACAGGCTCCATTTCACTCCCATGAGCGAGCAGCATATACATTATTAAGAACCTGATTACATCAACAATTTTCACAGAAATGCTCGCAGAATGACTTTCGAGGAACCTGTAATAAGTGTGGGTATGACTTTAAAATATCCTATCCTATTACTATGCACTCCATAACAGGTAATATGAGGGAAGTAGCAAGGTTAAATGGAATGATTTACTGGTGAGACACAGCGGTATTCTACTTTTTAACTTAATGAAATCGCGCTGCATTTTTCAATAATAATAATAATAATAATAATAATAATAATAATAATAAAGTTTTAGTTAGAGTTGTCACCATCTGAGCAACTTCAGCAACTTATTATGATGTACTATTCTCTCAAACAAACTGTGGCACCGTAGTTGGCTCCTCTAAGTGATAAAACCGAGAACTCTCTGCAGATGAATTAGACTCCCGAGAGAATTTTGCCTAATGAACTTTGACATAATGCAAGCCTCATTAGAATGTGTAAACTGAAAGGTAGGAAAAGAGATACACTCACTAAGTAACGGAGAAAAGAAAAGAAAAGAAAAGAAAAGAAAAGAAAAGAAAAGAAAAGAAAAGAAAAGAAAAGAAAAGAAAAGAAAAGAAAAAGGAATACATTTGAAAAGTACGTATCGCATTCTAACCCAACCGTTTTGAATGCTCTCAAAAGTACAAACATCAAACTCTATCCATTTTAAGTATCACCGTCTTAATCTCCAAGAATAATGCAGTAGTTAGTCACTGACTACTAAGTTTCATAAAGCGGTCGGGTATGGGCAAGTAAAACTTGCTGGCTGGGCCGGGATGTTGCACAGTAGAAGCGCTGGCTTTCTTAAGCTAAGTTGGCGGGTTCAATTCCGGCCCAGTCCGCTGGTATTTGAAGTCACTCATAAACACTAACCTCGCATCGACAGGTTTAATGGCATGTAAAAGAACTCCTTTGGGGAAAAATTCCAGCCTCTCGGTGACTTCGAAAACCGTAAAAGTAGTTAGTGGGACGTATAACCAGTAAGATTATCATTAGATAAGGAGAAATTGCATAAGATTTTGGAATTAGTTGCAGAAATTAAAAAAACACTACAGATCGATTCAGAGGAACAGAAACAGGGAAGACAGAACATTACGTTAATGATTCTAAATATTTCTTGCAGAAGTTACGTGAGGTATGGGTGGATAAAAGTGACATCCTGGTGAGCTTTGATGTTACGTCACCTTTTACCAATATACCAGTAGAAGAAACGCTTGCTTAGATCAGACAATACCTGTCTGAGGACTTAACCAATCTGGGAGCAGTTTGTTCAAACTCCACTTACTTCTACTACAAAGGGAATTATTACGAGCAGACAGAAGGAGCATCACTTGGGTCACCTCTGTCACCAGTGGGTGCAAACATTTTTATGGAACACTTTGAAACACTTTGAAACCACAGCGACACTGAAACCTAAGTGCTTCTAGCGTTACGCAGAGGACACATTTTCGGTCTGGTCACATGGAAGAGAAACATTAATTGAATTTTTGGAGCAGGAACAGAAGATCAACTTTACAATGGAAATAGAAAATGAAGGTAAATTACCTTTTCCTTATGTGCTATTGTACAAGAAGAACGATGGCACACTACTCCACGCAATGTACAAGAAACCTACACATTCTGAAAGATACATTCAAAAGTCTTCACACCACCACCCCTGCCAAAAAGCAGCTCTCCTTCGTACGTTATTTACTAGGGTGAATAAGGTTGCCGACGCTGATAACCTCTCGATTGCATTAAAAGAATTGACAACGTCCATGAAGACAAACGGCTACACATCAGGTGACAACACGAGCTGTGAAGATCAATGAGCTTAATACGGATAGTACAAACCAAGACTACAAAAAAATGAAAAGGTATTGCTTCCTAACAAGGCAGGTGTAACTGATAGAATATGGCGCATTGTTAGAAAGTGCAATATGAATCCAAATTTCCCCACAGACCGAAAGCTCAAATCCCTGTTTCGACCAGTGAAAGAAAAACCACCTCTTGAAACACCGAGTGTCTATGAAGTTCCATGTGGATGTGGTCGCTCATATATTGGCATGACAAAAAGACTTGTTAGCACCAAGGTGAAAGAACACATCAGGTCAGTCGAGAATGTTACTCTTTCATCCTCCACAGAAAATGCTATAAGCCAGTCTGCCATAGCAGAACACTTCTACAATACAGATCACCAAATCCTCTTTGACCAAGCGAGGGTCATAGCTCGAATTGTGAGGGAAGACACAGAGATAAAGCTGTGCCCAAATAACTTCAACGAGGAATACGGCTTCAAATTATCAAGTACATGGGGACCTGTTCTCTATAAATACATGCATAACACCAGCATGGCACTGCGCGACGATCTGCATGAACTGTCGACAGATGGCGGTGAATCAGTAACTTCACTCCCAACCACCACAACACAGCGCGATGATACCTGAGTCCATTTAGTGGGGAGACCGTGGATAGTATGGTCATGACTTCCACGTTCTTTCAAGAATTTCTATGATCACAGTAAGAAGCAGAACTTCACATGCCCTGATGAAGGCCAATGTAATTTGGCGGAACCTCACAACTATTTCGCTTTAAAACATCATATTACTTATTCCCGCCGAGTCTTTAATGCCAACCGCCGGGAAGCGTGGAGGGACTTTATTACATCACTTACAACATCCACACCGGTTATGCAACTCTGGAATGCTGTTCGAACACTGACTCGTGTTTCTCTACATGCCACAAGTGCGATAATCCCGACTGACGTGCTTGAGCAATTTCTGAATTCTCTCACTCCGGACTATGTCGCCCCTGCCATTACCTTTTCAAAAGCCGATTCCAGTCGTTATCCTTCCGTTTTATTACAACCTATTACACTATACGAATTCGAAGCAGTTGTCCCTACATCCTCTCAGTCAGCACCTGGCCCTGATTACATTACCTACAGTATGCTGCACTTGTTGCCTCACGCAGCTAAGCAAGTCATTATTAAATACTATAATACAATATTATCTACACTTAAAGTGCCCTGTCAATGGAATGACTTCTTTCTTGTGCCAATCCTTAAACCGAATAAGATAGCCTCTGATTTTCACAGTTACCGTGGGATTGTTCTCAGTTCTCCTTTCTTAAAATACTACTCCAGAGATTTCTTTGGGTACTCGAATATTATAACCTGGTCCCAAAAAGTCAATATGCGTTTCTTAAGGGCCGTAGCACTCATGATGCTATAAACACCTTTGTAATCGACCTAATATTGGCCAAGGCACGTCACCACATTGCCATAGCTACGTTTCTTGATATTCAAGGCGCCTATGACTCTATTCCGTTACATATGTTATGGGATTGTCTTTCTGCTAAGAACTTCCCACCTGGTTTTTCCCCCCTTTTACAGCAATAATTTACATACCGTAATCTTATAATCAAATCAGCTCAACATATTATTTCTAGTCGGCAGATGTCAAATGGCTTACCCCAGGGGGACATTTTCAGCGGGATACTTTTTGCTCTTTATATGAGCTATTTTGACAGGTTAGTAATACGCTCCGCCCGCATAATAGCGTACGCTGACCATATCGTTCTTTACCTGTCTCACATCTACATAGATACATGCCGCGAGTGAATGTCGCAACTTATGAGTGAGGCTACCTCGTGGTTGGATTCCCATGGCCTTCAGCTTGCAATATCCAAATGCTCAACGATGATTTTCTCCCATCGCCGTAAATATGACCGGAACCCTCTTTTATTCAACACGTAGTATATCTCTATCTGTAACCATTATAAATACCTTGGACTACAATTAGACCATAAACTAACCTGGACTCACCATATTAAACATTTACGTAACAAAGCTACTTCTTACATAAATGTCCTCCGAACTGTTACACGCGGAAATTGGGGAGCGGACCCGACCACCGCTCTTTCTTTATATAAGGCCACTCTCCGTTCCTATATAGACTATGGTGCCCATGTCCTAGATATGGCACATCTAAATACGTTACAATTCAGTGCTCTCCACATTTGTCTCGGTGCTCTTCACACAACGCCTACTAACGCATTACTTGTAGAAGCTGGCGATCCCCTACTAAAAATACGTGGACTTATGTTAACAACAAAATACCTCTTCAAGAAATTTGCCATCATCGCTACTCCCATCATACCAAAATTACAACTATTGTTCGAACTATACGCTCTTCCCCGTCACCGTCTTCAAAAAATGCCGGCACTATATCATGCATATAGTTATTTACATGGATATCGAGATTCTCTTTAGCGTATGCCTACACTGTCGTATTACTCTTTTTCTTATGAATGTTTCATTCATCGTCCTTACATTATTCTCCCTACTGCTTCTAACAATTGCCGCGATGCAAATCAGAACTGCACACAGGTACAGCTTCACAAAAAATTACGTGTCTCCCCTTTACAAGTACTGTCGATATATATACAGATGGCTCTAAGTCAGTGTCTGGCGCTGAAGCGGCCTTTTTTGCTGTTCAGCTTCAGTTAGCCCAACAATTTAGATTACCTAATCACTTCTCCATTTATTCTGCTGAACTTTTCGCCGTACGCCAAGCTCTCCTTTATGTTACACAACATAATTATGCAAACGTAACCATCAACACCGATTCTATGAGCGTATTACAATCACTCTCCTCCACCTCATACAATTGGTACCTATATGACGTAAAACATCTTATTTATACACTCGATCACTCAAACGTCTACCTCACTTTCGTCTGGGTGCCAGCGCATATTGGAGTTTTTGGAAATGAACGAGCCGATACTCATGCAAAGCAAGCAGCACGTCTTCCGCCCCCCCCCCCTCTACTATAGCCATTCCCCCCCACTGATTATTTTATACATGTCAAAAGCAAGGCTCACTCTGAATGGCAATCAGAATGGTATGATACTGCCAAGTACAAAGGCAAATCGTACTATCAATTGCAACCTCTTACTAAGATTTAATCATGCCCTTACTCCGTTCTATGAATATCGTTTTCATCTGACAACTCAACCCTTTTGTGAATGTGGTTAGACCGACGGAGATGCGAATCATATCTTTTTCCAATGTCCTTTATATCGTTCAGCTCGCCGACGTTTTTTACACCACCTTATCCAGCACAAATTTTCATTGCCTACCAGTATTTCTTTTTTACTCTATAATCTGACACCCACTGCAATTTCAATAATTACTACTTTTCTTGATGATTCCAACCTCACTTTATAGCTTGATATCATATTACTCTTTCAATTATTTTTGTCGGTATGCTCCTGGCTTCCTTTGTGTATATAACCTGATCGTTTTTTTGTGGTTACTCTTTCTTCATTCTCAGTTTTTCTATTTTGTTACTGGAGCTGATTACTACCTTCTCTATGAAGCTTATCCCTCGCATACTATACCGTTACCGCTCTATGAGTTAATCAAGTCTATCATGCGCACCTCTTTTTCCAAACCCCCTGTGTTTTCTGTCGTGTGTATAGTACAGTGCTCCTATTTGTTTATTTATTTATATTTATACAGATATATATATGGTGTTTTATACATCCCATAAGAATATTGACTGGGCGAAAATCACAAGGAGCCCAACACAACATTTCATGAAGTAGAAGAAGAAGAAGAAGAAATTTGGCGGAAGTGTCAAAAAATCAGGAAAAAGGAAAAACGTAGTTTGGATCTTAAATATGCTTTATTTGTGTATTTTTCATGCACAATCAGTCTTGTTTTGTGTTTAATAATATTATCATTAATTTTTATTAAACTTAAGAAGGATAATTATTATCCTGAACAATACAAAATTACGAAGAACGGATTTCCTTGGAGAAGTCATGATATTGCGCATTCATGTTATCCAGCATCGCCAGTAAGTCTTTCTCTTGTGACCACTTACGGATATTACCTATGAACCATTTTCGAAGGCCTCTATGTCCTGAATTCTGCATAATTTCCCTTCTTGAAGACAGCATGGTCCTCCCGCTCTTCTATTGCACTGAATGATTTCTTTGTTTTTTTGGTAAATCTGTCACTGTCATTTTGATCCACGATTTGTTAGTGATCTGCAATGATGTTATGTTTATGAATACATCAGCTGCACAGCAGAAATCGAAGAAATCAGATTTTTCCATTGTCACCACCCGAAATGGATGTTAAAGTCGTGCTGTTCACACTACATTCTCAATTTCTTCAGCCACCATGGCCTTGCAAACCCGTTTTTAATAACGCCGAAGTCACGATCACAAGGTGTATAAGAATGTCCGGAGACCATACATTTCAGTTCACTGGAATAATAGTATCCTACCACCAGACACGTGTTATTTGACACTCTGCACAAGACTACAAACAATGTAACGTTGATTAAGGTAAACAGAAAATGTAACACAGAACGTTCAACAGCGTTGCTTCAACTAACACGACATGCCGTTTGCATCCTTCCAATAACCATGGAGTTCCATTCGATGCCAACTTACGGCATCAGTACGAACTACAAAGCAGGTACGCGGCATTTCCATCTCTTCCCAGTCCATTGGCGATTGTCCATGCAAAATCCGATTTTTGACAAATTTGGAACTTACATCCTTTTTCATGTCAAGCCTTCAATTTTATTTTTTTATTTTTTTAATGCAATGAGCCACGAAAATCTACGTCCATTAAGATGGATCAGTCTTTGGCTAACACGATTTTTGTTTTTAATTATTTATTCAGAGTTAGGGGTATCTTCAGTAATCACAAACGGGAACTTGTTTAAGTTAAACCTAAAAATCGACCCCTGTAGCTGAAAATATTTCTTTCCCGACACTGTTTCCACTTACTTGTGCCAGGCTCATCACTTTCATTTTGGAATATTTTCCCCGCGTGACTTCCCTTCAGCCCGGCCTAGAATGCCAAGAATAACGACCGAGAGCATTCATCGTGCCGACCACACGACACCTCATAATCTGCAGGCCTTCAGGCTGAGCAGCGGTCGCTTGGTAGGCCATGGCCATTCGGGAGTATTGCCCTATGCGGTTTGGTTTTTTCTAATTAGTAAGATGCATCCCTATGACTTAGCTCAGTATAGATCGAATAAGATCTTTGCCAGTACGAAAAAATCGTAATATATGGTTAGAATTTATCTATTTCTATTAACTTTCGATTCACGGAAATACTTGTAATTAAAAGCAACTGATTTCGATCTCTAGTGTGTTATGTCTTAAAAGGCACAAATTCACTCAATTTGTTTACAATATAACTATGTTAAGAGAACTGTGCGTATATCACAATAAAGAGAACAATTGGAACTTCCTTCTGATATGACGTAGTATGCCAGTCTATTGTGGAATTCTGAGTGAGATTTGCTGTCAATTTTTAACCTGTAAATATGTGTCTCGGTACACATTTAGTTCATATAAGAGAGTGTTATTTCAGCATTGATTAGCTATGTGATAAATTTATTTTATCCTCATATCTATTTCAAGGCGTAGATTAAGACTTACAATCAGAAATTGATTAAGGGTGACAGAGGTAAGTTTTGCTGTATTTTAGGGTAAAGTACTACGGAATAATAATCTGCTCTTAATGTTAATCCGGTTGAGAAGGTTGATTAGTGGTTCGACTCAAGATAGGTTGATGTAGAGATCTCTGGTGTTGGATCTATCCTTAGGAACAATCACACAGAAGTCCACTAGATAGTAACATAATCGAAATTGGTAGGCAGGTCTAGATGGTGCCACTTCAGGTCTGCAACTCGATAGTTGAGGCTATTATTATTGTTGTTATTATTGTTATTATTAACAACACTAAACAGAGGAAGGGATGAGCTATTACGGATGTAAAAATTAATTATTCCCTTGACATCGCAAACCTAATACCGTCGGGATCAGAACAAACACGAGTTGAACAAGAGAAGTCGCATAGGAACCACAAATATGAGGAACTCCGCACAAGTAAGTGGAAATACTATCAGACTCAAAAACTGGCCGCTGAACTTCACTGTCGAAACATCCATTTACATCATGGCTCCCAGCATAACACACACCGGGCGAGTTGGCCGTGCGGTTAGGGGCGCGCAGCTATAAGCTTGCGTCCGGCAGGTAGTGGATTCGAGCCCCACTGTCGGCAGCTCTGAACATGGGTTTCCGTGGTTTCCCATTTTTCACACCAGGCAAATGCTGGGGCTGTATATTAATAAATGGCCCGGCCGTTTCCTTCCCATTCCTAGTCCTTTCACCGAGCTCGATAGCTGCAGTCGCTTAAATGCGGCCAGTATCCAGTATTCGGGAGACTAGGTTCGAACCCCACTGTCGGCAGCCCTGAAAATGGTTTTCCGTGGTTTCCCATTTTCACACCAGGCAAATGCTGGGGCTGTACCTTAATTTAAGGCCACGGCCGCTTCCTTCCCACTCCTAGCCCTTCCCTGTCCCATCGTCGCCGTAAGACCTATCTGTGTCGGTGCGACGTAAAGCAACTAGCCTAGTCCTTTCCTATCCCTTCGTCGTCATAAGACATATCTGTGTCGGTGCGACGTAAAGCAAATTTTAAAAAAAAAAGTATAACACACTTTCAATTCTTGTAAGGTCGCACGTTGAACACATCCTATCAATGATCCTTGAAAAACCGTACTGCCAATCAGCGTTAAATCGACCGTCCAATGCCTTCTGGTTGATCTAAGCTAGTCGTCTCGCCCTGGGAGGAAATTGTCAGAGAGCACGCTCGCCGTGAAGCACAACTTCATTTACGACGAGCAAAACACTTTATCTAGTAGATGACAGGATTGCACACTAACAAACCCAATTGGGGAGGGAATGGATATACTGTATAGTAGAACAACCATAGACGCTAGGAATTCAATAAGGTAGGAAATATCGAAGTATGAGTAGGTATGGTGGAGTAGTTGTCTTTATCTGAGATTACGACTATTAGGAAGGAAGTGTAGTTATCCTTTAATAAAGACAACTTTTCAGCATGTGCCTCCAGCTAAAATGATAAAATTCAAAATCGACTTGAGAAATTCTTGATTCGGAACTAATATTAACCCTTAAATACAAAGCATTGCATATGTGAAAAGGAGAATTTGCTTGTTATATCTGCTTTACGGTTGTAGAGTGAATTTACTGTATTTCTACCTTGGAGACGAACTCGCTACGCGTCGCTAGTTTATTACAAAAGGAACACATTTTATTTTATGATTTTTCTTGCTCATCAGCTGGTGTGAAAACTAAGTAATCTTCAAACAGTTAAGGTAAAACAAATAAAATGTTGTTTTCCTCAGAGAAATCGTGAGCAAGGACATCCCCAAGATTGAAGTATGGCAGTAGCTACAGTAATCGTACAGCTTTGCATATATCGGGACGTAAAACATTAACAACTGTTAACATTTTGACTGATATAAATAAATAAATAAATAAATAAATAAATAAATAAATAAATAAATAAATAAATAAATAAATAAATAAATAAATAAATAAATAAATAAAATATTTATTTCGACAAGTAACTTTTAAATATTTTTCTGATAATAATGCATTACTTTCGGAATGACAACCATTTGAAAGAAATAATAAGTTGCGCATTTAAGGGTTAATTTATCTCTCGATTCCACTAAAAACAATACCGTGGTGAGCTCCTGCTGCACAACAACTTGTCGGGAGTAATCAACAAAAAAATGTTGACGAAATAAAAACTAGATTTGGAGCTGGTTCGAGGTTCACTCGGTCTATGTGTTTACAATAGAGGAGCCATCTAACGGTGAGATGGCGGCCCCGGTCTAGAAGTCCAAGAATACCGGCCGAGAGGATTCATCGTGCTGACTACAAGGCACCTCGTAATCAACAGGCGTTTGGGCTGAGCAGCGGTCCCTTGGTAGGCCATGGCCCTTCTCCATGGGATTTGGTTTTTCGTTTTTTATGGCATTCCTAAAATGAGGAATAAAAATGATGATGATGATGATGATAATAATCGCAATAATCATAATAGTCTGTAGCTTCACTTACTGCGTGCAGTCATTTTGATCTGAGGACATTCTAGCTGCCTGTGAGCAAATTTTGACACTCTATTTTAATCTAACAGATTTTAGAAAAAACAGAACTCTACTGGGTGACCTACCGCTTGAATAAATGTTGCCACGTAAACAGTAAATGTTTCATAGAGATCTCTAACTTGCTGGCAATGAAGAGTTTTCCTGAACTTATAGGCTGTGATCCAGTGGGTGTCTAGCTTCCAACGTTTCACCGAAAACTGCGCCTGGTAGTGGTATACTACTGACCTTCGGAGAGAGCTGATCGTTGAAAATGCCTGGTGCAGCCTCAGGTGAAACGTTGAGAACTGGAGATCCAATTACCCCTATATTCATGGAGCTGTTATGTAAACGGCCCTGTACATTGGTCAACCAAACATGTCAATAGTAAACCGCAGACACGCGGGCGGAGAGGTTGACTAATGTGGAGGCTAGTTTATGAGCCCAAACGCAGGGTGATTTTCAGTTGGCAATTTGCTGTTCTGTACAGTCAACCTGTCTACGAAGGAAGAGCCCTACCACCACCGCTTAACGAGGTTGGTTCATAAGGAGCAGCATTTACACTGTCAACAAGTGGCTCATACTGTCAGCTGTTGCCATATCGAACGGCTCTGATCAACAGCATCACGGGAAAATGTTGGCAAATAAATTTGTGAAACTCAATATCCTTAGTTCAAGATAAAAGGGAGAAGAAACTGAGCTGAAAATTATTTTTATGAACTCAAGGCAAATGAAAATGGCGTATGGCTTTTAGCGCCGGAAGTGTCCGAGGACATGTTAGGCTCGCCAAGTGCAAGTCTTTTGGCCAGCGGAATTAACCAATGATGGTTCAAATTCCCGACCCTGTCGTGAATCGAACCCGGGAACCCTGTAGCCAAAGTTCAGCATGCTAACCACTTAGCCATGGAGCCGGACTGAACACAAGGTGAATGGAGGTTTAGAGGGTGCTCATGTTAGTATTCACAGCATAACGGAAAAACGGCGGCACATACATTGGTGACAGTTTTTAAGTTCAAGATAAAAGAGGAAGTCCGCATCTGTTGCGTAGTGGTTAGTGTGATTAGCTGCCATCCCTGGAGGCCCGGGTTCGATTCCCGGCTCTGCCACGAAATTTGAAAAGTGATACGAGGGCTGCAACGGGATCCACTCAGCCTCGGGAGGTCAGCTGAGTAGAAGTGGATTCGATTCCCATCTCAGCCATCCTCGCAGTGGTTTTCCGTGGTTTCCCACTTCTCCTCAAGGCAAATGCCGGGATGGTACCTAAATTACGGCCACGGCCACTTCCTTCCCTCTCCCTTGCCTGTCCCTTCCAATCTTCCCATCCCTCCAGAAGGCCCCTGTTCAGCACAGTAGGTGAGGCCGCCTGGGCAAGGTACTGTACCTCCTTCCCAGTTGTATCCCCGACCCAAAGTCTCACGCTTCAGGACACTGCCCTTGAGGTGGTAGAGGTAGGAACCCTGAGTCCGAGAAAAAAACCGACCCTGAAGTGTAAACAGATTAAGAAAGAAAGATAAAAGGGGGAAGAAAATAACAGTTTTCTTTTTCCTTCCTCAGCCTCATCCATAAAGTAAATAAATCACGGTATTAACATTAAAGAAAGAAACTCCACACGTAGGCTAATTAATTACTCAACACTCACTCAACACAAGACAAATACGCACTGATATAAAGACTAAGAAACATAAATATCACATAAATAGACGAAATTGACGAGCAGACAGCCACATGGCGTCATCTTGAAATGTCTGCACACGGTAGCTGAGGTCATACGATTATTATTATTATTATTATTATTATTATTATTATTATTATTATTATTATTATTATTATTAATAGACGACTTATCTACAGCAGTAATTAGCTGCCAGGATTCACAGAGTAACGAATTAAGCGTTACATATACCAGAGCGACACAGACGGAAAACGAAGGAAGACAACAAGGCGATGGCTGTTACCGCCGTTGTGCTTCTGAATGTATTTATGAAGTAGGAAAGCTCCAGTTGTTTTAATAACGCACGTGCAAAAAATGCTTCATCCTCTTTCTTTCATAAATAATGTGTATTATAATAGGGCCTATTCCTTAATCACGGGGAATTATGGTTGTCTAAGAGGAGGTGTGTTCACTCCTTGTAGGTCCATAAGAGCAATACTGTTTTATTTCTTTTTTCTTTTTCACAATTGCCTTTACGTCGCACCGACACAGGTAGTCTTATGGCGACGATGGGATAAGAAAGGCCTAGGAGTGGGAAGGAAGCGGCCGTAGCCTTAATTATGGTACAGCCATGTGGTGGTGTGAAAATTGGAAAACACGGAAAACCATCTTCAGGGTTGAGGACAGTGGGGTTCGAACCCACTATCTCCCGGATGCAAGATCACAGCTGCGCGCCCCTAACCGCACGGCGAACTCGCCTGGTAATACTGTTTTCTTAACATGGGATGATCTATAGAGGGTCCATACCACCTCCCTCGGGAAGAGAAGGACAGTCCACCTGCGTGCGTCAGCATGACTATGCTCAATTCGGAAGGCATCGTGCTGGAGTGTGGTGAGACGTACTGGGTGTTGCTTGTAATCACTCGGGCAATATTTTCCGTTTGAACAGTACCACATTGTCATCATAGCATGAGTACAGCACGGTGTATTCGTCACCAGCTCTTTACTTTTCCTCACGGCTAAAGATTCCAGTAATTGACAGCACCTGCTTTCGGTATTTCCTTCTTGGTTATTTTGCACTGTGTTGGATGTGATTGTAAAATTCGAAATGGTGGGCAACGTCGAAGAGAAAACGAAAGTGATCATAAGAAATTTACAAGAAAGTTCATCCTCAAGCAACCGTTGGCACAGTGAGGGAGAAGGTGAAAAGGATGCCATATTCCTTCAGAAGGGAATTTGTCACCACTGCAGAGGTCACGTTGAGATGGACGTTATGTGATATACTGAGGAATGAATCTTGAATTTTCACGACCGCAGTGGTTGGCCATTTTTGTTCTGTACTTAACATCTCTTCAACACGTACTCAATGTACGTAACACGACCTAATAAGTTGAAAGTTGGTTTCGAATACTGAGGAATGTTTGCGTTTTTGATTGACTGATGTGTGGGTGGGTGGGGCTGGATGGTTTGCAGTTTGTATGTTTGTTGTTTGCGGTTTGCTGTTGTACGTTTGGTTGACTAGTTTGGAGAGTCTATTATCTCTGTCAGATTTGAACTCACGGTCCTGGGATGTGGAAGTCTACACATTATTATTTTGATGATGATGCTTCTTGTTTATAGGGGCCTAACATCTAGGTCATCGGCCCCTAATGGTACGAAATGAGACGAAATGGAATGACAAATTAAAAGTCCAAAATCCTCCACTGACCAGAATTCAAAACGTGAGGACGAAGAATGAATGGATGGATATGAATTTAAAACAATCAGTGGATCCGACCCGGAATGCCTCACATTCACAGAAACTGACGTGAAACAATAGTATTACTGACCAAGGGACTGCGTCTATAGCACAGTACTGAATCGATGATGCTTTTAGTCTAAAGGGGTCCAAAATCCAAGTCATCGGCCCCTCATAATGGTACTTATCGCTAGGAAAGTGGAACCATGGTGTTTGTCATGTTGCAGTACTAATCAAAATTAGCGTAGACTCGCGGCATTCCACACAGTATTGTACTACTCACAGGTAATGAAATTCGCACATGGAATACAGACCTATGGTGTTTCGCACATTGCGGCGACATTTACAGGCATCGCAAACCTATGGTGTTCATCACATACGTGTACTAATCACAGGGACCCGCACTATCCCGTGGTGTTCCTCATAAAATAATTCCTGCTGCCAAAGCAAGTGAGATGAAGTGAACTTGCCTAAGGATTTTTTCATTTTATATAGGCCTGCGTAAGTGCATAGAAAGAGAATACCAGGATGTTCAGGCGAATCCGTGAGTGCTGTTAGCTGTGATATAGGAAAGTGAACCGTTCCCTGACCAATTGCCTTTATCAAAGGGACTGTTCCGCGGTGTTACCCGATGAAGGATTTGTATGAATATTGGACGTAATCTCTAGCCAGTGGCGGCTGATAAGGGCTGGTTTACACGGGTAGAGTAGCGAGGCGAGTAGAATAGATAGTAGAGTAGCCACGTTACTCTACTCTACCACTGTCTGGTAGAGTTGACACTTGTATCGTTCATACGGGAGTAGAATCATACAGTAGAGTAGAGTAGTAGCATCATGTCAAGACGCAAACACATCGTAACGAAGAGTTTAAAGACATTTGCAAACATATTAATGCAAGAGGTTAGTGAAGCATTAGAAGAAGCAAGTGAGGAAAGAAGGGAATGGGTAAGAGGCTGGCTTAGGAGAGATTCACTCGGGGCATTAACATTAATTCTGAGAGAACTTGCGACAGAGTATAAAGAAGAATACAGAAAGTGTATGAGATCGAAGCCTGATAACTTTCAGACACTGTTAGATGCTATAACACCGCAAATTCAAAGACACAACACAGTGATGAGAAGTGCAATAACACCGAGATTTAAGCTTGAGGTGACTCTGAAGTTCTTGACCAATTATAATAGCCATCAGTACACTGTAAATCACGCTGGCGTAGGCCTAATTTGTAGTAGCTTCTTTGCCATAAATACCCCAATTACTGATCTATTTATATAATTCGTTTGTTCGTTGCTTGTACGGCCCAGGTGTAGAGATTAAGTTTCAAGACCTGACATTGTACTGCAAACAATAATTATTTTGCATATTCCAAACAAAATATGAAAATTATTCTATTTGTGGTGGACATTACTGGTATTGCTTAAAATTAATGGCATTAGCTGCCTCTGTAGATCAGCGGTAGAGTGTCGGCCTCCGGATCCAAAGATAGCGGGTTCAAACCCGGCAGAGGTAGTCGGATTTTTGAAGGGCGGAAAAAAGTCCATTCGACACTCCATGTCGTACTGATGTCGGCATGTAAAAGATCTCTGGTGACACATTTGGTGTTTACCCGACAAAATTCATTAAAATCTCAGCCATAGACGCCCAAGAGAGTTTCGGTTTACTCGGTCTGCCATCTAGTGGGGGCCTAGAGTAAAACGGAACGTCGAAATTGACGAGCAGACAGCCAGATGGCGTCAAATTGAAATGTCTGCACACGGTAGCTGAGGCCATACGATTATTATTATTATTAATGGCATTGTCAAGTGATACGAGGTAGAAGATCCCTATGTATGTTATTAATGTGATTTGAGTACACAGTCTTGCATCATTGTCTAACTTAAACACGTCGAAACACATGATGAACACGCTGTGTAACACTGAAACTTGAGAAACCTTCATCTAAAGGGGCAAACCAGCTGACACTTGTTTATATTTGTTGTTGCATCTTCGAAACTATTATAGGTTTAGATATTTTTTAAATCCTTCTTCCATCGAAAAGAGGGAGGTCTGTTCTCCATTATAGGACAATACACCTGCATTTGTTTGACCTCCAAAGGTGTACCTCCCCTTAATATCACTGAGCTATAATGTTACGTTGTGGCTTTTAATATTCTTCTTTCTTTATTAATCTGCTCACCCTCGGACTCAGCGAGGGACCCACCTCTACCGCCTGAAGGGCAGTGTCCTGGAGCATGAGACATTGGATCGGGGGATACTACTGGTGAGGATGACCAGTACCTCGCCCAGGCGTTGTCACCTGCTATGCTGAACAGGGGCCCTGGTGGGGGATGGGGAGATTGGAAGGGATAGACAAGGAAGAGGGAAGGAAGAGGCCGTGGCCTTAAGTTAGGTACCATCTCGGCATTTGCCTGGAGGAGAAGCGGGAAACCACGGAAAACCACTTCCAGGATGGCTGAGGTGGGAATCGAATCCATCTCTACTGAGTTGACTTCCCGAGGCTGAGTCGACCCCGTTCCAGCCCTCGTACTACTTTTCAAATTTCGTGGCAGAGTCGGGAATCGAACCCGGGCCTCCGGGGGTGGCAGCTAATCACACTAACCACACCACAGAGGCGGACGGCTTTCAGTATTACCTTGCAAATTATACTTTACTAAACCACTTAAGAGAGGGAGTGTAGATGTCGGCGGCACCACCTCCAGACTTCTTGGATTTACGAATTTTCGTCAGTTCTTGGTTGTAGGTACATCGTATTTAAAAAAAAAAATCTGTTTAAGTTCCATAAAACCAAAACCCTCTTTACCCATTTTCGTAATCAAGTCCTCTTCCGCCGCCCGTCTCATATTTTAGTTTCTGTAAATAATGCTGTTTATGTTCCATAAACATTCGTTTTTCACTGTCAGTTCTACAAATTTACATGTTTCTTCTTCCGTACACTTGATTTTTCCACCAAATAAACGCACAATAATGCTCAGTTTACTCACCGGAATACCGTCAGTACACACATGAAAAGAGGCGAATGACGCGCCAACTGAAAAATCGAGCGTCCTCGGCCTTCTCCGCCAGTTCTCGGAGCTCGGTTCCGGTGGAGGGGGTAGGATAGTGGTAGTTACGTTACCACAGCGGAAACCCACTCTTCTCTACTGCGTACTAGCTACTCTACTTGCTACCAGCCCGGTCGTTTACACGATGCTAGTAGCTCTACTAGCCACTCTACTCGCCTCGCTACTCTAGCCGTGTAAACCAGCCCTAAAGAAAATATTTTCCTTCATTGAAAAAGACGAGTGAAGTAAAGCTAATAGAAATATTCATTAGCTCTCGGAAGACTTAAACTCTGTTGATTTAAAAACAGTGTCCTACCATTACCTGTTTACACAAGTCTTCTTCTTCTTAAATAATAATAATAATAATAATAATAATAATAATAATAATAATAATAATAATAATAATAATAATAATAATGTTTTAAATTTATGTCTTCATCCCGAGATGGTGCAGCTCTTTCCCGGCACAACTGCTATGGAGGTGAGCTGCACCCTACTATTTTTAAAGGGGCCTAACATCTAAGGTCATCAGCCCCTTCTTCTTCTTCTTCTTCTTCTTCTTCTTCTTCTTCTTCTTCTTCTCATTATTATTACTGTTCCGTCCATCCCCGTAGTCTGATAGTTATAAAACTATTGGCTGCCGTCCTTGGAAGTCAGGTTTCGATTCCCGGTACTGTCAGAAATTTAAGGATGGCAGGAGGGTAAGTTGTTAAAATAGTAGGGTGCAGCTCACCTCCATAGCAGTTGTGCCGGGAAAGAGCTGCACCATCTCGGGATGAAGACATAAATTTAAAACATTATTATTATTATTATTATTATTATTATTATTATTCACTACGACCTATGGTGAACATTTGTCTCTTCTATGAACTTCCGCCAGCTGACTCGATCACATACTGCTATCGTCCAATTACAGCTCTGCTTCTAGCTTCTGTAGCTCTTCCATCATTCCTTCCAGCCACTACGGTAAAGTAAGGATATCATCGGCGGGACATGAATGTTACGCCCTTTGTATAATTGTATTCCGTCCGAGAATTATCAGAAACTTTTCCAGTGTGATAGAAAGCGACAGTGTTCAAAGTTCACGTTAGCCACTCACTACCAAAGAAAAATTCATCTCCTACACCACCACCATGTTTCACATACAATAGAGTGCACATCTTTAGATTATATTGACCAGGTGGTTAAAACACGTTAAACCGAGCTCGATAGCTGCAGTCGCTTAAATGCGGCCAGTATCCAGTATTCGGGAGATAATAGGTTCGAACCCCACTGTCGGCAGCTCTGAAAATGGTTTTCCGTGGTTTCCCATTTTCACACCAGGCAAATACTGGGGCTGTACCTTAATTAACGCTACGGCCGCTTCCTTCCCACTCCTAGCCCTTCCCTGTCCCATCGTCGCCATAAGACCTATCTGTGTCGGTGCGACGTAAAGCAACTAGCAAAAAAAAAAAAAAAAACACACACGTTACGTGTTCCTTACGGCAAGGTAATCAGTAAGGAGGATTCTCTTGATCTCCCGTGTATATAATGTGCTGTGTTCGGACTTTGTTTCCTCATGGAAAACAATGACTGAAAAAGTTTCGTTTGTTGTTGTTATTGTCGTTACGGCGGCGGCGGCGGCGGTGGTGGTGGTGGTGGTAATTATTGTTTTACAACTGGGCAACCATCATCTCTTAACACTAATCAGGCGGAAATGGAAGTGTACCAATCCACTGAAGAAGAAAGGTGTCGGCATAAGAAAGCGAAAGGCCACGAAGGGTGTAAAAATGAGAGACTCCTCAGGCTTCACAAACCTAATACCATCGGGGTCGGAAAAGAACAAGATTTGACCAAGAGAGATCGAATAAGAAAGATGAAAGTGAGAAACCTGGGACAAGTAAGTAAAAGCAATGCACACTCCCAAGGGGAGGACGCCCTGTGGTTTTCTAGAAAAGTGTTCAGATTTTGAGGATATGCCCTTCATTAAAAAAATATTTCAGCCCTAGTCGAGCGTTTTTGCGAATGGACCGTATTTTGTTCAAAATTTAGCATTTGAAAGCTATCCCCATACTTTCTCAGTCTTATTCCTGCAGATCTTTCCCACTTATATCCGTGGCGTAGTCGCTGGCATATTGGCATTGTGTACTGAAGTTTCCAAGTTCGAATCCGACATTGATTTTTAAAATTTCTACCTTTTTATATGTCATTTTTCTTTTAATTGTGTATTTTGGTAATATACTCTATTTTTTTAGATTACACGTTTTTCTGTTTACAATTTTAACAAATTTTTGCATTATTGTTTACATTCTTTCTTTCTTTCTTTCTCCATCCAGGGTTGGTTTTTCCCTCGGACTCAGCAATGGATCCCTTCTCCACCGCCTTAAAGGAGCGTGAGACTTTGGGTCGGGGATAAGACCGGGGAGGAGGACCAGTACCTCGTCCAGGAGACCTCACCTGCTATGTTGAACAGGGGCCTTGTTGGGAGATGGGAAGATTGGAAGGGATAGACAAGGAAGAGGGAAGGAAGCGGCCGTGGCCTTAGGTACCATCCCGGCATTTGCCTGGAGGAGATGTGGGAAACCATGGAAAACTACTTCGAGGATGACTGAGGTGGGAATCGAACCCACCTCTACTCAGTTAACCTCTCGAGGCTGAGTGGACCCCATTCCAGCCCTCATACCACACTTCAAATTTCGTGGTAGAGCCGGAAATCGAACCCGGGCCTCGGGGGGTGGCAGCTAATCACACGAACCACTACACCACAGAGGTGGACTATTTAAAATATCTGTCACATTTTCACTGTTCGTCTGACAATGAATCGCTTGAACTTGACTGGCGAATAAAACCTACGACACGTTCAAGCGACAAGGACGAATAATATTTAAAATATTGCAAATAGTTCTAAAACAAAAGAGATCACAGCAAATAAATTATTGAAAAACAAAATAATATTAGGGATGTAGAAAAAAGTGCTGACCGAGGTCGGACTCCAACTCGAAACCCTCAGTTCCCATTGTCAATCCGCTAGTGACTATGCTAAGGAGAGAAGTCTGAAATACCTGCGGGAATAAGACTACAAAAGTTTGAGGATAGGTTTTTAACGTTATATTTTGAACGAAATAAGGCCCGTTAGCCAAAACGCTCGAACAGGGCTAAAATATCTTTTAAGTAAGGGCAAATCCTCAAAATGTGAACACTTTTCTAGAAAACCATATGGTGATCTCCCGTTGTCAGCTAGGACTCCAGGGTTGTCAACCCACACTCCCAATTTAAAACACACGGGGGTCACCTTTTAGTCGCCTCTTACAATAGGCAAGGAATACAATAGACGTATTCTTCCGCCCCCACCCACAGAGGGTAAAACGCCGGTTGCTTTACCCACCGAGTCAATCAGAACTCGCCTGTATCCTTCACCACTTGCGGATATCGAGCTTCGGTATTTCTCGTAAGGAATCTAATGCCTTCCCCGCAAGCACACTGCGACTCACCATGAATCAACAAGCACGGTAGTGGTAGCCGGTGCGACAGAGAACACCAGCTAATGAACGCGATTGTGAGGTGAATGTAGTGTAATAAAATAAAAATCGACCCGCTCTACGTGACAGGTATTTCTGATATAAATCACACTCCCACCGAACACAGACAATGTCAGGAAGTTAATTCTTCCCCATGGTAAAATGGTTGTAGAGTGAATACCACACGAAGCTAGTTAATCTCCAATGTCTAACTATGGTACACAGGCGATAATCAATTTTCCCTTGTTCGGAGAATTTCCCAGAGGTGGGATATAACGACTCGGTTGTAGAGGAATAAACCCGTGATCTGACACTCCCTTGATAACGTTCGCATACCATGCATTAGATGAACAATAGCAACGCATACAGTTTCATAATCGGTTCCTCACGTTACACATACAGTACTTAACTCTTTACGTACTAAATATAATTAATAATAATAATACGAATAATAATAATAATACATATCCACCTCTGTGGTGTAGTGGTTAGTGTGATTAGCTGCCTTCCCCCGGAGGCCCGAGTTCAATTCCCGGCTCTGTCACGAAATTTGAAAAGTGGTACGAGGGCTGGGTCCGGATGCACTCAGCCTCGGGAGGTCAAGTGAGTAGAGGTGCGTTCGATTCCCACCTCAGCCATCCTCGAAGTAATTTTCCGTGGTTTCCCACGTCTCCTCCAGGTAAATACCGGTATTGTATCTAACTTAAGGCCACGGCCACTTCCTTCCCTCTTCTTTCTCTATCTTTTCCAATCTTCCCATCCCCACCCCTCACCCACAAGGCCGCTGTTCGGCATGGCAGGTAAGGCCACCTGGGCGAGGTACAGGTCCTCCTCCCCAGTTATGCTCCCCCGACCCCTAGTCTCACGCTCCAGGACACTGCCCTTGAGGCTGTAGAGGTGGGATCCCTCACTGAGTCCGAGGGAAAAACTAACCCTAGAGGGTAAATGGATTGAGAAAAATCTAACTACTTTATCGGTTTTCGGAGACGCAGGAATTACTTTTACGTGTCAGTTAATTGACTGACAAGAGGCTGACGTATTTGAGCAACTTCAAATACCACCGCACTGGGCCAGTATCGAACCTGCCAACTTGGGCTCAGAATGCCAGCCCCTTGACCACGTGAGCCACTCATCCCGGTTGTTAAATACAATTAGATGAACCTTCATTTTCCGTTCTAGCCACTGTCACTGTGGTCTAGTGCTTAGTGCATCTCATTAGTGGTCACTAAGCCTGCATGCTTTTATTATTAATGATAAAAGTTAAATGCGACTTAAAATGCAACAATAAATATGTGAGGCCACGGCCGCTTCCCTCCAACTCCTAGGCCTTTCCTATCCCATCGTCGCCATAAGACCTATCTGTGTCGGTGCGACGTAAAGCCCATAGCAAAAAAAAAATATGTGCAGATTTTATCATAATTATGACTGATTAACGACATTTGATATTTCATGAATGTTGACTGAATTGATTGTTTCTACCTTGAATCCAAATTTTTGTGATAAAAATAGAAAACAAAGGAAAGTAGAATTATATAAGAAATATGTTTGGTCAGTAACTGTGTCGAGACAGACAAATTATTTCGAACGTAGGGTGGAATAATGCTCAAAATAATGTTCAGTAAACTCTCAGGATTTGTGAATATTGGTAAAAGTAATTTTCTTTTACGGTATGTTACTTTTAGTTGCGAATAAATTCATAAATAACGCTGATAACGATAGGTGTGAGCTTAATATAATTGACATCTTAGGAGCTTTGGGAGAAAAGGCGTTTAATTTTTCTTATTAGGGCCTATATACTTTCTTCTGCCATGATATATATCTTTTTCATTTCATCCGTCCCGTTCTTCCCTGAACTTTCATTCTCTGTCTCTTCGGCGACTATTTTTTTTTAAATTTAAGTCATTGCTTATTTAAATCTGTAAAAGATATAGGATTCTAGTTGAATTAGGCTTGTGCAGTTTATTTTGTTGATATTTTTTATCTGTAATATTTTTTTCATATTTCCCATTTTAGATCAATTGTTGTCACTGTTGTACATAATAGATTTAATACCGATCTTTGTAATTCGGCGCCATGCTCTCATTGGTACTAAATAAATAAATAAATGAAATAAATAAATAAATAATAAATAAATAAATAAATAAGTAAGAGAGACGTTGGTAAATGCATACAGTCGTTATGGATGCCAGTTTCAAACACGGAGAATGGAAGATTCTTAATCTTGTACTGACGGATATGGTGAGACAAAATCTTAATATAATAATGTTATTTGTTTTACTCACCACTAACTACTCTTACAGTTTTCGGAGACGCCGAGGTGCCGGAAGTTTGTCCCGCAGGACTACCTTTACGTGCCAGTAAATCTACCGACAGGAGGCTGACGGAGTAAGTTATTTGAGCACCTTCAAAAGCCAGCAGACTGAGCCAGGTTCAAACTTGCCAAGTTGGGGTCAGGAGGCCAGCGCCTCAACTGTCTGAGCCAGTCAGCCCAGCAAAACACAGTCTTCTTCTGTTCTTCTCAGAGAACATTGGTGACAGTCTTAATTATTCCTATTTTGTCATATTATGGATGTCGATGATGTTGATGGTGATAAGGTGCCTAAGATATAGGTCATCGGCCCCCGTGGATGTCGAATCACTTTCGGAGGTTCGATTCTCTTCTCCACCTAAGACCTCGTTTTCCTTCTATCTTGTCGAAATAAACATCGTGTCAGCATTTTTTTGTGCTGAGTCACCACCCGAGGTCATTGACCTCTAGTAGTGTACCTACGCGGGTTCTGGACCCAAGGGCGTTGACCCCTGGTATAGTAGTAGTGTAATGTGGATTCGCTAAACCGAGCAAGCCTAACCTCACAGTCGCCATTCTGGAGGGGCCTAACCTCATTTTTACGGCTATATGCCCTTCCCGACGTCATATTTTGCATAAGAGAGCAAGCCTAACTTCACAGTCGGGAGACACGAGAAAACATCCTGGTAGGGTGTGTTTGCATGTAATATTGTTATACATCCGGGTATCTCCTGGGCAACGGACTAGGAGTTTTCCTAGACGGCTGATTCTCTCACTCAAGAAGTACAAAGATCAATTTCAATGGTTAATAAACCCCACAAATGGTCCTTTTCTGGACCAAAGCTGTCAGTTCCATCAGTTAGCATAGAAGGCATAACATCAATCAAGTAAACCCTGTAAGAACAACTTTACCATTTACACAAGTGTGAAGTTCTCTCTTTTCAAGAAACTCACAGAAGTAGCGACCAAAGACCAAGTGTATTAGGAATGCGTTTGGTAACAGAGAGACCGCATGAAAACTATGGTAGTGTTATATTTACATGGCCAGAGCTGAACGTAATATATACCTCATCTACTGACAACAATGGTATAGAAATCTTAACAGTGGAGCTATCGAAATGTATCATAACATCTGTCTATAAATCACCGAGCGTTCCATTCCACTTTACTGATTCAGCTGTAGGGCAAGAGGAGAAGGTTCGTGTCATCGTGGGTGATTTCAACAGCCACAGCTGCCTATGGGGATATAGAGGAGACAATGAAGACGGTGAAGCAGTGATTACGTGGTCATAATCTAGTCAACTGTCCTTGGTACACGACAGTAAACATTCCGCTTCTTTCAACAGTCGTCGGTGGAGACGCGCATACAACCCAGATCTCATTTTTGTCAGCGATGCTATATCACAGCAGTGTGTGAAGTCTGTCTGCAAACCTATACCCAACACACAAGACAGACCCATTATGTGCCAAGTTTTCTCAGCAGTTCATCCACAATCTGTGCCATTCAGAAGGCAGTACAACTTTAAGAAAGCTGACTGGTTGAAGTACAAAAAGCGCTTAGAAGAAATGGTAGCAAACATTGAACCTGTTCCAGAGGTGTACAATGTGTTTATCGATGCCGCGCAAGAATGCTCTCGCACATCAATCCCAAGAAGCTGTAGGTCCCAGTACATACATGGTCTAGACGCCAGTACAGTAGATAAATTAAATGAATACCTACTGCTCTATGAAGATAATCCCTTCAGTGAGGACACTATTCAGGTTGGTCAACAACTAATCCAGTACATGGGTGAAATAAAGAGAGAACATTGTGTTGAGTTGTTGGAAGAACTAGATATGGAAAAAACAGCAGAGAAGCTTGGAAGTTACTTAGACCTCTGAGCAATGACCCCACGAAAAGTCCACTATATAGCAACATTATCAGATAGCTCATAAACTCCTAATAAATGGCAAAACAGATAAGCGAAAAAGACCACCAAAACTTCAAAGAAATATCGAATAAGAAACATCCAGTCTGTCCAATCCCTTCACTATGAACAAGCTGGAAAACACCATAAAAATTAGCAAAACTGGCAAGGCAGCCGGTCTAGATGACATGCGTATGGAGCAGATTAAACACTTTGGGAATGCTACCAAACAAAGGATCCTACAGCTTTTCAATAATTGTCTGGAACGATGTCAAATCCCTAAAATCTGGAGGAAGACTAAGGTGGTTGCAATCCTGAAACCTGGTAAGCAGCCTACGGATCCAAAGAATTTCAGACCAATATCATTCCTGTGCCATCTATATAAAATTTTAGAAAGAATGCTTCTGAACCATGTAACACCACTGGTCGAACCTTTTCTAATCCCAGAGCAGGCTGGATTTAGACCAGGAAGGAACTGCTGTACACAGATCCTTAATTTGACACAGCACAAAGAAGATGGATTTCAGCGTGGTGATATTACTGGAGTGACTTTTGTTGATCTCTCTTCAGCATATGATACTGTACAACACCAGATAATTCTAAGGCAGTTTTACCATCTTACTATGGACTTCAGGCTCACAATGATTATTGCCATGTTGTTGTAGAACCGACGTTTCTTTGTTGAATTCCAAGAACAGCGGAGTAGATGGAGAATACAGAAGAACGGTCTCCCACAAGGCAGTGTCCTATCACCAATGCTGTTTAACATGTATACCAACGACCAACCTCTTACACCTCACATAAGGAGCTTCCTGTACGCAGATGACCTGGCCCTGGCAAATCAGAGTAAAATCTTCGAGCAAGTCGAACGAAACCTTACTGCTGCTTTGAAGATGCTCTCAGATTATTATGAGGAAAATCACCTCAAGAGAAACCATCGAAAACTAATGTGTGCGCCTGCCATTTAAAGAACAAAGAAGCCCCGCGGAAGCTGCCTGTGAACTGGAAAGGAATGGAGCTTGAACACAGCAATACTCCAGTTCACATTTGTGTTACTCTGGATCGTTCGCTGACCTTCACCACACAGTGCATGAAACTCAAGGCAAAAGTTTCATCACGAAACTGCCTACTGCGTAAGGTAACTGTTTCTGGATGGGGTGCCCATCCCCAGACAGTAAGGACAACTGCCCTAGCACTCTGCTACTCTGCTGCTGAATATGCTAGTCCCATGTGGTACAAATCTGCTCACGCAAAGAAAGTCGACATTGCCTTCAGTGAAACCTGCAGCCTAGTCACAGGCTGTTTAAAACCAACACTCACACAGAAGTTCTATTCACTTGCAGGTATAGCCCCCACCTGATATTAGACGTGAGGTGGCCGCTAATATCGAGAGACAAAATGTTTGCAGCATCTCAGCCCATCCCCTTCATGAACATCAGCCACCACCAACTCGACTGAAGTCCAGGAAGATTTTTCTACAGTCTTCTGCTCCACTTGATTCTGACCCAAAAAAGGCCAGGGTTAAGCTATGGAAACAAAGGTAGCCAGATCATCCGGAACGTGTTGAAACTGGTCACCTGGTCACGAAGAGGGATGGTGCATATGGAAGTCGTTAAACAGACTGCGGGCCAGCGTTGCAAGGTCTAAGAACAATCTTATGAAATGGGACATCGTGCATGGTGGGAACCCATTGTGCGAATGTGGAGATGAACAGACTTCTAGGCATCTCTTGCACTGTCGTCTATGCCCATATACATGTACAGGGTTGGAATTGGCACTGGCTGGAAACAATGCCATTAATTTAGCCAAATACTGGTAACAACTTGTGTAAATAATGTATATACAGTGTAGATATTTTCATGTAATACTTGATTTCACCTTTTTGATTTTTATGTATGTTCTTCCATTTGTTATACTTCATATGCAAAATTTTTAAATGCTTCATTTATAACTATATACTATTAATTTGTTCATGTACATTTTTTCATAGTCAGTACATATATTCAGTATCTCTTTCTTGTATATATTGGTACCTCCGACACGAATAAATAATAATAGTTATCGATAAAGTGATGTTCATTATGGACGATATTGCATGGGTTTTGATCATTTTATATGCAATAACCAACATCATGTCAACATCCAGCAAAGATATTACAAAACATATAATCCATGCTCAAAACAATATTTGATGAAAATTTAAAGTGCTTAAACGTATTCAAGCAGACAATGATTTATATTTGAAAACGCAACTAGGTACACCAATGAAAGAAATTTTTCATTCTACTTCATTGCCTCAGTCTACTACAAGTTTTATTTCTATGCAATCATCTTATAATAAAGAGAAGCATGAACAAGAAAAGCATGAAGAAGAAGAGAAGCATGAACAAGAAAAGCATAAGAAGACGAGAAGCGGGATGAGGAAGAGGAGAAGCAGGATAGGAATGACGAAGAGGATGAGGAAGAACTTAACGATACTTCACAATCTAAGCGTGTTAAGTTTTTAACTACAGATGTTATTTCTAAAACACCTACTACATCAACACAAGATCTACCTTCTTTGCCTGAGGTTATGATCACGCCAGAGTATCGTAATCAGTTTAAGACTTTTATTCGAAAAACCTATGGATTTCACTTTGCTCCTTGTATGGAAAACTCTTTACTGGACAAACTGACACAACCTACGGTATTCGCTATGAAGACGACTGTTTCTACCTAGGTAGATAGGTAATGCAAAGATTAATCGCAACAGACTCATCGTAAAATCTGTTACCCATAAACCTACTAAAGGACTCTCAGAACTTCTTTTCTCACGAATACCTGACAAGGATATAATTTTACAAATCTTAAAAATATGAAGCAATACCTTTTGCTACTGACGCAACACGACGTATTTACAAGAGAACAGAAGCTGTAAATACAAATAAGTTTCACAAGTATCGAGAGTTTATTTCTAAGTTGTTTCCGTCACATCAACTCACTGCACGTGGACTTAATGTTATCTACAATCCCTTGTTGCCGTACGTAGATGTAAGATACTGGAATGACCCTAACTTACTTGTTGAACGATAACAACTTCTAAGAGCTTCGCAAGATGCTGGTCACACAGGTCACGAATCATAAATTCTAGAAATAGAGAGAGAATTACGTCAGGCGGGTATTATTCCGTAATGGCACGTCAAGATAAGATCTCACCTGTAAAGATAAGCATCGCACACGAGTTACATAAACCAGCACGTCGCACCTACTGTCGCAGACGCGTTATTGCACGCGGAAAATATGATCTCTGGCAAGCAGACTTAGTAGAAATGATTCCATAAGCCTCGAGCAATAAGGGATCTAAGTATCTACATACTGTCATCGATGTGTACTCTAAGTTTTCTTTTGCACAACCTGTGCGTTTTAAGACAGCAGCTCAAGTCAAAAACGCATTTGAACATATTGTTGAATAATCGGAACGTTGCCCAAGGCTTCTTCAAACCGATCAAGGTAAAGAGTTTTACAACAAGGATTTTTCTTCTTAACTCAAGTTACTTTACATTCATCACTACTCTACGTACAGCAATCTCAAGGCAAGTGTTTTAGAAGGCTTTAATCGTACACTAAAAACTTTGATGTGGCGAGAATTTACAGCTCAGCGTTCTTATCGTTGGACTGAACTGCTACATAGACTAGTGTCTATCCACAACGATACACCGCATCGCACTATTGGCACAAAGCCACGTCTTGTTACTAAGAATATCCCACACTCAGATGCTATTCATCTTGTAATCAAAACCGTTGATCCTCGCCGCCATCGCTTTGGAAAAGGCGATTTCGTTCGCATCAGCAAACACAAACCTATCTTTACAAAAGGATACAACCCTAACTGGAGCGCAGAAATTTATAAAAAGAGGAGTGTTAAGCTTACTAATCCAATTAGTTCGCGATCTCACAGGACAGGCTACTGAAAGGGGATTCTACATCGAAGAACTGCAGAAAACAAAATATCCTGATCACTATTTAATGGAATGTGTTATTCGACGTTGTGGAAATAAACTGTTTGTCAAATGGCTTGGTTTTAATAACAACTTCAATTCATGGATTGATACAGAAGATGTACTTTAAAACTTGAGCTTTTATTCTCGGACCTCTATCTCTACTTTCTTCTATGTCATAAGACAAGGTTAAACTTGCAGTCAACATTATCACTACTAGTTAATTCAGGACATGCTCTATTGTAGGATTAATATTAAAAAATTAAACAACACCAGCAATATGTTTCACAATTCGTATTTATTTTTAGAATATATACATTTTTCTTTCTTCAAGTAAATCTGTTCTGTCCTTTCTTGCATATATTATTTCTACTATCTTCGCTGTTTAATGCCACCACCCAGTAACAGTTTCCCTTTTATTGCACCGGCAACGATAAGTGCTGCTATCTTCTCAGTAACAGCAGCATTAGGTGACGACACATGCCGCATAGCTTTACGATACAGATTTTCATCAGCTACACGTCTTAGTTCAGGATTGTTTTGACGATAAGCAATGACATGCTCTTTGCAGATAGCATCTAACATGTTAATACCAGGATCACCATGTGCCAAGCAGATTTTAAGTCGAGTTCCAGGGTTACATTACTAGTAACTAGGAAGATAAAGCGTAAAAGGAAGATATATCTCCTTATTGATGAGTCCATGCCCAGCATGCTTCCTCACCTTTCTCCCTGCACGTTTCTTCCCCCTTTTCTGCGACAGCTTGCTTACTCTTTTTGCAGCCATGATAAGTGTTTATAAGCTAAGACAAGTCGTCAGTTTTAGGTCCGTGATACAGTTTAATGACTTGACATGTACGGCACTGTCTCACTGAAGGTCTCCTAGCTAAACTTACTTGTTCATGATGTAAACTGCACGTTTGAAGCTCTGACAAAACAAGATTTTGAGTCCACTCACGAGGTACCTTATCCCAGATCTTTATAGCATTCGCAGCTACATTGACCAAAAATGCCTTTGGTAATGCATTCACCTCTTCTTCAGTAAAAGTGTTTAGTTTCTTTTTGCATGCATAAAACATTACAATTGGCTTTTCAACTGCGTTACACTTGTTTCAGATAGGAATGACATGATATCTTTACTCTGCAAATGTTTCTTTCACATTGACGTCATTTGGACACTGCAATTTACATATGCTGTTCACCCCCCGACGTGCACTGCAAAACAACCAATCAAAGCTGAATAATTGTTTCTCCACTATGCTCCTTGTGAAGAGTTTTAAATGATGGACGTCTTAATTCATGCATGTCGATAATTTCGCACCTTTATCGTAGATACTCACGCAACCATTCCTTCTTTTCACAACCCTTTAAAAAACAAGATCTGGTCTTGACAAATAAGCGTTCATGATCGTAGATAGAAAGCGATAATGTATTCCTTTTTCTTCCCACTGCAAACCTACATTTTTCTATCCATTGTGTCTGCTCTTTGTCTTCATCTGACCTCCGATGTTAGGCCCCTTTAAACAACAAACAACAAGCAAGTAAGAGAAAGGTGGGCTAAATACTAAACTGACTAGTGTTGGCGCCCACAACACAGTGCAATCCATCACAGCCTCATCATTGAACACAAATTTGTTGCCGTTCACTGTGAAGCCTTGTACATCAACTATTAATGATGGAATAAAGGGCTCTACTCTATATCACAGCAACTCAGAGACTAAAGAAAAATTCACACTTATACCATCTATAAATGCTTGAGTTTACTATAGCGTAACCTTGAAAACGAACAAATCTAAACATGCATAATCATGTCGACGAAATCACTGCATGTTAAAACTGAATTTTTAAATAGCCCGCGCTTATTACGTCACATCTCTGTCGGTAATCCAAGGGGAAACTAGGCCAGATGAGGAGGAGGAGGTAAGGGCATCTGGACGTAAAACTGGGCCCAATATGGCGACTGTGTAGTTAGGCCCCTCCAAAATGGTATATGTAAAGAGGGAAGGGCATCTGTCCGTAAAAGTGGCCTCAAGATGGCGACTATGTAGTTAGGCCTCTCCAAAATGGCGTCTGTGAGGAGGGAAGGTCATCTACACGTAAAACTGGGCCCAAGATGGTGACTCTGTAGTTAGGCCCCTCTAAAAAGGACGTCTGTGAGGAGAAAAGGGCATCTGACCGTATAACTGGGACCAAGATGGCGACTGTATAGTTAGGGCCTTCCAAAATGGCGACGAGAAGGGCATTTGTTCGTAAAACTGAGCCCATTATAACGGTTGTGTAGTTCGGCGCCTTCAAAATGGCGACGGGAAAGGCAACTGACTCTAAAACTGGGCCAAGGTGGCGACGGTGTAGTTAGGCCCATCAAAAATGGTTACGGCAAAGGAATCTGACCGTCAAACCAGGTCAAGATGGCGACGGTGTAATTAGACCCCCAAAATGGCGTCGGGAAAGGCACCTGATCATAAAACTAGGTTAAGCCATATGCGCCCTCACTGGTGGAAAGATATAAATGGCGACAGGAAGGTCATCTGACCGTAAAACTTGGGGCCTGTGCAGTTAGGCCAATCCAAAATGGCGTCGGGAAGGGCATCTGGTCATAAAACTAGTTAGGCCATATGTGCTCTCTGGTGGGAGGATCAAAATGGCGACGGAAAAGTCACCTGACCGTAGAACTGGGGTCCTGCATAGTTAGGCCCCTCCAAAACGGCGTCGTGAAGGGCATCTGGTCATAAAAGTAGGTTAGGCCATATGTGCCCCTCTGGTGAGAGGATCAAAATGGCGATGGAAATGGCATCTGACCGTAAAACTGGGGCCCTGTGTAGTTAGGCCCCTCTATGAGGTTAGGCATGCTCTCTTATGCGAATCCCTATTGCCCTAAAACTCAAGATGGCGTCGGCAAATCCGCGAATCCTCATTGCCCTAGTACTCAAGATGGCGTCGGGAAGGGCGTTTGGCCGTACAAGTGAGGTTAGGCCCCTCCAAGATGGCGTCGGGAAGGGGATCTGGCCGTAAAACTAGGGCGTGTGACGTTAGGACCCTCCAAGATGGCGTTGGAAAGAGCATCTGGCCGTAAAAGTGATGTTAGGCCTTTCCAAGGTGGCGACTGTAAGGTTATGCTTGCTCTCTTATGCAAAATATGACGTCGGAAAGGGCATTTGGCCGTAGAAGTGAGGTCAGGCTCTCCAAGATGGCGACTGTGGGGTTAGGCTTGCTCTCTTTAGCGAATCCCCATTGTACTACTACTATACTAGGGCTCAATGACCTCGGGGTTAAAACTCGCATAGGTACACTACTAGGGGTGAATGACCTCGGCTGCTGACTCAGCACAAAAATGCTGACACGGTGTTTTAGAACATACAATGCCCTAGTACTCACAGGTATTATCAACCGTTAAATTACCAGCGTTTCGCCCCGGTGTGACAGCGGGCTCGTCAGTTGAATTGCCACACCCTTCCAAGACGTTGGCGGTGAGTGCGCCGTTTTAGACACCATTGCTAACTTGCTTTCTAGGAACATGCAGTGACGTTGCACGAAGAAAGATACGTCTTCATAAAGTGACGAAGTTACGCCTCTTGGCTTTCTCTTATGTACATCCACTTGTATATATATGCTTGACATGTTAATGTTGATGACCAAAGATATATGTGAGTGTTACTGTTTTGTAGATTTCATCCTAAGTACTGCTTTGGCATTAACAGAAACAGGTAAAATAGGTCTAATTTACGCACGGTAAAATTATTAACATATAAAGTTACATTGTGCGACTTTTTAAGAGTGGTGGTGGTGATTATTGTTTTAAGAGGAAGTACAACTAGGTAACCATCCTCTATATAACACTAATCAGAGGGAAAGAATGGAAGGGATCCGACACTTCGAGAAATGAAGGTATCGGCCAAAGGGCCAGGACGGGCGTGAAAATGAAAGACTCCCTAGCCCTCGCAAACCTAAGAGCGTCGGGGTCGGAAAAGAACAAGAGTTGACCAAGAGAGGTCGGATAGGATAGATCAAAGTTAGGAGCCTGGCACAAGTAAGTGGAAGCAATGTCAGGACTCAGCTCAGGGCCCCGTGGTCGCCAACCCACGCTCCAAAGTTCAGAGCCCCTGAGGCCCCTTTTAGTCGCCTCTTACGACAGGCAGGGGATACCGTGGGCGTTATTCTACCGCCCCCACCCACAGGGGGACGACTTTTTAAGAAACACGAATTTTTCTCGAAATTAGCAGCCCATTTCAATAATAAAGTTATTTCCCCCTTTTATCTCGGGAAATTGAAAATGTTCACAAAATAACTCTCTATGTTGATTACCTCGGGCCTGACTCCCCGTCCTGTTTCAGATTCTGAATTCTAGAATTGTGTCCACTGAGCATATTCAGGAGATACGTAATACAAATACAGATACCACAACCATACCAACTGTCATAATTAAAAATAACCCGAGTTACTAAAATGTCTGTATTCCCTAATGCCTAATTTTACTTGCTTTACGTCTCAGTAACTACTTTTACGGCTTTTGGAGAAGCAGATGTGTCGGAATTTAGTCCCGCAGGAGTTCTACCGACACGAGGCCGACGAATTTGAGCACCGTCAAATACCACCGGACTGAGCCAAGTCAAGTTGGGTTCAGAAGGCCAGCGCCTCAACCGTCTGAGCCACTCAGCCCGGCTGAATTCCCTCATAACAACAAATGCTTATTATTATTATTATTATTATTATTATTATTATTATTATTATTATTATTTTCACCTCTGTGGTGTAGTGGTTAGTGTGATTAGCTTCCAGCCCCGGAGGCCCGGGTTCGATTCCCGGCTCTGCCACGAAATTTGAAAAGTGGTAAGAAGGCTGGCACGGGGTCCACTCAGCTTCCTGAGGTCAACTGAGTGGTGGTGGTGGTGGTGGTGGTGGGGGTCGAGTCCCTCCTCGGCCATCCTCGAAGTGGTTTTCCGTGGTTTCCCTTTCTCTTCCAAGCAAATGCCGGGATGGTGCCTAACTTAAGGCCACGACCGCTTCCTTCCTTCTTCCTTTTCTATCCATTCCAATCTTCCCATCCGCATACAAGGACCCTGTTCAGCATAGTAGGTGAGGCCCCTGGCGAGTTACTGGTCCTTGTCCCCAGTTGTATCCCCCGACCCAAAGTCTCACGCTCCAGGACCCTGGTCTTGAGGCGGTAGAGGTAGAATTTCTTGTTGAGTCTGAAGGAAAAACCAATCCTGGAGAGTAAACAGATTAAGAAGAAGAAAGAAAGGAAGGTTATTATTATTATTATTATTATTATTATTATTATTATTATTATTATTATTATTATTATTATTATTATTACATGGTCTCAGCTGGAATGTTTAGGCATTTTAATTTGACGTTATCAAGCGTTCCTTTCTCCACGATTAGATGGTAGGAAAACAAATCTCTGTAAGGCGAGTGTTAATTATTGCTGTAGGGTAAACACCAAATGTGTCACCAGAAATCGTTTACATGCCGACATCGTACGGCATGAAATGATGAATAGACATTTCATAAGCACGACTACCTCTGCCGGGTTAGAACTCGCAATCCTGAAATCCAGATGCCACACTCTACCACTGATACACAGAGAGAATTAATACTAGCGATATAAATTAGAAGTAGTTTTAACTGATTGCGTTAGATCAGCAAAGTCCAATTGTATCCACTAGAGCTAATTTTGGGAACAACGATCTCACAAAACACCTTCCTAAAGGACATTTCTATTTGGTACAGTAGGACAGGGATACTGCCCTGAATTTTTTTTGCAGGATTGTCGTTCTTCCGCCTGGTAACAATTGGACACGTCCACATTACATTCACTCAACTCTCAATCCAAATATACCGTTTTCGAAAACCGACGACCTCGATTAGGATTTTCACTAGACCAGAGCTTGCCGGCAGATAGGACATCCGATCTTAAACTCCCGGCCTAGTTCTAAAGCTCCACTGATCTCACACACACACCAAAAAAAAAGTAATAAAATGGCGTTGAAGGAAAAGGCTACGTTCACAAATGAGAAAGAGCACAAACACAAACAAACAAACAAACAAACAAACAAACAAACAAACATGCTCACAGTTATGTTCCAAGGCAGACCCAGAACTAATGGCAGAATGTGAGTTCAATTACAAAGCTAACTAACTCTTTATTATAGCTTCGATGACCAATAGATAGAAATCCGAACTGAAAGATTGAAGAAATATTATTGTTTCAATTTTACGAATCACCTCCAGAGGGACAGAGACCACCATAAATCTTCCTTTTTTGCTTTTAGGCAACATATTGCAATAATATCGGAACGTGATCAGGAAATCCAATCGACGCTCCAAGCCTGGATAAGAATTCGAATGTCAGAGTAAAATTCTCGACTAGAAGTACAGATATAATATCGCTACCCACCGTCTCTTGTCCTCAGAAATAAGGCGACCTGACCCAAGTGAAAGATTTTCTAAAACCCCTAACAAAAAAATCCTCCCTCATATACTGCTTCTCGCAGCACTAGGAGAGACTGCTAAAGAAATTATGTATTGAAAGAATTCGAAAAAGAAAAAGATATAGAAAAGAGAGTGTGAAGAATGAGAGAAGTAATTGGCTGCCTGCAGACAAACGAATTCCATACAAATTTACCATTAAAAACCAGGTCTAAATACGAATGGTAACAAAGAAAGAGAAACAATTTGTCAACTGCTTAATTAATATGTACAAAGTGGTACAAAGAAAAGTCTGTAGAGCTATCTGTACATAATTGACGCGCATTATGAATTCTGAGTGCCCTATGGAGAGAACGTGTATAGAATATTAACTGCTATCATCTGCCTTAATGAATCTGGATGCAAATCAAGACAATGTCGACAGCTCCAGTCCTACATTATGCCCTGCCGAGGCAGCAAAGGTGTGCTCGGTTCACCCGGAAGTCCGTGGGTTCGACTCACCGTCATGAAGCTGAAACATTTAGAAACGAGATTTCTATTGCTGGAGGGGCAGCTCTCTCTGTATATCAGTGGTACAGTACGGCCTCTGCATTTTAAGATCACGGGATCTAACCCGGCAGAGACAGTCAGGTTTTCAAAAAGACCACTCAGCTTACACCCGATATGATAATTCCTGTGGACAAGGGTGGTTGGCACAGGAGAGACTACTCCATTTCACTTAGTACCGAGGTTATGAACGTGTAAGGGAAAGCAAATCGGAAACGCGAATAATGATTTATAAATAATAAAAATAATAAATTTCTTCTATCGCTTTTCCCACAACTGTGCGATCGCGGGCGCGAACTGTGGCGCACATGTAGATTTGGCCCTGTTTTACGGCCGGATGTCCTTCGTGACGCCAACCATATATGGAGGGATGTAATCACTATAATGTGTTTCTGAGGTGATTGATAGCGTGGTGTGTTGTCTCAATATGAAGAGGAAAGTGTTGGGACAAACACCCAGCCCCCGAGCCAGGATAATTAATCAGGCGGGATTAAAATCACTGACCCGGCCTGGAATCGAACCTAGGACCCTCTGGACCGAAGGCCTCAACGCTGGTCATTCAGCCAATGAGTCGGACACTAACACATACAGTATGTGTATTTTAAAAAAATAGTTTTAATATTTCTGAATCATTTATAATAGAAGGTGATATATTATGCAGTATGAGATCTTGGTCATCTATTACATAATTGTACATACTGGTAACTTAAACTTTTATTAGCACAAACTGGCGAATTCCTGTTCAGAATCACTGCTTTGAAATAGCAGGGATGTAGCCACCTTCTGATGTCTTAACTGATCAACCTGAAAAGTTTCATTGCAATTGATGCCTTCAATACACCACGTTCGATTTAAAACTGCAGCAAAATATTATTGTCTTTTAAGTAAATAAATATTATTTTACAGCAGAATGACGGTTACCATTAGGTTTATATGTGTATGTTTACCCCACCAGTACCACCTCCCAACACGGGTTCGGAGACGAGGTGAGATGAAACCACATGGCATGCCTCTACGGCCGGATGCCCTTCCTGATGTCAACCTCAGTTAAGGAGCTAACGAAGATGAAATTAATTATGGTGAATTAAATTGGGTAAAGGTGGGAGGAAATGGCTGTGACCCACGAATAGGAAACGTCCCACCATTTGCCTGGAAGAGAAAAATGAGAAACCACAATAAACCATTCTCAGGACAGTCGACATACATACATACATACATACATACATACATACATACATACATACATACATACATACATACATACATACATATATACATACCGTACACATAAGTTAATAGTGTTCAAAACAGCTGAAAATCACTTGATACATGATATGCATATTATGCAGCTCTGAAGAAATTACTAACAAGGCATTATCACACTATGGAGATATGTCGAATACACCTGTCCTGAGATTATATAACCTGCCGGACACTAAAAAATAACGTTCCGTAAAACTGGGCCAGTCCGCCTCTGTGGTGTAGTGGTTAGCGTGATTAGCTGCCACCCGGAGGCCCGGGTTCGATTCCGGGCTCTACCACAAAATTTGAAAAGTGGTACGAGGGCTGAAACGGGGTCCACTTAGCCTCGGGCGGTCAACTCAGTAGAGGTGGGTTCGACTCTCACCTCAGCCATCCTCGAAGTGGTTTTCCGTGGTTTCCCACTTCTCCTTCAGGCAAATGCCGGGATAGTACCTAACGTAAGGCCACGGCCGCTTCCCTCCTTCATCCTTGTCTGTCCCTTCCAATCTTCCTATCCTTCTACAAGGCCCCTGTTCAGCATAGCAGGTGAGGCAGCCTAGGCGAGGTACTGGTCCTCCCTTCAAGAGTTGTATCCCCCGACCCAAAGTCTGGCGCTCTAGGACACTGCGCTTGAGGCAGTAGAGGTGGGATCCGTCGCTGAGTCCGAGGAAAAAAAACGACCCTGGAGTGTAAACAGATTAAGAAAGAAAGAAGAGAAGTGGGCCAAATCCACAAAGTGCGGTCTCTAAGAAAGTGGGACAAACATTATAAAGTTATAGTGTGGTTCGAATCCTGGCAAATGCATATGGGATTTTTGAAAGTGCGACGTTGTCGCTGTAGTTCGGATTCCACGTAAAAATCGGATGTACCGAAGGCATGATCCCCATATCAACAGTCGTGTGAAACTCCAAAGTCACTTGCATGTTTTCGATAAGCACAACGCTTCTATCAATGTTTCTTCCTGTTACTTTCCATACTATTATTGAATGCCTTTGCTGGCGATATGTAGTGTTTACGGAGCACTATGTCTTCTGGTGTGGCCTAGAACAAATTTGTTACTTTCATTGACCTGTCTCAGTCTCATCCTTGGCCTTGACAATATGAAAGTGACCGAGGTATGAGCGGTGCTAGTAATACCATTCCTTATGCAGCCAAGACTCTGTTACGAATGGTGTGAAAATATCGCTCATGGGGTCACTTGGTGACTGCATTTCAGTGGATTCGGCAGACTGATAAGTAATAGCAACTTCTGGCCCGACGAGGAAAGCAACGGGAACTACCTCAGTCCTCATTTCCCTAGTATGTCTCTTCAGTGACACCTAGGCTATCTGTGATAGCTGTTGGTGGAGCTGTGGAGGATCAAACCAGCCTTCGGGCAGAATACCCAACATACAACACACAATTATTAAATGACTTGAATATTAACTTGACCACGATCATTTTCTTAAATATTCGTAGGAACAAGTGAACGTCCCAGGTCGCGAAAGCCAAACTGCCGAGGCCATGAGGCACTCTAATGCCTGATAGCCATCTGACTGAAGAGGAGTCATCTTGGCAGGCCAAGGCCGTCCATGGGGGCACGCCTTCGTTTATTTGTTTAAAACAAATATCAGTCAAAATGCATGCTTTGATATACTATCGTGCTATTTTAACATACAGGTGTCGAAAACTCATCCATATGGAGTCCATAGAATGATTTATGAATTTGTGCATGTACTAGTCCGGATGTGCTTGTTGGAACAAACCTCACAGCCCGAGGTACACGCACTCTTTCACACTACAGTTCACTGACATTTCTTGTTCTGAAGAATACTCGCAGATGATAATTCCTTTCGCTTCTTTTAACCTGCAAGTGGTTGTGAGGTTTGGGTCACGTAGCTGTGAGCTTGCAATTGGAAGATAGTGGGTTCGAACCCCACTGTTCGCAGACCTGAAAATGGTTTTTCCCTATTTTCCCATTTTCACGCCAGGAAAATGCTGGGACTGAACCTTACTTAAGGCCACAGTCACCTCCTTCTAGACATCCCTTCGTCGCCATACGACCTATCTATGTCGGTGCGACGTACAGCAAATTGTAAAAAAATATTACCGTGTGGCCGTGATGGCTGAGTGGCACTAGATTTTCACCGAGGCGAACGCGATTTGAGTCCCAGGCAATGAATGTGAGATTTTTGAAACTAAAAGTCACGTCCACCGGGCTTTTGTTTCCGCGTAAAGCAAAATATCCTACGGCTGTAATCACGATAGCAACAGTCACGCAGAACTTTCTTTTGCTAATATTTTAACGTCGCACCGGCTCAGTTACGTCTTTAGGCGATGATGAAGTAGGAAAGTGCTAGGACTGGGAGAGAAGCGTCCATGGCCTTATTTAAGGCACACCCTAGCATTTGCTTGGTGTGAAAATGGCAAACCACGGAAAATCATCTTCAGCGCTGCCGACTATGGGATTTGAACCCACAATCTCCCCAATGAAGGCTCAGAGCTACGTGACTCGATCCGCATACCCAACCCGCTCAGTTTCGTAAACTTTCTGTATAAGCTCGCAGATAGCTCGTTTTCTTTACACATTTACTATTGTCTTCAAGTTTTCAAAGCACGAGTAACATTTTAATTACGTTGCACAAAATATTACAATCTAAGACTCAGAAAATAATTTTATGATCACATTAGCTAGTCAACTGACTTTATAACAAAACTTTGTTAAAACTCTCCCAAAACTCTTCCTTACCCTGTATAACCAATTAATCGTTGTAAGCAAATAACTTCTTCTTCTACCGCTTTTCTCACATCTGTGGGGTCGCGGGTGCGAACTGCGTCGCGCATGTGGATTGACGCTGGTTTACGGCCGGATGCCCTTCCTGACGCAACCCTATATTGAGGGATGTAATCATAATTGCGTGTTTCTGCGGTGTGTTGTCTGAATACGAAGAGGAAATTGTTGGGACAAATACAAACCCTCAGTCCCCGGGTCAGAAGAATTAATCAGACACGATTAAAATCCTCGACACGGCCGGGAATCTAATCCGGAATCCTCTAAACCAAAGGCCTCAATGCTGATCATTTAGCCAATTATTACTATTATTATTATTATTATTATTATTATTATTATTATTATTATTATTATTATTATTATTATTATAAGCAAATAACAACAATAATAATATTTCTTTTGCTACTTGTAGTACGTCGCACTAACACATCGAAGGTTTTCGGTGATGGAAAGATGGGAAAGGACTAGGATTGGGAAAGTAGAGGACATGGCGTTAATTAAGGTATAGCTCAAGCATTTGACTGGCGTGAAAATGGGAAACCACGGAAAACCATCTTCAGGGCTGCCAACGGTGGGATTCGAACCCACTATCTCCCGAATTCGATACTAAGTGCACAGCCATCTCGCTCGGTAATAATAATAATAATAATAATAATAATAATAATAATAATAATAATAATAATAATAATAATAATAATAATAATAATAGTTGTATGCCTGAGCTACCGTGTTTCTTTGAGACCATCTAGGTTGTCTGAGCTTCAATTTCGATGACAGAGTACACCAAACCTCTGTTCGGCGATCTTCGGCTGAATTTTAATCAATTTCGTCGGATAAATGTGACAAGTTGAGCCCTTGAACTTACCGTTCCATCATTGGCCGTTTGCCTCGGCTGCTTCAGTAGAGCAATATTGTACTCATAGATCTTGGGGTCGTTGCGAGTTTTTTTCTGTCACTTCATTGGCCAAACGGTACGGTTCAGAGGAGAGTATAACTACTTCAAATGAGGAGCAAAAAATGTGGTTACTAAAATATTTATTCAATGTAAATCACGATTATTTATTTATGAAATGGGCAAGAAGAGTCAATTAAAATTTTCACCACATGTTTTAACGCAGTCACAACGCATAACGTGAGTGGTATTGTTTTATTGAAATTGTTTATTATTGTCTTTCAAAGAACGAAAATGCAGTGTAAAATTCGTGGACAGCGATAACCAAAAACGAATTTTAAAAAACCTGAAAATTGGGCACCATTGATCCAAACGGTAACTGAGAGTTAATTCACACGATCCGTGGAAAATCTGACCTTCAAAAGTAGAATTCCAGATTTCCATTTAATTAAGGTTATACACCAGTCTACTATCCTATCGGATATTGGAACACCCCACGAATGGATGCTTAATCGATCCAAATCGACTATCAGTTGCTTTGGATAGGTTGCGAAATATTAATTGAAAGCATGGTGTTCATTACAGGTTAACAGCAATTGTCACAATCAAAACATAAAATTCCACCATGCATTGTCATCTCGTGACACTCTTAAGGAATTCCGATGCTGAATATGCATCACCCCAAACAGATGTTCAAAAGGAACCAACAACACTTGATCTGATGGGATCTTACATTACATCGTTCAGAGGGAACAAAACTCCGAAATGCAGGGAAACATTAATTCATTATGCATTTAGAAGAAATGCCAAAACTGAAGTTAAAGAAAAGCGATAAATCACTTGAAAATGTTCTTACTAAACCAACTTTCAGGTTATGAAACAATTACGTCGTTAAATTCGTTAAAATACAAGTCCGCAATGCAAAACGAAAAAAAAAAATCTCTCCAATTTTCTATAACTACGACTACAATTACAAATCTATCTACCTACACTTGTCCCATTAAACCAAACTACAAGTGATCGGTAGATCAACGTCTCATATAAATAATGTGAATAACAAAACATGAAAATGAAATATATTAACAGCTGACGAATCGAAACCGCATTCGTAGTGTCAACACACGGCATTATCATAATATATCGGACACCCGAACAATAAATCTTAAAGTAAAGACAAGCACAACGAAATTTCATCGAACTTGAACACACGTGGCTAAGCAGTAAGGATCAGTCTCCATTAATCAGGTTTCCACGTGGGACAACCCTTATATTCATGCCACTACTGATGCAAAGCTAATCTTTCTGGCTAGTAAGGATTATGCCGAAACATTGATTAAAAAGAACCTGCTAATACCTTTCACATTCGGATCCACTACTGCAAACACTAATATCGTTCAAGTCGATTCGCAAAATGCCTAACCTATGAACTGGCTATGTACATACGACGCCCTAATCCTGTCGTTGAGTCAACGTTACTGTGTCTACTCATCCTTAAGTTATATAGTACACGTGGCGTCCTAAATCTATCGTTGAGTCATTGTATGTTATCACCACATCATTCATACCGCCAAGAGAAATCGAAACTTTAATACAACGTCCGGATATATAAATCTGATCCTCGTTGAAACTCTAACACGTGAAGTGAAATTCCTACAATAAAGCGTGAAATCGAAATTAAACAACTTGTCCGAATAGTTTAATCTATTCCTCAATACAATCTCAACACATGCAATGAAGTTTGCTAAATGAAAATAAACTGAACTCTCGTCTAATATTACGTAATCTCACAGAAAACAATAATCACTACCATCACGATATTCATGGCACAATTCGAGTGTGAGGTTCCAACTGACCTTCCATGTTAACACTCCAAACTGGCATCACCATGGACTGTGCATGGACTTCCCATCGATCTACGCAAGCTAAACTCTCATTCAAATAAATTTTATTTTTCACATAGATGCATGTATGGACGATGAAGATATTAACTGTTTTCTTCTTAATCTTCCTATTGGAGGACATCGCCTTACAATAGAACAATAAACATAATAATAATAATAATAATAATAATAATAATAATAATAATAATAATAATAATGTTATTGGGTTTACGTGCCACTAACTACTTCTACGGTTTTTGGAGACGCCGAGGTGCTGGAATTTAGTCCCGCAGGAGTTCCTTCACATGCCAGTAAATCTACCAATACGAGGCTGACGTATTTGAGCACCTTCAAATATCACCGGACTGAGTCAGAATCGAACCTGCCAAGTCGGGTCAGAAGGTCGCCGCCTCAACCGTCTGAGCCACTCAGCCCGACTCTTAACAAGCATTTCAACTATGAGTTAATATTTTCGCTTAATATATATATATATTTTTAACGTTTTGCATTAGATAAACTTTGTTGCCTTAATTAATTTCTTAGAGGATTCTTAATTACCATGAAATACCGCTTATGAAACTACGAAATTAATTTACTATTAATCTACTTTGGCTTCCTACGTGTTCCGGGAAAGTGATATTTATCAGCAAGCACTTAGGTAATCTTAATGAGGACGCTCCAGAAAATACCATACCCCACACGAACTGCATCAACTCAGTAACTTCCTTCCTTTTGATATAATTATCGTAATATTCTTCTTTCTTCTTCTTCTTGGATGACATATTACAGAATGTAACGGAAATGTTGCAGATTTGGAAAGTAATATTCTACCTCTGAAAATGGACATGGCACTGAAATGCGACTAGCGTAGAGTTAGGGGTGGGTAGCTCTGAGCTTGCATTCGGAAAATGGTAGGTTCGTATCCCACCGTCAGCAGCCCTGAAGGTGGTTTTCCGTGGTTTCCTCTTTCCACACCAGGCAAATACTGGGGATGCACCTTAATTAAGGCCACGGCCGCTACCTTCCCATTCCTAGCCCTTTCCCTTTCTTGCGTCGTCGAAAACCTACAGTGTGTTAGTTAGTGTGACGTTAAAAACCACTACCCTGCAGTACACAGGACAAAATTCGTTTGACTATTTGACTCCCCGGAAAATGAAGATTGTCGTCAGGAAAAATGTGCATGAGAAACAAGAAAAAATGAACGGCTATTTCCCGAAAGTGAACGAAAGCATGTCGTACGAAAGTGGTGATAATTGTTGATTATTAAGATGACGTACAAGTGGAAAACCATCTTCTATATAATATTAATCAAGAGAAAAAAATGGAAGGGACCTGACACTTCGAAATATGAACGTATCGGCCAAAAAATGACGAGGGCCACGAAGGGCGTGAACATTAAAGACTCTTTAAGCCTCGCAACCCAATAACGTTGGGGTCGTAAAATAACAAGAGTTGAACGAGGGAGGTCGGATAGGATAGATGAAAGTGAGGAACGTAGCACAAGTAAATTGGAGCAATGTCAGGCCTCTTGGAATACATAACATTTTGAGGCATGTAATAAAGAATAAACAGTGTATTACTTCATCAGTGCTGCGGCCGAGAATGATTCTTTTTTTGCTAGTGGCTTTACGTCGCACCGACACAAATAGGTCTTATGGCGACGATGGGATAGTAAAGAGCTAGGAGTGGGAAGGAAGCGGCCGTGGCCTTAATTAAGGCACACATTTGCCTGGTGTGAAAATGGGAAACCACGGAAAACCATCTTCAGGGCTGCCGACAGTGGGATTCGAACCAACCATCTCTCGGATGCAAGCTCACAGCCGCGCTCCTCTAACCGCACAACCAACTCGCCCGGTGGCCGAGCGTATGAAATACAGCAACCCCGTGATAAAATTTTTAAAAATACAACATGTAAAAGTTCGCGGATCACCGGTTGCGGAACGCTGAAATACGCCATCCTCGTGTCGGATTTACCAGCATGCAAAAGAAATCCTGCGAGACAACATTTTAGCACCTCGGCGTCTCCAGAACCGTAAAGATATTTAGTGTGACGTGAAATCAATAACATTTTAACTGGGGTACAAAATATATAAATCTTTACACTGTCGTCACAAATTGTTTGACAGGAGTACAGCCTTATATAAAATAACCATATTATCAATTGATTAGAATCTTGTCCCTTCAAATACGTAGAGGTATAAGAAACTCGGGGTTGGAACACTTCCACGGAGTGACACTTGCACGGAGCCTCGATTTTCACATAGTCCGGTATTAACAGACACGTACAGTACTTCTCATATCCTCGATTGGAGAGATTGACCTACCTCTTCGGTATAAATAGTTGAAATCATACTCTCTGCTTCCCTCGCAGCCTTTTTGTACTTAGGCTTACTACACTTTTTCTCACTTCATTCGCCGCTTCATCCGGAATGCAAACACAACTTGCCTTGCCTAAAACTATATTACTTTTTCTTGTTATTCTTCTTTCACTATGTACGCACCGCCGCCAATAAGTCAGTTGATCTTTATTGGTACATTTCGCAATGTACTGATGTCCGTTGGAAGTCAACAAATGGTCCTCTTGGTAGTTTTAGTGAACTCCGTAGCTGCAGAACAATTATCACCAGTTCAATATGGAACGCTAGTTGTTACCAGGTATCAACTGTAGCAGTGAACTCTGAAGGCATCTATCTATCTATCTATCTATCTATCTATCTATCTATCTATCATCTTAGCGGGTGGATGTTCCCCTCCTCTGCTCCTGAATTCCAACCCACCTGTGTCCTCCGGGCAAGTGTCACTGTTTGACGTACTCATACGTAGTAATTTCCTGGAAGTTTGGCGTTCCGTGCAATGTCAACACATTCCATCTCCGTGCAAGTGTCTCTCCGTGCAAGTGTCACAACTTCAACAAACTCATTACTGTAATATTACCAAGCTTAGTTGTATGACCCACTGAAAGAATTCTTAGAGTAATTCTTAACGCATTTATCAAGGTTTATTTTATTCGTTCTTCATTCTTCGGGATGGATTTCGAGGCTACTCAGTTTTAAGCGTCGAGATACCTCAAACAATGTTTTCCTTTTTCACCTAGTAGTCGTTATGCCGAATGAGATTCGGATTTTTCTAGTATGATCAGCATCAAGGCTATCAATGATGAAGTTGGTCCACTGTACTACGTTCCTCTTTTCTCCCCAGGGTCCACTTTGCTGAAGGAACTTGGAGGCTACTTAGTATCGAGCGCTGAGGGACCCACAAACTTTACCTCACTGATAACGAGAGTATTACTGGTGAAGTTCGTGCACTCTACCATGTTGTTCTTTCCTCCCCAGTGTTCGCTCTGCTGGATGAACTCGGAGGCTACTTGGTGCCGAGCGCTGCGGAACCCACAGACTTAACCCCACTGGTAACGAGACTGTTACTGGTGAATGGCGCTCCTCTCTTCGATGTCTATCTGGACCGCGATCCTTACAACCGAACACGTCTGGCGGTGTTCTTGGATCTACCCCGCCGGTTTGGACACACCGCCAAGCTGTGGCAGCAAGGAGAGGTGAGTTTCTGAGAGATCTCAACATCAGCCGTAGAATGAATGATATCAAGATACAAAGCCGTACCCAGGAATGTTTTCCGGAGGTGGTTAGTATTTGGTGGAGAGGGAACTTCCGAAAAAGTATAGTAACATTTTTTTTAAACTTAAAAGGTTTTGCAGAAAGAAAAGTTCGAAAGAATTTTACATCAGTACCTGTTTCAACTCAACGGTGAAGCAGAAAGGTAAATTCAAACCGGTCTGGTAGGCTGAACATGCTTTAACAGGTGCGTACAGCGCGACACAAAGATTTCCGTGATATTAAAAAATGGAGGTAACAATATTTTTCACTCTATTAAAAATATTCAGAGGTTTGATTCATTTAAAAAATAAAAATCTTGTAGTGGCTCGATAACAGGTAAATTTTTCTATATGTATATTGAAATTGATTTTTATGGTGCAGAATGTATTAAGAACATAAAAAAACCAACAATCTGTATCTCACCAAAAATAAAATTTCCCTTTATGTTTTCAGTAAATTTGTTAACTATGTTCATACATAAACTTTTATAGATGGCACATATTCTATATGTTAAATTCAATTGTTCATTTTGCAAATGCTTGTTTTTATAATATTTCTAATTTATTGTATGATATTTCAAACTTGTATATGCCGTTTAGATTTGTCAAGTTCACTTTCTTTTCGGAGGGGTTTTGAACACCACTAACCTCCCCCACCCCATGGGCACGACCTTGTCGAGATATGAACGTAGAATAGTTTTCATCTTCATACATCCACGCCTATTTAAAAAAAATGTATTCCCCTTTTACATAGATCAATGAAAATTATAAGTCAGACAGCTCTTGTTAAGCTGAATGATAATGCAAAACATTACGTTACACACCCCCTAGAACTGGGCAGCATTTTTCTAAAAACAGACGTTGATAATGGACATTAATATGAACATATCATTAAGTAGTTAAATACAAACAATAATCTCGGAGGCTTTCACTTTTGTATGCAATATGAATAACCGAATATGAATAGCTAAAGAACACTGTTGTTTCTTATAATATTAGCTTATTATTTTTATTGTTGTAGTGTAAATGTACATCATATTTAGCTTTTAATTCGTGTACATGGGTCACTGTTTATGGCCATACTTGTGTTTTCGTTACTTTATTATACATTGTGTTATGTTGCATTGCTTATATTTTTGAGTTTGTATGTTACTTTTTCATTGTGACTTTTTCTCTTTCTTTTTTTATTTTATGCTCCGACTTTCCTTTCATTTTATGTTATTTGTTGAGCTTTGCTTTCTTTCTTCATAATATGTTCTCCAAATCTGTTACTTAGCTTAGTTACCTTTGATTTTATAATATAGTATTACATTTCTTTTATAATCCGACTCGTTCACTGAATGGTCAGCGTACTGGCCTTCGGTTCAGAGGGTCCCGGGTTCGATTCCCGGCCGGGTCGGGGATTTTAACCTTAATTGGTTAATTCCAATGGCCCGGGGGCTGGGTGTTTGTGCTGTCCCCAACATCCCTGCAACTCACACACCACACATAACACTATCCTTCACCACAATGAACACGCAGTTACCTACAAATGGCAGATGCCACCCACCCTCATCATAGGATCTGCCTTACAAAGGCTGCGCTCGGCTGGAAATAGCCACACGAAATTATTATTTCTTTTATACATGTAATTTACATGGTTAAGTGTAATAGAGGGTCACGAGTCCTAACTTCCCCACTGCTGAAGTCAAATAAATAAATAAATAAATAAATAAATAAATAAATAAATAAATAAATAAATAAATAAATAAATAAATAAATAAATTACTTAATTAACTAATGTATAGATTCACAATGCAAGTGAATATGAGCGCACAGTACTAATTCTATTAATTTAATTAGATACAAAAATGGTAAATACAAAGAACAGATGTTATTTCATAAAGTGTCTAGTTTTCTTATTTGTGATAAATTTCTCAACAATTATTGTATAGAACCTGTTCTGCAATACCTCTCAAAAAACTATAACTTTAGAATTTTGACAAAAGTGTGCCACAAACTGCACATTTTAAGATGTGGAGTAATTCAAGAAATTAAAGTCGTGAACATTTCGTCTAATTTGCTACAATTCAAAAATCGCTGGATCTACAATCTTCCTCTTCAAGTTTCTTTATTTTATCCTGACCTGCTTGGTTATTTCCTTTCAGAGACGTTCTAGGCATAGCTGAGTGGTCTGAAGTAAAGTTTATTTCCAGCAGATCTAGTGTTACAGCTCACCCCAATACTTGAGTTCTCCAGAACTTTGATTTTACTTGCATAGCCATCATTAAAGCATACCACTCATTACAACAAGTCTATACTGAAATCGCGAATTGCGTTCACATAGCCTATACAGCGAATAAAGTTCTAAATTCGGTTTCGTACGTTATTCCGGATATTTGGCTGAATGTTCGCACTGAGGCCTTCGTTGCAGAGGGTCTCGAGTTGGATTCCCGTCCAGGTCGAGGACTCTCGTGGACTGAGCACTTGTATAGTTCTTACAGTAAATTTCACGTACAGTACATCACACTATCAACCTACACGGATCTACAGAACAGTGAATTCATACCTCCACATAGGGTTGTTGCCAGGAACGGCAGCCAATGGTAAAACGGGGCAAGGTCCATGTCTCCTCCACACATCATACGCACGACTCTAACACAGTGTGGAAAAAAGTAGAAGGAAATTTGGATTTCGTGTGTTCTCCGGCACATATTTTCTTAGCAAATCCCTATCGCAAACAACTTTGTGTAAAAGAAAGATCTTAAAGTAACAAATTGCCATGTTTAGATCAGTTCACACATTCTTGCGTAGTCACGTCTGTTACAGAGATACCAAGCGATACAAATGAAAAATGACCTCTTTACGGAATGAAAGTTAGTTCACTACTGTCTGATAATAGTAAATTAATTAACTCGTTAAGTGTTTTCAATCGCATTCTGAGTGGAGGACCTCATTAAAGACTTTGTTTACATACATATCTCATTTACTTTGAAACTTTGGCTGACACTGATTGCTTCACTCGAAATAAATTGTCATGTAATTTCAAGAAGCCACTCAACATTTCACCCATTCTTATTATTTTGTATTTAATTATGCATTTACCTGTGGTGAACTTATGGCTCTCGGCCCTCTCTTACACTTAGCCAAAAAGTCTTTTTCTTCTATGGTTTTTTATCGTCACTCTCTCTATTTAGCAAAGTCCATGATATGAAGTTAAAACTTCTCGTCAGTTCAGGAGTATCATTAACTACTGAAAATGACAATACTAATGAAGAGTATCCAAAATTAGAAATGAACTCAGTAGAGTCTATTGATACATTTTTCACTGTTTTATGAACCAACCAGTGACAATTATCTTAGTACATTAAGGTGACATTTGGAAATACTTATGGTCACGGAAGAAAGCACAATAGATCATTATTGAAATTATTTTCCCTGTTTTCCTCTTTGATAGCTGCTGCACTAGCTCCTCTAACCCGCCCTGAATTAAGTTCCCATAACGTTTAGGCTTTATCACTTTGGATGACGTCGCCTGGATGATAAGTTCCCACAGCGATATACGCAGATCTCGAAAGCATCAGGTGGCAAAGATTCTGGAGGAGCAGAACACAACTTGCAGTTGAAGATAATTTTGGCTGTATTAATGAAAACATGTATATCCTGTTTTTTATATATTAAACTGTCTGTGTTCACCTTAAATGACAAAAGAAAATTAACAGTAACTTTATGCCTTGATATTTAATTATCATAATATGCGAAACTCCCGTTTTCAAAATGTAAAATTTCCTTTTCCAGTTTCCGTATGGATTGTTTCCTTGGCACGAGGAACCGCACTTGCGTTCGAAGAGAAGTGGCAGTAAAGAAAGCCGAGCATATACATATATGAAGGTAAGATGAATATGTACAAATGTAGTTGAAATATGACTTTGATCCCATCAACAATAATGTGTAATAGGTGTTCTGTTCTCGAAGGATACGATAAGGCAGAGAAAGAATACACTACCGTGTATTATCGTTGTATCTGTAGTAATATATCGAGGTGTCTCTGCTGGCAAGAACCACTATGTCTTCCGGGATGGGTCAGAATAAATTTTTCACTTTCATTGACCTGTCTCTATCTCATCATTGACTTAGACAATATGAAACTGACTGAGGTATGAGCGATGCTAGTAATGCCATTCCTTACCTTATGCAGCCAGTCCCTGTTGTGAACGGTGTAGAAATGTTGCCCATATGATTGGTTAGTGCATGCATTTTAGTAGGCTTGGCAGACTGATACGTAATTACAGCTTCCGGCTCGGTGAGGTAATCAACAGGAAACTGCATCACTCCCCTGTAAGCCTCTTTAGCGACACCTAGGCCAATTTGTCACAAATGATGGCAGAGCTGTTGAGGATTCAACCAGCCTTCGGGATTACTCAAGAAACATACATAAAATATACTGAGAGATCCAGATTTCATCGATAAATTCGCGAGCAACGAAGTTCCGAGTGAATATATCTTGAGAGAATCTGTAAATCATATTGCATTCGTTATGACAATTTAGCGAATAACTAAAAATTAAATTAGAAATGACAATGAAAAATAAGTATAAAGCACTGTATTTAACCTATTCAGTTCGACTCCTTACCTGAATGGCCAGTGTTGAGGCCTACGGTTCAGAGGGTAACGGGTTCGATTCCCGGCCAGGTCAGGGATTTTAATCGCATCTGATCTAATAAATTCTTCTGGCTCGGGGACTGGGTGTGTTTGTGTTTGTCCAAACGCTCTGCTCTTCATATTCAGACAACACACCACAATACCAACCACCACAATAGCGAATACATCCCTCCACATAAGGTCGGCATCGGGAGGGGCATCCGGCTGTAAAACAGGGTCAAATCCACAAGTGTGACAGAATTCGCACCCACGACCTCACACGTGTAGGGAAGAGCGGTGGAAGGAGAAGACTGGCCATTCAGGGAACAAGGCGTTCAGCACAGATATATTTTGTTATATTTTTCTATTTAAACTCTTTGGGCTGCAGCCTATCTGGTTCTCCAGAATAACAAAGTTACGTCCTGTTGATTGTACGCTCTGTGATCAAAAGTGCTATTGCTATAAAAATATGTTTCAATGCGCTGTTCGGATGAATTTACACCAAAAAAAAAAAAATTAACACAATTGCACGTAGGTGGGATAAATTTAAAGTCATAAAACAAAAACGACAGCATTGTGACGATAGATATCTCTGATTGGTTGAAATTCATGATGTTCTCAAACCAGATTGGTCACTAATTCATTTTCTTTTTCTTTTTTCCTGTTTTAGAATTTGTCACCCTGACACAGATAGGTATTATGGCGACGATGGGATAGGAAAGGCCTAGGATTGATAAGGAAGCTGCCATGGCCTTAATTAATGTACAGTTCCAGCATTTGCCTGGTGTGAAAATGGGAAACCACGGCAAACCATCCTCAGAGCTGCCGTCAGTGGGGTTCGAACACACTATCTCTCGGATGCAAGCTCACAGCTGCGCGCCCCTAACCGCACGGCCAACTCGCCCGGTGGTCACTAATTCATGAACTAAATAGTCATTATAATAACGTTCGTCGATCATAATTCTGTATTGACAGTTTAAAGTAAAACTTAAAAATGTGGAACCGTATCATAAATTTAGATATTTTTCACCCTCTATAACTCCTGCATCTGTTGTAGAATCGCAAATAGGCGGATATTTCAATCATTTCTTCTGCGCCTGAAGTTTATCGGATAACGTGTACTTTTATGGTATCTATAGCGATAAAATGTTGAATATTTAATTAGGCTTATACGTTCTTTGGCTCTTTGTCTGAATGGTTAGCATGGAGGCCTTCGGTTCAAAGGGTCCCGATTTCAATTCCCTATAACTCGGGGACTGGATATTTGTATTTGTCCTGGCCAGGCAGCCCCACCTGTTATGCTGAACAGGGGCCTCGTGGGGGGGATAGGAAGATTGGAAGGGATAGACAAGGACGAGGGAAGGAAGCGGCCGTGGCCTTAAGTTAGGTACCATCCCGGCTTTTGCCTGGAGGAGAAGTGGGAAACCACGGAAAACCACTTCCAGGACGGCTGAGGTGGGAATCGAATCCACCTCTAGTCATTTGACCTCCCGAGGCTGAGTGGACCCCGTTCCAGCCCTCGTACCACTTTTCAAATTTCGTGGCAGAGTCGGGAATCGAACCCGGGCTTCCGGGGGTGGCAGCTAATCACGCTAACCACTACACCACAGAGGCGGACGCAAGCGGCGTTGCTGGTTATAATGGTGAATTGTAACAGCCAATTTTCCCCCTTTCTGAGGAAATTTCCGCAGGATTCATTCAGGTTTTAAACAACGTTGGGATAGGAAAGTGCTTGAATGAGAACGTTAGGGTCATGACCTAAGTTAAGGAACTACGGCAGCAATTTCCTGATGCCAAACTGGAAACCTAGATTTAAACGTTTCCCCAAGCAATCTCACAGCTCTACTATGCATACAGCGCATCCAACTCGCTCAGTATTGAATTTATTGAACTGAACATAACAGGCTTTCGCCCAGTTACAATGTTCCAATAAAATAAACACTCACAGACTATTTATACCTAGACACTAACTACTTACTACTTAACTACTTCTAAATCTACTTTGTAGCATCCTGCACATGGGCGGATCGCCAGCTCCACATGCAGCACACCACCTAACTAAACTAACTACTTTACTACATGAATATATACTAAATCTATCCTAAATCTGTCTGGCCACGACATCACCCCTGGTGAGGAACTGCTACCACCCTTCCCTGGGATGTCACGACCAGACATGTCTCATGAGGCTCGGAAACCGATACCTCATAGACCCTTTAAGCTGTCAATGTTATTTCCTCACCAATCCTTCCTGTAACAACCCACATGTGTGCGGATTGCCTAGCTCTACATGTAGGCTGTCACACCTATATTTCACTGCCGAGACGGATTCCATAACTCGGCTCATCTTTCACTGTCTCATTGACAACTTACTTCCTCTAACCTAACACTATTCACTACTTTACTCTACTTTACATGTGCAGACGTACCGAATCAACACTTTAGCTTGAGATAGGTCAGGCCTATCCCCGCCTCTTCCAACTCCACTGTACGTCATCAGCCAAAAACAAATAAACTAACAAAACCAAACTAAAATAAAAACAAAATAAAATAAAATAAAACGGGCAGACAAACAACCAACAATCTCATTAGAAGGTAGCCAAAACAAACTAACTAACTAAACCAAAGAAAATAAAACAGGCAGACAAACAACAATACTTAAGGAACAGGGGAACAAAACTGAACAGATATGAAAAACGAAAATAATACTAAACTTATAATTATTGTCGCCCTTAGTTATTAGTGAGTTAAACTCTATAATGTTCGATATCTGTGAATCAAAGTTGTTTTATGTACATACATGATTACAAAACTTCGTTATTATTAACCCATACAGAGATGATACTTCAGAGATAACTACTCTCCGTATGTTTTCTTCTACTGACTATAATCAATTTTAAACTTCTTATTCAGTGTACGGGTAACTGGTCGATTTGGAGTCTCCCTCTTCCAACTTTGGTCGTCCGAAGCAGGAGAGCCGAGACTTGGTTCATCCTGAAATACTAGCATGCATTCCTGTATGTGTAGCTTAAGTGTTCCATAATATCCTTTCAACCATGTGTACTCGTGCTAATTTCGCTGTTTCATTTTTTTTTCAGCAGCATGTGCCCCTTCCCTCATGCACTAATTTCATTTTTTTTCTCCCACAAGCGTTTTATAATTGTGAATAGTTTTGGTTTTGATAGTTTCCCTGGCCTTCTCCATTCCCTGTTTATTAATTTGACAAGAGTATAGTACTCAGATTCTCTTTCCATTTTATTTATCTCTTCCGCTTCCAAGTATTTAACCCGTAATGCTCTTGTACTTTCACACTGTCTCAAGAAATGTGCATTTCCTAACTCCTTTTCACACAATAAACATGTATTTGCAACTTCTGTAAGTGCCTTATTTTTATAAACTCCCATCAACCACCATATCATTCCCCTATATTCTCTTTTGGTTAACTTATCATGTATTATTTTCATACCTGGGTATATATTCATGAATTCCTCCAGAGTTCTCCTATTATTACCCTCAGCTCTTAGCCTTTGTATTTCTATATCTGCTACCCTCTGTGCCACTCTCCCACAGACTTTTCTTTCTTCTAAATCGTTGTCCCAATAGTTCCCCATCCCAATTCCTTCTAGTATTTTCTTTAAGTTGCCCGCCCAGTACCCATCCCTATACCTCATTTGGTGTCGGTAAGCTATATCTAGAATTTCTCCCCCTCCTCCCGTTTTTAACCTAAACCAATATTTTATTAATCTCTTAATTATATCCACTTTTATATTAATGTCAGTACACATTAATCTTGCTCCACTATTCGCCGTACATATTGGTAAGCCTGTAATTATTTTAATAAATCTACTAGTGACTGAATCGAGCATTACTATTTCCTTTTCTGTGCCCCATACTTCTGAACCGTATATCATTTTAGATTTAATCACAGCGTTGTATACATTTCTTTGTACCCTAAAATCAATATTAGGCATCCTGTTATCTAATATTCTTATACTAGCTAGGGCTGCTGTACCAATCAGTTTTGCTCTCTTGACGTGTTCAGACCAATTTCCATTTCCTGATATGATAATTCCTAAATATTCTAACTTATTAACTACTTCCAGATTTACTCCTTCAAGATACCATTTTTCCTTTTTTGCTAATTTGTTCCCGTTTTTGCACACCATTACTCTAGTTTTCTGTGCGTTAATTTTCATATTCCACTCTTTACAGTACTTCTCGATACCATCAATACTTTTTTGCATTGCAACTGGCGTTAGTGTGAACAGGAGTATGTCGTCAGCAAAGACAAGACCAGGAATATCCTGATTTTCTAAACACGGCAGTGCTAATCTTTCCTCAACTTCAAATTCTAGTATATCGTTAATGAACAATAAAAATAAAATCGGTGACAATTTACATCCCTGTTTCAAACCCATTTTAGAAATAATATCTCCTACTACTACTCCTTCTTTGACTCTGACAGTACACTTTACTTCAGCATATATCTTTTCATAGCCCTTATCATTTTACATGACACTCCTACTTGTCTCAATCTAGTAACGACTGCCCCCCTGCTCACAGTATCGAATGCTTTTTCTAAATCTATTGATGTAATATAGAGCTTTCCACGTTTTTTCTTTACATATTTGTCAATAAGAGTTCTCACAATAAAAACATTATCTGGTGTTGTTCTCCCTCTTCTGAAGCCACTTTGAAATTTCGAGAGGATTGAATGTCTCTCTGCCCAGTTCCTTAATCTATTTGCTAGTATACCCGTATATACTTTCCCCAATGTATCTAATAAGGTAATTCCCCTATAGTTTCCTGGATTTAATCTATCCCCTTTATTTTTGTATATAGGGCATATAATCCCCTCTTTCCAAGCTTTTGGAAATATCCCTTTCTCGAATATTTTATTGAATATCTTTGTCAAAATTTCCAACATGCCGCTTCGTTCTCCCACCTCTTTCCAAAATTTATATGTGATACCTGAAATTGCTCCTGATTTTCCCTTTTTGGCTCGTTGTAACAGATTCCTTATTTCATGAGTCGAAATAGCCTCATCTAATTCAGGCAGAGTGACACTCAAACCCCTCGAAACAGTAATCCCCTCATGCTGAGCTCTCCATGTGTCTTCTTTATTCAATAATTTCTCGAAATACTGGACCCATGTACTATAACTTATATTGGTCCCCCCAGAGCCCGACTTCTTCTTGGTTATTTGATTTATTTTATCCCATACTTTCCTACTGTCATTGTCCTTGCACTTTTTATTTATATCTGCAGCCAACTTTTGTTGCCATTCCAGCTTCGTCTTTCTTAACAATTCTCTGTATTCTTTCCTTTTTTTACAAAATTCGTTTCTAGCTACTTGACCACCATCCACCTTGTATATCCTAAGTGCCTTCATAACTTGTGACTTTTTCTTTACACATTCTGTATTATACCATCCACCTCTTATCTGCGTTTTACTTGGATTTTGCCTCATACCTTTTCCTGCCATTCCTATTACATTTTCTATCCTGGTTAGGGCTTCCTCCACTCTATTCTCTTCTATCAATTTTACAATACCTATTTTCCAAATCTCAAAATTTTCTCCATTGAAGTACTGTCTGAATTCATTTCCTAATTCTTCTCTCCAACGATACCTAGCTATTTTCCTCTCCTGTACGCTATCGTAAACGATCTCTTGCGCTCCTATCTCTTGAATAATTAATTTTATAGATACTGGCATATGATTTGCCTCTGCCCAATCCTTAATGATTATCTCTTTGATAATTTGCAAACTATCCCTACAGCATACAACTAGGTCAATTGTACTGCCCCCATTTTCTACTATATAGGTTAGTTTTCCACTCTCATCTCCAAACCACCACCCATTCAATATATAAAGCTCCTCTACCGCGCATAACTCTAGTAGTTTTTCTCCATTTCTGTTACATTCTTTATCCTGGCTATTTCTATTAACTAGTAATACCCCGTCCTCAAGTTGACTATAAACTGGTTTCTTGTCCCCTATCCTCGCGTTAAGATCGCCTATAATAATAATGCTTGCCTGATCATACGTACTTCTCATTCGTCTAATTTCTGTCGCTAAATTCTCAAAAAAATCATTCTGCGCAAATGGAGAGCTCAAAGGTGGATTATATATAAAAGCTATACATATTTCATTCCTCCAATTAACCCTATCTAATATTCTTATCCAGATTAATTCCTTAAACTCTGATTCTAACCGCTGTATTCTATCTTTTAAGTTGTTTTTGATAACCACTGAAATTCCGCCCGATATCCTTCCTCCATTGGATCTCCTTGATCCATATTGACTCCATACGATACACCCTTCTATCTTTAAGTCTTTCTTGTAATCAGCCCAAGTTTCTACAAGCCCAAGGATGTCCATTTCTTCCAGTAGCTCTTTAAAGTCTTCGTTACCTAATTTGCTCCATACTCCTTCAATGTTAACACATGATACCTTTAACTCTAGTTATTTTTTACTTCTATGTTCTAAACTCCCTGACTTACTTCTAGTTATTCTAGATCTTTCCACTTCCATTATACTTCCCTCCGGAGAGCAAATAACGTCCTTCTCAGATAGTTCTTCTGAGTGTTTTAATCTACTACCTGAACCCATCCCCTTCTTCTGAAAAAAGTCTTTTAGACTCACTGACCTACGCCTGAAAGTATCCTCAGCTCCACGCGGCGCCGCTGTTGACATCCGGCTCGCCTCGTCGTTCCTCCCACTGTTATTTAACTCCGCTGGAAGATCTTTCCCAGCCAGAGTCTTGGTTCTGTCATCAGGTGTGCCGCTATTTCCTGGATTCGTGTCGACTCGACAGTCAGCTGTTTGTCCATCCTCCTCCACTAGGTGTTCGTCCCTCTGCCGTCTTCTGTTCCTCTGTAGAGTATGCAGATCGCTGTTGTCATCAGATTGTACGTTATCAGCCACTGTGCAGGCAGCTGACTGACACATTCCTTCCTCTACAGGCCGTTGCACTTCCTGGTGTGATGAACTCAACTGTCTATCCATTTCTCGTAGCTGTGCAATTGACCAGATACGCGACCAGTTACTGTCACCTACTATAAGACGTTTGCCTCTTAGGTATGCTTTTAGTCCATAGTTCCTAGCTTTTACAAGGTGAAATCGCAAGACTCTCTGTTCCATGATTGTCTCTTTATCCATATCTCTTCTTACCCAAATCCTTTCTCCTTTCAAGTTCTTCCCATTGAGGATAATTTTGTTCGCCTTCAAAGCAGAAATCAACTTAACCTTAATAGGTCTTTTCCCTTTGACTCTCCCCAGCCTATATATTTCATCAATATCTTCTTCTTTACAATTTATCTTGATATGGTTATTTATAATATCCAACACTTTATTCGTTAGATCATTCGAATCCTCCTTTTCCTTCTCTGGAATGCCGTATATGAAAATTTTTTTCCTCTTTGCGTCCTGGATAGTCATTTTCAGTTGCCACTTTAATTTATCAGTTTCTCCTTCAATCTCCTTCATATTCGACTTCAATAATATTTTCCTAGAGTTTTCCACCACCTTTTCTGTCATAATTCTTCTCTCTTCTTTTATACAGTCTTTCATTTCTGTCATGTCATTTCTCAGCTCGCGAATTAACTCCCTCGTTTGCTCAAACTGGCAAGCATCTCTGACTATTTCCCTAATCTTATCTATGTCCTCCCAGCTCAATGAACCCGTTGGTCCAGGGTTCATTTCTATGCCTCCTATTATCAGAAGAATTGCCACCACTGCTGCTACCATCATAGTTCCCTCAAGCCCAGATTTTCGTAAATGCACCTTATCACTTGGCGTACACACACATTTCACTCGTCCGTGCCATCGACCTATGGCCGCGCGATATTGCTCTAAAGCAATATTCATACTTCTCACTCAGCACTCACTGCACAATACAACCTCTCGCTTCGCTAGCTCGATTACAACTGTCTCTCGCTCAGTAAAGAATACAGTAATAGCGAATTAACGCCTCTACATTTTTTTCTACTTGCTTTACGTCGCACCGAAACAGATAGGTCTTATGGCGACGATGGGATATGGAAGGGCTAGGAGTGGGAAGGAAGCGGCCGTGGTCTTAATTAAGGTACAACCCCAGCATTTGCCTGGTGTGAAAATGGGGAACCACGGAAAACCATTTTCAGGGCTGCCGACAGTGGGGTTCGAACCTACTATCTCCCGAATACTGGATACTGCCCGCACTTAAGCGACTGCAGCTATCGAGCTCGGTCCTCTACATCTTGCCATTCTTTTGTTTCATTCACTTTCCTACATCTGATCCGTTCCCAGGCCAATAATTAGGCTGCGCTAGGTATCACCGTGTTTGGTAGGGCATTGAACGCCAGCAGCATGCATTGATCGCGAGCTAAATGTAACTCAACCAAGCTATATTTGTCTGCAGTTGAAAATAGCCCTCTTAGATGTGCGTCTGGAAACACTGTTCATGTACACTTAACCTGTGATCAGATAATTATGTTGATCATTTGTAGTACTGAAGTGATTGAATGCTTAAATCTTCTGTTTCAGATCCTATACACTCAAATGCTCGAATAGGTCTGAGTGATTTAGTGTAGACTGTTCTGCATGCATTTGCACTATCTGAAACAGAATGGTATGTTAACATGAGATATTTAATTTCATCTCTTAGTAAAGTTTGCTCTAGATCTGTGGAAGCTGTGTATTATTCTTGACTTTAAAATGTGGATGACCCATTTTATATTAAAAGAAATAGGGAATTACAGCGCAAACAAGAAAGTAAAACTATTTGAAATATCTGAAGAGAAGGTCGACTGTGAATCGATACTATAAAGGAGTTTCGAGAATTATTATTACATCTTGGAAGATGTACCCTGCCAGTCAAAAGTTTTAGGACAAAATAGAAAGAATATGAGGCAAAAATTGTTGACTGGCCATAAAAAGTTGTTAGAACGTGTTTCTGTGATATTCACTCCATTGCCTATAAAACAGAATAAGTATTTGCACATACATTCGGCAAAAGTCACTTTCTGTATTAGACTTTCTTTACATCGAAAAATTATCCTTTCACTGTTAATGCCTTTGCTGACGAGATGTAGTGTTTACAGTGCACTATGTCTTCTGGTATGGGCCAGAATAAATTTGTCATTTTCGTCGACCTGTCTCAGTCTCATCGTTGGCTTTGACAATATGAAAGTGACTGAGGTATGAGTGGTGCTAATAATACCATTCCTTATGCAGCCAGTCCCTGTCATGAATGGTGTGAAAATATCACTCATAGGGTCGGTTGGTGCGTGCATTTCAGTGGGCTTGGCAGACTGATATGTGATAGCAACTTCTGGCGGTGAGGAAAGTAACGGGAAACTACTTCACTCCTAATTTTCCTAGTAGGCCTCTTCAGTGATGCCTAGGCTATTTATGACAGCTGTTGGCGGAGCTGTGGAGGATAAAACTAGCCTTCGGGCTGAATACCCAACATACATACAAATTTCTTTACTATTGTAGGCATTCTCTGTACGAGTTTCTCACAAACACTTCCTTCAGTGTAGTTCTAGGACTCGAAAAGGACATTCCAAAATCTGTTTTCGAAACTGAGGCACTCCGCGGGTTTCTAGGCATTCTTTTTATCAACTGTACCAAAATTCCATCTCAAAAGTGCATCCATTCCTTCTGCAAATGGCTTCACAGTGCATTTACGTTCGTCAAGAATCTCTTCCTGAAATCTCTATCCAAATAATCCCAAACAAGTTCAGATGGGGTTTAGACTGGGCTTTAAGGAGGCCACAACAAGTTTTCCAGTTCTTTTCTCGCTTCTAATCGAGCTCGGGGCACAGATTTTTACCAAAACAAGAGCGACAGCAACCAATGGCCCTTTTGACATGAACGATGATGCCCTTATTTCTGTAAGTGATTTTGTCTTCTTCTCGCCTGTAAAATAGGCACATTAAAGAGAAACTGTATCGTACAGTCCACCATATTCGTATATCAATCCAGATAAAATAATGTGACCCAAACATTCCACTTGGCAATTTAATAATACATAATATTATGGCGCTTACTGCCTGCTGTCATTTCTTGATGGATACAGTACTTTTGCATCCATCTCTTGGCACAGGCCAGAGTAAAGTGTAGCTTCCACCGAAGTCCCAGTCAACATCCATGGCTGTGACAATATGGGAGTTGCTGGGGTATGGGTAGTGCTGAGTAATGACATTCAGAGCATGACTAGTGCATCTGAGTGTTATGAAAGGTGCTGCTCATAGGGTCAGTCGTGCTGCAATAGTACTTTCTGACCCAGTGAGGAAAGCAATGGCAAACTACCTCACTCCTCATCTTGTCTAGTACGCCTCATTTTAGTGCTGCCATTGGTTTTTGGGGTTTCCTTATAACCGCATAGTCTTTGGTGGTGCTATTTGAGGATCCAACCAGCCTCCGGGCTGATGACCTAACAGACAGACAGACAGACAGACAGACAGACAGACAGACAGACAGACAGACAGATGGCGCTTGTGATAAAAATATTCATACATTTTCAGTATAGACTGTTAAGCCTTTCAGCATTCGGTCTGCAACCCTCCGCAAATCAATTATGCGACTTCACAACTATTTCCTTGGTCTCGTTTAGTTCTGCATCTCTTATCTTAAATAATTGAAAACTGACTCTAACCGTCATCGCCTTGGTCTCCCTCTGCTTCTCTTACCTTCTTGAGTCTACTAATTTCTTAGGTAGCATATACTCCTTTACCCGTCTCACATGACCCCACCAGCAAAGTCGGTTTATAAACCCACCGTCATCCATCAAGTTTATCTCTAAATTAGCCTTTGTGTCTGTATTTCGAGTACCCTTCTGCCATTTTTCCCGCCTGTTTGTACCGCCAATCATTCCCGTTACCTTCGTGTCTGTTACTTCCAACTTACTAATAAGATATACTGAATCCGCCTAGATTTCACTCCCGTACATCAAAGTCGGTCTGGAAATATATCGAAGTGATGACAATTTCGTCGGAGAACTCACTTTTCCTCATAGAATACCTTTCATTGCAACTGCAAGCTCATTGCATTAGCCAATTTCTTTCGATTATTTTCAACGTGATTTTCATCGTTAATTATCCTCCAGGACTTAGTGGAGTATCTCACTTTCATAGTGTGTTAGACTGGTTTCCAAAACTTGACATAAACAGAATCTGGCAACAGCTAGGGAGAAGGACTGACATTTCTCCAGACGTCCGCGTCCGCTAGCCCGAAAAGGGGTCGTTTCCAAGGATCTTGCTAGGATTTGAAAGGAGGTTGTCGCGACCTTAAACGAGGTTCACTCCTGGCAATTTCCTGAATTTGAACTGGGATACCACAGAAAAGCACTTCCATGTTGGCCGTGGTTCGAATTTTGACCCACATCTTCTCAACAACTCCCACCATGCTGAGTATACTCCGTTCCAGCCCTCACAGTAATTTTAAATCTTTGGCAGAGCCAAAATCATAAAGAAAAAAATTCGCAGCTAATTTTTCTAGACCTCTGTGTTGTAACGGAGATTAATTAGAACCAATTAAATGCACTTTTCCTTCTTGCGTAGTTCTTAACAATATTACCTCATTCTTCGCTTAATTTCTAGAGCTTTGTCGCAGTTAGACTAAAATTTGCAATGTCTTGAAAGCCTATGTTTTAAATCATCTTAGAGACTTCATTTAAAACCTTTAACGTATTTACCAATGAGCTCCGTAACTACTGAAAGTAAGAAATCTTTAATTTTATAAAATATACGGCGAAATTCTACATTTAATTGCTGAATTAACTGGTTTACTTTAAGCCTAATTAAATCCATTCTTAAACTACATTGTTGAGTAATATAAAATTATCCTTTATTTGTGCTGAGATTGTTTCAGAGTACGGCCAAACGTGGATATCTGATTGCGCCAATGAATGCCACGGTGAAAATTATGGTAGTTTGCAAGTTGCTTTACGTCGCACCGACACAGACAGGTCTTATGGCGACGATGGGACATGAAGGAGCTAGGAGTGGGAAGGAAGCGGCCGTGACCTTAATTAGGTACAGCCCCAGCATTTGCCTGGTGTGAAAATGGGTAACCACGGAAAACCATCTTCAGGGCTGCCGACAGTGGGGTTCGAACACACTATCTCCCGAATACTGGATACTAGCCGCAATTAAGCGACTGCAGCTATCGAGCTCGGTAATTATGATAGTTATTAGCAAGATTGAGACATTTACTTTTTAGAATAAATCATGCTTGGGAACACTCCCTTTTAGGAGAGATTTTTTTAACTATTTTATATAATCCTAGCATATGCTCGCGGCTTCACCCGCCTTTATTAATTCAACGGCTAGATGTTTTAAACCATTTATTTAAAAGCAAAAAAATATTAACATACCTACATAGTTTTTACATAAATTTCATTAATTACATTATTTTATTTTTAAAAATATTGTTACATCCAATGCTGAATATGTAGCGAGTTCGTGAATGGTACAAATAAAATTAAAACAATAAAACAGAGTTTCCGGGTAAACTATATTTTTTGTCCTTCCATTTGAAGCTAAGATGTACAGAGTGTTTCTGTTTCTAACCCACGTACAGTTGACCGTAAGAGAAGCACCGTTTCCGGTGAAATGAAATGGCGTATGGCTTTTAGTGCCGGGAGTGTCCGAGGACAAGTTCTGTTCGACAGGTGCGGATCTTTTGAATTGACTCCCGTAGGCGACCTGCGCGTAGTAATGAGGATGAAATGATGATCAAGGCGACACATACACCCAGCCCCCGTGCCAGCGGACTTAACCAATTATGGTTAAAATTCCCGGCCCTGCCGGAAATCGAACCCGGGACCCCTGTGACCAAAGGCCAGCACGCTAACCATTTAGCCATGGAGCCGGACACAGTTTCCGATGATCGAGTCTTACAACTTCAAACGATTGTCCTTGTGCATTGTTGATGCACATATCTAAACTGAAGCAAATGGGGGAACTGCAGATGTCAAAATTGAAATCGGATATCCGAAGGGATCATTTGAATCCGAGGAATGAATACTACGCTCGCGCCATCTCCAGTCATGATGGTGTCTTCAATAACATTCGGCATCAGCTTCTTGACTGAGAGTCATATTCCGTTGCAGGGGGAAGGAGGATTCATATTCCTGAGAAGGATAATCGGTGCCACAAACTTCAGCTCCTAGATATTCGTGCATAGGCCCTACTCCATGTGACTCCAAGTTGTTCAGAAGGTCTGTCGTGTAGTTGACAGCTTCATCTATATTACATTTGTGCTGATAGACTTGGAAATTTGTAGAACACCAGGTAATCCTTGTGAAATCCGCCAGTTGATGACGACAACTTCATTTCTTGGAGCAAGAATTGCTCTTTGACACAGCCATGCGTGATCGGTGAAATGCTGCACCCACCTATGACAAACGTTTCTGATCTCTGCGTGCCGTAGATTTGGCTGGGCATCGCACACATTCACACAGACAAACACTTCCGGAGATTATCGACTGAATTTGGCTCCTCGAATCGTTGACCGAAAATGGCTTCCTACGCCATGGATTTAAAATGGCTCCTTGACATGCATTATCTTATGTACGTTCCCTTGCGACAGTGAATCTATGCATTTAATCCTTGTGGTAGCACGTTGGATTGCCTTTTATATCGACACACGTTTTTCGAAATTAAAAATCCGGCTTCGAGTTGCATTCGGACCTCCTTCCATCTGCCTATGTTAAACATTTCAGGACACACACACACAGAGACAGAGAGAGAGAGCTGCTGTTTATCTGACAACAGCAAGTTCATAAAGGGCAGCCATGTTTCGAGTTGTCAAAACAAAGCCAGTTGGCGGGAGAACATATGATTAGAGAGAAGTTTGGTTTAACCGATATTTCAGAACATCGGTGACAGGCGTATCATATGCACGAGCATATGATTATCGTCACGGTTACTCTTTGGTCGCGGGCAGCCCGTATAGAAACACTTCTAGTTGATATGATGACAAAGTCGGGGAGTATTTTTCGTAAGATTCGGGACATTAGAAGTGGGAAAAATAATATTCACATTTATGATTTGAAGTTTTAACAATACATAGGGAAAATGAAATTTATAACGTGCAACATAGGGAAAAGGTTGTTAACATGATGTGCAATAAATTAACAAGCGGAATGTGAGTACCCGTGTCGTGTCTCCGGGATACCAGTTATTTACAGTACTTAATGTAGGTTAAAAAATAAAAAGAGTAAAAATAATAAATGTATGAACTTAATACAAACATTCCTCCCATATACAGGGCTATTCAGCAAAGTTGTCCACCTCACATAACTCGTGAACGGTTGAAAGATATTGACATTTTGTTTTCACTTTTAGTAATGGTACCAAAGGGCTAATGATCGGACTTAAAATAAGTACTGTGTCATGAGGGATATTTTCTGGGATCATGGTACTAACTTCGCTTTCTTAAACGGTACCACACTGTTTTGTACACATAGCCGTAAATCTACAAACATTACTAAATCAGCACCGTGATTATTTTGAAAATCGGACAAGTACTTCTTGAAAAAATATTATGTATTCAAACATGCCTCATTTGCCAGCTGAGGACTAATCTGTTAGATTCGCGCTAAGTATGGAACATGAGCTAGCTATTGACATATAGAGTTGCTAGACAGATGTTCTATCTACTGTGCTCATAAATACACTATGATAAAATGTATGGTATAACACCTTTAATATCTTTGTAGGTAACTGGCAAATGAAAAACGGATATAGACCTTGAGCTACAGCAGATAACATAGCCCTGTGAGCGTGATCCAAGTACGCAACTTAAACAATATTTTGTCACAGTTACTCCCGTGGCAGCGCATCTGATATATTGGTGAACCTCTACATGTGATCAGGTGACAGGCAGATTGTGCGTGGCGATTGAATGTCGTAAGCTTTAAGAAGTGAAGAGTTACATTCTCGTCTTCAAGATTGCCAGCCGTATGCTCAGGGTATGGCTGCAAGAATTGGAGTAAGATGTTGCGCATGTGTGGTGATTGGTAATAATTCCCTTTCTGCGACTTACGATAAGTCGCTCATGGGATGCAATAGTGGCAACAAAAAAAAATCGGATTTATTACAGACTCCAGCATTGTTCGTAAATTTGTTTCATTATCGTAAGCTGAAAACTCCCAAGGTAATCCAACATAATCTATAAAAAACATTGCAGCAATAGTGACACATCTCAAAACATCTAGGTCATGGCTTCGACAAGGGAAATGAAGGAATAATTTTCAAGTAACTTTTTTTACTAACTGAACTCCTATCGAGCCGTTTAGTACCGCTAGCTCTTTATTCTATAAACAAATAATCCTAAGGTTTCTTCATATTACTACTGAGGGACACTTTGTAGAGCTACTCATTTATCTCAGAACTTGATTTTTTGAGTTGTGCAACTGTTGCAGCCCATGAGTGAAGTGAGGATTTCTTGGTACCTGTTTGTCTTTTGCATTTGAGAGTTCATTTTTGTTGCCATCTGCTTTTGGCGGTGCCGGGCTTAGTGGCTCAGACGGCTAGAGGCACTGGCCTTCGGACCCCAACTTGGCAGGTTCGATCCTAGCTCACTCCGGTGCTATTTGAAGATGCTCAAATACTCCAGCCTCGTGTCGATAGATTTACTGGCACGCAAAAGTACTCCTGCGGGGCTAAATTCTGGCACCTCGGCGTTTCCGAAAACCGTAAAAGTAGTTATTGAAACGTAAAGCAATACATTAGTAACGTGGTTTTTGGTAGTGATTCATAGAAGTTTGATATTCAGGTTCTTACTTTGTTTTCTCCATAATGGCCCTAAAGGCTATTATGTCATTCTCTATACTTTGTGCTTGTGCACTGGTTTCATGTAGGCCTATTTCAGTGAAACATACACCAAGTATGGTAAATACAGTATTTTAATGTTATTTGTGAAATTTATGAAGTGTTTATTGTAAATGTCAGTGCATTTATTTTTAAATTAGGTTACACTTCATAATGGATAACTTTCGAGGTCATATTTCAGCTAGTAATCCCAGTACGAAACGGTAAAGGGGAAAATGATAGTATGTCCTCTACATTATACGTGGCGTTAATTTACATTTTTCTGGTATGAAAATGCGAAACCAGTTCGCACTCTATTATTATTAATGCTCTAAGCTTTCGGCTAATGGTCTTCAATTTTCCACCAGTAATTCTATAATGTGTATTTTCAACATTTTTCGTCATTCGAGAGCCACACTCTCTTCCTTATGTCACCACTGGAAACATGGCGGACGTTCGTTCAATTAGCTTGTCAGACAGCGCTTCAGGCTATGTTGTTGCATGCACTACAGGAAGATATATTTCATTTCATTCTCACTTCCAGTTTCTAAGCACCGCCGTCTCGATCTTCTTGTACTGCATGCTCTATGCCACTAGTTTAACACAAGAAGGCGCGAATACCAATATTTCTTCAAGTCGCCGTAAGAGTGCAGTCGTAGACGCACAATCTTCTGTGTTATGATGCATGTATATATGTACAATGGGTAAACTTGCCTATTCACTTCAGTTTGTACAAGTGATATTTTGCAAAGAACTGTGAAATGAATTAATCATGTTATGCTTATAGATACTTTAAAAGTTATTTTATAGTGTACTTGTATTCTTCCGTTTGTGCAAGTTACCTAATTTTTTGTTTGTGAACCTGAAACTTAAGATTTTTTCCCCGAAATATTCAACTGTTATGTACATAGCGGACTAGAGTTACAGATGGCTCTGGTTATGTACTATTTTGCAAATCTCAGCAAGGTGGTCAGCAGCCAGAAAAGATACGATACCATGAAATACCGTCTAGAAGGGAATTAAGAGAAAAGATGCTGTCGGCTATATCTAGGCAAGGTCGTAATAAAGGAAGTAATTGGATATCCTCAGATTACTACAGCATCTGTAGCCTTTACATCTTTACACCTTATTTCAGAACGTGATTAAAGCCATGGAGGATAATGGATTGCTTGTGATAGGAATTGTGACGGACAATCACAGAAGAAACGTCTTCATGTTTATACATTTTTGGCAACCTCAAATATTCAAATTATAATGTTCCGATCAATCTAGAAACAGAAAATCAAATCCTAATTTTCAAGTACTTGGCTCGTGTTGTTGAAGAGAGGATGGAGTGTGAGATTTGCGTCAGCAACATCTCACTGCCTAGAGCTTCGACACCACTAAATGGAACCGATTACGCACTAGGTCAGAGAAGTACTTCCATACCCAAAACCTTGTTTTGTTGCTCTGATGAAGCATCTGCAGGAGTTTGTTGAAGCTGCTGTACCCTACTATCGGAAGTCCTTCAAACTTACAAGCGTAATACGAGGACTTGCTACTTCTTCCTTTTCAGAATGTGTTCTGTTACAGTGTGAGGTCAAAGAATATCAGCAAGCTGTTAGTGATATTGTCCTAATCAAGTTCGTAAGACTTCTATTAACTGATATTGCGTTGGAAAGAACACAAAATGTTAGCCGCCCAGTGTATCACTCCAAGCCTTCGTCCAGAAAAATCTTTAAACTCTAACATGAATAGGCCAACCACGACTTCATAGAGCTAATATTACCGATATTTAATAATACTGATGTAATTTACGAGCTTCAGTGAACATATGACTATACTGCATGGTGTTTTGTAGACTGTCGTCATAATAATTCTGTAAGAACTTTGTGCGTCTATGCCTGCCATCTAGCGGAGAATTTTTGGCGCAGCCTATTCGCAAAAAGCCTCGCATAGAGCAGGCAGTATAGGAAGATCGAGACGGCAGTGTTTCTAAGAGAGAGGTTACCGGCCATTTTTCCTATCTCTAACTGGTTCATTGTTGTGGTTTGGTAATAACACGTAGAGCAGTTCAGTGAGAAATTCACACACGTGTAGAGAAAGATACCACAGCCATTTAAATTGTTCCATACTTTGTGAATTTTCTTCGTGGTGTAGTTTATTAGGTGTTACGCTTTTCCTTACGTATGACTGTATTTTGTGTTACCTTCTGAGAGTACCTTTGCCAGTTATTTAAGGCGTAGGGTATGTCTACGGTATCCCCTGCCTGTCGTAAGAGGCCACTCAAGTAGTAACCCTAGGCTCTAAACTTGAAACCGCGGGACCCCTAGCCATATCTGACATTGCTTCCATGTACTTCACCTACTTCACCACAGTCATATTTCTATCGGAGCTCACTTAGTCTTCCAGTTTTTAGAATTTTTACAGCTCCCTGAACACAGGATATAGAGGCCCATCTCTTACTCTGATCCGACCCCAACGTTGTTAGGTTTGTGAAACCTAGGGAGTGGACTTGACCCGATTTTACGACCGAATGTCTTTCATGACACGAACCCTATTCAGAAGAATGTATTGAAAAATTACTCGTTTCTGTAGTGGCTGGCAGTGTGCTGTGCTGTGCTGTGTGTGTAATTTGAAGATCTGAAATAGAACCCCATGAACTAAATAACACTATTATTGTTTTTATATCGCAATAACTACTTTTAGGTTTTCAGAGACGCCGAGGTGGCGTAATTTCGTCCCGCAACATTTGTTTTACGTGCCAGTAAATATATCGCCTTGAAGCTTCATACCTGAGCACATTCACATTGAAATACCTCTTCTGCTGTCTGAGGTAATCATCTCGACTCGCAGCTGAACACCGTTACACTGGTTACTCAGTCGAGAACTGCCCATCTGTACGGCATTATCGAGTCGTATGTTATTTGTTAATAATAATAATAATAATAATTGATATATTTTGCACTGTTCATGTCTTGGTCTTTTTCTTCTATTGTCACCCCATAACAAGTCCTTTTAATGCGATGCATCATAAATAGCCTTTTATTTTATTTTATTTTATTAATTTATTTTATTTCATTAATTATTTATGCACCTTTTCACCTTGTACACCTACTCAAAGACCATGTTCCAGTACATAGCAACTTTTTCAGATACTTCGTACGGTAGATTCACAGATAATATGCGTTTGTTTAGCCTTCAGATATTTTATATAGGGAGAGCAGTTGTTTTACGTGCCAGAAAATCTACTGCCTTGAGGCTTCGTACCTGATCACATTGAAATATCGCTTTTACTATTTGGGCTATTCAGCCTGACACACAGCTAAAGACCTTTGCGCTGGTTACTCGGTCATAAAATGCTCTTCTCAACGGTATTATTGAATCCTACGTGTTATTATTATTATCATTATTATTATTATTATTATTATTATTATTATTATTATTATTATTATTATTATATTTTGATCTGTTTTGCACTGCTCATGTTATGGTGTTTCTATTCCATTGTAATCCCTTAATACGTCCTTTTAATGCGATGCATCACGAATCGCCTAGTTATTTATTTATTTATTTATTTATTTATTTATTTATTTATTTATTTATTTATTTACCATACCGTTATTTATACATCGTTTTCACCTTGTACACTTCCTCAAAGACCATATTCCGGAACACAGCATTTTCTCCAGATTCTGTCTACGGTAAATTCAGAGAAAATGAGCGTTTGTTCACGTGTATTTCCAGTCATTGTGAAAACACATCTCTCTGCGTTCCGTGGATTTGGCTGCGGATCGCACATATACAGACAAACACTTCGGATATGGGAGGCCTAAGATTCACCGCCATCTAGCACCATGTTTGACGTCACGCACAGCCGAACATGCCGACTCAGTTCCGACCCGAAACTACCTCTAGCACCCGGTAGATACCAGCGGCTGCGCGCGCGTACTGGGGCTCGCATTAATGTCATAATTTAAGAAAATAGTGAAATATACACTTTCAATGTAATAATCATTTTATGAATGATAACATGAGAGAAATGTAAATACAAATTACACAATAAATTTTATATTAATTATCATTTTGTCGGAAACATAATATTGAACTTCAGCAACATACCGGATATACTATCAAATAATTTTATTCAGAACTGTTGTGTTAATTATGTGTCTTTAATCAGACTCCTTGAAAAACTCTCTGTAAATAAAGAATATATATTCACTGTCACTGTATTTTCATGACGGCTAACTATGAGTTTACAATTCAGTGTAATTTTATTATTAAAGTGTAAATAAAGTTACGTTTAGATACCAGTTTTCAATAAATAATAAAATTATACAAATACTATATACACATATTTTTATTCATGAATAGCTAGTTATTTCCCGAGAAATTATGTCTTTAGTTATTATCTCTATTTCTATCTCCATATCAGTGTGAAGACGGTGGTGATTATTGTTTGATGAGAAAATATAACTGGGAATCATCAACTCTTTACCACTGATCACAGAGAAAAAGGAAGAGGTCGAACACTTCGACGAAAGGGTCACGAAGGGCATGGAAATGAAAGACTCCTTAGGCCTCGAATGCTCGAATATCGTCGGGGTCGGAAAATAACAAGAGTTGGCCAAGGAAGGTCGGATAGGATAGATGAAAGTGAGGAGCCTGGCACAAGTAAGTGGAAGCAATGCCAGGACTCAGCTAAGGGCTCCGTGGTCGCCAACCCACGCTCCCGAGTTGAAAGTCCCTGGGACCTCTTTTAGTCGCCTCTTAAGAAAGGCAGGGGATACCGTGGATATATATTTTACAGACCCCCCCCCAAGAGGGCTCCATGGCAGCCGTTATATATTACCAACAATAAGCCTGTACAGTATTTCAATGTAACTTCAGTATTAAATATTGTTGCTATTGGCTCCTTAGCTTAATGGCAAGCGTCAAGGCCTCCGTTCTAGGGGTCATAGGTTCGATTCCCGGCCCGGTCGCTTTTTAACTGCGTCTAGTTAATTTATCTAATAATAATTAATGTTATTTGTTTTACGTCCCACTAACTACTCTTTTACGGTTTTCGGAGACGCCGAGGTGCCGGAATTTAGTCCCGCAGGAGTTCTTTTACGTGCCAATAAATCTACCGACACGAGGCTGACGTATTTGAGCACCTTCAAATACCACCGGACTGAGCCAGGATCGAACCTGCCAAGTTGGGGTCAGAAGGCCAGCGCCTTAACCGTCTGAGCCACTCAGCCCGGCAGTTAATTTATCTAACTCGGGGACTGTCTGTCTTCGTTTGTCCCGATGCACTCCTCTTTATACACTACCATCCATCATAGAAACACATACTTATTCTGCTCGCCTAGTGCGCATGATCGTTAAGGTATCAATCTTTATGACCTAACACCGTGGTAAGCTAGTTCGAGTCTCGTTGGTGTAAACAATTCACCATCAAAGTGCTGGCCGGCAGGGTAGGAGGGCTGGTTGTATACAGTTTCTAATCACTAGATTGCGTGCCAAAAGTCTGGTTTCAATTCCCAAGCTCTCCATACAGCTCATATGAAGTGAAGGCATATGACGCTGCTGGTGAAGACTCTTCCGTTAGATGGGTACGTTAAGCCTTGGTGTTATTCGATAGGAGTACACTGTGAGCCAACTCCTGGTTTCGCCCTCTCCCTACATAATCATCATCATCACACATATAGCTGCCTCTGTGGATCAGTGGTAGAGTGTCGGCCTCCGGATCCCAAGATAGCGGGTTCAAACCCGGCAGAGGTAGTCGGATTTTTGAAGGGCGGTAAAAAGTCCATTCGACACTCCATGTCGTACGATGTCGGCATGTAAAAGATCTCTGGTGACACATTTGGTGTTTACCCGACAAAATTCATTAAAAATCTCAGCCATAGACGCCCAAGAGAGTTTCGGTTTACTCGGTCTGCCATCTAGTGCGCCGAGAGTAAAACGGAACGTCGAAATTGACGAGCAGACAGCCAGATGGCGTCAAATTGAAATGTCTGCACACGGTAGCTGAGGCCATACGATTATTATTATTATCACACATATACACAAGATGCGCAGGACGCCCATGGAGGTCGATTATAGAGACCTGCAACAGGCCTCTCCAGAAGCCACCCATCATATCGCATCGTAATTATGGACGAGGTTGTATATTTATCTAGACTGTCTGTCTGCTAACACTTGCTCTTGCCAGCAAAGGTAGATTTTACTTGTTAGGTCTTTTCTGTTCTCTTGTTTTAATGTAGAACCAAACCAAACCCCATGGCACTAAAGCCCTTGAAGGGCCTTGGCCTACCAAGCGACCGCTGCTCAACACGAAGACCTGCAGATTACGAGGTGTCGTGTGGGCAGCACAACGAATCCTCTCGGCCGTTATTCTTGGCTTTCTAGACCGGGGCCGCTATCTCACCGTCAGATAGCTCCTCAATTCTAATCACGTAGGCTGAGTGGACCTCGTACCAGCCCGGGTAAGAGGCAGGCACGCTACCCCTACACCACGGGGCCGGCTGTTTTAATGTAGGCTACTTCGTTTGTTTCCTTCTGTTGTTATCGTGAAATTTCTTATTCCGATATATCTCTCGATTATCCGAGTTAATGTGGACCAGGACTACCTCGAATAAGCAAATTCTCGGAAAAAACGTGTTTTATTTAGAAATTACATAAGCTCTTTAATCATTGGACTAAATGTCCGACTCGTTGGCTGAATGGTCAGCGTACTGGCCTTCGGTTCAGAGGGTCCCGGGTTCGATTCCCGGCCGGGTCGGGGATTTTAACCTTCATTGGTTAATTCCAATGGCCCGGGGGCTGGGTGTTTGTGCAGTCTCCAACATCCCTGCAACTCACACACCACACATAACACTATCCTCCACGACAATAACACGCAGTTACCTACACATGGCAGATGCCGCCCACCCTCATCGGAGGGTCTGCCTTACAAGGGCTGCACTCGGCTAGAAATAGCCACACGATATTAAAAAATTAATTGGACTAAATAGTATAAACAAATCACGTTTATATGAACTATGCCGTTCTCTTCTTTTCTTCCACTCATTTTACCGACAGCCATCATAGCGATAAGAGTACTGGAGAATCAAACGGCAAAATAGAATTTGGATAGTGGTGTCAAATTATTCGAGCTACGAAACAATGGGGTAGTGTGTTGCGCGTTCAGTCTGATGCCGATTAGAAGAAAGCAGTTAGCCAATAGAAATGTTTTGTGGTGATGGAAACGTGATCGTTATTAATTTTTGTCGTGCTCGGATAACACGGAACCTCGGTTAGTCGAGACTCGGATAATCGAGATTCTACTGTACTATATGGTAATACACTAATTGGTTCTCATGGAATTGTTTTTTGCTATTATGTAATATGTGTTTTAATTTCTCTTCGCTGTCATACTACTGTATGTAAGCATTATCACATGGATATCTCCCATTTGCAACGCATTTGTTACTGCTATTACTACTACTACTACTACTACTACTACTACTACTACTACTACTACTACTACTACTACTACTACTACTACTACTACTACTACTACTACTACTACTACTACTACTACTACTACTACTACTACTACTACTACTACTACTACTACTACTACTACTACTACTACTACTACTACTACTACTACTACTACTACTACTACTACTACTACTACTACTACTACTACTACTACTACTACTACTACTACTACTACTACTACTACTACTACTACTACTACTACTACTACTACTACTACTACTACTACTACTACTACTACTACTACTACTACTACTACTACTACTACTACTACTACTACTACTACTACTACTACTACTACTACTACTACTACTACTACTACTACTACTACTAATAATAATAATAATAATAATAATAATAATAATAATAATAATAATAAAGGGAACCGAACCAATTAGAAGAAAGCAGTTATACTCGATCTGTGAAACAATAGAAATGTTTTGGATAGTGCAAGACCGACTACAATATATCAGACCTTAATGTTACTATCGATTGGGAGGAAAATGGCGACTTCGTGGGCGAGCTTTTGAGACATGTGGTTGGTTCATATCTGTGTTTACATTCTGTTAAGGAGTGTTATTTTGATCCAGTTATTGAAGTATAAAGTATATGTTAGGTAAAATAGTAATCTATAACGGTTTATCAGTATGGTGTTTTGCTAGAAGTTTATTTGATGGTATTTTTAATGTATAATAGTGTTTATATTGCCGTGCTGTAACATAGCACAAAATGGGTCGTTCCTGCTGCGTTCGTGGTTGTAGATCTAATTATACCGTTGCTGAAGCTTTTAAATTCCCTGAAGATAGATCTCTACAGGAGAAATGAATAAGGAATATTCACCGGGAAAATTTGGAAGTCAAAGACCAAACTATCGTAGGCTATGTGTGTAACCAAAATTTGTGGTTAGGGAAGATCTCTTTCCAACCGATAATGGTGAGCCTATTCGTTTTTGTTTTCTTATTCAGTCGGAGTAATTTCATGTAAGTTGACGATAAGTATTAGTTTCTATGTAGAATATAAGTGTATGAGTGTATTTATATGGGTCAGTGGTCACTAAGATCTGTAATTATACGCAGTCATGTGAGAATATGTTTGTTTTGATCGTGTTGTGAACCAGATTTAAATCGAACTATGGCAATGCCTCTCATACATCTATTCTTAAGTTCGCTAAGGAATGAAACATTAAGAGAGAAGTGAAGCAGGAACATACATCGTGAATATTTCTACAAAACAGTAGTGTGCATATGTCATCAGACAGTAAGTCTGAGATTAGGGAAAACTATTTTTCTAATTCTAAATGGTGGACCTATTCGTATTCCTCTACACAAAAAAAAAAAAAAATAATTTAAATAGTGATAATTGATATGGTGTGTATGTGCTTCAAAGTGTCGTGTGATTTAGATGCAATTGTATTTTGAAATAATCTGTGCTTGTCTGCGGGAACATTTGGCTAGATCTTGGTGTATAACAAAACTTATAGCGTGAAAGATGGAGCAATCTGTACACTGTTACACAGAAGAAATAGTGACTTGCAGGGATAGTGGTGATGGTGATTATTGTTTTAAGAGGAAGTACAACTAGGCAACCATCCTCTATATAACACTAATCACAGAGAAAGAATGGAAGGGGTCCGACACTTCGAAAAATGAAGGTATCGGCCGAAGGAAGACAAGGGGCACGAAGGGCATGAAAATGAAAGACTCCCTAGGAATCCATACGTAATACCGTTGGGGTCTGAAAAGAACAAGTGTTGACCAAGGGCGGTCGGATAGGATAGATGAAAGTGAGGAGCCTGGCACAAGTAAGTGGACGCAATGCAAGGACTCAGCTGAGGGCCTCGTGGTCGTCAACCCACGCTCCAAAGTTCAGAGCCCCTGGGGCCCCTTTTTAGTCGCCTCTTACAACAGGCAGGGGATACCGTGGGTGTTATTCTACCACCCCCACCCACAGGGGGACTTGCAGGGATTAGCTTTGTTTGTAACTCAGGGGTTTTATTATACCAATACCTTCCGATTCATGCTGTGGATATCTGTTATCTAGCAGTCTACACCAAATTGTAGCTCGTCCATGTAGGTTAAAGACATCATTGTTTAGAGTCAATAGAGTTGTTTTACTCATGTTCTTCAATGGGGAAAATCCTATTATATTTTTCGTGTCTGAACGCTTCATTGCTAAGTTTACCATCATGGTTGGAAGTGCTACTATATCATATGTCAACATACGATTTAAGAGTTTCCAGTAAGGAAGGCTTAACATCACCGGGGCTGTTCATTGAGCTGGCGTAATCATTTCGGGTGTACTTCCTTTTTATCGAGTGCTGAACATTAGAAATTGTCCACCACTTCGAAACTAAGGCAACACGTTATGTTTCATAGTTCTTATGAGAGTGAATAAATTGAGGAATTTCGAACCTTAAATTATTTTTAAACATTCCAAATGATGTTATAAATATCATTTTAACAGTTTTATAATGTATTTCCATCTATCCAGCGAAGTGTAATCTAAGAGAAAACGTTATTTGACTAAGTGAAATTTCGAAATAATCAGCTTGTTCTCTTTTGCTGTGGGGTTGTCCATCTATTCTAGCACAATATGTGTGATTCTAGTTGTTTATACATGATGAGTACTTGCTCGCGAAGCGTTTCATCAGTGCAACAGTGATTTTCCCTATGATGTTACATTTATCATGTTAAATTATCTACCACCGTTTGCAAAATATGTACGTGATCTTTTCGTAATTTCTGGCTGATTGAACCAGATATTGTGTAGCTCTTTCAATGGTGTCAACACAATAATTTAATGTGACGCCGGGCTGAGTGGCTCAGACGGTTGAAGCTCTGGCCTTCTGACCCCAACTTGGCGGGTTTGATTCCGGCTCAGTCCGGTAGTATTTGAAGGTGCTCAAATATGTCAGCCTCGTGTCGGTAAATTTACTGGCAGGCAAAACAACTCCTGCGGCACTAAATTCCGACATCTCCGAAAATCGTGAGTTGGTTTATCGTCAAAATGAAGTTATTGCGTGCTACCCTAACCTTCATCAGTCGGCAGCTACTGCGCCCACGACGTCCACCATCTTGGTTTTGATATTACGGTCTGATATATTGTAGTCGGTCTTGGATAGTGGTTAGTGTCAAATTACTCGAGCTACGAAACAATGGAGTAGTGTGTTGCGCGTTCACTCTGATGCCGATTAGAAGAAAGCAGTTAGACTCGATCTGTGAAACAATAGAAATGTTTCTGAATGAAAACTGCAAATTAGTGATTTGGCACCTGCCCCTTAAATTGTGCTGAGCCGGGCTGAGTAGCTCGGACGATTAAACGCTGGCCTTCTCAGTCCAATTTGACAGTTTCTATCCTGGCTCTGGTGGTATTTGAAGGTGCTCAATTACGTCAGTCTCGTGTCGGTTAATTTACTGGTACGTAAAAGAACTCCTGCATGACAAAATTCCGGCACCTCGGCGTCCCCGAAGACCGTCAGAAGTGGTTAGTGGGACGTGGAAACAATATTATTGTTATTATTATTTTCTCTGATATAGGGTACGACAACACGAACCCATCATTCAGTTCAGTGTCATAGTTATTTTTATCGGCATCTGCAACTATCTTGCGTATAGAATCACATGCTTTTAGGGTCAGGGACCTTATCACCATTATATACTTCGCAATAGCCTTGTATATGTACAGAAATGGTGTAATAAATTTCTTGTTTCTTCCCTAGGAATTTCTCGAAACATTGATTTTTAGAACATTTACCTACAAATGCCAATTGTTTACCAGATATACCTTTACCAGTAGGGTTATATACAGTAACTCTCACCTGAATTAATTTTGATAGTCTTTGCAGCGCAGCAACTCCACATTCGTTGCTTTACGTGTCGGGAGATATACCGGCAATGTGAGGCTAAATTTTGGCAGACACGATAATCATCGTCACCATTACATACTTCGTACTAGTCTTCTTCCCATTCCATTAAAATACTTGTTCAGAATTTGGTTATTTGTTTAGCCAGGACGAACTTAACACAGAATTTAAACCTAGTCAGAATGAACTTGAATCTAGCCGCCTGAGTTAAACGAAGTTAAACCGAGCTCGATAGCTGCAGTCGCTTAGGTGCGGCTAGTATACAGTAATCGGGAGATAGTGGGTTCGAGCCCCACTGTCGGCAGCCCAGAAGATGGTTTTCCATGGATTCCCATTTTCACACCAGGCAAATGCCGGGGCTGTACCTTAATTAAGGCCACGGCCACTTCCTTCCAATTCCTAGGCCTTTCTTATCCCATCGTCGCCATAAGACCTATCTGTATCGGCGCGACGTAAAGCAAATAGAAAAATAATTAATTTAAGGTTGACCGCACAAGTTAGAATATGAGGTGCGCGCTCTTGAAGTAAGATTGAAAAGTGTCATTATGCAGGACGTAAGTGAAACTGTAGGAAATACAGTTCAAGGCAATGCCTGTAGAGTCGTAATAGAGACACAAAAATATCACAGATATCATGTTATTTAAAAAAAAAAAAGTTAACTGTTATTAGCAGATGGAATGAACATATATCTTTGAAGGACATTTTAAATTAGTGCGTTGAAAGTTTGCAGTGTAATCAAAATTGCCATTGCAGTGGAATATTTTAATCGTATTCTGTTAAGTAATGTATTTAATCCATATCAACAATTGTGTAACTAGCTTCCAATAAATTTTGGATCAGTTTTTGTTTCATTACAAAATTTCGCTACCTTCTGAATCATTTAGACTGCTTTTCACAATAGATGTCAGCGAAAATATGCAAAAATGATAAAATATTTAACCTGAAGATTTAGTCCAGCTCCTTGGATGAATGGTGAACATAGCAGCCTTCGGCTCAGAGGGTCCGTAGTTCGATTCTCGGTCGGGCCAGGGACATAACCACATTTAGTTAATTCCTCTAGCTCAGGGACTACGTGTATACGATCGTCTTAATATTGTACCTTTGGAGCATGGTGCACCGGTGAGCTGGAACGTAGATACAGCCTCGTCTCTGAAAAAGATATATGCACCGTGCACGAGAAACTTACCACAGGGCTGGCCCGTTCGTTGGTCCTCGTTGATAGAGTACGGGGAGGAAACTACACTACGGGCTCTATAAAAACTACAATGAACGTAACCAGATTGATTTTTAAACTAAATACAATTTATTCACAAATGGTAGAAAGAAAATTAAAAGAGAAAGTAAAAAAAATCCCTACAATAACATTAAATGAACGCAACTGAATAATAAAATACCAAAATTTTATTGAAATGAAATTTAAACTCAGTTATAAAATCAGTGATTTTGAATTACATTCACACTCACAATGTAACTTGATTCAACATTACTGAAACAGCTTATAAACCAATTTGAAGTCTAACATCTCCACTGATAAATAAGTTCTTACATTTACCCAGTTCCACAATTCACTGCAAAGTTATATAAAAAAGTATAAAATGACTTAAAATAACACGACGATCTGGCAGTGCAGACTGAACGCTGTCCTAATGGAATTACATTTTTAAGTTAATGAATATACACACATCTGAATTATGTAACACTGTTGAAATCGTATTATTGTTTATCTTTTTGACATGTTAATTATAGTTCAAATATGCCTTACATGGCTTGATTCACTTTTATAAATGACAATTTCATAACATAATATTCTCTTATTTCAAATCTTGTTTACCTCTGCTGTGAAAATATTTTCAACTGCGAATATTATTTCGCTCTCATTTTTACTGCACTGTTTCATATGAAATGACCTTGTTTTTACATCTAACAAATTTTAATAAGTTGATTATATTATAACCGCTTGGTCATGTCATAACAACAGGTTTCCTACTTAAATGGTCAACTCACTCATACACTTGTCGTTAAATACAATAGTGATACATTTCATTACCTCGCTTCCGTGATTAACTTTTCTCAGTTGTGATGTCTTGCTTATAAAAGGTACAAGAAATATGTGTTTTGCTACTGGAACCAAGATGGTTGTCCTGAATCCTAGCCTCATGCCTTTCTACAAATGTACATCTGACGCTTTTAAAATAGTGTTCCCTATCCTAAATGAGACATAAAAATTAATAACCTGTAAAAGTAGACATCCTAAACTGACTTAACTACTTTAGTCCAGCTCCTTGGATGGATGGTCAACGTAGCAGCCTTCGGCTCAGAGGGTCCGTAGTTCGATTCTCGGTCGGGCCAGGGACATAACCATATTTAGTTAATTCCTCTAGCTCAGGGACAGTAAAACCACAGTAATTCACGTTCCTTCAATACTAATTTGTATGACTCTCAAGAATATCACGACTTCACATAACTCAGGAATTAAATGAAATGGCGTGCGGCATCTGGAGAGGTCTGGTGCAGGTCTTCTGATTTGACGCCTGTAGGCGACCTGCGTGTCGTGGTGAGGATGAGATGATAATGAAGACGGCACATATACCCAGTCCCCGTGCCAGGGAAGTTAACCAATTATGGTTAAAATTCCCGACCCTGCCTGGAATCGAACCCGGGACCCCTGTGACCAAAGGCCAGCACGCCAACCATTTAGCCATGGAGCCGGACAACTTAGGAATAACAATAATATTTGGATAATATTATTAGCACGTTAGTGACTCACTGATCCTTCTCACAAATCATGTCTAATGACTATTATCATCGATGCATTATTTAATACTTAAACTATAAATAACTGGCTCAATGACCAATAAAGAAGTTTGCCTCAAAAATAGAAATTATCAATTTTTTTATCGTCGAATCCATTATGGCTCGCGCACCTGAAGTATTATTATTATTATTATTATTATTATTATTATTATTATTATTATTATTATTATTATTATTATTATTATTATTATTAGGATTTAAACATTATTATACCAGACAATTATTTTTCTGACGTTAATTAAGCAGAAAATATATTTCAATCACCAGTCGAAAAGCATGACTGACACGTAAAATCTTTACCTAAATGTCAACTCTCACAACACTTCGATTACTATTTTGCATAGATTTTCTTGATATCCGCTTGGTCCATCTTATCAGTAATGTAATTAACAAGCATCCCCTTTTGGAATACCGACCTTTATCTCACCTTTATTGCACCTATTTTATTTATTCCTCGTTATTCATCGTATATAATCTTCACATTACGATTATGTCTCGTCACAGCTGCAAGACATCTCATGGGGGCATATATTTCGACATAATACTCGAAGTACTGCATGCTCATTCGCACCTATCACAAGGTATCACAACGTACTACCATAGCAGTCTCATATTCACTGATGTGCTCTTAATCTCTTCATTATCTAGGACCAATCTGCTTCATTCTGGTTCATAATATCCCTTTATTTGCTACAAGTTAGTAATCGAATATATAATTATTGTTATCAATGATTTACATTTATCTCAGACTTATGTCAATTGCCTCCTCGAAAAATTTATAGATCCTAACTTTCAACTTCCTGGCATAAATTTGATCAATTGTCTACACATGGATTAATTCATTATATTTATTTCCGTTATCAAAGATTTATTATTTCCCTGACGTGGTAATGGCTCAAATAATATTTCATTACCCGATAATCTTATTCTTATTCTTATTCTTATTCTTATTCTTATTCTTATTCTTATTCTTATTCTTATTCTTATTCTTCGTATTATTATATGATACGTGAACTCTGCGATACTACTCTACAAATGTGACATCCTCCTCTGCTAAATGAGGATTCTGCTATATTTACTGTGAAATGAAACACCACATTGGACCTTGCAATGTATATTTCCGGATACAAAGAATTCAACATTTCTTTACCTGGTGCTGGCGTCGGCCGGGTTCATAGATATCCACGTCGGCTCTCGAATGTAGGATATTCAGACCATCATGATGGCTTGAGACATCTTGTTTGAAGCGGACTTTAATCCAACGCATCACATTTTTATCATATAACTAATCGCACACAACACATGGGAGGTCTCCTGATGTGCACTTTTCTTTTAACTAATTATATCTAAATATTTTACACTAGACTGCACCCCTGTCTTTGCGAGGATACAAAAAATACGTCAGGCACTAGGACACGTTACTCGGTCAGCTGGTAATTACAAATTACGTCAGGAGGTCTCCCTGTACTGCTACTGAGACTCAAGGCTGATGAGAGATTGTTTGTTTATATTCGCGCTGGTCAGTGTCCTAGACTGGGCCAAATGAATGTTCATGCGACCTCCATGACGACAAGGAGGTAGATAATTTCCCAAGAAGTCTGTCTCAAATTCGACACGACTCCTGCATTTGTTAAATACTGAGAGAATTGTTACTTTTATTCCCTCCTCAATGTTACTGAAATAAATAACCGCTAGCTGTTTCTGCATTCTAAAATTTGAGATTCAATTTAATCTTATCCACAACAAAGCAAGTTCTGTTCAAAAATCCGACAACTTATATTTTGGCAAGTAATAGAAAAGTTCGCGAGTTAGAAACTATTGAGTCCGTAGATCATCTTACCAAATGTGGCACTCGGCAAAGGCTCCACCTATTACTCACTTACATGGACCTTTGTTACAGAATCTTCACAATAGACAAAGTTCAGCTTAGGTGACCACTGTAACACGAACAGAGCGACTGAATGCGTTAGGTTTCATGCAATTAGTTTTGTAGTTGAGTTTCTTCCCGCGTTAACTATTTTCCGGGCTAGGTGGTGGGTGTTCATCGGATTAAAATCTCCTATATCAGCTGCATACACAATTTACTGATTGGAGACCAGAGTTCCGGATATCGGTGCGACTTCACCAGACATAGAACAAACTAGTTAATTTGAACGACTCGTTTATTTGAACTGGTACGAGTTCGTTGAAATATCTTGAACGGGTCGTTAACGCGAACATACAGCATGCTCGAGGACGAAGACATAAGCAAGCACCATTTATTGTAAAATGTACGTACTAGTTCGTGCTGCTAGTGCTGTTGCTAAGATAGTTCATAATAAACTACCTCGTTCATTAGAACGACTTCGTTCATTGAACGAAGAGCCGCGAGAGCTGTTGCTATGACATCTCATGAACTACCTCATTCATCTGAACTAGTTCATTTGAACGGCTTAAGGCGACGAACGGTATCGAATTAACTAGTTAAAGCAAATTAACTAACTGGACCCATCTCTAACCAGGCAGGTGTGACTTCGAATGATGGGCAGTTGGCTGTAGTTTGCCGCGGTTCGAAATATGCCTCGGAAGGATGCTTTCCAATGACGCAATTTCACATTTTTAATTAAACACATGACACTTAGGCACATCTATTGTCGCACAAGTTATTATAAATTACTGGGCTAAATGGTTAGCGCACTGGCCTTTGGTCACAGGGGTCCCGGGTTCGATTCCCGGCAGGGTCGGGAATTTTAACCATCATTGGTTAATTTATCTGGCACGGGGGCTGGGTGGATGTGTCGTCTTCATCATCATTCCTTCTCATCATGACGCGTTTGTCGCCTAAGGACGTCAAATCTCAAAGACCTGCACCTGGCGAGCCGAACATGTTCACGGACACTCCCGGCACTAAAAGCCATACGCCATTTCATTTTTACTGGCAGTGAGGAGCAACTGAGTTTGCGTGTAAGAAACTTTCACCTGGTAAAATGAACTGAATATATTTTCCTGCTGGGCAGGACACCAACAATTTTCTCCACTCTTATTGGTTGGCCATCTTTTCGACGTTCACATTTTTGGACGTAACCACTCATATGGGCTTGGGAGACTGATATGTAATAGCAACTCTGGCCCGGTGAGGAAAACAACGGGAAACTACCTCACTCCTCATTTCCCTAGTACGCCTCTTCAGTGATGCCTAGGCCATCTATGACAGCTGATGGCAGAGCTGTTGAGGATCCCACCAGCGGAATCGCTGACGGACTGAACATACATAACCACTCATATCAAGGGGGTTTGGCATATCATATCCTTGTTTTTCCATTGTTTTTCTCTGTCTTTCATCCCAACCGTCGCTTTCTTCCAGAGATTTCCTTTCCCGTGAGAAGGCTTGGAGGTGTGTCATCGTCCCATTAGCGCTTACTAGAGAACATGTTACAACATAATTGTGAACAATGGACGCGACCGTAAGAGTTCGTGCTGGCTTAGGATTACCACTGAAAGGTCTCTGCCAAGTTCTAAGCGAAATGCTCTTACTGAACTCAATGCTGGCTGAATTCTTATATGTAAAACTAGCAAATGTACCCGTGCTTCGCTACGGTATTCTACATTGTATCCGGATATCGAAGAAAATTACTGTACATTCCGTGAATAAGATTTTTTTTAAATTGCATGTCTCTTAGCGTTATCCAGAAACAGCAGGGGAAGATTCCCATACGCTGTTTCCAATGTAATGTGCGAGTTGCGGAGTTGTGATGATAACGGCAGGCTCACTTGCCTACTACCATTCACAATCGATTAGGTAAATTTTCATTACAGTTGGAGCCCCCATTACCTACTACGCGGTCAGAATCGATTTGGGGAGTTTCCATTGCAATGGCAGACGCCCTTTTCTACTTCCAGACAGATTATAGTTAAGTTTATATTATAATAGCAGGCACCTTTCCTACTGCCAGTAAAAATTGAGTTTGGTGAGTTTCCATTATTATAGCAAGGCCACTACGCCTAATACCAATCACATAAATTTGTTCATAATGGCGGGTACACTTGCATATTCCCAAACACATACAGTTAGGGGAGTTTTGAACAAAATTGCATGCTCCCTTGACTTCTGCCAGTCAAATCGAGAAGGAAATTTTAATTGTAATGGTAGTCCTTCCTTACTAACGCTAGTTACAAATGAGATGGAGAAGGATCCCATTCCTACTGCCAGTCAAGGTCAATGTGGAGAGTATCATGATTACAATAGCAGACGCCCTCCTGCTGAGAGTAAAATATTAATTATGATGACAAACGCACCCTTTCTACATCGCTACAAATCGACTTCAATGAATATGTATAAATCGACATACGAAGTATATGCATGTTTACAATATTGCAAACCTTCATTTGTAGATTAACTCCTGCTAAACGATACATCATATCGACAAACGGATTGTACCATAAGACGCCTCATTTAGCGATCTAAATGGCTGGTCATAAGGTATTTTCTCCTGTTTCATTTATATGGGTAAAATTGAGTTAGAAACGTTGAATAGGGTGAAATTTGGGTAAGGTTTTCTCATAGTGCATTATTTTGGTTACTAATATGATAACTACAAACATAGAATTTGGCTCAAGTACGGATACTGAGTGGACGAATGTTCGTGTAGAATTAGATGATTCTACCTTTCTTACAAGTGATTCGAACTACGAATTATACGTGTACAAAGAATAAAATATAGGTATAATCGAGAAATAGAGACAAATCTAATATATGAGGAATAGAGTTAGACGAAATGTCATAGGACCAAAGTTATAGATCACTACAAATTGAACTGAGATTATACCATCCCTTTTGTGATACGACTTACCGTTTAGCCGCAAAATACCTCGAAACGAAGGTCTGCACCGACATTAAAATTGCCTCAATATTTTTCGGGGGTAAAAACTGAAATATTTAAAGATCTTGGAAGCTTTCCGCCGGTTACAGGCTAGACATATAATTTTGCCAAATTTGAATGTTCTAGCTCGTCTGGAAGATTGTGCCTCAGTCTTGCTTTGGGAGAGGGGTTAAAATGAAGACTTTCAGGAAACTAAAGCTAATAAATATGCAGATGGTCATAATTACACTTGAAACGGATAACTGTAGGAAAATTTCGCCAAAATAATCAATGTACGGACACATGGTCGTTACGATTTTATTTATATAGAGAAGGATTCTGCTCTACGTACAACACCTTTAAAGCTATGTCCGCTGGGCTTAGTCTGAAAACCGACCGTTCATGATATCTCCCTTATTAATCCTCCTATCGAAAAAATACACATGAAAAAAGTTTTAGAAATAGATTTCCATCAAGGTTGGCCGATTTCCAATCGGGTTAGTCTTGTATGTTGTGTGAGAGTAAAATCACTGTTTCGGTTCCCTATAAACCCCCAGTCCATCCCGGGAATTTGATTTGGTATGGACCTAAAAACCTACATTTGGACAGGCGGATGCTAAATATAAGGTTGGTTGAAATATCTCCAGTAGTGTTCAAATTATAAGAAATAGGCTTTACACGCACCCGCTCTTGAGTTAAGTCCGGTGGGACTTGTACCGAAAAACGGTCCGTTAATGATATCTCCCTTATTAATCCTCGTATCGAAATGATGCACATGAGAAAAAAGTTCAGAAATTGATTTCCATTAAGGCAGGTAGATTCCCATTAACTTTGGTTGAGTACATCATGTGGGAGTGCAAAATCACATTTTAGGTTTCTTATAAACCCCTACTTTTTCAAGGATTTAGAAACAATATTGGCCCTAAAACCTACCCAAGGACAGGTGGATTCTAAATATGATGTTTGGTAGAAGTATATACAGTAGCTTTCAAGTTATAAGAACTCAGACAAACAGACAAACAAACAAACAAACAGACAGACACCAAAGATAAAACTATGCGGATGGTCATTATTACACCTGAAGCGGATAACTGCATGAAAATTTCGCGAAGTAGTCAATGTACAGACACACGGTCATTACGATTTTATTTATATAGCTAAATGAAATTATGACCAAATTATTCACATTGCCGGTAGGGCATTAGTGTTTTGGGTGCAATATGGACTCTAAAAATATGCAAAAGGTACATTTACACTTAATGAACTGAAGTACTAAAGCAAAATTGTCAGCACAAGCATCCATTTAGTTTCCACTTCCTCCGCTTTCTCACATTGGATTTCTCTTCAAGAGATAACGCTTAGAAAGTGCCAAATAGAATTGCTATTGAACGTCACGTTTTAAATATCTTCTACGTCTTCTTTGCTTTAAAATGTCCAGCGATCCGTGAAATATTCAGCTTTAAGAATTAGAATGATTCTACAAAGAAGTGATTTGTAAACGACAGTCACCCAAAGAATCATTGATGCGTATTCAATCCTTCCTCTCGAAGTTTCGCGTGCACAAGACAGCAAAATTACGACGCTTAACCTCCGCAATAATCCATGAAGAGGTCTTGTTATATGTAACTGGATGTAGAGCTCTGTTAATTATTGCCAGTGCATTAAGTTTCGAAAATTATACTAATGATAAACACATGAGGAGAACAAGACGTACATGAATGCTTTCCGACGTACTATCATATGTGTTTAAATGGATTTTCAGAAATGAGTAATTTTTTGTTGTTCAATGATACTTGATATCCCGAAGATTTGTTGAATAAAAGGAAAAATCACAATGCTTGTAAAATAAACTAAGAAAGGAATAGCATTAAGGAGATACGTATGACAGAAGATATAGTAGAGAATAGAAACGCTTAGAAGATGATTCTACAATATCAATGGTTCCCAGGAGAATAAATAACACCTGAACGGAAGGGAAGAGGAAACAAATTCAGAGCTACTGGAAAGCAAAGAAGGAGTAAGAAACAATAAAAGAATAGAAAATGAGAGCACTTATTTAATTTGCGTGGTTTTTGGAAGGTCACACCCTAGAGGTGAAGAAGAAACTGCAAAGACAGCAATGAAATTACGATCATCGTTTCCAAAGTCTGATATCATCATTCATCCCCACATTTCTATAAATTTTCACTGAAATTGTTTTAAATAAATCGTGTAATAAAGTACTGTTTCTTAATATTGTGACGGTCAGCGTGTTTAGGTTACTATAATTGGAATATGCATTTTGTGTGTGTGTGTGTGTGTGTGTGTGTGTGTGTGTGTGTGTGTGTGTGTGTGTGTGTGTGTGTGTTCGTACCATAGAAGTGTATTATTTTAATTCCTTCGGATTTGAAATCTAAATTATATAATTACTATTATTATCGTCGTTGCGCCTTTGTTGTTCATTGTAATAATATACAACATTGTACTACAAAATAAACTTGTAACTTTCCTAATCAGGAAACGAGGGGCCCATTTTCAATTTATTTTTTTGGTGGGGGGAGCCCCGAGATCCTTAGCGCCACTACTGCTTGTTGGTGTACAAATGAAGTTCGCTATGTATTTTATAATTCTGTAAAGACTATTGCAATCAATAGATTTTTTATCCTTAAAATTTGAATTTTGTCATTAAATTTAATGTGATAAATAAGCCTGTTATGCACACTGGATATAAAACATCAATAGCGAGTGTTAATCCTGATATATAACATAGCTTGTAAATAACTTTTGTATAGGTTATGAGAAAAAATCAGTCACGAGGAGGATTTTATACACAGCAACAACTACTAAAATGTGAAAATGAGAAAACAACACTTAAACCACGAGACAATCATGACCTCACCTCAGAACTGTCCTGTTATGGCTGTTATTAGCATAGAGTTAGTAAATAATACACTAGAGGTAGCATTGGCGCTGCAGTCGCGTGCGAAGTTGAACGAGCGTGCTGTTTGGCAAAAGATGGATTGTTTGGCACTGTCACTACTGGAGTTTCTCGATAAATTAGTCTTATACTTCTCTTAAGGAAAACGTTAGTCCCCTGGGCAGTTTATGGTTGCACAGGGAGGTTCATAAAGGGCAATGGCGTATCATTTCACAGGTATGGTTATCTGAAATTAATTTTTGTGCGAATAAAATAATAATTTGTATGACACTTATCGTCATGTGGTTTGGCCTGCTTGCGCTGACTTCGCAGTTTCTTTCCTTGTCGGCGTGAATGAGATTCTTTGGACTTTACCATGAAGACTGAAGTCAATGTTTTAGGAAATATAAGGGAAGACATTTTCCTTCCACTGAATGAACATATCTTTGAAGGCGAATATCCAAAAAATCTTATGTATAGATCGTGTTGGTAGATCATACATGCATGATTCCAATGTAGGTTAACAAAGACAATTTTGTTTCGTAACCAATGGGTTGATACACTATTACTCTGCATTATAATCAGGAAGTAATGTTGATTTCTCAACATATTTCTTACAGCACTGATTATATTGCCGGGTATAATTGACTCCGCATGGTCATGATTACTCACAGTCAGTGTTTAGAAGTTAACCTGATCTATTTCTTTTCCTTTCTTGTAATGCTACTGATGTGCATGATTCCGAACGAGTGGTTGCGGGTTTTGGGTCGCGTAGCTGTGAAATTGCATTCGGGAGATAGTGGGTTCGAACTCCACTGTTGATAGCCGCGATGATGCTTTTCGGTTTTTTCCACGGGTTCCCATTCTACACCAGGCAAATGCTGGGGTTGTACCTTAATTAAGGCCACGACCGGTTCCTTCCCACTCCTAGCCCTTTCTTATCACATCGTCTCCATAAAATCTGTCTGTGTCGGTGCGACGTAAAGCAAATTGTAAACAAACAAAATATTATTGTGAAGATTTTTCAGTTCTGTTCAATCATATCATTTACCACTCTCACTTTCCATTAAAGGAAGTCATTTTACAACTTAAAATCTTAAAGCAAATCAAACATTTCACGAAAAGCTAAATAAAAACTCTATAATAGACTTAAACCACAACCGAGTGTCATATTTTCATTTGTAATCACGTTTAGTAAACAGTGATGATGATATTATTATTATTATTACTGTTATTGGCTTTACGTCTCACTAATTACTTTTATGGTTTTCGGAGAAGCCGATGTGCCTGAATTTTGTCCCACGGGAATTCTTTCACGTACCGAAAATTTTTTGACACGAGGCTGACATATTTGAGTACCAAATATCACCGGACTGAGCTAGGATCGAACCTGCCAACTTGAGCTCAGAAAGCCAGCGCCTCAACCGGCGATGACATTTATTTTGTCTACTTTGGCCTAAAAACTCGCTTATTCGCTTCGTACAAGAGAGAATGTTTTCGGTCGCTGAGCAGAATTATGCCGAAGTCCTATCCACTTATTACATTTACACAAAGGATAGCGAAATAAACGTATCCCCAGTCTAAATGAATGTTGTTAGAATACTTAACATGAACAGTAAATTGATTTTGTTTACTCAACTGCAATTGAACACTGTCCTCTCTTATCAAGCGTTTGCCCTGTATTTCTTCCTTTTGGCCTTTCTTTCTACTGGAGAGAAACGTCGCAAGTATACTGTAGTGTCTGAGAATGTTTACACGTAAGAATTTAAAACCATATCTATATCCACACAGTTTTAAAAGTCCCCTATTTATATTGATGAGTACAGCGGAGTGTGCTTTTTGCCAAACAGCTGCGATTTCAACATGCTCCGCTAGCTACAGTGATTCTCTCGTAGACGGTGGCGCCAATGCTACCTCTAGTGTATTATTTACTAACTCTATGGTTATTAGCATTATCGACGTCGGACTGGATAATAATTTACCATTTTCTGGTACAGCATGAACTGTGCTATTTTATTATGCAAAAAAAGTATTTTTCGCCAAAATCCTTCAAATTTCAGTCATACCCCTCATTATAGGCAATAATAAAATCGAATTGCATTTTAGGTGGGAGGCTTTCGATTGATGAACTCCTTATACATCATATAACACTGTGTGTTGCCATTATCACTTATTGCAATCTGTAAGTAGTTTTTGATTTTCAAAGATTATCCACAACAAAGGAAAGGCTTCTGCTAGATATTCTTGCTTATATTTAGATAGGAGGGAGTAAGACTGTAAAAAGGAAGTCCAAAGGAAACAAAGGCTAAGGGAAGATGACACCAGAAAATAATAGACGCCCCTCGATTATATTAAGACACTAAGCATGAAGACAGAGACAAAGGAAAGATTGCAAGGGAGATATTTTATAGTCAGATCATTAAAATAATTATTGCTGCTTTTAGAAACCAAGCATCTAGGTCAATGGCCCCAGATCATAAAGAGCTGAATGAAGAAGTTAAGATGGGTGCTGCTAACTACCATGAAAAAGAACAAAGAGGGACAATAATATGATAAACACGGTGGAAAATGATATTCCTTCCTTTATTACAGATTTTAATAGGAATGATTTAACGTTCCTTTAATAGCTATAGATTTTAATAGATCCCGAGGTAACGGAATTCTGAAATAGGCATTATAATTTTGGACAGAATGACGTAGTTAATGAATCACGTGAACCTCACGGGCCCTGCAGCTATACGTTGCCAAGAAATGTAAATTAAAATTGGAAACAATGGATATTGTCTTATCCTTGAATGTCTAGAAAATAATAAAGTATCTGAATCGTTACAGAATCATGAAAATATTTACAGTAGTTATGATATCCTTCCCTTCAAGAAATTCGAGAAAAAAAATAGGTGGTACAAAGAAGATAACACATAGCACTACTGTACATAGAATAATTGAAAAGTGAGGGCTTAAGAAGTATAAATCCAAAACATAATAAGTAAAAATTCAAATCATTACTCGTATTTTAAATTTAAAAATGTTAAGAGATTCTAAATGATAATTTCATCCGTCAGTGACGTAAAACGCTTAACCAAAGATACGCAGAGTCCGTGGTAAAAGGGATATTTCAGGAAGCATAGACTTCTGTGATAGGTTTCAGTAAAGAAGCTCATCGTTGCCAGAATGGATCCTGGAATTTTTCTAACGTAAGTTTTATAAGTGGGAGTGGATGGTTAACCATGGTTTAAACCAATTGTTTAAAAACACTGTTTTATATTTTGTATTCCTGGTGCTTTAATTATTTCCCAATCATATTACTGGGACCACAATAACTGTTTAAGGGATAAAAGTTTAATAGTTGAATGAGTGGCACTTGTCCATTGTTGAACCAGTATCCAGCCAGTGTCAGTTGTACCAGTTCATATTCCTGTTGTTGTAGTCCGTTTCTGAACCATCGCAGTAAGTTCAATAATAGGAAAAAAGGACTCTCATTTGATGAGATACAAAATGAAAGCAGAAAAGGCTGTAGAGACCAGTACAAGAAATGTAGATATGAGTTATAAGGCTAAGTACAGAGTATGAAGGATCATACAGAAAAATTCAATGAAGTCAACAGTGATGATGAATGCATGACAGTAATTTATTTGTGATTTTTTTAGTACTAATAATTCCTTGTTAAATTTTCTCATTAATTATTTAGCTAACATCCACATTTTAAAATCTTCAACTGTTTCTTTATTTGTAACAAGGCCGTACCCACCGGAAGGTGGGTTCGAGGGTAAAACTCCTCCCTTTCCCCAAAATAAAAAGGAACTAGACAAAGTTAAATAACGTATACGGGTTTTTGAAAATTCAAGCCAAATAAAAATCGGACAAGGAAATCAACATTTGGAAATCAAAGCAATTGCATTTAACCTATAAAAAACGGTGTCGCCTTTAAATATTTAACCGTGAATGTAGTTAACATTTTTACTGGCAGAAGTAAATGATATGTTTTACTTTTTGTGAAAAATAGGGACTGTTTTTTAATTTAATTCATTCAGTTATTTACACTCCAGATCAAATTATTCATGTCTAAAACTTTTTCCTTGGGCCTTTTATTAGCGTCATATAAATACGGAGAAAGGAAAACCAAGTTTATTGTGTTAATACTATTAGTGTTTTATTTTACAATTAGCTTTGCGTCCCACCGAAAATGAAGCATCTTATGACGACGATGGGATAGGAAAGGGCTAGTATTGGGAAGGAAGTGGCCGTGGTTTTAATTAAGGTACAACCCTAGAAATTGCCTGGTGTGAAAATGGGAAATCACGGAAAACCATCTTCAGGACTGCCGACAGTGAGTTTCGAACCCACTGTCTCCAAAATGCAAGCTCAAATCTGTGCCCCCCTAACCACGTGGCCAACCTGCTCGGTTATTATTAGTGTTGAAATACATATACCCTATACAGGTGTCAGGGGTATAAGTGCAGATATATCTTGCAGCAATCGAGAACGATGTGACGAGCAATGGAATGCGATATTTTTAGAATAAGTAATATGCCTTGTTGTTGTTGTTGTTGTTGTTGTTGTGAATGAACAGCTTTGCTTCGATAACAGCCATGCTGCGCACCATTCTTGCCAAACTGGTTTTGTCTATGTTTAAGAGCAAGTGAACTACGATAACATCTGAAGGCTATGGCTACCATGCCACGACATATTACGTAACATTGTTGCCACACTGGTTTTGTGTATGTTTAACAGAAACTGAACTAAGATAACAGCTTAAGACATTCTATGTTTCGTAAAATTCTCACCAGACTGTTTTTGTAATTGTTAGTATTTTGTTTCCGTTTTAGGGACTTTTCACACCCTGGGTCATGGGTTTCGGGTACTGGAGACGAATCGAATAGCCGGTGTTAATGCGGGTTCTTTTGCTGTTACGATCTTGTGTCCTCATTTATCTAATATCAACAATGGGGTGTGACCACGGGAGAGGCCTGGTGCAGTTCTTTCGAGATGATGCCATACAGGCGACCTGCCCGTCTGTAAAGATGGGGCCCCACCTAATATGAATTCTGATTCTGAAGACGGCTCAAACCCCCAGCTCCCGAGCCCGAGGATTTAACTAATTAAAGTTACAATCCCCGATCCGACCAGGAATCGAACCCAGAGCCCCTTGAGCCAAAGGCCAGCATGCTAAACATTTAGCCATGCAGCCGTACATTATTCTAATAGAAATATAAACTACGCTTAAGAGTTTTGTGACACCTTTATTTTTATGATAATAAGCCACGGGTTCTCAGTTTCTATATGGAATCCGACCCATAGGACGTGACATTTCTTTGAAAACCCCACTTGCATTGGCCTGGAATTATAACCGGACTACCATGGTGAAAAGCGAGCCATGCCACTGGGATTGTTTCTATTACACCACACTTTATCCCGTTTTCCCTGCAGAGTCAGGGGTTGCCGGGGATTTTGTAGTGTTTTACGACCGGATGCCCTTCTTGACGCCAACCACAAGATGAGAAATTCTGCGTATTAATGTGGTGGTGGAAAGTGTTGTGTCTTTTTGCGTGCTGCGCACAAGTGTTGAGGACGACAGAAACAGCTTATAGCACTGAAGAACGCTAATGAATTAACTGGCTACGATCGGCTTCGTTACCATACTCAGCTATGTAACATATCTACGAGAGATTTGCAGCAAGAAAGATTTATAATATATTCAAGAAAAAGTGTATAAAGTACTATAAACATGAATGTCATAAAAACATTTTATTAAATTGTGTTAATAAATAAGAATGACTGAGTAAATTGCAAGGGAATGTAACCTGTACAAAGAACAACACTTACATCACGGAAAACTAGACAAATTCCACATAAAGTGTTAACCCCAATACATTGGTTAAAATGCCAGAAAAATATAGAATAATTTTCAGATTCTGACGTTCCTTAATTAGCGATAACTATTGCTTTTTCACATTTCCTCATGTCAGGCTACTCTTTCTCGAAGCTGATGGCGTACTCGGTACTTCCTTTAAAACGTGCACTTCAATATTTTAGATTTTCAGTAATATACAGGTTTATTCGCCTAATATGTTACACGGAAATAACGTCTAAACCATTAAAGATATCAGTATGATGTTTTCATACTCGTAAATGATACCCCGAGGCAAGTAATATAATGTGCTACGTATTCTCATGGGGTGATTAATGACCCAGATATTGATACTAACTCCATATTTTTAAATGGAACGGCACCAATTCCTACAATTGGTCTAAAGTTTTAACCTTGTTCAAGTTCAAATATGTAAGCATTTTCAAAATCGGACAGTTACTTATTGGGATATCATAAAGAATAGCATGCACTGTTTTGCATGCCACATCAGACAGCATGCAATCGGACAGGGACATATTGACGCGCAAACAGTTTCCTGGGTGTAATTCCAGCCACAGAATGGAGACCGGACATGTAACCATATCGTACATATGTGATGGGTTTGCAAAGTGTGCATGACAGGCGAACTCATGACAGGACAGGGAGGGTTGATGTTTTTAAAAGGGATAAAATATTTACTTTGACTTCAAAGGAACATAACGAAAGCTATAATTGTCACTGGGTTGAGTGTACAGTACATACTACTGTATGAATTGAGAAATAAACATAAGACAGGACATCTGAAGAGCTCCTCAAATGAACAATGTCCGAGGTAGACTTTACTGGAAATGTTCCTAAGGGCGTGGGCCCGGGAACATAACAACGTCTCGTCAGTGTAATTGTTATGACGCTGACATTTTGCATTTAGAGACCGCATTGGCAACGAGTTCGGTACTTTAAGCGATCTGAAAGTGATTTTCATGGTGTTCCATGTTCAACAACAGCCACCTTTGGTACCTTTGAGATAGGCCACGGCCGACGACCTTTCCAAATCCTTCCCATTCCTATCCGTGGTGAAAGACGCCAAACTGAGCGCAACCTGTTACACATGGATTTCAGAATAAAACAAAACAAAAATAAACTTTAAGGTCCCTTCCCCGTTATGTGTTTACCAGTCATACTATAAAGTTGCAGACCCAGGGTATGTTACGGTGCATCACTTTATGCTTACGATAGTTTACAGTACATGCTTCGTATCCGTTCTGTGGCTGGAATCAATGCCAGGAAACAGCTTGCGTGCCAATACGTCCTTGACCGACCACGCGCTGTCTCATGTGGCACGCAAAAGCCCAAATACGGTTTTCATTGATATCTCGAAAAGTAACTATCTGATTTTGAAAATACTTGCATATTTGAACTTGTACACAGTTGAACTTTTAGGCCAGCTGTATATATTCGTGTCGTTCTATTTAAAATATGGAGTTAGTATCAATATCTCGGTTATTAATCACCTCATGAGAATAAGTAGCACATTTTACAGTAAAAACCATTGGGTATCATTTACGAATATGAAAACAGAATACCGATATCTTTATTAGTTTAGACGTTATTTGCGTGTAACATCTTAGGTGAATAACCCTGTATACTGCACGCAAATCTCAGTTCAAATTTATGATTTTATTGTAAATTCATCGGAACTGAGTATTATGAAGTTAGAGGCAGAGAGATGAAAGCCGACACACAAGGAATTATTTGCCGTCGCAACTTGTTTGAGAAGCTCCAAGTTTAAACACGACAGCCCGCCACACATTCTGAGCACGTCTCTCGCCAGGCCCAGCTTGACTTGACAGACGAGAGCTTACCTCAAGAGAAGCTTCTTCCTCGAACAGATGATATCACCATAGACCCGAGGTCACATGAACAGAGCTTTGCAAAGTTAAAGAACTTTAGCCAACCTGAAATACAAGCATTTGATATAAAGTTGTTCAGGTAGAACTTCTTAAGATCATCCACCGGGTTAATATAATAATACATTTCACGATATGATAATTAAGACATATTTGAAATCAAAGAGATTTTTGTTTTGCTATTTGTTTTACGTCACACCGACACAGATAGTTCTTATGGCGACGAAGGGATAGGAAAGACCTAGGAGTGGGAAGGAAGCGTCCGTGGCCTTAATTAAGGTACAGCCCCTGCATTTGCCTGGTGTGAAAATGGGAAACCACAGAAAACCATTTTCAGGGATGCCGACAGCGGGATTCGAACCTACTATCTCCCGGACACAAGCTCACAGCCGCGCGCTCCTAACCGCACGGCCAACTCGCCCGGTAAGTGATTATTTATACGTGTCACTATTAGTTGTTTATTATAATGTAAACTTATATTATCATTTCAAAACTTGTTGACAACGAATTCTGACAGCAACAAACATAGGGATGGAGAATAAATCAGCTAGCATATAACAAGAAGGCGAGATTTATGAAATTAGCAACAAGATGTCAGAGAATATAGATATGAGACAGTTTTAGAACTATGATTTGAATTTCTAAATGTGAGTAGAAAGTTAATGTTTAGTTCAAAAATTTCGTAGAATTTGGCAGCAATTTGGCACTGTCCTATGTGTAAAAAAAAAAAAAAAAAGTGACCTCAAATCTATCAGGAACAAGAGCTCAGCAAGGAATATATATAAATTAAAATTGCCCCCAGCAACAACGGAGGAATAAAAATAAAAAATAGCAATAGTACTACATGCTTATTAGCATTAAAGCACGATCATCGAACACTGGCGGACGCATTTTACTTCCGCTGTGCACTGGAAAAGCACTACGTAACACCACTGCTCCTGTTAATATCCAAAGGTACACGAGAAGAAGATTCCTGTGGAATGTCAGAATAAGAAGATCTCGAAAGAAAGCTGCGCAGTAGTTTTTCTTCACAAAACGTAGACTGCGACCGAGATAGTCTACTATATAGCATGGATCATACAGTTGTAGGTTTTCATTCGACAAATGGTGGATTTGAATTCCACCGTCATCAGACCTGAAGATGTGTTTTCGATGCAAACAAATGCCGTAGCGGTACTTTAATTTAATTATCCATTCCAGCGTTGCCGACAACTCACGAATTAATACGATTTTAAATAGCTAGCAAGGAACGAAAAGAGTACCCTGGAGGAAAGAACTATGTTCGCGCCCAGAAGTAATGCTACATAATCATGAGGTAGCAGAGGCTTATTATCGGCAGAGCAACAAGGCGAGACACCAACGTGTAACAAGTTGATGACTACTGATAAATATAATCATGAATAAAAATATATAAATAAAATTACTCAAAAACTTAATAAAATTAATAAGCATAATTAACCGAAATGTCCGTAGTATGGGCGCCAGAGTTCACCAGAATGGATCCCTCGAATTTAGATAAGAGCATGATAAACTTTATATCCCAGGGCGTGTACATAATGCTGCGTACTGGTACATCTGCTGCAGGCCTTACCTAACCTCCTGAAAACGACTAATTAGGTAGGAACTGCACCTAGGTTTATCAATAACACTGATTCTAAAATAGCTAACTATATTCTGAACAAATTCCGTCCATGAGCACCTCATCGACATACAACATTATACATATAATACACACATAAAATATTGCTGGAAGACTCCATATTTACAACAACAACAATAATAATAATGAAAACAGTGGGAAAACGAAAGTGAGAACTAAGCTACCATTTGTAGATGGTCCGATGAACAATGTACATGTATGAAGATAAATACCCTTCACTGTCTCTATATCAATTCGACTTACCGATTCTCATAATCGGCAGTCATCACATCACACAGACACTGTACCTTGTACTACTGTGTTCACATATTTTAACACTTGTTGTAAAGATATATACACACGTCGGTCGATCCTCAACATAAATTTATGGAAAGTCTGAGATAGCTTTCACCAACATATAATGCTAGGCCGCCACAAGTGCTACAATACTTAATGCGCAAGCACTCTCCACAATCAGTCACTTTCCACGAACATAACTAGACTACGCTCCACGAACGTTTGAAGTCCAGTCCATTGCTGCCGTGTCACTCCAGTACCGTGTATCAGCACCACTTCCTTCCAGTACAGTGTGCCAGTTGTCGTTCCTTCATACAGTGTCACTGGTTGTAGTTATCTTCCTTCTCGTTCCTTTACAATCACCCTTACAATCTCTTCTAATGACCTGGTTGCCGCCGTATCATCAACCTTTATAGACATCAACATCCCCCTCCTGTCAGATGATACGTCTGGATTGGTGCTTGCCCACCAATCTTGAGTGATCTCTAGTCAAGACCAAGCCCTGAACTTCTCCTTGCTTCCAAGAGAATAACAAACACTCGGGAGTTTTACATGAATCACCAAAATTCCCTGGTACAACAACAAGCTTATCTCATCAGGCTGGGATATATACATGAGTAATGGAATTTCCTGACACAAGTACATCACAACAGACACTGGGGTAGCCATATGACTCATTCAAATTACCAGAGTTATTACAGCAATGTTTTCCCACTCGTGCAAAACAAATTACTCATACCTACATATGTGGATATCTTCCAGCTTACCAATATAAATGGCAAAATATACAAATGAAATAATAATAATAATAATAATAATAATAATAATAATAATAATAATAATAATAAATCGAATACTGACAATAATATCTATAACTTCTACATATAATTCGGGGGTGTGATATATGTACTATCACAAACGTTAGAAGGTACAGTATACGAAAATATGTTACAAAATTAAGGTAGTTTGTATTATTTATCCTACTGTTGTTTGGGGCCCAATTAATTGTTTAAAAACCGGACGAGTTGGCCGTGCGTTAGGGTCGCGCAGCTGTGAGCTTGTATCCGGGAGACAGTGGGTTCGAACCCCACTGTCGGCAGCCCTGAAGATAGTTTTCCGTGGTTTCCCTTTTTCACACCAGGCAAATGCTGGGGCTGTATCTTAATTAAGGCCAGGGCCGCTTCTTTCCAACTCCGAGGCCTTTTCTAACCCATCGTCGCCATAAGACCTATCTGTGTCGGTGCGACGTAAAGCAAATGACAAAAAAAAAAAGTAAAAAAAAAAAGTTTTAAATTGGATTTAAAACCAAACGTTTAAAGACGGTTGGAATTTACCATATTTTTATTATAGCAATACATTTCATTAAAAAAGACGACACATTTTTACATAAACCACAAAGTTCTTTATTAACTTAAAAACGTGAGCGTTAGTTTCCTTAGAACCCTTAAAACCATATTTTTCATACTCATGCAAATTTATTTCCCAAAGCCTCATTTCTCTGTTTGGAACTGAACATGCAATCAAACCTCATTGAATTGTCGAGAAAATCTATATACGTATATGAACAATAATATAAAATGGCCTCCTTAATGGATCAGGAGTATTATGTACGGCTAATATTCTCAAGAAGTTGATTATCCCAGCCGAGGTAGTCGAATTTTTCAGGGTAGGAAAAAGTCTTAGGACTCTATGTCTTAGTCTTGGACATGATGACAGTTCGCATTCCTGCATGCATGGAAATTTGCGTCACGAAATTCAGCCTATCACAGGCTGTTTCCCGCCTAAGCACCTCCACGATTCTTTATCTGCATCTACATCGTATCACTTACCATTAAATCATTAAAAACTGGGATGACCACAGTTACCGTAGTCTCTCTCTCTCTCTCTCTCTCTCTCTCTTATCCTCCAAGCCTTGGTCCATTATTATCCTACGTAAGCTATCCTCCTCCATTTGCGTCACATGATCCCACCACCCAAGTTAGTTTATGCGTACTGCTTTGTCCTTATGGAACACTGTGCAACACCAAAGTACTTGGGAGTGAGTGTGATCGTGTTATCACCTTTAAGAAACATTGTTCCAAACATCAAGCACGAAGTGTTCGGTCAGAACAATTGACGGGCACCAAATGAGGAGCACAGCCAAGATCACTGAGAACATCTTACTCGTACTGTGCTATTCTGCCGCTGAGTATGCATGCGCGGTGTGGTATAGATCTAGTCACACAAGACAGGTGAACGTTGCACTTAATGAGACCTGCTGCATCATGGCAGGCTGCCTACGACCTACGCCTTCGATTAATAGATTGGACTGTTTTACTGAAATTTCACCTCCTGACATCCACCTGGAGGTTGCGGCCAAGAGCGAGAAGAAAAAAGCTGTGACATCTGAAGCTCGCCCTCTGTCCGGCCACCAGCCAGCATCCCACCGCCTAGCTTCTAGAAATTGTTTCTTCAGAACAACAGAAGCTTTTGTGGCACATCACACCAAGCGCGACCTTGTGCATGGTGGTCGGAAACAACATGAGTCAGCTATATCAGCATTAGAGGGTTGGTCATAAACCAAACCAAACCAAACCCCATGGCTCAACAGCTCCGAAGGGCCATGGCCTACCAACCGACTGCTGCTCAGCCCAGAGGTCAGCAGATTATGAGGTGACATGTGGTCAGCACGACGGATCCTCTCGGCCGTTATTCTTGGCTTTCTAGACCTGGGCCGCCATCTCAACGTCAGATAGCTCCTCAGTTGTAATCACGTAGGCTGAGTGGACTACAAACCAGTCCTCAGATCCATGTAAAATCTCTGGCCTGGCCGAGGATCGAACCCGGGGCCTCGAGGTAAGAGGCAGGCACGCTGCCCCTACACCGCGGGACCGGCAGAGGGTTGGCCATGCTGATAAATAATTTCAAAGAAATAATTCGTTATCTTGCACCGTTGTCATTTTATTAGCTGCTGAAGTTAACCAATCAGAACACTTCGCGGGCGAATTCAAATGAGCTTTGCGCGGCAATGTTGCTAAACTTGTACGTGGCTTAAGACCGGCTTGAGAGCACCAGTCGAAGAGTAAAACATCGCCAGGGGAGGGGTTTGAATACAGACCTCCGAGTTGACAGGATCGCGTCAAAGCGGGTGACGCTGGCTGTAAGCAACGGTGTGTTTGTATTTGATCCTTATTTCTCGGCATGACTCTCAAGCCGTTCTTAAGTAACGTGAAACTTTAGCAACACTGCCACACAAGGGCTATTTGAATTCACCCGCGAAGCGATCTGATTCGCTAATTTCAGCAGATAATGAAATGGCGTATGGCTTTTAGTGCCGGGAGTGTCAGAGGACATGTTCGGCTCGCCAGGTGCAGATCTTTTGATTTGACTCCCGTTGGCAACCTGCGCGTCGTGATGAGAATGAAATGATGATGAAGACGACACATACACCCAGCCCCCGTGCCAGCAAAATTAACCAATGATGGTTAAAATTCCCGACCCTGCTAGCACGCTAACCACTTAGCCATGGAGCCGGACATTTCAGCAGGTGATAAAATGAGAACGATAACAGATATCTAATTATCTTTAAAATTATGTATCAGTTATTACCATCCCTATAACGCTCATATACACGGTTCACGTTGTTTCCGACCACCCTTTGGACTATATGGCAAGGGAAGCTCAATAGCCCTAGAGAATGGATGGCACCACGCGAGGAGCTTACTCCTGGTCGTACAGAAGGATGGTTGCCATGGAAAGTGCTGAAGAGACTGCTTTCAGGTATTACGAGGTGCAAGTGGGTTTCCTAGTAGATTCATTGTTATGTGAATGTAGGTCACCACAGACTATACTCCATCTTCTTCAATGCAGACTGAGCATAAGAACATACATTATGTAAGACATTATGATTGCAACATCGGACTCTCTGAAAGACTGTTCATCCGCCATGTTTGTCGTCCCTGTTAGATTTCTTCTGTTAGAACCCCTGAAGGCAGGCTTCGTACGAAGGAGTCAACATGCCAACGCAGCATCTTCTCCTCCAAACACGGTGCTCGTTACGGAATCACCTACACTGTCCATATCCACCACCTTGGGCCTCGTTTCATTCTTTCTTTATTTCTTTTTTCTTTCTTTTCATTTATGTTATATTGTTATTAATATCTTTCTTTTCATTTATGTTATATTGTTATTAATAGGTATATAATGTTGTAAAATTTATCTTTTGAATGTGGTCGATTTAGTGCTTCTGACATAACTCCACTTCCAAAACTGACTACATACTTAATAAACAATTTTGTAAAAATCGCGGAAATCTCCTTTCCTTTTGTTGGCAAGGGCCAACTTTTCTTCAATTTTATACCTTGGTGAATACAAATTTATTATAATCTAAATTATGAAAATCAAGACTCGATATTTGCGAAGTTAAAGTATTTTGGTTGGATGTAGGAAGTTATGGAATTGTACACTGGAATGATAGAGTTTTGAAAATGTCTTTATCATATAGATGGAAGTAATATTATAATTATGTACATCCCTGTAAGCAGAAATCATGAACTTGAAATACTATTATCATTACCATAAAACTGTAAAATATTACAATAGCTTTCTGAAACTCAAACTGTGTTTGTAATATTAAGCACGCATTTCTTAGTGACATCATACTGATGTTTCCTTTGCTATAGAAAATATTTCAACATTCAATCCAAATTAACACAACAGTTCAAATCCTCAGGTCATCGTCCTCTTCAGTGGGATGATGTAATTCCTCGTGGTCTTCATTTGAGTCTGGAATACCCTGTAAATCATCTTTATAGAATGATAAATCATTCATATTTCTCCATTCGGATCCGAATTTATCTTCGTCTATTTTTTAATAGTTGGCATAAAAGGCTGCATGAAATTTTCATATATCCTGCATTGTCAGATTATTGCAACCATAAACGTACTGTTCTTGGTTATATCCTGGAAGATTAGCGAAAGAAGTAGGCTTATATCTGAAAGGAAATGAATTTAAAGTAATCAATACTGATTAAATATGTGTTCTTTATGTCAATCATTCAATTTATACGAAACTGTTTAAAGCATTAGGACCCGCACCCTCGGAATTAAAAATTATAGGTATTCTGACCTCTAATGTTTCTCTTGATTTTTCCTCCATTTTAGCGGATCATTCAGTTTTTGAGACCTCCACCAGGAGGTGACAGCGTTCTAGCTTATACAGTGTTAGTAATTGTTGAAAACATGAATTAAATTGACCTTGTAGGAAAATTTAAAAGAAGGGTGGAAAGAGTTTTGGAACCCTATAAACAAATAACATTACTCCCGCTTATGGATTGAAGAAGTTCTGAAAATAATTCATGTAGGGAAAGAGATAGTTTTTGAGCAGTATACATGGTGGAAGTAGAGTTTTGAATTTTTATCATCTTTGAAGCTATAAAGTTACGCAGAGAAAGAGCATGTTTAGCCATGAAATAGGTACCGTAACAGATTTGTTAGAAGAGTTTGTTGAGAGACTGAAGCCGCCATTACCTCATTTTTTAAAGTGGCAGGAAGCAGTTTTGGAAGTGGAGTCTTCGTATTATCCAAAGTGTTCATTCCTAACTTTAGTTTTATCTCTTCATTCCGAGTATCCCATCTGTTTGTACCAGCAATTTTTCTCACTACCTTCATGTTTGTTACTTCCAACTTATGAATAAAATATCCTCAGTTCACCTAGATTTCACTCCCGTACAGCGAAGTCGGGTTGAAAACAGAGCAATACAAAGCAAGTTTATTCCGAGAGCTGACTTCTTTCACACAGAATAATACATGTACTTCACCGCAACTGCGAGCTCATTGCTTTAGTTTTGCTGCATCTTAATTCCATTTCACGTAGTGTACTACAATCCTGGGAGAATTTTGTGCGCCTATGTTCCCCCTTGGTTCAACTTTCCTGATACAGGAAATTATATGGCATATTTTTACGGTCAGCTGCCCTTCCTGACGCCAACATCAGTTGAGGAGCTAAAGAAGATGAATGATGGTGAATGAAATTGGGTAAGGACGGTAGGAACCGGATGTGACCTGTGAATAGGAACTGTCCCGGAATTTGTCTGGAAGTGAAAATGGGAAACCACAGAAAAACGTTCTCAAGACATCCGACGGTGGGGTTCGAACCCACTCGCTGTTCGAATGCAGAGCTTCGATCCATAGTCGTAGCGTGTTAACACTCCGCTCGGTACAATTCTGGGAGAATATAATCCTTAATACTTGAAATGGTCCACCTCATCCAGTTTTGCATTCTCGACCACACTTCTCTTACTTCAGGTCTATTCTCCTCTGGCATCATTTCAGTCTTGGTAATATTTATGTTGATGCCATACAAATTCCTGCAAACTCCTATCACGCTCCAAGATATTACATTGCAGGCTTTCAACATGGTCTGTCGTTAATTAACTACAGTAACGGGTGGGACGAGAAACAACTGTAAACCATTCCATTTCCTAATTCAGAAGCAATCTTTGTGAATGAAACGTTCATTCACACAGATGCCTTACCTGATAATATTTCCTTCAACAGCTCATCTTGAACTTCAGTGCCTTTGCACCAGTCAATAAATCATGCAGTAGTCTTATCACCCTCAGGACTCCCGTTCCCTGTACATAACAATCTCCCTTACGCAGGTCCGCGTGTTGCATGCAATATTAAATCACTGTCGCCAAGAAAGGACATTTTTTGCTACTTCGTACTTAATTTATAATGGTCGTCTAACAAGCACTGTAATATCAGCACACTTTTTCGTCCTGCGATAGAAAATTCAATATTGCTTCAGAACACAAGGAAGATTTATCTTGTAAAATGCGGTAAGTATTTCTTGTCATTTGCTTGCACTAAGTCGTGTCTAAACATATGTTATGAAATCAGCGAAGAATATCAAATTACCTCAAGGGGAAGTCATATGGTATATCCATTACACAGTAAAGAACTTCTTAGCAGGTTTTTCTTCTTTTTCAGCGGTAGGATTTGACCGTCCACCTGGCGAAGTTATTTATAGAAAAGCGAAATCATGAGTTATCAGGAAGATGGGGACTTTGTCATGAGAGGGAAGCAATGGAAGCCAGGTTAGGAAAACACCAAATTTTCCCTATCAATAAGTGTGAAAGGAGGCAACAGAACAAGAATTAATCAAATTTTCGGGATGGAAAGAGCCTTTGACAAAGAGAAAGCAGGGTTAAGATTATTATCTATCTATATATTGCACCCGTCATGCCGGGCTCAGCTCGGCCGGTGAGCAAGGATCTCCAGGGGTAGATCGTTCGCTTATCGGCTGTGCGAAAATTTTAAGTGCAGGGATAGATGATGAACTAGTGGCAAATGAGAGAAAGCTAAATAGGTTTCACACATTTATTACAACTACTGCTCTTCTCAAATTCTACAAATAATTTACAAAATCTAGGAAATTTCATATAACTCGTCTTCTTTTATGTCGTTACCAACATGGACACTCCATCGATAAATGGAACAGCGAATGCCTGAGTCTGTAAATATAATATTTAGATTTTTAGTTGAAAATTAATTAAATGATTAATAATAATTAATTTGAGATTATCTCTTCCATTAATAATTAAATGATTTGAAAATAAAATTTCCTTCCTCAATGGACTTAAATCGAGTTTTAAAATGATCATTTTCACTCCTTTCTGAAAATTAAATAAAAACATTTCTCCCATGAAATTATGGTTGAATCGTCTTCCTTGACCTTCAAACTAGTTAATAAATTCCCTTTTATAATTATTCAGTAGTTGATCTTCACACAATAATTTGGAACTTGAGATCGTGTTAACCTACATTTACCCATTAATTGAAAATAATTAGTTATATTACGCTTACAATTTCTATTTTGTGAGTTCAATCCACTGACATGGCCTATACTTATTTATATGTATTCGCTAGTTAAGACCCTATTCTTCCTTAAAAACGAATAAAATTCACTAAAGGTTTAAATTCTGTCAAATAGTGAACCATTAAAGTTGGCATAAAATTGGCCAAAAATCCACGAAACAACGAAGAGCATCATCACAAATATGGACTGTAAAATTACAATGAGCAAAATACAGACAAATCACACACACTACGTTCACACAAAGATACACGGAAATATTATATACATATTTACACGAATGCTAGCCCTTGATTATTATTTTCATGTTTAGTCAAAGTCGGGGAAAATATTCCCATGATGACAATATCGTGGGGACTTCCTCTCATCAACTTGAAATGTGATGGATCAATGATTATCACTTTATTGAAGAACTCAGTCATACGACGATGTTCAGGGAAAATTTACGAGCAAAAATCATCCGAAAATCATCGACAAAATTGCCTAAACACAGGTCAGAATTAATATTCCGCGCACGCGGTTCATGAGCTGCGATATTTATTTTTACCTTTCCACCGTAATTGTGGCTCTCAATTAATCTGCGCTCACAACGAAGAAATTACGTCAGGTAACATATTTTCTTCTTAAATTGACTCAATAATGGATGCACAACTTATCTGCTAAATTCAATAATATCCATCTACCAGTCAAATAATTATAACAGCACAGCAAAAATATATATAAATGTATCGGTCAGATACTGCCATTTCCCAGGCCTAAATTAATATAAATGAGCGCACATCAACCTTATTCAATAATAATTATTATTATTATGCTCATGACCTTAGGTGTTCTTTTACGCGATAATTAGGTTAATTTATTTTTATTATTATTATTATTATCCCTGGCCGCGCAAGATCATACATGCGGAAGCTACTGCACAACAATATCTCAGATGACTCTATCGCACTCGAAATCCAACCATACGCCGTATAATCGAGGAATGAACTCTGATATAATGGAATCCACGAAATTACTGTCCAATCTGATCTCAATTCAAGTATAAAAATTATTCCCTAGAAGACTAGACATGAACCTATGGGAGGTAAACAAAAGAGCCATACCGGAAATAAATGCAATGATCAAACTGGGAGACATTGAAGAAGCCACAGCAAAACTGCAGCAAATTCTACTGGCCTCAACCACTAAACCAAACATCCAGAGAACGGCCAAGAAATGGTTTGACAAAGAATGCTACATTGCAAGACAAGAAACTCTGGAATACCTCCACAAAGCCAGATCCAGTAGCAGCCAATGTCACTTACAAAAATACACTGAGGCAAGGAAAGCATATAAAGAAATACTAAGAATGAAAAAGATAGACCACCAACTACTAGAAGAGAAAAAGCTGATCGAGGAAGCAGAAGAAAAACCCCACCGAATCCTGAAAGGAAGCAAGTCAACACAGAAAACCTCTATAATAAGCCCGCAGCGGTGGACGGAATACTTCCGAGAACTTCTTGGGAACGCATCTTCGAACGAGTTTGAAAAAAGAGACATACCGGAACATACACTCCAACCACTCACAGCCGATGAAGTATGGAGAATTATCCAAGAATCCAAGGACAAAAAGGCAGCAGGCCCGGACGGAGTGTACAACGAGCACATCAAGGCCACGGCGGCGGACACTGTAAGTGTACTGACGCTACTGTTCAATGAATGCCTAAGAAGCAAGAGGATTCCGAACATATGGCGACAGGCCAACCTAATCACACTGTACAAAGGCAAAGGCAATAGGGATGATCCCAGCTCATACCGAGGAATCGCCCTGGAGTGCAATATCTTTAAAATGTTCTCAAAGGCCATCATGGCTCGCATCAGACCAAGAATAATAGAAGAGATACCACCCAACCAATACGGATTCATGGACGGAAAGTCAACACTACAAGCCATAGGGAAAGTAACAAATGAAATAGACACCGCTCTAGCACAACCATCCACACCACTGTACACTATATTCATCGACTATCAAAAGGCCTTCGACAGCATCGACAGGAAGATACTAATAGGAAAACTGGAAGCAACACTAACACCAACCAACTTGCAGCATGAATTGGAAATCATAAAAGTTATACTTAATGTAAACTACGTGAAAATCCACGACGGGACAACAATCTCAACACCTATAACGCAGACCAAAGGAGTACTCCAAGGAGACCCAATGAGCCCGGTATTGTTCAACCTGATGACAGCCGACATCGCAAGTGCAACAGAACCAGCAGGGGTCAATCTTGTAATGTATGCCGACGACATGGCTCTGCTATCAAGAAACCCCATCGCAATCCGGAAGGCATTCAATAACCTACAAGAATGGGCAGACAAAAACTCATTAAGTATCAACAGTGAGAAAACAAAAGTGATGAAATTTAGAAGAGGAGGAAGACTCGCAAAAGACGACGTTTTCTCAAACGGCAGGGACCAGCTAGAAATAGTACCGTCATTCAAGTACCTAGGTATCACGCTCCAGACTACAGGAGCAACTTTCACACTACACGTCAAAGAAAGAGCGATAGCAGCAACTAGAGCAATGTTCGAAATCCCCAAGCTCCAGAATCTATCAGTGAAAACGGCCGTGGCATTGTTCAAACTTAAAGTTGCCCCGGTAGCCACGTACGGTATACAATTAGTCTGGAACAAACTAACCACAGCGAATCTAAAAAGGATTGAAAATATCAAAGCCAGATACCTCAAGCTAATCCTCCAACTATCAAAATATACAAAGAACAGACTGGTGTACACCCTGGTGGATGAGCCGTTCTTCCTAGAGGACATAAAAACCTCCTTCAACCTTCCCGAGACCGAAGCATCCGCCGCAGTCCTGGAAGAAAGACGACGAAAAGCACAGCAAATCCCGGAAGAATTCTACGAAACTGAGGCAGTGAGGAACGACGAATGGAAAGGGCCAGGCTTCAACCTACGCCACACCTTCACCCGATTCGCCGTCCACGGGTTCCACGGAAAGGTATGCCAAACCGCTGGATACCACGAACCAGACGAAGAATGTACCTGCCGGCTCTGTGGTGGAAAATGCCCCAGGTACCACCTCATCAACTGCACCGCAAGAACAATATCCATTACCGCACTCGCTAAAGACTGGTAAAGAGGAACCGCGTGCACCTACAAGCGGACGAGGCATGTTCAACAGAGTGTTGCAAATTAGACAAACAGAAGACTTTTCATCACTGTGCCCTGCAAAATGCAATCTCAATTCAGTGTCGCAAATTAGACAAGCAAACGGCGTCTCATTACTGTGCGCTATAATATGTGTGAGGCAGTTCAGCTCTAAATGTCCTCTCACAGATGGAACACATGGACACACGAACACCACTGTACGGACCTGCTTACAAGCAGAACGGAAGTCGGTCCCCACTATGACTACTCGTAAAGACCTGACATTGTACCTTTTACTTTATAGATTACAGAGGTAATTAAATTCCAATCATTGTGAATTATTGTGTGTATGGCCATTGGCTGCAATAAATTATTACACAAATTATTACACAAAATTATTCAAATAGTCCTAGTTTAACGTTGAGGTCGTATTACTTTTATTTCTCCTGCCACAATGAACTCGGGACAGTTGAAACATTTCTCGATGACATTCACTCAAACAAGCTAATAGGTTCAAAATACACACACTCATTCCCAAACTACCTTCACCAAGAAAGAAGAGGCGGAAAAAATTCTAACTAATAGGAATTCTTCTAAGCAAATAAGTAGAGGCTATATCATTACACTTTACATTCTACAAATAGGGAGAAAGAATAACAATGTTTAAATATTACTTGGTGGTGACTGTCGATCGTAGAACTCGGGCTGATGACCTAGTGCATTACCACGTTACGCACCATCGATCCTGGTCTCGCCCGTCTGAGCTGCTTTACATTCTACTCGTTCATTGAAGACATGCTGGCGCACTGGAGACCACACCATTCATATCGTAGGAAGACAGGCATCCTGACTTGCACTCGAACCAATAATCTCCTCTGTAGAAATTCTTGCGAAAGCTGAAACTGAAAATTAAGTCTGAGACAAGTCCAAAACATACACCGCTGTTTGACGAGATGGAAAAACAACTTATCTTTTAATATCTTCAGTTAATTGTAAATAGAATCCGTGAATGTCTGAACTGCTGTCTGCAAGATGTTGGAAGCTCTAAATAAGACGAAGTTCCCCAGTGAGCAAAGTGCGTCTTTTCACGTCTGTAGTTGAAGTCAGAATAATTCTCCACTCGTCGCGTTCAGAGGTAGAAATTTTGGAGTAAAGTTTCCTTAGGAAAATCCATAATTCACCGTCTTAAGACAGGAGTGCGTCTTTTCATTCTACACGATTGGTCACTTCATTAACTTCACACCAAATTGATCACTTGATTGGCTGCCATAGTCAGACGTCATATACCTTTACTAATATCGATCGAACATTTGACACACATTCCGCCTGATCACGTGGTATTCACGGCTGATTTGAAGGTTACTTGGCTAGCGGTATCTGCTCGCTCCCTCTTGCTCGCCCTTAGCTGGGATTTCCGTCCACCTGGTGACTGGTTCTAGTCGACTCGACGTGCTAAAACTCCCTTCCTGGTTCACGAAATAATGTTCCAATTTACAGTAGAAATAAAATATTCTCCCTTAAATGATTTTTACCACTTTTGAAGGGGACAATATATATATATTCCTTCCTAGCGTTTTTCCCAGTTTACAGGGGTCTGCACTTCTTGCTTATGTGGCTCGGTTTTACGTCCGGATGCCGTTTGTGGCACCAATTCTTTGTATTCACTGCTCCTGCTTCTGCTTCGTGCTTGTGTGTGGTTTTTCGTGTGGTGTGGCGTGTTTTATGCAGATAAATAAAAGTGCATTAAGCCGAGCACAAATATCGAGCCCCCGAGCCAAGGAATGAACAATCATCAGTTAAAATCCCCGACTGAGTATCGAATTCGGGGCTCTTTGAACTGAAGGCCAGTACGCTCATCATTCAGCCCAGGAACCGGACATCGTCTATCTATCTATCTATCTATCTATCTATCTATCTATCTATCTATCTTGGCCTGTTGCCATTTTTTGATGGATGCAGTATTTTTGTATCCGTCTCTTGGCACAGGCCAGAGCAAAGTGTAGCTTCCACCGAAGTCCCAGTCTCATCCATGGCTGTGACAATATGGAAGCTGCTGGGGTATGGGTGGTGCTGAGTAATAACATTTCGAGCACAACTAGTGTCTGAATGTTACGAAAGGTGTTGCTCATAGGATCAGTCGTGCTGCAGTGGCACCTTCTGGTCCAGTGAGGAAAGCAATGGCAAACTACCTCACTCCTCATCTTGCCTAGTACGCCTCATTTGGGCTCTGCCATTGGTTTTCGCAGTTTCCCTATAACTGCATACCTTTGGTGGTGCTATTTGAGGATCCAACCAGCCTCTGGGCTGATGACCTGACATCTATCTATCTATCTATCTATCTATCTATCTATCTATCTATCTATCTATCTATCTATCTATCTATCTATCTATCTATCTATCTATCTATCTATCTATCTATCTACCTATCTATCTATCTATCTATCTATACTGTACACCTTTCTTTTTACCTTTGGAATTGAGCATCTATGGATGGCGTGTTAACAGCCAATCTCATTTTCGGTGTCTAGTAGATCTTGTTCGTTTGCCGGCTTTGACGTCCTGCCAGAATCTATTGAGCCCAACAATCAGCACTTTCTTTCGCACTTCTGTTGAAGGCCCTTTCTGTCTTCTAGGTTCTGACTCCACCATAATGTACACATATTATATAAAAACGTGTGAAATCAAACTTATCGCGATGTCTCCAACCGATGAGTTTGAAATATTGGTTAGAAGTTCCGTTTGGGTCCCGAAGAACAGCTAAGAAACCTTTTAAAAAAAAAAAAAATCTACTCCTAATGGGTAAAAGTAACCTCAATAGCATAAATAACTGGCAATATTTTGGAACGGTATGTTACGGTCGCCTAAGATAGGTTATTCTTATGCCATTTGAAAGTGTTGATAGGTCGCAGGCTGCTATAATAGTTCATTTTTAAATAGCTCGGTCAGTGGTGCAGTGCTAGATTTGTAGATGCCGAAGCTCTCAACTCGTCATTTACTAGAGCCTCTCACTCACTATATTCATACTTGCCTTTAATATACTGTACTAGGTGTAGTACCCGGCGTTGCCTTGATAGTGTTTGAATGTTTACTTTTCTAAGATTAGTATTACAAGTTAGTTACGTGTGAAGTGTATTTTTATAGAGTTCCTTTGTGGGATATTGACTTTTACCATATATTATCTAGTTTTAGAGTTATTTAAATGTGTTTGATTACACGTTTTAGATTACTTACTTTTCGAGTAACTCTTTATCCTTGTGGAAGCTCGAATTTCCTGGGAAGTATTTGATCCTTTCAAAAAAGTAATAACTACGGGGATTCATCCGTCTCGCTATAGATATGATCTACACGATTTCAATTGTCATTGAGACTGTCGCCAATCAGCCTTGCGACCCCAAAAGCAGTGGATTCAACACTAAACTCGGTCATTTTAAACTATTTACTATTAAACCCCTTTCAGCCTCCCGTCTCAATGCCATCTCTACTTGATTTCCAGATCCCTGTACCCTTATCACCGCTCCCTAGACCACCTCATTTCCCTGAATGTACCTCCCTATAACCCTTCCGAACAAATTTCCTAATTTACACGTACCACTGCGGTTTAAGTGAAGGCCGCCTGAGCGGAGATACATATCCCTTACCCAATCATTAGGATTTAGAAATCTCACTCCCAGTTTCCCAGATACCCACTCCATAGTCTCATTGAAATCCCGATCACCGTTCCACTGATAACAATCTCCACTTCCTTAGACTTCACCCGTACTGCATTTACCAGATCCCATGCATTCCCAACTATGTTGGCACTTATACCTGCTTGCCTTACGTTGTTGGTACTAACATGAAACACTACCACCTTGTCCTGTTCCTCCTCCTTCTCTTCTAATTTCCTCAACATCTGCCTCAACCTAATTCCTGGATAACACTCCACCCTGGTTCCCCTTCCTCCACACACTTTCACCACATGTCTAACAATGGAATCCCCATGACCAGAGCCTCAACCCTACCCACCTCATTTTTGATCCCCTCCCCTCTTGGTCAGCCCTATCTTTCCTGACAGCTGAAAAAGCTACTTCTTCCTCCTTTTTCTCCCTCACATGACCCTGTTCCACCTGTTTTGACCTATTCTCTACTCTAAATATCCCTTTCCTACCTTTTCCCTTCCTCCTACTTCCACACTTCTCAGCAACAGTCCCCTGTTCCTCATCTTCCCTTTGTTGTTATACCTGTAGTGACTCGTACCGATTTCTCACAGACACCTGCCCTGAATTCTGAACCTGAATAGAAACCGTGGCCTTCAATCTCCTTCCAATTAGAACATTAGACCACTTCTCTTCTACAATTCCCCCTTTCCTTCCCATCTTCTTTTACACCTACTGTATCCTGTAAATTGTTTGAGGGAGGCCTACCTTCCTTCCTCTCTTCTGAGAGAATCCTAATTATCTCCCTCAAACTTTCCAATTTCCCACTCATACTAATACCTGGCCACACCCACAGTTCCTATGCGTGCACTCCTTAGCTATTATTTACGAAAAAATAAAAATAAAATAACTTACGTACAAAAAATGAAAGAAATGGAATATTGTCCATGATAGTACAAAAACATCACACGACAATAAGGTAATTAATATACTTCTATACTACAGTACTACTTAATCGTACTATATTTTTATCCTACAACACCCTAACAGAACAAAAACTGACATTAATTACTGAATACCGAAAGGAATACACAAGAATTACACAATTTTAAACTTCAGTTAAGCCTATCCTAAGTACAATAACAAATGGTTGATGCTAGGGGCTTTACGTCTCACCGACACAGATAGGTCTTATGGCGACGATGGGATAGGAAAGGCCTAGGAGTTGGAAGGAAGCGGCCGTGTCCTTAATTAAGGTACAGCCCCAGCATTTGCCTGGTGTGAAAATGGGAAACCACGGAAAACCATCTTCAGGGCTGCCGATAGTGGGATTCGAACCTACTATCTCCCGGATGCAAGCTCACAGCCGCGCGCCTCTACGCGCACGGCCAACTCGCCCGGTGATATAACAAATGGGACCGATGACCTTGCACCTTAGGCCCCTTTAAACAACAAGCATCATCATCATCATCATCATCATCATCATCATCATCATCATCATAATTACAACAGAATTTCAGTAAGACAGTTTCTACAAATACTTCTACTATACTACACAAATGTTTTCCAATAATAAAATGAGTATGCTAATTTCTAATATCGGTAAGATACTATAATACACTACAATACTTTAAACTACGTTCAGACATATTCTAATTAATATATGTTACTACTAAGCACAAACAGATATAGACACTGTCTCTCTGTTTAGTACGGGAGAATATGGAAGTGCCCACTATTGTCTATAGTGTATTTGGTTGTACTTGGCTTGGCAACAGTGGTCAACTGGAGCTTCGGCTGGTATGAATCGTTATTGTTCGGCGCGGAGAGCAACCATATTTTTGAACCATATGTTGTAAATGTAGGTAATAAATTAATGGTCTTCCGTGTATGTGTTATATCGTGAATTACCAAGAGGTGACGTTTTCCAGCAAACAAACACAGCCCAAATAGTTTTTTTCTTTATACTTTTCTCATCACTGATAATAGCTGTTCCCATGGCTTTTCCACAGGATAGTGCGGAAGAGAAGCGCCTGATCCGCATGGAGAAGTTGCTCCAGCGTTTCCTGCCTGCCAACATGCCCCTGGAACAGAGAGCCAAAGAGGCACAAAGTATCTTACTCTTCGCGTCGATGTTGAGTAAGGTAAGTAGACAGTTAGATTTTTAGAAATGTAGTCCTTAAACACAATTATAAATACATTGTTATTAACTTTAAACTGTACCCACTTTAAAACCTTATTTCGATTAAATTTCCGTGAAGAACATTACAATCATCGAATTGTTTCGAAAATCTATTCAGAAAGCATTTACAGTTCTACTTTAATTAGGGTGAGTAGAAACGAAATTACTCCAAATAATTTATTATGTTGAAATTAATTTAAAGTGGCTCAATTCCTTTGATCATGAACCATCTTTTCCTGCAACTCGGTCACATGAAATCACTAAATAATGTCCTTAAATTTAGTAGAAAAGAGAATAAACATAACATGAATAACAACCTTTATGTGAATAAACTTAGAGGTTCCTTGAGCTTTATGCTTGCGTCACTCATCAGTCAAAGTGGTGTGAGAATCAAGTGTCATAGCCATTGGCTTCTCCAAGGTGGTCGTGGTTTCAAATTCAATGTTGGTGGGACTTTTGAAATGAAAAATAGTCTCCCTGTTGTTTGGATTCCACAGTCTAGGTCTTGTGGCTATGATCATGATACGTACAGTCACGTAAAACTAAAAGTTCGATGATGATGATGATGATGCTTGTTGTTTAAAGGGGCCTAGCATCGAGGTCATCGGCCCCACTAAAAGTTCCCTTTCTTTTCATCGCTTAAGAACAACTTACAATAAAGAACCTACCCCCTTCCCCTATCTGAATCTTGCTCATTCTTAACACATCGACTCACTTAGCCAATTATAATTTCTTGCTTACATAAGTCTCTCTGATACTGAAAGCATCCCATCGAAATCCATTTTACCTACCGAGTTGTTAGAAAGGAGGTCGTGTCTCATGACTACAGGGACCCACTTTAAACATAAATGAGTGAGGAGCTGCTGTCAGGATGTTGATTGAAATTAAGTGAGGACAAACCCCTTCCACTAGTTTGGAAAATAATTATCTCCGAAGACTGCAAGTACATGAACAAAAAAGGAAAAATGGAACGCGGGTGTGTCGGGGTTACGGCTACACGTTTTGACGTAGGGTACGTACAGCGTGATTGGTATACGTTTAACATATTTGCATCGCTGGGATTCACTAATTGTTAACTTCGCGGCAAAGCGATTTCAGAACTCCAAGATGGCATTGCTATTGCATCACCGCATGACGTCATTCCGAGGTGAGACTCTTATTGCTAGGTACAATGGTCCTTCCTGTTTACAGTGAGAAATGGAACACTGTCGTCACACGTGTTGTCTTGTAATTATTTCAATTTTAAAATCGTTCATGTTTTTGTAACACTCGCAGGCCAAAATACGGCTCGTCTCCGAAAACCGTACAAGTAGTTAGTGGGACGTAAAGCAAATATCATTATTATTACAAAAAATATTATTATTATTATTATTATTATTATTATTATTATTATTATTATTATTATTGTCGTTGCAAAATATGAGGAGGAGCTTCGAATTAGCAAGACAACTCAATTTTACCACCAAGTAAGACAGTTGCTGTGGGATAAACAAGTGCCATTGAAAGCTAAAATGACATTATATCAATCACACACCCATCCTCACGGATAGCTTGGGAATTACCACGTTAACGAGACAAGACAACTCAAAACTCCAAGCTGCAGAAATGAAGTTCCTACGCACCATGATACAGAAAACCAGGAAGGACAAGTTCAGGATGAAAAAGTCCGAGAAGAGGTGGGAATAGGAGACTCCCTACTACAGAGAATCCGAAAAGCAATACTGAAGTGGTTTGGTCATGTAAGAAGGATGAGTGCAAGCAGGACTGCAAGAAGAGAATATGAAAGAGAAGTAAAATTAAAAAAGACCAGTGGGCAGACCCAGAGGAAAATGGACCGATCTGGTGAATAATGATGTCGAGGAGAGAGGACAAGATTGGGAGAATATCACGAGAGAACAGTGGTTTATGGACAGACAAAGATGGAGGAGGCGCGTACACCAAACTCGGGCAACTGGAGATGGTGAACGATTATTATTATTATTATTATTATTATTATTATTATTATTATTATTATTATTATTATTATTACAAGTACGGTTCCAAAACAACATATATACGTCAACATGAGTAAATAACCACACGTAGAGTTTAACAATCAGATGCAACAGATATTACTAAATAAATATCTTGCTAAATGCTCTAGTAAAATCCAGAGCACCGTATCGGAGAGAAATATGTGACACTGAAGAATGCAGTAAATAACTACACTGTATGTAATAGCTAACGGGTTCGGCAGAATAATGAAGCAATCAGAATGCAGAGCTAGTAGTGGAGTTAGAATTTCATGTTAAGATATAAGGATACAAACGGGCACAGCTAAAAAAAGATGGTAAAAGAAAGATTAAAGAGGGGGAAAATGAGGGAAATATTGAAGTTAGCATACCTTCATCAGGCGAAACATTTACAAGAAGATTATTGGGTAAACAATGTGAAAAGGATGCTAAACAGAAGAGTAATGGGAGACTGTTAGGCTAGCCTAGTCAAAATGAAAAAATCATGCTGAGTAACAAAGTGACTGCGAGAGTAAGATAAATTGAGAAACAAATTACCATGTCAGAATGTAAGGCAAAAAACTTTGTAGAATTATTATTATTATTATTATTATTATTATTATTATTATTATTATTATTACAATTGGGAGATACTACGGTGGTAAAGCTTCCTTACAATATAATAACAACGAAGTTAAATTAAAACATAAATTACGTAACAACGAAAAATCGCAACATACAATTACACGAAAACCAAATAGTATAAGAAATTATATGGAAACAAGTAATTTCACAACAGAACAACAATAAAATAGTTTCATTGAAACAAGGAACAAAAACCTGACTGATAAAATTGCTATCAAGTACTGTAGTGTAAAATACTGTAATAATTAAAAGCAATCGTAAAGAAACAATAATACATGTAGCGTAATATAATTACAACGACTTTTTGCAAACTATTGCAATTTCAAGATGGCTGCCGAAAGAGTTGAACATCCTGCTAATTGCTCTGTTCGGTTGCAAAACACGTCATTTGCAAATTTTACTGCATAATAACCACAGTAATTACCCAGTAATCACATATTTCTGAGCTGCATGAAACATAACAAAACATTAATCTCCTATTTTTAAACAAAAATTTACTCCTCTACATTTTGTAGTGAAATGGCGTATAGCTTTTGTGCCAGCAATGTCCGAGGACAAGTTCGGCTCGCCAGATGCAGGTCTTTCGATCTGACTCCCGCAGGCGACCTGCGCGTCGTGATGAGGATGAAATAATTATGAAGACGACACGTTCACCCAGCCCCTGTGCCAGGGAAATTAACCAATTAAGATTAAAATTCCCGAACCTGCCGGGAATCGAACCCGGGACCCCTGTGACCAAAGGCCAGCACGCTAACCATTTAGCCATGGAGCCGGACACCTTTTGTAGTTAAGTTGTTATACAATTTTCCTCATTTTCCAAAATTATTCTGACACGTAAATAGCTGGTTTAGGAAAATGGCTTCTCACGTAGTCCCTCAGAAATTCATCCAAAATTGATAATATATTCCAATGCATGTAGTGTACCACAATAATAGTTACAAGGCAAACGCATACAAATGCAATCAATACGTCGTATCTGTGTTGAGTAAGGTAAGTAGACATTTACTTCTTCAGGAACTGAGTCCATTTGAAAAATCGTTCTAAACAACATAATTATGCTCTTTAAACTGTTAAAATAAAAGAATGTCCTCAGTGGCCACATATAAAGCCTGTTTAGAGTTAAGATTTCATGACCAACAATGGGTACCGATTTTAAGATAACAACCACCCCATTGTATGGTAGGTGTGTATACAGACGGGTGCAGAAAATGAATGCACATTTCTGTAGCCCCATGGCGCAACAGCCACGAAGTTCCATGGCCTACCAAGCGACCGCTGCTCAGTCCGATGAACTGCAGATTACGAGGTACCGTGTAGCCAGCACGACGGATCCTCCCGGCCGTTATTCTTGGCTTTCTAGACCGGACATTTCTGTAGCAGTTATATATAAAATATTCCAATATTTGAAGTGAATCGTGGCAAAATGAAGTATTTTATTGTTCCTGCTGAGAGCTACAGTCACTACGCCATCATGCGATCGTCAAGAGAGTCAAAGAAAATGGGTAGGCCACGGCCAACTCGATAGCTAGTTCCGGCCTGCTATACTTGACAGTTCCATAGGGATGACGTCATACTTTTAGTGCTTGGAAATGGAGGTATGAGTCTTGTTTTCATGGTGGTTTGGTAGCACGTTGTTGTTATTTCAACATTTCAACATTATTAGAGGTGTCCGTTCGTGTACTGTCAGCTGTACGGAAAAGCACAGTAAAAGATGTATTTTCAGCAGTAGTATGTGTTAACTACCACAGCATTGTAATTTGAGCAGCCAGTTGTTAGGAAATATTACTAGATTACGTAAACCCACTGAAACTATTAACAGTGTACTTTAAAGTTTATTATGCTTATTATAATACTGTATGTTAGTGTAGTGTAAGCTCCTTTCTGCAACATGAGACGAATGTGTAAAGTGCTTGGATGTACGTCCAATTACCGTTCAAATAAGGAAGTGTCTATCTCAACATTCGCATTTCCCAGCGATGAGGAGAAGCAAGGTATTTTGGGAAATGCTTTCTTTTTTAACAGTAGGGATATTTGTTCCAAAGTCTTAAAAATGAAAATTGAAGACCCTGACAATTTCTGTGACAAACGGTGTGTGTGTGCTGCAGAGTTAATGAGTGTTGTGTGCAAGATCACCCATACTTTTGGAAATACTTCATTTTAACCCTTACTCATAATTAACACCATTATGTGTTCAAACAAGCGTCAAACAATGAAATTACTTTGAGAAACAACAATTCGCTTAGCAACCATCGTCGTACAGTCTAGGTGAGTAGCCTTCAGTCAAACAATTTACAGTATGTAATATACACTGAGTCAGCAAATGTCATGGGATAGTCACCTAATAGCGTGTGGAGCCTCCTCTGGCCCTGCGAACTGCAGTGAGACGCCGTGAAAGTGAGTCGACAAGTCCCTGGTGGTCCTCTGGACGCAGCTGACACCAAATCGTTTGGAGAGCGGCCGCCAATGCTGGTCTGTTTGTGGGTGCAGGATACATGGCACGGAGCCTGAGTTCCAGGACATCCCAGATATGCTCGATAGGGTTCATATCGGGGCTCCCGGGTGGCCATGGCAGTCGTTGGACCTCCGCTGTATGTTCCTGGAACCATTCCCGGGCGACGTGGGAGTGATGTGGCGGCGCGTTATCATCTTGAAACACCGCAGAACCGTCTGGGCGCTGGAAGGCCAAAAATGGGTGGAGATGGCCTCCGAACAGCTCAACATACAGCGTACCATTCAAAGTCTCTTCCAGAACAACTAGGGGGCCCATTCCATGCCAGGAAAATGCACCCCAGACCATAACAGAGACACCAGCGCCCTGGACCACACCTTCGAGAAAGGCGGGATCCATCCCTTCATGTTGTCTGCGCCATACACGGTACCTCCTATCGGCATGGTGCAGTTGAAATCGTGATTCGTCCGACCACATAACGTTACGCCATTGTTCCAGTGTCCATCCCAGGTGACTGGCGACAAATGCGTGTTGTTGTGCCCAATGACGTTGGGTTAACAGTGGCACCCGTGTGCGGCGCCGGCTTCCATACCCCATAGAACCCATGTTCCTACGGATTGTCCACTGGGAGACGTGTCTAGCACGGCCTGTGGTAAATTGAGCAGTGATTTGTTGCACGCTTACCCGTCTGTCACTATTGACAATCCGTCTCAGATGTCGCTGGTCATGGTCATCGAGGGTGGCTGGACGGCCGGTCGTTCGTCTGTTGTGGACGGTGACACCCGCATTCAACCTTTCACGGTTGATCGTGTGAAGCCGAATTCCCGCACCACTTCCGAAATGACACTTCCCATCCGTCGGGCACCGACCACCATAACCCGTTCAAACGGTGTCAGCTCACGACTAAGTTCCATGTTACACCTGTCACATGCACAGCCACTGCTCACAAGGTCTCCTATACAACTACCGCTGGCACAGGGGGCGTGTGGTGTGCAGACAACACACCTGTGCATCAGTGCTCCGCTATCCCATGACATTTGCTCAGTCAGTGTACTTTGAGCGCATATGTTTCTGTACTTGTATGTAATTTCTTTTTATAGCGTTTCTTCGATGTTATATGTTTATAGGCTTATTTTTGCATTTATTTTGTCATATTCTGATGAAAAGAATCTTACCAATAGCATAGGAATTGTACGCGACGACGCGACGTATACTTAGCACTAAGCGTGTGACGTCACAACTATTGGTAGCAGGCTTCTATATCAAGATGGCTGTGGGTAGGCACGTTTAACGTTCAAACAACGTTATGTCATTTTGAAGTGGCACTCTCAAGTTTAGTGGAGAACATGTACAGTAAATTCTGAAGAAAGTGAAATGTAGAGTGTTCACCACGCAATCGTCTGAAGTTCATTTTGAATCAAATGGTGATCAACCGTCATCATTTTGCTTATTGGGCTCCAGAAAATGCGCACATTCATGTTGAAAAAGTAGCCAGTTTACAGGTGATGTGGGTAATTGGACGGTAGGTCACTGCCCTCGCGTATCTCAACATGCTGCGTTTACCATTTTACCGGCCGTCCGTGTGCTTTGTGTGGATGAGCAATTTTACTTCCAGCACGATGGCGCATAACAACTCGACCATTCTGACGTGAGAGCTTATTTTGATAACATGCTACTAGGGCGCTGGATCGGACGAAGCGGTGGTCTTGAGTCCCGGCCATGTTTCCCTGACTTACCAACCCTCGATTTCTATATGCCTGGGGAATCTTGAAGGATGTGGTGTATTGTTGAAAATAAGCTACGCTGTCACACTGAGATTGAGTAACCGTTGCTCCTGCAGTGATTCACCAAAATCAGAAGTGTCTGGGCGCCAATGATTGATATTTTAAGCACCTAAAGTCACTGCATTAGTCAAACATACCTTGGATACAAAAAATATGTAGTAATATAAATTTCATTCCAATGTTGAAATGTGCACGTTTTCAAATTTGACGCTGTCGGGTGGTAGTAGTCAAGAAGACAAGCGCTACGTATAACTCATACTTCATGTTGATGTCACTGCGGAGAGCATCAGCCTCACCATGACTTCAGCATTCAGAATGTAGAATATTGGTGTCACATTTGAAAACATGCACTTTTAAATGCTGCTATTCGTCAGTTCTACAGTACATGTCTGCCGTAGAAATGATTGCATTGTTGTATATGGCTCCCTGCGAATTGCGAAATGGGTATGGTTCCATTTTGAAGAGAGAGCTTGGTATCACTGCCTCGGTGCTTATTAAAGCAGAGACATTGCATGTTATTTCCTGTGCCCCTTATTGTTATTCACCTAAGTGAAAACTGTCGGAAGATATTTGAGTTGATAACTTACATGGCTTACCCTCTTCATATATACCAAAATAATATACTGTTACTTATACTGATATTATTCACTCGTGTAGTATGTTGATGGTTACTATAAAGCTACTCAAACACAGCAGTCGAAAAGGCTCGGGTTGTCTTAGTTCCTGACCAAGAGTATTCTTCTCATACCTGAACTGCTGTCAAATGCCCACTCCACTTGGTATACAGTATTGTACAGCCTCACGCATGTACTTGCTCTCTGTAACTACATAGATAATCGGCTAGACTTTGTAAGTTCTTTCTTGGTTCATTTTTTTTAAAATTTGTGCTGGTCTGTCCTATTATTTGTGGTATGGAAAGGTGACAAGGCAAGTGAAATATTTCCAGTTGACCGGAACACTTACGACAGCTAGAATATGAATACGATATTTTAAATATTAATACAATTACTGCAGTATGGTCCCTATGTTAATCCTATTAGTTGCACTCTTTAAGCTCGTGACTGCTGATCAAACGCTTATGACGGGGCTGTTTCTGAAACCGACAGGACCTACTGTAGAAAACAATCTTTCGATCATGATCGGTGAAAACTGTAATAGGCACTATGTCCAATCACTCTCAGATGTTTTCTTCTTCTTCTTCTTCTTCTTCTTCTTCTTCTTCTTCTTCTTCTTCTCCTCCTTCTTCAGAGCGTTAGTACTGCTGGTGCAGGGATCTTTTGAATCTCGGAATGCCCTTTTACATGTCATCTTTTTTCAAATAATAATTTCGTGTGGCTATTTCTAGCCGAGTGCAGCCCTTGTAAGGCAGACCCTCCGATGAGGGTGGGCGGCGTCTGCCATGTGTAGGTGACTGCGTGTTATTGTGGTGGAGGATAGTGTTATGTGTGGTGTGTGGTGTGTGAGTTGCAGGGATGTTGGGGACAGCACAAACACCCAACACCCAGCCCCCGAGCCATTGGAATTAACCAATGGAGGTTAAAATCCCGACCCGGCCGGGAATCTAACCCGGGACCCTCTGAACCGAAGGCCAGTACGCTGACCATTCAGCCAACGAGTCGGATTGTTTTCAAATGCAGAAGCTTTATGTGAGCGTTAATTCTGTCCTTTGAGTCTGCCTCTAGAACAATGTCCGTCATTTTGGATGGCAAGCACCGTTAGCTATAGCTGCCTCTGTGTATCATTGGTAGAGTGTCGGCCTCTGTATCCCATGATAGCAGATTCAAACCCGGCAGAGGCAGTCGGAATTTTGAAGGACGGAAAAGAGTCCATTCGACATTCCATGTCGTACGATGTCGGCATGTAAAAGATCTCTGGTGACACATTTGGTGTTTTCCCGACAAAATTCATTAAATTTCAGCCATAGACGCCCAAGAGAGATTCAGTTAACTCGGTCTGCCATCTAGTAGGCCTAGAGTAAAACGGAACGTCGAAATTGACGAGCAGACAGACAAATAGCGTCAAATTTAAATGTCTGCGCACGGTAACTGGGGTCATACAATTATTACCATTAGCTATTGTTTTCGACCACTAGAGACTTCTCTCACTCATTTTCTCATCTGGAAGATGCCAGTGTTTCATCTGATGATAGCATTTAGAATGTGGATAAGTGTGAGAGTTCCATCTTCATGACGTGTAATTTGCGGTCCATTTTCTTGGATACTGGCCAGCACTCAGTTATATAAAAGAGTATTGACCGGACTACAATGCGGGGTTTCTTTCCCAGACGTATTTGAAAGACTCTGTCTTCAGAAGATACTCGCCACTGACTAAGCACTCTGTCTTCACGATAAGTCGCAAATCAAACCGAGTAAATCTTTCTAGGCTTGGATGTGATGCTGCAGAACATCCGGGCTGGTGCTAGCAAGCATGACGATCAGCATAAAGCAAGTTCCAAGGAGCTTCGCGCTGTAGATCTAGAGTGATGGTATCTACAACACATATGAAGGTAATAAGGACAATGTGGAGGCTAGCTGAACTCCAACCTTAATGGGAAAGATGCCTGATATCACACTCGACTGCCGGCGTTTAGGTAGATCATCTGAACCCAATTCAAAACGCTCTGGTATCCCATGATCTCTCGAAGCATAGCAGATTAATTGGTGAAGGATGCGATAAAGGCCTTCGTAAGATCAATAAGCGCCGTATGCAGAGGTTTTCTTTTTTCCCCAAAGATTTTCAATGTTGCTGAGCTGCAAATAATGCATCTATTGTTTCACGTCCTTTATCAAATTTAGATTTATTCTGTTATTTGCTTTACGTCACACCGACACAGATAAGTCTTATGGCGACGATGGGATAGGAAAGGCCTATGAATGGGAAGGAAGCGGCCGTGGCCTTAATTAAGATACAGTCCCAACATTTGCCTGGTGTGGAAATGGGAAACCACGGAAAACCATCTTGAGGGCTGCCAACAGTGGGGTTCGAACCCACTATTTCCCGGATGCAAGCTCACAACTGCGCACCCCTAACCGTACGGCCAACTCGCCCGGTACATAGATTCTCGCTAAGCAGTATAACGTCACGCAAACGCTTCTCGAGAACCATTTCAAAGTCGTTAATTGTGTGTGTCAGAAAGCGAATGCCACAATAATTGGAGCACACTGCTGGGTAACCTTTCGTTTTGAAAAGTGGAACTGTGAGACTTGTTTGCTAGCCCACTTCTATGCTATTAGTGTCCACAATTGCCTTAAAGGAGGTCACCAGACAATCTATTGCCGGTCGGTAGATGCAGAGTGGGTCTCGGCCTACAAGTGGCCACGGTTGGTCCGTTGTCCAACAGCTCTGCACACTGACCGGCCAACCGAGCAGAGAAGGGGTCGCCACGGCTCTATGGGGGCTCTACGCCCCTGTATTCGGGAGACAGGAAAGGGCTGGATCTCACGGCTGGTCCCCACCGTCGTCTGTGCTGAAAATGGTTTTCCGTGGTTTTCCATTCTACTGCACTAAGGCGAATGCCAAGACAGTTCTTCACATAGGCCACGGCCGCCAACACCCTCACCTTCCCGAGCATCTCCTTCAGCGTAACAAATCTCCCGGCCTGAGAGACGGTGTTACCGTCTAAGAGGCCCACCTCCCCCTTCACAGACGGAATGAAAATATTTTAGTAGTAGTAATCTATTGCCGTACTCCGGATTTCTTCGATCTTCTAGAAGTTAACTGAAATTTCATTAAGGTCAGTAGATTTCATGTTCTTGAGTTTGTTAATTGCTTCCTCGATCTCCTGTGTATTAATGCTTGGGTTTGACTCATCAAAGGGACGGCCTTTATCAATTGCCAGGTATGTGAATTCAGCATTCGAGATCTCATCAAAGTGCTCACGCCAGCGTTTCATAGCGTTTTAAGACCTCGTGTTTCTTAAATAGATTTCTCCTTTCCTTTTGCTTCTGACACATGTAATGGCTTATAGCTTGTGATGCTCTCTTCCGTGCTTTAATCAGCTGGTAGATCTTCCCTTCACCTTCCATAGAACTCCGTCGGTCATAGAGATATTGGAAGTTTTCTTGTATTCTCCCCGTGCAATGGCACACTCTTCGCTACTCCCGTTAGTTTTTCTGTTATAGTGACTTCTTGTGTATATGCATTCTTTTGCTGCTCTTTCTGCTGCACCTCACTTGTCCAAAGCCATGTATGTATATCGGTATAGAGGCGACCTGGTTTTGTAGTACCAAGAGCTGATTTTGGAGAAACTGGTAACAGATCTGCATATATCCGCCCACGTGTTATAAACTGAGGCAGCAGTAATAGGAGCAAACTTTATTTTAAGTATAATATTTGCCTTCTGGTCATACAATTTCCAGCATTTGATGTTTTCGTACCTAGTTAAACCAACACCTCTCCTGCATTTTCTTATCTTCGTATCAGCCACGAGTAACTTGTGCTGAGGAGCTCAGACGGGATTGATTACCTTAACATCAGAAACTTCATCAGAGGTTCATGTAGAGTAAAAATATATAAAATAAACAAAAAATAAAATACATTCCGATATCACGGCGTCTCTAAAACCCGAAGAGGTAGCTGAACGTCAAGCCCACAGCATCATTATTTTATCAGTGTATTATTCAGGTGACCCCAAATTCTACTTTTATGTCTTCAATATCCAATGGAATGTTTAATTTTAGTTGCTAAAAGCTGACAAATCACCCTCAGGTAAGTTATATAAATTGACTGTGGCCACATAGACTCACTACGTTATTCAGTTGGGTGGAAATTGTTTACGTGCACGGTAAATCGTAGCGATTTCTTAAAATTAAATATCCTTGGGAATAACTGCTCAAGGGAATGATGTTCATAAAGATGTTTAACTGTGTGACTGTAAGTACTCTCACACTCTGCGCTTTCTTTATTGCACTGACACGCTATTTTACTTCACACGCAGACGCTGACTATCTCAATTAGAAGATCTGCACTAGGCTGTAATAGCCACACGATGTCATTATTTATTTATTTATTTATTTTGCGTCGCACCTATTCAGATAGGTTTTATGACAACAATGGGATAGGAGAGGGCTAGGACTGCGAAGGTGGCGGTGGTGGTGATTACTGTTTTAAGAGGGAGTACAACTAGGCAACTATCCTCTGTATAACACTAATCAGAGAGAAAAAATGGAAGGGATCCTGTACTTGGATAAATGAAGGTATTGGCCATTGAAAGACAAGGGCCACGAAGGGCTTGAAAATGAGAGACTCCCTAGCCCTCGGAAACCTAATAGCGTCGGAGTCGGAAAAGAACAAGAGTTGACCAAAGAAGGTCGGATAGGATAGATGAAAGTGAGGAGCCTGGCACAAGTAAGTGGAAGCAATGCCAGGACTCAGCTAAGGGCCCCGTGGTTGCCAACCCACGCTCCCAAGGTGAGAGCCCCTGGGGCCCCTTTTAGTCGCCTCTTATGAAATGTAGGGTTTACCGTGGGTGTTATTCTACCGCCTCCACCCACAGGGGGATTGCGAAGGCCTTAATATTAAGTTACAGCCTCAGCATTTGACTAGTGTGAACATGAAAAATCTTGGAAAACCGTATTTAGGGCTGCCGTCGGCGGGGTTCGAACGCAGTATCTCCTGAATGGTTAACAACTACACGCCTGAAACGGTGTAGCCAACTCACTCGGAATTATTATTTTATATATATAATTCGCTGGGGCCATCAAGGATCACGTTAAGTCTTGTTGCATTCGACACTGAACTTGGCCTTCTTTAGAACCCAAATTTCCCTCATTCTTTGTGAGTGGGCCTGCTTACGCTCCTCTGTCCAAGGGGCACCGTGTCTTCTCTTCGGTTGCTCGTCTCGGTTTAGCCCGTTCGTCAATATTTTCTTGCGGAAGCGATCTCTGTTAAGGGCGTCTTCAGCTGAGATGTGTAGCATTTCCAGGTCTTCTTTGGTATTACTAAACCAGGGAATTGTAGTTTTGGGGTATGAATACAAAAATGAAAGATCTCTTTAGTTAACTTTCTTCCGTCCATTCTTTTCAGATGACCGTAAAATCGTGTCCGTCTTTTTCGGATTGTGTCGGTGATTTTCTCTATTTTGCTGTAGACTTCCTTGTTGGATCTCTCTTGATGGATTCCATTTCTGTACTTTGATCCCAAGATTCCTCTCATAATTTTGCGCTCTTTTTTCTCCAGTTCTCCAAGGAGTCCTTTTTTGCGTTTAGAGATAGGGTTTCCGCTGCACATAGAACTACTGGCTTCAGAACTGTTTCATAGTGACGTATCTTGGTGTTTTGGGAAAGGCATTTTTTGTTGTAGATTGTGCTGGATGTGTGGTAGGCTATTTCCAGTTTGCGTACTCGTTCCTGAAGTGCTTCTTTGTCCAGTCCATTTTTCATGATGATGTCACCTAGGTATTTGAATTTGTCTACTCGGGTGATGTCCCCTTATTTTGTATGGAGTTTTGGCGGGACCTCTTTGATGTTAGTCATTACTTCTGTTAAGAAAGCCATGGACAATGCGAAGAAAACAGTGATGTAAAATATCAGGGAAATTAGTAGGCCTATAAGTCAGACTGTACAAATATTTAGACTAATCCCTAGTGTGAGGAATTTTCAGTCCCATAAGTCTGAATGACATAAGTCTCCCTTGGGGTGTGTGGCATTATCACCGTGTGCAATTATCGGGATACCTTCCCAGTCATTTTGGTTGAAAGCTCGTGGCCTAGAAATCTACTAAAAGACTTCATTTTTCCAATATGGCCTCCTGAAGATCGTAGTACTCCCATATAAACCAGAATGCCTCGTGGGTTGCTCTTTCATCACCGATTAAGCATGAAGATCTCGCTTCCTAGTGTATGTAGCGTGTATACTGCAGAGCTTTACATCAACTTAGAAGCTCAGCAGTTTCCACTGGGTGACGAAAGAAATCATTTTCTCATGTGTACCGACTCTTTAATTTCTCTGCAGTCCATTCACACCTGTTTCTCGCAACAGCCACTGGTACAGCAGATTCATGATCTTCTAGCCAGGTAATGTAATATTGGCACCGGATCACTTTCGTGTGGCTTCCAAGCCACATTGGGATTGCGGGAAATGAACTTGCGGATGAAGATGCAAAGGAAGCGGTACTTTTACTTCCAAGGCATATGAATGTACCTGTTAAAGATATTTTGTTCAGCTTCGTCGAACGATCTTGGCGTCCTGGAAATCGGATTGGCTAGCTATCCGAACTCCCAACAAGCTGAGAGCAATTAAGAAGACGACTACCGTGTAGCGGTCCTCTAGGCTGAATATAGGTCACGGACGATCTTCGCACTCTTATCTATTAAAGAGGGAGGACTCCCCAAGTGTGGTCTTGTGGTGCCAACTTCACCGTGGCCCACATCCTCACAGTGTGTGCTGTTCTATCTGGCCTAAGACGGAGCCTCGGCCTGCAAGAGATACTCGATCGCATACTCGCCGATGACGCAACTACTGCTGATCTCGTTATCCGCCATATGTGTGACAGGGGATTAATCAAGGGTATGTAAATTGCAAGTGTTCTGTTACTCAGGGATCTCACGTTCCCTTTTCCTTTGTTAGTGACATTTTGGACTAAATACAATACTTTTTGTTTTATTTTGTACTTCGTTCCGAAATTCCATCGTTTAATACATTATTTTTGTTTTATTTTAAATTTATTTTCCACTTTAATTTGTTCAGAGAGGATGATAATCTAGTTGTACTTCCTCTTAGAACAAAAATCACCACCACCATCATCGGGAGACGCCCATATAGATTTACAGCATTATTACAGCATTCCAAAATACACTTACTCTCGATATGATAATAACAATGACAGTTATGAACGTGTTGGCCGTGGGTAATAGGATTTCTTGAACAAAGCCTGGACCTCCTAAAAGGTTTGTTCTCCCTTTACAATGGCTCCCCTTTTATAACTTTTATCTCAAACGACAAAACCATTAAGGACCTAATTTCTTTTGTTCCAGCTGTTTCCTCGAGAGAAAGAAATTATGAGTCGCGCGCAGATGAAAGAATCATACAAGAGGTACAACCTGACGCAGTTGCAAGAATTCTACGGCTTTGTAAGTACATAACCATTCGTTGAAAGCAACCTGATGTGATATAGGATACTCTTTTAAACAGTTTAACAAGCAGCGTGAACTATGTTGTGTACTAAACACATTCTTGCAGCGTTAGTCTGATCAGGATGTGACATTCACTGAAAAAAAAAATAGCATTTGAAGGCTGACTTCTCTTTCCTTTTATGTCTTTCCTTTCTTCCTTCTTTTTTTTAGAAGTAGGTCCCTATGCTCAGCTCAGAACCAGAATTATCATTACGGTACCGAAGTATCACTGAATATACAATTTGATATTGCATTACAGATATTTCTGCTACTATTCTTTGAGATGCTCTTTGCCTTACTTCATTTTTTAAATGATCATCCGACTCGTCTATTGTCATCGCGCGTGACTCCTGATGTGTATGTTTATGTTCCGTCCTCAGCCCGAAGGCTGGTTGTATCCTCAACAGCTTCATCATTAGCTGTCATAGATGGCCTAAACATCACTGAAGAGGCGTACCAGGAAAATGGGAAGTGAGGTAGTCCTGATATCATTTCTTACCGTCGTCTCTGCAAAAGAGCATGAATATACAGTATACTTAAATGGGACTAAATTTGTGATTATTGAAATAATTATTGTTTTATTTAAGGGAAAATAGAACGTGGTACTCATTCTTTCTTAACACTAATGTAGAGAGGTGAGAGGTGGGGGTTACCTTCGAGAAAGAAAATAGGGGAGGCTTGAAATGTTTGAAAATAAAAATGATTCCTTAGGCCTCACAAACTGAATATCGTCAGGGTTGGAAGAGGACAATAATTTACCAAGTGAACTAACAAGTGCATTAAAATGCCTTTCCTTTTTTTTTTCTTTCCTAACCTTTTTCCCAATTCCCTGTGGCCGGCACTAACGTTCATTAAGCCCAGTTTTCAGCAGGATGCCTTTCCTGATACCAACCGTATGTGGAGGGATACATTCAATATTGAGTGTTTGTTTGGTAGGTATTAGTGTGATTAGATTAATACGTTCAAGAAAGCAGCCCGTGTGCTAGGAAAATTAACCAAACGCGGCTACTGCTGATCTCGTGATCCGCTTTATGTGTGACAGTGGATTGATCAAGGGTATGTAAATTGCAAGTGTTCTGTTACTCAGGGATCTCACGTTCCCTTTTGATTTGTTAGTGACATTTTCGACTAAATACAATACTTTTTTGTATTACTTTGTACGCCGTTTCGAAATTCCTTCGTTGAATATATTGTTTTGTTTTAAATTGTTTTCCACTTAATTTGGCCTGGCCGTAAATCGAATCCAGGGCTCTATGAACGGAAGTCCTATATACAGTTTTGACCTTTCAGCCAAGGAGTCGGACACAATAACTCTCCCCTTTTGGAAATATCATGAGCAGTTCTTAAAATTAAATTATGTCTTTGAAATTTCGTATTGGGAAACTTCCATGATTTAATCTGGACATTAGGCTTTAAAAGTATGTGAACGGTAAAATTAAGGAGCTTATTTCCTTGTAATAATTGAAGCCTCCGTGGCTCAGGCGACAGCGCGCCGCCTCTCACCGCTGGCTTCTGTGGTTCAAATTCTAGTCGCTCCATGTGAGGTTTGTGCTGGGCAAAGCGGAGACGGGGCAGGTTTTTCTCCTGGTACTCCGGTTTTCTCTGTCAAATTTCATTCCAGCAACACTCTCCAATATCATTTCATTTCATGTGTCAGTCATTAATCATTGCCCCGTAGGAGAGTGACAGACTTCGGCAGCCCGCTGGATGTGGGCTTCATTCATTCCATTCCTGATCAGGTTGAAATTGGAAACTGGCTGTGGGTTTTTAATTTCCTTTTAATAATTGCACTACGATACGTCTTACCTACGGAGATATGACCACACATATCCTCCAAACAGCACTCTTCATTTAATTTGGATCATGATAATATAGGGGCCGCCTACCGAGACGATAAAGGCGAGCACGGTTCATCCGGAAGGACGTGGGTTCGATTCCCCGTCATAAGTCGAAAAATTTAAGAAACGAGGTTTCCACTTTTGGAGGTGCCCAGTTTTTAGCAGGATGCTTATTTGGATGGGTTTTTTTCAATATCGAGTGTTTCTTTGGTAGTTGTTAGTGCGGTGTGCTCTATTGATGTGTATTAATATGTTCAAAAAAATAGCTCGTGACCTACATAAATTAACCAAACGCGCCTAAAATTCCCAGTCCGGCTGAGAACCGAATCCAGGGCCTGAGGTTCACTCAGTCTACAGCAAAAAGTAGTACCAGGTTAATTCTTAAGGGCACAGTTGGGCTAACCAATATGTCTCACTCACCTTCCACTCCTCCATACTTCGTGACCTGTATGGAGATGGCTCTGCTTTGATCTTTAATATGGCAACCGCTAGTGCACAAACCTAACTAAACTTAATACAGTGTTTCTCTCTGATAAATTCTGTACAGAATCTTATTAAAACAAGTAAGGAAAACTATGTATTTTTTGACATTATTTCGATAATTTAAGTTTTTATTTGATTTAATGTCATGTATTTAGAAATGTATACAGGGTGTTAGGTGTATACGTGCAGATATTTCTTGTAGCAATAGAGAACGATGTGACGAACCACCATATATCAAACTTTTAGTAATCAGCGGAAGTTATTTTCGAAAGCAAAGGGGTACGATGTTTTTAGAATAGGTAGTATGCTTTGTTCTGTGAATGAATAGCTTTCCGTTGATAACAGGCAAGTCACGCGCCACCCGTGCCAAACCGGTTTCTGTTTATGTTTCAGAGCAAATGTACTACTGTAACGAGATGTTACGTAATATACTTGCCAAACTGGTTTTATGTTTACGAGCAACTGAACTACGATAACAGCTTAAGGCTGCTACCGGTGTACGTACCTACATTTCGTGCTTCCTGCCGGGCTGTATGGCTCAGACGGTTGAGGTGGTGGCCTTTTTACTCCAACCTCGCAGGTTCGAACCTGGCCCAGTCCGGTGGTATTTGAATGTGCTCAAATACGTCACACTCGTGCCGGTAGATTTAGTGACACGTAAATAGAACCCCTGCGAGACCTCATCGTCTCCGAAAACCGTAAACGTAACGCAAATACCATTATTATTATTATTATTATTATTATTATTATTATTATTATTATTATTATTATTATTATTATTATTATTATTATTATTATTATTATTATTATTATTATTGACTAATCGCCAATAATGTCTGCCCAGAAAATACTTCTCATCGTTTATAACTATGGATCTCGACAGTTGTATAATGTCCTAAATATGATGATTTTCAAAATTGGCTTTACGTCGCACCGACACAGATAGGTCTTATGGTGACGATGGGACAGAAAAGGTGTAGAAGTGAGAAGGAAGCGTTCGTGGCCTTAATAAAGTTTCAGCTCCAGCATTTTCCTGATGTGAAAATAGGAAACCACGGAGAACCATCTTCAGGGCTCTCGACAGTGGAGTTCGAACCCAGTATCTCCCCAATGAAAGTTCACAATTTCGCGCCCCTAACCACACGACCAACGTATTCCAAGCTCTAATGCCGGGCTGAGTACCTCGGACGATAGTTCGCTGGTATTCTGATCCCATCTTGGCAGGTTCGATGGAGGCTCAATTCGGGGGTATTTGAAGGTGCTGAAATACGCCAGTTTCGTGTCTGTAGATTTACTTGCATTAAAAAAAGTCCTGCGGTACAACATTCCGGCGCCTCGGCGTCTCCAAAATCCGTCAAAGTAATTATTAGGACGTAAACAATTACATTATTATTTCGTGCTTACAATCGAAAAGCATGTGTGTAATGGTAAAATAAAGTAGAACATACTGCTTCCTTTGCAGTGCTTAATAAATTTATCAAAATAAAAGTGGCCAGTCTGAGTTGCTCAGACGGTTAAAGCACTGGTTTCTTGGTTCCAACTTAGCAGGCTCGATCTTGGGTCAATCCGGTGGTATTCGAAGGTGTCGGTAGATTTACTGGCACGTAAAAAGAACTCCTGTGGGACTAAATTACAGCGCCTCCAAAAACAGTACGAGTAGTTAGTGGGACGTAAAGCAAATAACATTACCGGTATTATTATTATTATTATTATTATTGTTATTATTATTATTCAGTCTTATTATTATTGCTACTACTCATATTGAACTACTTCTTATTACTCTTTTCCTCGCCTGATTATTATTATTATTATTATTATTATTATTATTATTCACCTGTTCATATTTTCGTCTTATTCCTCTTTTTACTCTCCTTTTTAAGTCGTATACTTGTTATTCATATTTGATATTTTGTTATTAATATTATTGTTATTTTTATATTATTATTGTTATTTTTATTATTTAGATTTAGTTTATTTCGTTTATTTATAACTTCTCTTTAGCTTCACGTGACACAATACATTTTCCGTCTTTAATTCACCTTTTGTGTCGTGTGCCAGTGTACATCTATGTTTCTGTCTGTGCTTCAAGACAGTGTTGCAAGATCTGTGTTTGTTTTCCCAGCCCGGATTGCGTTTCGTTTCTCACGTGTCACAATTACATCTTACGTTCTGTTACATGTTTAAGTTTGACCTTGTGATACATCACCTTTAATCTGCTCTGTAGCCTTTAAGAGTGTAGCATGGTCAATGACCTCAGTGCTTGTTTTGTTCACATAACTGGACTAAGAACTCGTCTCAATCGGCCCAGCAAGTTCAAGGCCAACCACTTCTCTCTGTTTGTTTGTTTATTTACCAATGTATGTATGTATGTCAACATTGTACTATGTCAACATCGTACCATGAAAATTTACTCAATAAACGGGGTGTTTGGGGGGACCTCTGTCCTGGGTGGGGTGCTCTGCGGACCTCCTCTGGGGTCCGTGTTGTTGCTGCGGTTATCTCTCTGCGCGGTCAGGTATTTACTAACAGGGCCGATGACCTAATGTTAGGCCCCTTTAAACAACAAGCATATTTACTAACGTATTCAATTCAATTTATTGTATGTACAAGACATACGTCCAACTTGAATTATTTCATCCTCACAACTCTACTTCCTTACTACATGGCGCATGAGCTACACGCATAGCTGAAGGCCCACCCACTCCTCCACGAGGTCTGGGAATGAAATAACTAATTTGATTGAATTTTTTCCTATTTCAGTAGTAATGAATATAACACAAGCATTTTATTGAATTTTTATACGTGTTAATGATGATGATGGTGATGATGATGATGATTGCTGTTTTAAGGTCATCGGCCCTTAAAAGCGCGTGCCTTTTGTTTTAACTCGTAGTGAATAAGAAACAAAATATAAATTGCTCGAACACACGTAAAAAACCAAAACCACATGCAGGGTAGAATTGAGGAACTGCCAAAATGCGTTCAAGGTCAATGTCTAGAGTTTTAACAAGCACGTCTTCCCTGTGTTGTGTTCAGCTTTCGGCACGTACAAGTCACTCGCGCACTGAAACTCTCGATTTATAATTTTTGTTACCGGTACTTCAATTTCACTGCTCGGATTTATGAGAATATCGAACTATCGGGACTCAAAATACTATATCGATACTGTACTGTACTCCCAAGCCATTACGGTGCAGAAATGGCGTAACATCTGACATACCAAAGCGAAACTCGTAGCAATTGTTCACAGTGACCACCCTGGGCTTCTCTGCGGGCTTCACTTCTCCGAATGCAGTTGCGACGCATTCGAGACAAGGAACCTGTGTTGTTCAGAATATCCTCTGGTGCCGACAAAATATGTTTACAGAGGTCATCCGAAGTGGTTACTTCAGTTCAGTATACTTTGTGTTTCATGTCCCGCCAGACATAACAATCCACTGGAAAAAGGTCTGGAATAAGGGCTGGCCAATTGATAGTTCCAATCGTCCTGTCTACCGTTGAGGAAATGTCTGCACCATCGTGTAAAATCCACGTGGTTCGGCGTAGTCGAAGCGACACATCCTCTGAAAGCTCCAGTAACGTACTGCCTCTACAGGAGCAAGATAACATTAATAAAAAGATGTAACCGACCTCCAACTACACCCATCCAGATGTTAATTAGAACCGGTGCTGGAAATCGCCTTGTCCTATTGAATGGAGATGTTCCACAGCTCATGAGTGGGGTATAGTGGGTTCGAACCCCTCTGTTGGCAGCCCTAAAGATGGTTTTCCGTGGTTTGCCATGTTCACACCAGGCAAATGCTAGGGCTGTAACGTCATGAAGGCCACGGCCGCTTCCTTCCCTCTTCCTTGTCTATCCCTTCCAATCTCCCCATTCCCCCGCAAGGCCCCTGTTCAGCATAGAAGGTGAGGCCGCCTGGGCGAGGTACTGGTCATTCTCCCCAGTTGTATCCCCCGATCAATGTATCACGCTCCCGGTCACTGCCCTTGAGGCGGTAGAGGTGGGATCCCTCGCTGAGTCCGAGGGTAAACCTACCCTGGAGGGTAAACAGATTAGGAAAAAGAAGAATAAGCCTTCTATTAGAAATGCCCGGCGGCAATTCCACAGTAGACCGAGCTCGATAGCTGCAGTCGCTTAAGTGCGGATAGTATCCAGTATCGGGAGATAGCAGATTCGAACCCCACTGTAGGCGGCCCTGAAGATGGTTTTCCGTGGTTTCCCAATTTCACACCAGTCAAATGCTGGGGCTGTACCTTAATTAAGGCCACGGCCGCTTCCTTCCCACTCCTAGCCCTTTCCTGTCCCATCGTCGCCATAAGACCTATCTGTGTCGGTGCGACTTAAAGCTACTAGCAAAAAAAATCCACAGTAGCTATTTTTCCTTCGAGCAATGTTCACGCATGGTTGCAACTACGGTTTTTGAAATCTGTCTCATTAATAACAATATGACTGAATACTTACAGCCTTTTCTTTCAGTGTCCACCGTCATTTCATTGACCTGAAAAGTTTATGAATAAGCATAGACAACTCGCATTGTCTATTGTCCGAAATTCATTGTAGCCTGTCGCAATAACAGCACCGAAATGTTGCGCTCATTTTTCATTTACTTATTAACTATTTCCTTTCATTTTGTCAGCTTGGATCACTGAGTATTGCCATTGACGTCTTATGAATCACACACACCTACACAATACTTGATTCGCATGTATGTGCTGGTACGTATCTTCGAGGTCACTGTAAGGATTCTGTGTACATTTCATACAGAGTACCCTAAACCGGTTTTCAAGTACTGCAAGTGGCTGGCACGTGAGTCATCCTCTCCTACTTGCCAAGCCTTTAGGGGAAGTGCACAACAACATGCGTTGGCCTGCGATAAGAAACAGGTTCAACAAGCCCTATATTCTGCTACTGTACTTCCACTACGCGTGGACAGAATGACGTAACCGGCATATCCTGCTACGGCCGTTCAAAACACATTAGGTCCTGAAATGTTTGGCTCAGTTATGGGCAAACTAATAGGACAAGGTAAAAAGCACATAGCATATATTGTGATATGTCTTTTTCTTTGCCGACTTGCTTAATATCTGCACGTATACACCTAACACCCTGTATATATTTAACTTCCAAAAGTGTTTTTAAAGGTTAGTATAACAGTCCTTTCTGTTGATGATTGAGACTCATATTCAAATTAAAATTGTATTTTCATTGCAAGAGTTAATGTAACCTAATCAGACCTACTGTAACGAATATATTTTTAGCAATTTCTGTAATCGTTACTTTTTAGCAATATAATTTTTACTCGTAATTTACTTACAGAAATGAAACTGTCCTTAAAATAATTTTCTATGGTGGTTTCCCATTTTTACTTCCAAGAAAATTCAGGAAGAGTTCCTATTCATAGGCCACAACCGTTATCTTTCACATCCTTATCCAGTTTCATTCACCATCGTTTAGTCTTCACCTGGGGCAAAGAATCCAGCTGAACTGCACTCAGGCAGCGGTTGTTGTAGAATATGTGCTTTGACACGAAACGCGCAATTTCCTAGAAATCCAATAGAGTTATAAAGAAAATACGTATGACCTCTTTTATAGAAAACCAAATTTTTGAGTCACAAGTTGGGATGTATTTCGTGACAGGACTAACCACTAACTAAAATAAAAACTATGAGCAAAATTAATTTTGAAAGTTTCAACGTGATCTTCTTTAGTTTCACTTAGCGTTGATAGCCACTTAATAACGGTATGCGAAAGAACACAAAATAGTGACTTTTTTTTTGTGAATTTTGGTATGATTGCAGCCCCATGAGAAGAAAAACTACGATTTTCTTAAGACTGGCGTTCTGTGAAGTAATTGTGATTGTATTTTTTTTATTAAGATAATTTAGAGTCACTTTAACCCTAAGGTCTTATCGTGACTTCTAACTGTAGAATTTACATTAAATTACAGTAGGGTGAAGAATGGAAAAAAATATAAAAGTGGTATTTTAAACTGAACAGTTAAATTTTTGAATACAGGCCAGTGTCTTTGAAAAACTTGATAATTTGTTTGCACAGTGAAGGAGATGAGTGTGTCCCCTTAATATCCTTAGGTATACCGTGGTACTGGCGCCATTTGTCATACAGTGAACAGTCTGTTATGATGTGCTTCACAGTCAGCACACTATTGCATGTTGTACAGATGGGAGGCAGTTTCTTCTCAAGGAGGTAGCTGTGACTTATCTTGGAGTGGCCAATCCGTATTCTAGTTATTAGGACTTGATCTTGCCTGTGAAGGTTGTGAAGATAGTGTTGTACTGTAGATTCCGTTGTTACTTCGTGGTGTTTGCTGTTCGAACTTTGAAGCCATTTTATCTTCCACTGTTGGTATAATTTTGTTTTAGCATAGGCAATAATGTCAGTGTGAGGGGTAGCTATTGTTAGATCGCCTAACGGGAGGTAAGTAGCGTCTTTAGCTGCTTGATCGGCAGATTCATTGCCTTGAATACCTCTATGAGAGGGTATCCACACAAAGATGACTTGTTTGCCTTCTTTCATGATGATGTTAAACAACAGTTGTATTTCTTGTACAAGGATGTGTTTCGATGATGGACTTTCTATTGCGTTTAATGCACTTCTTGAATCAGAAAAAATGATGGTGTTATTACAGGTGCTGGTTTTCAAAATATACAGGGTGTTAGGTGTATACGTGCAGATATTAAGCTAGTCGGCAAAGAGAAAGACATCTCACAATATATGCTATGTACTTTTTATCTTGTCCTATTAGTTTGCCCATAACTGAGCCAAATATTTCAGGACCTAATAAGTTTTGAACGGCCGTAGCAGGATATACCGGTTACGTCATTCTGTCCACGCGTAGTGGAAGTACAGTAGCAGAGTCTAGGGCTTGTTGAACCTGTTTCTTATCGCAGGCCAACACATGTTGTTGTGCACTTCCCCTAAAGGCTTGGCAAGTAGGCGAGGATGACACACGTGCCAGGCCACTTGCTGTACTCGAAAACCGGTCTAGGGTACTCTGTGTGAAATGTACACAGGATCCTTACAGTGACCTCGAAGATACGCACCAGCACATACGTGCGAATAAAGTATTGTGTGGTTGTGTGCGATTTATAAGACGTCAATGGCATTACTCAGTGATCCAACCTGACAAAATGAAAGGAAATAGTTAATAAGTAAATGAAAAATGAGCGTATTGCGACAGTCTACGATGAATTTCTGACAATAGACAATGCGAGTTGTCTATGCTTATTCATAAACTTTTCAGGTCAATGAAAGGACGGTGGACACTGAAAGAAAAGGCTGTAAGTATTCAGTCATATTGTTATTAATGAGACAGATTTCAAAAACCGTAGTTGCAACCATGCGTGAACATTGCTCGAAGGAACAATAGCTACTGTGGATTTCTTTTGCTAGATGCTTTACGTCGCACCGACACAAAAAGGTCTTATGGCGACGATGGGACAGGAAAGGGCTAGGAGTGGGGAGGAAGCGGCCGTGGCCTTAATTAAGGTACAGCCCCAGCATTTGCCTGGTGTGAAAATGGGAAAACACGGAAAATCATCTTCAGGGCCGCCGACAGTGGGGTTCGAACCTGCTATCTCCCGAATACTGGATACTGGCCGCAGTTAAGCAACTGCAGCTATCGAGCTCGGTCTACTATGGAATTGCCGCCGGGCATTTCTAATAGAAGGCTTATTCTTCTTTTTCCTAATCTGTTTACCTTCCAGGGTTGGTTTTCCCTCGGACTCAGCGAGGGATCCCACCTCTACCGCCTGAAGGGCAGTGTCCTGGAGCGTGAGACATTGGGTCGGGGGATACAACTGGGGTGAATGACCAGTACCACGCCCAGGCGGCCTCACCTTCTATGCTGAACAGGGGTCTTGTGTAGGCCTTGCGGGGGAATGGGGAGATTGGAAGGGATAGACAAGGAAGAGGGAAGGAAGCGGCCGTGGCCTTAAGTTAGGTACCATCCCGGCATTTGCCTGGAGAAGTGCGAAACCACGGGAAACCACTTTCAGGATGGCTGAGGTGGGAATCGAACCATCTCTACCCATTTGACCTCCCGAGGCTTAGTGGACCCCGTTCCAGCCCTCGTACCACTTTTCAAATTTCGTGGCGGAGCTGGGAATGGAACACGGGCCTACGGGGGTTGGCAGCTAATCACACTAACCACTATACCACAGAGGTGGACAGAAGGCTAATTACCGGACAGTAAGTGCCGATAGGTAATGTAACGGACCCGTTTAATTAAAACGTCCGTAATAATAATGTTCCTACTACTACTACTACTACTACTACTACTACTACTACTACTACTACTACTACTATCTTTACGTTCCACTAACTAATTTTCACGGTTTTCGAAGACGTTGAAGTGCCAGAATTTTGTAAAGCAGTACTTTCTTAAATGCAAGTAAATCCACAGACACGAGACTGGCGTATTTCAGCACCTTCAAATACCACCGAACTGAGCCGCCTTCGAACCTGCCAAGGTGGGATCAGAAGACCAGCGCTCTATCGTCCGAGCTACGCAGACCGGCAATGGGGCTTAGAGTAAGTTGATCGTGCGGTTAGGGGCGCGCAGCTGTGAGCTTGTATTCTGGTGATAGTGGGTTCGAACTCCACTGTCGGTACCCGGGAAGATGGTTTTCCGTAGTTTCCCATTTTCACATCAGGGAAATGCTGGAACTGTACCTTTATTAGACTTCGAACGCTTCCTTCCCACTTGTATCCCTTTTCTCTCCCACTGTCGCCGTAAGACCTATTTGTGTCGGTGCGACGTAAAACAATTTGTAAGTACATGCTTCGGTAATTTCTGAGACATGTCTGCAATTATATTATTAATAATAATTCGGACCTGTTAAAAGTTCACAATTTTCTTTAGTGTTTTCTGACAGATTACGAGCTACGAAGTTTGACAGGGGCGATTAACTTTTATTTACATAATAGTCAGTAATAATAGACTAACACAGTTTGTATAATAATATTGTTAGTTGCTTTTCGACGGATGCAAGCTAATCGCACGGCCAACTCGCCCAATAATAATAATAATAATAATAATAATAATAATAATAATAATAATAATAATAATAATAATAATAATAATAATAATAATAATCAAAAATCTTCACGTGCCAATGGAGACGCGCGGTGTCGGAATTTTGCCCACTGGTATTCGTTAACGTGCCCGTAAATCTACCGATCAGAAGCGGTCGTATTTCAGCACCTTCAAATACCAGCGGACTGAGCCAGGATCGAGCCTGCTAAGTTCATGAAACCAGTGCTTGAACCGTCTGCGCCACTCAGTCTGGCAACGTTTATTTTGATACGTTGAATAGGCACTGCAAAATCAGCAGTAAGCTAGAAGGTTCTCATTTACATTTAAACATGTTCTCTTCGGTTAGAAGCACGAAAGGAAGGTACGTTTAATTAATTTATGTTTATAACATGTCCCTTACTTTATGAAGTAGAACGTTCGATGTGTTTTGACATTTCAATTCCGATACTACTCACTTTGAAATTCTATCCCATGCATTCTTTCGTTGACGTAATAAACTTTATTTACGTACACGTCAACACGGGTTGTTTCTGCATACGGCGAGTTGGACTCCCAAAAGACCATGATATTGAAATCGCACTGTGGGAGAATATTCCACGTAAGCAGTTCGACAAAAGCACTAGACCTGTCACATGCCGGTTGACTGCTGTTCTTAGCGACGGAGATGTCGCTGGACGGGTTCCCCACCCCTACATGAAACCGGTCTGTCTGACCTTGACCTGAATAACAGCTGTCAGAGATGCGAATTATCGTCCGCACTAGTACGCGAGTTACTTCGTAGAAGTAGCATCAGTAGTAGTATTTGAATAATGCCAGTGTATGAATACCACGAATACCATTATATGCTGCTAGTGTATCGTGTGGCAGAACAGAACACGGGTCGCCCTTCATGAATCTATCGGGAAAGGCTTCCAGCAATTTATATTATATTTCTTATTCCCTACGAGTTAAAACAGAGGACACTTTGCGTTTTAAGGGCCGATGACATTAAGGCAGCAATCATCATCATCATCATCGTCGTCGTCACGTATAAATATTCAATAAAATAATCGTTTTATATTCATCATTACTGAAATAGGAACTATAAGTTAACATTTAACTTAAGAAGATTGCCTAGAGTGTTTTGTTAATTTACAAAAGAAAGTTTAACATTTCTTTTAATGCAATCTGTATGTTTTTGTTTTTTAAACTGTTGTACTGTAATGTTTAACATAGGTACATTATGTTGTTCACAGGCGTTTTCGTGTACGTTCGTAAATCCGTACTTTTCTATTCGAGATAGTCTTGTTACCGTCCACCTGGAATTACGGAGCCCGTACTGTATATTAGTTCATTATTTTTCTACAACAGAGTGTTACGAATGCGACTGTAGTTCCCGCAACCACGCCACTCTTATGTCTGTGTCACTAATGTGCACTTTGTTCAGCTGTGTGCTGCTTGACTATGTGGCTCTCGTTACCTTCTTCTTCCTCTTCTTCTACTGCAGCCTTATGTCTTAACAGGTATACTGTATTCTACCGACATCATCTCAACACGCTGTAGCGTAATCTGCTGCGATTTACCGAGCTCGATAGCTGCAGTCGCTTAAGTCCGGCTCCATGGCTAAATGGTTAGCGTGCTGGCCTTTGGTCACAGGGGTACCGTGTTCGATTCCCGGGAGGGTCGGAAATTTAACCTTAATTGGTTAAATTTCCTGGCACGGGAACTGGGTGTATGTGCCATCTTCATCATCATTTCATCCTCATCACGACGCGCAGGTCGCCTACGGGAGTCAAATCAAAAGACCTGCATCTGGCGAGCCGAACTTATCCTCGGACACTCCCGGCACTAAAAGCCATACGACATTTCATTTCAGTGTGGCCAGTATCCATTATTCGGGAGATAGTGGGTTCGAACCCCACTCTCGGCAGCCCAAAAGATGTTTTTCCGTGGTTTCCCATTCTCACATCAGGCAAATGCTGGTGCTGTACCTTAATTAAGGCCACGGCCGCTTCCTTCCCTGTCCTAGCCCGTTCCAGTCCCATCGTCGCCATAAGGCCTATCTGTGTAGGTTCGACGTAAAGCCAATAGCTGCTGCGATTTGTTATTAGCACCATCATAGTAAAATGTAATATAGTTGTGGCGGAATCTTCTTAGATAAGTTCGACATCTGTAGATTGTGTATAATTTGATAACTCATCTGTACTCATGAAAGCGACCGTCGGCCTGGCGTTCAGGTTAATAGCTACATGTCTCTAACGTGTAACGTTGTTTATGTTTCTTATATTTATTGATGTGTATGTTTGATGTTTATACACAATACGAGATTACAGCTGACTCATCCCCACGAGCTTGACCTGGTTCTCGTTTTACGCATAGTAATCTGTAGGTAACTACTGCGAACGATGCTAACTCACGTGACATACATTTCATCTTGTTTCCTCTTAAACCACACATATTTTACTATTTTCTTCCACGTATTTCAGCTTTTAATGACCTAATAATAATAATAATAATAATAATAATAATAATAATAATAATAATAATAACGTTAAGTGCTTTATGTCCCACTAACTACTTCTACGGTTTTCTGAGACGCTGAGGTGCCCGAATTTAGTCCCGCACGAGTTCTTTTTATGTACCAGAAAATCTGCCGACACGAGGCTGACCTACAGTATTTGAGCACCTTCAAATACCACCGGACTGGGCCAGGTCCGAACCTGTTAAGTTGGAATCAAAAGGCCTGCACCTCAACCGTCTGAGCAACTCAGCCCGGAAGGAGGCACGAAATGTAGGTACGTTTAATTTATTTACTGTAGTTGTATAACATGTCCAATATTCCTTTGAAACTAAACGTTCGATGTGTTTCGATAATTCAATTCCGATCCTACTCATTTGGGCATCCCATAACTGCTTTCGTTGGCGTAAGGACCTGCCATCTTTCTTGTACCTTTACGCAATGCACAACGGGGATCTACTGTATTTCACGTCCCGGCGCGCCTATACCAACCAATAATTATATCACACGCTCGTACAGGTCCCTCACCGATTCAGGTTTTCAGGTCATTTCCATACTCACTAGACCACGGGGCTGATGACCACACGTATCCCAATCCCTTAAAGGACATAACAGCAAATGAACCAGTATTAACACTGAGAATTCGGTACATCCAGGGTCCGAAACCGATGACCAGGGTTGTCTGAAGCCCCTAAGACGGAAACTGAATACTGACAACTACGAAACCAGTCTGGCGAGAATGTAACGTAACAAGGCATACGCTACTGTAGTAGCCACCTTCAGCTGTTATCGTAGCTCAGTTGCTCTTAAACATAAAACCAGTTTGACAAGGATGTTACGTAACATCTCGTGGTAGCGTTCAGCTGTTGTACGTAAACATAAACAGAAACCAGTTTGGCACGCATGGCGCGTGACTCGCCTGTTCTCAAAGGGAAGCTATTCATTCACAAGAACAAGGCATACTACCTATTCTAAAAACATCGTATCTCTTTGCTCTCGAAAATAACTTCCGAGAATTACTAAAAGTTTGATATATAGTGGTTCGTCACATCGTTCTCTATTGCTAGAAGAAATATCTGCAGGTATACACCTAACACCCTGTATAGCATAGCCTGCTTTATTGCGTACAGCTCATTAGAGAATACTGTATAGTAGTCAGGCAATCGGTATAGCATGGTACGTTCGGGATATATAATCCCACATCCATTTCTTTCCTCACATTTTGATCCATCAGTATAGATTGCAGTGTGCCTTGGGTATTTATTAGAAATTTCAAGAAATAATTGATGGTAGTGAGATCTGTCAGTTTCATCTTTGACACTGTAATTTATTTCAAAGTTAATTTTTGGAAGGGTAATAGTCCATGGTGGGACATTAAGAGAGTTGTCTGTGAGGAGTATTGGAGGGATATTTAAATTTAGTTCTTCAAGAAACTTGGCTATTCTGACATTGAAAGGCTGTGGTTGTGATCCTGATTTAATGAGTGTACCTTGATGCTTGTTAGGAAAAGCATACAACTTAATTCTTGATTCACTCATAGTTGCTACCTTGAGCGCGTAAGTCAAACTTAGTTGTCTACGTCTAATTGTGAGTGGTGGTTCATTTGCTTCTATTTGAATGCTGGCTACTGGACTGGTACGGAAGGCTCCTAGAGCAATTCGAAGAGCTGAGGACTGGATGGAATCAAGGATTTTGAGTGAAGACATTCTTGCGGAATTGTATACAATGCTGCCATAGTCTAATTTAGCCCTAATAATGGCTTTGTACGTGTTCATTAGCACTTGGTAGTCTGCCCCCCAGTTCTTTGCTGCCAGGATCTTCATTATGTTCAGCCTTCGCAAGCAGTCATCTTTAAGGTTTTTCAGGTGAGGTATCCAACTTAACGTAGTGTCAAATAAAACTCCTAAGATTTTCATAGTTGTTACTGTTTCAATTTTGTGATTGTCCATGTACAGCTCAGGGTCTTGTACAGTATGTTTACATTTGGAGAAGAGTATGCATTTGGTTTTAGTTTTGGAAAACTTGAACCCTGTAACTTTAGCCCATTTTTGGATATTATCAATTGATTCTTGAAGTAACTGTTGAGTAGTTAATTTATTTCTTCCTGCACTTAGTATAGTCAAATCATCGGCAAAAAGGCAAGCCTTTACTGGTAGGTGAATGTTGGAGACAATGCCATTTATTGCAACGAGGAATAATGTGACACTGATGACTGATCCTTGGGGAACTCCATTGTCAATGGTTACTTCATGTGAAAGAGTTCCATTTGTCCTGACTTGAATTCGGCGATCTTTAAGGAAATTATAAATGAAGTGAAGCATGTTTCCTGAAATATTATGTTTCATCAGTGTTTCAATTAGATAGTCTTTCCACACCATGTCATATGCCTTCTCAATGTCTAAACTAACAGCTATGAGGTGCTGATTATTTAGGAAAGCTTCTCGGATTTCTGATTCTAAACATATCAGAGTATCTGTTGTTGAACGTGCTTGACGAAAACCATTTTGTGCATCACTAAAAAAGTGTATATGTTCCAAATACCAGCGTAATCTCTTGTTAACAATTTTCTCCAGTAGCTTACACATTGTATTTGTCAAGGCGATGGGACGATAATTATCTGGGATCAAAATGTCCTTTCCTGGTTTGAGTATAGGCACTACAATAGCACAATGCCATTGATCTGGAAATAGTTTGGAACTCCATATGTAGTTGAAAATAGCAAGTAGATAATTGAGTGCACTATGTGGAAGCTGTTTTAAAAATTCATATGGAATGGTGTCTGGGCCAGGACTAGATCTGCCGCATTTGTTGAGTTCTGTAACCATTTCTTGTAACTGTAAAGTATCATTATAAGCATAGTTCGGTGTAGGTACAGTTTCACTTAAGTCTATTGGATCTCGAGTTGTTTTCATGCGAAGAAATTCAGGTTCATAATTGTTATCGCTAGAGATTTCTGAAAATGATTTAGCCAGTTGATCAGCTATTTGTTGAGGTTCATTTACAATTGACCCAGCGACTGGATCTCTTAGAGAGGTAATACAGAATTTATTGTATTTGCCACTTATTCTTTGGATTTTATTCCACATAACTTTTTGTGAAGTTTGGCAGGTTAAGGAGGAGATGAATGTTAACCAGGAGGTTTTCTTACTTTATTTTATTTTATTTCGTGCTATTGCTCGGTGTTTTTGAAAATTGATTTTATTTTCAGGCGTAGGATTTCTTTTGTATAGGTAGTAAGCACGGTTTTTATTTTTGATAGCCTCTTTATAGGAGTCATTCCACCAGGGAACCGTTTTCTTGAAGGGTATAGGAGCTGTTTTTGGGATGCTCTGGTCAGCAGATTTAATTATTACTTCAGTGAAGTCTTGAACAATATCATTGATGTGCTTAGAAGGAAATTTATTTGTTGGAGTTAGATCGTTTAAATAGTTATTTACAATCTTTCTAAATGATTGCCAATTTGCCTTATTTAAATTCCATTTACAGAATTGGAGTTTTGATGTGTTGTCTGAAGAACTTTGATCATCATTAATTATGATGGGGAAGTGGTCACTTCCTTGTAGAGTTGAATAAATGGACCAGTTAAATAGTGCAGCTATGTCTGGCGTACATATAGTTAAATCTATGCTACTGTATGTTCCGTGTGCTATATCAAAACGAGTTGGAGCAGTTGAGTTCAATAATACTAGAGTAAATTCATCTAGTATCTTCTCTATTTCTTTCCCCCTTGCATCAGTATTGCGACTACCCCATAAACTGTTGTGGCTATTAAAATCACCCATCAAGATGAAGGGTTTGGGGAGTTGGTGTATTAGGTTTCTTAAATCATCAGCGTGAGATGTACTATTCGTAGGAAAATAAACATTACATACACATATAGCTTGTGGAAGGTATAATAAAACTGTGACTGCTTCTAAATCAGTAGTTAAAGGAACCTCTTGATGGTGTAAATTATTTTTAACATAGGTGGCTACGCCTCCACTTGCATGATTTGGATTAATTCGGTTTTTATAATGTACGTTGAACTGTCTTAAATGGGAAACAAAGTTGTCTCTAAAGTTAGTTTCTTGTAGACAGACAACTGAAGGCTGATGTTTATTTAGTAGAAGTTGTAAATACTCTCGCTGTGATCGAAAACTGTTGAGGTTCCATTGAAGTAATGATATAGTCATAAGAATGACAAACAAGTGTAGAGTGAATTTTATCATTATTATGAGAGGGAAGTAGAGTCATCGCTGGAGTAATCTGGAACTAAACTGTTAATTGCTTCACCTCGGTTTTCACTGCTAGCCTTAGGCAGTTTCTTGACTATTCGAGTACTCCTGTTCTTAATAGATTTTTCAGTGTAGTATGGATATAGTTTTTGAAGGGCTTGGGCTAAACCCTCTAGATCTTGGGTGTAATTGGAAGCTATTGCTGCAATGTCATTAACTCCAATACTGTTTTCAAAAAAGGATTGGAGTTGTAAGTAATTGAGGGGAAAGGACTGAGGGTTGGCTTCTAGAACTTGCTTAATTGGCTTAAGCATATAACTAATAGTTGTGCTTTCTTTTTCTGTCTTTGGTTTCTTGTAAGTTTGTTTTGTCTTGTGTTTCCCTGTCTGTTCACTTGTCTTAGGTTCAGTTGTTAGGGTAGGTTCCTTAAAATCAAGGTCTTTTCTGCCTGTAGTTTCACTGCTAGATAGTGATATTGGTCTCTTTGATCCAGCAAGATGAACATATGAGGGGTTTTGAGGGCATTCCAAATGAGAGGTTAGAGTCGTTTCGCCTGAGGGTAAAGGCCCACAGTTTTGATTTTGAGAACACTGAAGAGATGTAGATGTAGCAGTTGTCTGAACAGTAGTTTGTGAGGGAGTACAGGTAATATTTTCTTGACAGTTTGTTTCAATTTTTTGTGTATCCTCTACTAGTTGGGGAAATTCTGTTAGATTGATCTTGCCACGAGAATGACTGTTTTGATTTAATGAGGAGCCTTCATTTATTATTTCATCATTATCAGGACAGTTTCTAGCTAAGTGCCCCTCAGTTTTACAAAGAAAGCAGGTGGGTGTGTCAGAGGATAAATAAATCCAGTAATTGGTACCCTCATATTCGATTTGGAGTGAGTCTGGAAGTTTGTTAAAGTCTTCATTTTGAATATAAATCTGTCTCCGAAAACTGAGAATGTGAGAAAATCCGGGGATTGTTAAACCTGCTCTAATAGGTGATATCTTTGACATTGGTTTAATGCCGAGTTTGAGAAATTCTTCTTCAATAACAATATTGGGAATCACAGGGCAAACATTGGATAGAATAACTCGTTTGTTTTTAGTTAGGAGAGGTCTTATTTCCAAGGAGACATTATTTATGAGAATCTTAGGATGTTTTGAAATTAATTCTTCAACACACTTTTGACTTGCAAGGAAGATACATATTCTTCCATTAGATATCCTTGAGACAAATCGGATGTTACTAGGGCTAGTGACTTTTCCAAGTGCTAGTATATAATCTCAGATACTAATACCATCGCAAGATTCAATAACAATAGCTTGATCTTTGGTAGGGTAGGATTGCATTGCTGCAGAGTAACTTAACCTTGGGTTGTTAGGAGATTGATTAAGTGTGTTAGGAACAGTAATAGAGGTTGTCATGAGGTTACCTGGTTCACCGGTACGGGTGGGAATTATGCTTTCTTTATTCTGTCCATTCGTGAGGTTACTTGAGACTTGCTGATTTTCATTATTTAGATTCATTGAGTTAGAAAAAACTTGCCGACCTCCATCAACAGAGGCGGCCATTATCGGTTAGCTAACAAGATGAGGTTATAGGTATGAGAGTGATCCTTTAATGAACACTAATCTCCACAACGCAGATTTAAAACCACACTCACTACAAAAGTACTTAGCAGCTTCACTCTGGTGCTTCAGACGGTAAATTTTAGCTTAGAATGACCGATTATTCAATAGTTCCAAGCGACAATATTACACGCGAACATCATGTAAGTCACTGCCATCTTGATCATGTGATTGTATTGATTAGTTGTTGAACAAGTAATTTGTAATTGAGTACAATACTTCTGATTAGTTGTTGAAAAAGTAATTTGTAATTGAGTACAATACTTCTCAGGTAACTGCCATTAGCCCAATTACTTTTCTTTTTGTACTAAAAATTATTCACTTTTGAAAATGTCAAAATAATTTCTACTAAATAATAATAATCATAAGACATGACTGTTTACAGATGCAGTGGGAACCACTAATGGAGCAGGTCTTCGCTAAAAACTTCTCAACGGATGACATTTTCTACGTGGCTGCTCCAGATTACTTGGCTAGCTTACGACATATGCTGACTCGGTTTCAAAAGAGGTAAATGTTTCAATATAATATTTTTTTCCCAAGTTCAGAATGTGATAGATAATACTTTTTGGTAAGGAAGATCTCATTCATTTATTACAACCGTAATATACATGCCTCTTCTTATACCTGTCAGCGCTCAGTCTGCAAGCCTCTGTGAATTAACTAAGTGCCTTCATAATCGTATGTTTTCAGCTAACTCTGTGGCCTCATTTAGTTAAACATCTCTCATTTTTAAATCATAAAAAACTCAGTCTAGCTATCGTCGTCTTGTTTTCCCTCTGTTTCTGTGACCCTCCATCGGCGAGTTCATAATTCGCCTAGGTAACTCATCATCCTCCATTCGTTACACACAAGACCTCACCACTAAATCAAAATAAAATCAAAATCAGATTTCCAGAGCAAGATTATTTACTTGTAAAAATATCAAGAGTCTATAAATAAAATTAATAATAATAATAATAATAATAATAATAATAATAATAATGTAAGCCCGTATAATTTGGACCTGCGTGTAATTGGAACCGATAATATTTTCGGTATTTGCAAGTTTCGTCACCCCCTGTCTGAGGCAAGGTCAGCAAGATAGCCGAAGATAGCTTTCTTCCTAGAAATTGTTTTGCTAATGGACTTAAGATTGAAAGGGGAAGAGAAAAACAACCTAAATGCTGACATTACTTGTAAGCTTATACAGTTACAAGTAAGTGTATTGTGAAGTAGTTATTTCAGCCAAGTAATGATTAAATATCTAGGTAAGTTTTAACATAGTTTCATACATTTATTACATTGCATATTTAGTTTTTGATGAAATCTGTGCATGTCGTGTAATTTAGACTGCCGGAGAGAATGCAATTTGGACCGTTGAAACAATAGTAATAATTACATTTCTTGGCGGTTTTGGTAGTGATTCCAAAATAACGTATTTTATAATTTGAGGCCGGCCCTGCGGTGCAGAGGTAGTGTGCCTGCCTCTTACGCGGTGGCTCCGGGTTCGATTCTCGACCAGGTTAGGGATTTTTACTTGAATCTGAGGGCTGGCTCGAGGTCCACTCAGCCTACGTTATTACAATTGAGGAACTATCTGACGGTGAAATGTCGGCTCCAATCCAGACAGCCAAGAGGATTCGTTGTGCTGACCACTGGTAATCTGCAGGCCTTCGGGCTGAGCAGCTGTCGAGAAACTGTTCACTACAGGCGCAAGAAAAAAATAAAGTACAGTTTGCATTTTATGTGACAAGTATTATGAGACGATATTTCATAATAAAATATATTAAATAACCTGTAAGTATTTCTATTTGAAAATGAAAACCTACAACCTGTTTTCCAGTCTTTGACCGGGTCAGGGATGTAATGAATGAAACATATATAGGCTGTTATTACAATGGGGTCGCCACTCCCAAGGTGATTTATTAATGAGTGATAAATGCTATGAAATGAGAATGGAGTGTGTTGCTGGAATGAAAGATGACAGGGAAAACCGGAGTACCCGGAGAAAAACCTGTCCCGCCTCCGCTTTGTCCAGCACAAATCTCACATGGAGTGACCGGGATTTGAACCACAGTATCCAGCGGTGAGAGGCCGACGCGCTGCCGTCTGAGCCACGGAGAGTTAAGTATTTCTATTTATCAGTCCAAATTTATCGAACCACGTTACACGATAACAAATTTAAAAATGAAACAAGTCCTAAAGATAATATTAAAAATTATTTTTCACCAAATCATTTGGTACATTGTACTAATTATCGTGTATAATATTGGAGGAATGTTCATTACGATGTTTAAAGTTAAGTGGTCCAAATTACACGCACTTCTCTTAAAAATAATAATAATAATAATAATAATAATAATAATAATAATAATAATAATAATAATAATAATAATAATAATAATAATAATAATAAACATTACTGTTTTTGGATGCAGTGGGAACCACTTATGCTTCATCCATCCAGGGCATTCCTCAAACAGTTTTTATCTCCTCATTCCGAGTACCCTCCTGCCATTGTTGCTACCTATTTGTGCAGCTACTTAAGCGCTTAGTTTATTCACAGAGACTTGCATACTGATCGCAGAAAATCATAGCAGTCTAATAATGAATGTGTATGCATGTGTGTAGCCTATGTATGTAAGAGCAGCTGGTAGCTTGTAGGCCTACTCGCTATTTTCATGCAGTACAACCATAAACTAAAATAATGATCATTTTATGGTTTTCGGAGCCGTCGAAGTGCTGAAATCCTGTCCCGCGGGAGTTCCCCTACGTGAGACGAGGCTGACGCATTTGAGCACCTTCAAATATAATCGAAGTGAGCCGGGATCGAACCTGCTAACTTGATCTCAAAAGGTCAGCGCTCTGTCGTCTGAACCACTCAGCCCGGCTCTGTAATAAACTTTGTTTTTCAGAGAAAATGACGATGTAGAATTTTTTTTTAAATGTTTATAATGTAAAGCATTCCGTATCAAGAACATCTATGACAGAATTCACGCCACGGCCAGACCACAGCAGAAGGGTGGCACTATGGGCGTAGAGACAACGTGATAATGTGATAATTGTAAATACTATCTAGATGAATTATCAATAGCCAGTTCAGTTACATGCAGACAATATCGTGCAATATCCTGCTGTTGACTAAGGAGATATGTGACGTCACAGTGTGTTGGTGGAGCACGCCACCCCTTCTATATACCGCAAAGAAATGTTTGGAATATTAAGGATGCAATGCAATAATACAGTTACAGAATTTTGTTTATTGTATCACAGAGACACACAAACTGGAAATGTAAACGTTTACAACCTCAAATATTTTTCTTCCAATATCTGAAATGCCGTATGGCTTTTAGTGCCGGGATATCCCAGGACGGGTTCGGCTCGCCAGGTGCAGGTCTTTTTATTTGACTCCCGTAGGCGACCTGCGCGACGTGATAAGGATGAAATGATGATGAAGACAACACATAAACCCAGCCCCAGTGCCATTGGAATTAACCAATTAAGGTTAAAATCCCCGACCCAGCCGGGAATCGAACCCGGGACCCTCTGAACCGAAGGCTAAGACGCTGACCGTTCAGCCAACGAGTCGGACTTCCAATATCTAATGCAAATCAACAGTAATAATAAAAAGGTTACAACGTGTGGGTGTTTATAAGGTTTTTAATAACGTAAATACCAACAAAAATTTCATGGAAACAAAACGATACTAGAGATTAAAAAGTTATTGAAAACTAATAATAATAAAATAATAAAATAATAATAATAATAATAATAATAATAATAATAATAATAATAATAATAATTGCTTTACGTCCCACTAACTACTTTTACGGTTTTTCGGAGCCATCGAAGTGCCGCAATTTAGTCCCGAAGGAGTTCTTTAACGTGCCAGTAAATCTACCGACACGAGGCTGACGTATTTGAGCACCTTCAAATACCACCGGATTGAGCCAGGATACAACCTGTCAAGTTGGGGTCAGAAGGCCAGGGCCTCAACCGTCTGAGTCACTCATCCCGGCTTATATGGATACAATAATAACAGAAGAATGTAGGAAATGATATGAAAACAAACGAAAATTCATGAACACAAAGAATGGAATGGAACTGGTGGAAGTTAATACGTAATTACTTGCAAAGAGTGTAACATAATAGTTACCAGCAATAGCATATTCACATGAAATTGACAAAATATTACTTAAAATATCCTATTACGAACCAAAGTTCATTCCGTTGGCAATAAATATTTATCGCTCAAATGTTATCTTAAAACTCATTGCGATTTGTACTGCACAGAGCTGCAAATTCTTCCACTTCAATTCAATTCAACCGAAATTCAACGGTTATTCATAAACCATGCTTCAAAGGTATTCAAACAATGCAGAATACAATGGTAGCGTGCTCTGACCTTGCATCATGACATTCCTCGCGTTTGACAAACTGAAAAGAATTGGAGTAGATGATTTGCTCCTGATGATTCTTTCACGGGCAAAGTTCACGAACATTTAAAAAAGTGTATTGTGACTTGCTATCACGGAAAGAGAGAAAATACAGTTTTAAATAATGACAATTATCAACTAATTCGGTGAACAGGTAATATATATATAAGTGCATCCAAACACTTGTCTTCAGGGCACCAGAGGAAAATTTTGTGAATCTCGAACCACAACCACTTTCGGTGGCTATGCTCAGCGTGATTCTTTCTTATATATTTCAAAATACTCAGGGTGGTTCTTCCCATGATATATCTATATTATTTTCAACATTTTTCCCCCAAATATTTCAACATTCACATGGACGCAACTAGTTTTGAATAATCGATTATTGTCGATAAATATTAAGTTTAGTCGTCCTAGTTTAGTATCTCTGTTTTGTTTTTTCGATTATTATAAATGGCTTATTTTCTATATAGGCCTAACAGTTTGTATGTGTTTCATATTCAGCATCTTATTATTAAATGTTAGTTTTGAGGCTAAGTACATTGTTCTATCGCTTATAAGTACCCCCACCGAACACTCACAGTAAAATCCTTAGATTGCACTTTTTAAGTCTTGATACATGTTGGGCTGAAAAGATAGACTCCAAAATGGAATCTAACGTACTTGTTAAAAATACTGTATAATGAGATGATGAAAATGATGACTTCAAAGTGCAACTTTTTAATATTTCAGGAAATGGCCCATTGTATCTTCTATAAAATATGAACATTCCATTGTTTCTTTCAGAGTAATTCATAACGCACTTCTGCTGGTTTATGCCCGAGACATCCTGCATGAACTGGTTAACTACAAAGACACGCCGGACTGGCCCGGATTTTGTACCAGAGTCACCATCAATGTGTTCACCAAGGCTGTGAGCGCGCTCTATGTCCGCCAGTACTCCCAGCAGGATCTGCAGACCCTCCGAAAACAGGTAATAATAATAATAATAATAATAATAATAATAATAATAATAATAATAATAATAATGGCGTTTGGCTTTTGGTGCCGGGAGTGTCCGAGGACATGTTCAGCTCGTCAGGTGCAGGTCTTTAATTTGACGCCCGTAGGCAACCTGCGCGTCGTGATGAGGATGAAATGATGATGAAGACGACACATACACCCAGTCCCCGCGCCGGTGAAATTAACCAATGACGGTTAAAATTCCCGACCCTGCCGGGAATCGAACCCGGAACCCCTGTGACCAAAGGCCAGCACGCTAACCATTTAGCCATGGAACCGGACTCCGAAAACAGGTAAATTAGTTGCTACGCAGATATTCTAACGATGATGTCGTCGAATTATTCCACCTCCATATTAATATTTCGTAGGGCAAAACACTGGGTCCGCAATAAAGGATAAAATGTAATGGTAAAATGGAAGACTAAGAACATAATATGTATATTACTTGACTTAAATAACAGACCTCCTAATCACTGAACTCCCTCTGTGGATCAGTGGTACAGTGTCGGCCTCCGGATCGCAAGAGAGCGGGTTCACATCCGGCAGAGGTTTGAAGGGCTTAATAAAGTCCATCCGACTCTCCATACTGTACGATGCCGGCATGTAAAAGATCTCTGGTAACACATTTGGTGTTTACCAGACAAAATTCTGTAGATAACTTGTTGCATGAAGGAGTTCACCTATACTGCTCCAAAAGATATCGAAGAAACCAAAGACTGATCGAGGACAATCTAGCATCTAGTGTGTGGTCAGTCATCAGAAAAATTAGTGTACTAATAATAATTTGTTTCACTGTACTTTTGTTTCTACTTAAGCAATTACAATAAAATATCGTGTAAGTCGTTGTTTTCGTTGTTATTGTTTTCATTTAGAGGCTAATATCTTCGTATACTTTTATCCAGTGGACTCAATACTTCGATACGATCCAAGTTTTCGAGCGGTTTATAGTTAAAATTAAAAGAAAGAGGTAACGAGAGGAAATGACTGTAATAATCTGCGCTCCCAAAGTTATTCTTCCAATCCAGACAGCGATCTGCTTGACACTGCAGATGTGAAAATATATTTCTTTCTACTATTATTTTATATGAATTTCAAAAAGATCATCCAACCTTACTTATATTATTGAATGGATCATTCTACTTGGTGCGTAGTTTTATTTTTGGCTGATGAACAATGTAAATATTTTTCGATTTAAAATATTCTGTTAAGCACGTAAATGAGCGAGTGATGTGGGTGGATTTGTCAGTTGGAGGAATTAGGACAAGAATTGTCTCAGTGAATTCACCATGTGAGGGTGCAGATGAGAATGAAGTTGACAAGTTTTATGAAGCATTGAGCGACATCGTAGTCAGGGTCAACAGCAAGGATAGGATAGTGCTAATGGGCGATTTCAATGCGAGAGTTGGAAATAGAACTGAAGGATACGAAAGGATGATTGGTAAATATGGGGAAGATATGGAAGCTAATAGGATTGCGAAGCGTTTGCTGGACTTCTGTGCTAGTATGGGTTTAACAGTTACGAATAGACTATTTACCGCTACACATGGGAGGGTAGGAGAACCAGATTCATAATAGACTATATCTTAACAGACTTCGAATTTAGGACATGTGTTAGGAATGTACGGATTTTCCGGGGATTTTTCGATGATGCAGATCGCTATCTAATCTGTAGTGAACTAAGTACTCTAGGCATAGGATAGAGAAAGTGAAATCAGTCTGCAAACGAATAAGGGTAGAAAATATCCAGGACGAGAAACTTAGACAGAAGTACATGATATTATAGGTAAGAAGTTCCGAACAGTGGACAGTAAGCAGGTTCAGGATATAGAAAGTGAACGGGTGGGATACAGGGATCCTGTAGTAGAAACAGCAAGGAAATGCCTAGAAACAACCGCGTATAAATATAGGAAAAAGCGAACATCATGGTGGAATGATGAAGTGAGAGCAGCTTGTAAACGTAAAAAGAAGGCATATCAGAAATGGTCCAAACAAGGGCTGATGCAGACAGGGAATTGTACGTAGATGAAAGAAACAGAGCGAAACAAATAGTTGTTGAATCCAAAAAGAAGTCTTGGGAAGATTTAGGTAATAACCTGGAAAGACTAGATCAACCATCAGGGCAACCTATCTAGACAGTAATAATCTTAGGAAGGGAGGGAAAAAAAGAAATTAATATGTTTTGGGTAATTCAGGTTAACTCATAATAGATCCCAGGGGATTACTGGACAGCTGGAAGGAATATTTTGAAAATCTTCTCAACGTAAAAGGAAGTATTCCTGGTGACATTGTGAACAACCGAGCTCATGGGGAGGAGGAAAGTGATGTTGGTGAAATTACGCTTGGAAGTGGAAGTTGTGGTAAATAAACTCCACTGTCATAAAGCAGCAGGAATAGATGAATTTATATCCGAAATGGTGAACTATATTGGGAAGGCAGAGATGAAATGGTTTCATAGAGTAATAAGATTAGCATGGAGTGTTGGTGAGGTACCTTCAGATTGGACAAAAGCAGTAATTGCACATATCTACAAGCAAGGGAACAGGAAGGATTGCAATAACTATCGAGGTATCTCATTGATCAGTATACCAGCAAAGTATTCACTGGCATCTTGGAAGTGATAGTGCGATCAGTGGTTGAGAGGAAGTTGGATGAAAACCAGTGTGGTTTCGGACCACAGAGGGGCTGTCAGGATCAGATTTTCAGTATGCGCCATGTAACTGAAAAATGCTGCGAGAGTAATAGACAGTAACAGACAGAGAAGGCATATGACAGGGTACCGAGGGAAAAATGTTCGCTATACTGAAGGACTATGGGATTAAGGGCAGATTATTAAAATCAATCAAAGGTATGTTGTTGTTTTTTCTTTTGTTCTTTTTTTGCAAGTTGCTTTACGTCGCACCGACACAGATAGGTCTTATGGCAACGATGGAAAAGAAAAGAGCTAGGAGTGTAAAGGATGCGTCCGTGGCCTTAATTAAGGTACAGCCCCAGCATTTGCTCGGTGTGAAAATGGGAAACCGCGGAAAACCATCTTCAGGGCTGCCTACAGTGGGGTTCGAACCCACTATATCCCGAATACTGGATACTGGCCGCACTTGAGCGACTGCAGCTATCGAGCTTGTTCAAAGGCATTTATTTTGACAATAATTGGACTGCAGTGAGAATTGGTGGTAGAATGAGTTCTTGGTTCAAGGTACTTACAGGGGTTAGACAAGGCTGTAATCTTTCACCTTTGTTGTCCGTAGTTTACATGGATCATCTGCTGAAAGGTATAAGGTGGCAGGGAAGAATTCGCTTAGGTGGAAATGTAGTATGCAGTCTGGCTACGCTGACGACGTGGTCTTAATGGCAGATTGTGCCGAAAGCCTGCAGTCTAATATCTTGGAACTTGAAAGTAGTTGCTATGAGTATGGTATAAAAGTTAGTCTTTCGAAGACTAAATTTGATGTCAATAGATAAGAAATCCAAGAGAATTAAAGTATTTAGAATGTGTGTTCTCTCAGGATGGTAGTATAGTAAGTGAGATCGATTCAAGGTGCAGTAAAGCTAACGCAATGAGCTCGCAGTTGCGATCAACAGTATTCTGTAAGGAGGAGATCAGCTCCAGGATGAAATTGCCTTTACATCGGTCTGTTTTCAGACCAACTTTGCTTTACGGGAGTGAAAGCTGGGTGGACTCAGGATATCTTATTCATAAGCTGGAAGTAACAGACATTAAAGTAGCGAGAATGATTGCTGGTACAAACAGGTGTGAACAATGACATGACGGTACTCGGAATGAGGAGATAAATGCTAAGTACGCATTAACCGGCTTCGGTGGTGGGGTCATGTGAGGCGAATGGACGAGGATAGTTTACCTAGGAGAATAACGGACTCTGTTGTGGAGGGTAAGAGAAGTAGAAGGAGAACAAGACGACGATAGTTAGACTCAGTTTCTAACGATTTGAAGGTAAGAGGTAGACCTATAGAACTAAACGAGGCTACCGTACTAGTTATAAACGGAGGATTGTGGTGGCGTTTAGTAAATTCACAGAAGCTTGCATACTGAACGCTGAAAGGCATAACGGTCTATAATAATAAAAAAATTAAATTTCGTGTGGCTATTTCTAGGCGAGTGCAGCCCTTGTAAGGCAGACCCTCCGATGAGGGTGGGCGGCATCTGCCATGAGTAGGTAACTGCGTGTTATTGTGGTGGAGGATAGTGTTATGTGTGGTTTGTGAGTTGCAAGGATGTTGGGGTCAGCACAAATACCCAGCCCCCGAGCCACTGGAATTAACCAATGAAGGTTAAAATCCCCGACCCCACCTGGAATCGAACCCGGGACCCTCTGAACCGCCAATACGCCAACGAGTCGGACACGGTCTATTATGATGTTTGTATGTATTTAAAAACACAGCAGAATTCTTTTGTACTAATATAAGTTGATAATGTACTAACGAAATGCCATCTCACGGAGGTCATGAACAACCTCGGAGGAGTGGAAGGCAAATCCTTCCAATATCCTCAGCCATGGGATCAAGTAGAATAGTGCAGTAGTTTGATCTAAGCCCAGCCACCTTTGTTTCAGAAATTGACGTACGGATAGTAGGCCTACTCATTTCTGGTGGAGCCTGAATGAATCCCAGAGCCACGTGCCTCTCAAGAAATGGAAGTTCATTTCTAAATTTATCAGCTTCCGAATAGGGAATTGAACTGACGTTCTTCAGGATCAATCGCATGCGTCTTTACTGCTTCAGCCATCCTTACCGAAATGAATACCAAAATGTAGTTCTTGCGTGTAACAAAATACAAATACGAAGGTTTGAGGAATAAACTTGCCATGGACTATGTAAACTCCCTGTTCGAGACAATGGTCAAATGCTACAAAGATGTGGAGGAAACAGATAAGTAATTGATTTTTCCGATTTTTCTGTTATATTCTTGACATTCTGGGTAATCGTATGTAATCGTATATTTATCAAACTCGTTATATTGATATACTGCAATGTACGCAATCAATACAGACAGACTCTTTGTCTTTGAAACAAATATTGTCAACTTGTGGCATCACTTCATGTTACAACTTTGTAGTAATGTAGTAAGAGATTTTATAGAGAGAAACGATAATTTGTGTGAGAGAAGAAATCTGTCTCCCTATCATACGAAGTTACCAGATCAGAAGTAATAAAATATTCTGCTCCACTCCTTAGTTCTGACGGCGCCAAATCTACACTCTTTTATGGAAGCATTCGATTTCATTCCGAATTACAATGCAGGAGTTAGGTCTACAAAGTATAGACTTACATTGTCAATAGTTGTTTTTTGTTATTCTTATACCGTATAGTTTGTGGTGGTGGGGTGATAGAAGTAGCTACTGATGTTATTTCTGCTGCTGATGTTTCTGCTATTGCTTTTCATTTTGCTGACTCTATAGTGGTGTTGTTGAGTATGATGATTATTTTGTGATTGGATACGAATTATCCGGCTTCTTGGAATATCGAACGAGTTGGCCGTGCGGTTAGATCGCATAGCTATGAGCTTGCATTCGGGAGATGAAATTCGAACCCACTATCAGTTTTATTAAAATAGTTGTATTTATTTATTTATTTATTTATTTATTTATTTATTTATTTATTTATTGTGTGCAATAGTACTCGAATACTATATATGGGACTGCGTAATATAGAAAAGAGAACTTCTATTAAAGAATACGTGGACCTGGAGCGGACCGGCTTCGACTAAAAAGCCCTGAAGATGGCTTACCGTGGTTCCCCATTTTCACATCAGGAAAATGCTGGGGCTGTACCTTAATTAAGACCACGGCCGCTTCCTTCCCATTCCTAGGCCTTTCCTATCCCATCGTCGCCATAAGACCTATCTGTGTCGGTGCGACGTAAAGCAAATAGCAACAAACAAGTTAACTTTTCGAGCATGTTAATAAACAAAATTTCTTTAACTTTTGTGAATGAATTTTGTCATTAACATTTCGTGTTTTCGTTAACATTTCGGTTTGCGCATGCGCAAGGACGCAGTTAGAGCATGCACATTCGTAGCACGGAATAGGATGATTTCTTATTTTTTCTAAAAATTGACTATCAAATCGCAAGCGAAAGTTCTATACAGGACCTTTAATTCTGTATGATATTCTTTTATCTGTGTTCTAATGTAGTTTCATTTCCAGCTTCGCTCCTCGCTGAATAATCTAACCTCCCATAATCGCTTCTATATCATCAAAATAATACTATCCTAACTAGGTAGGTTAAATGAAGATTTTCTTTATTTCATACCTTTACCAATTCCATGATATTGTTGTATAAACTTCAAACACCTCAGACACAATAAATGAAATTTGTTTTGATATTCTACACAAATAGATATATAAGTGAAATGTCACCAGTTGCTAGGAACCTTAAAGCTATAGCCTATCTTTAAAAAAATATAGTCTGTCATTAGTGGAGCCGGCTTTCCGATAACTTGCATCATTACTTGCAATTTCAGACCCAATTGCTGTCAACAAGAACTGAAAGTCATGTGGGGGCATTCTCAAGAGAATTTTGAAAGCCTGCTGCATCATGAATTACAAGTTCTGACATAAGTGTTTACTTTCCAAACTTAATTCTACTCGCCTTTCCAGTCTTTTTCTTTGTCACACTTCGCGTATGCGCTTCTCTACAATTATTGTACTCACTAAAATAATGAAAGCTGCAGCTGTAAGTATTTTCTTCTTCCTGACCCTATCAATTGTAACCTCATAAACAGCTATTTTGGTGTGGACACAGTGTTGAAGAAGTTCGTTAACAAAAGTTTATTAACATGTGGAGAAATGTTTTCCTTGACATTGTTCATTAACTTTGGTGTGGACTAATCATAATCATAATCATAACACATCGAAGGTTTTCGGCGACGGAAGGATGGAAAAGGGCTAGAATTTGGAAGATAGCGTCCATGGCCTTTATTAAGGTACAGCCAAAACATTTGCATGGTGTGAAATAGGATACCACAGAAAACCATTTTCAGGCCTTCCGACAGTGGGATTCGAACCACTACCTCCCGAATTCAAGTTCACAGCTGCGCGACCCTAACCGCACGGCCAACTCGCTCGGTATTAAAACTCGATGCAGCCCTTGCAAGGCTAACCCTCTGAGGAGGGTAAGTGGTAGGAATCTTTGAAACAAGGCCAAGACACTGACCACTCGGCCATAGAACAGGATGCATCCATTACGTAACTGTGGCCGTCTTCCTATTGCCTTGGTTTGTGACTAGCGCATGTAGCACACAATTCTTCGTCACCGTTGATCGTGTCATTGTGTTCCCGAGGTCTACGTATTCTACGCATCTGTGGTCGATCGGATAGCTTCTTCCTACAGTTGCGACTTCAACAGCTAGAAGTGTATTTATTTGAGACTTTGAATTTCATTTTAGAACTACACAGACCAGACCCGTATGAACAAAAGAGTCTTCAGGGAGATGACAGTGATCAAGATGATGATATCAACTCATAAAAATAAAAACTATCATTCGCCAATATGTAATATCAATGATCATGAAAGAAAGTTGGAATAAGTGAGGAAAAAAGAGGGAATCACTAATTCCTCAAAGCAAAAGATGCAAATTCTTGAATGTAATACTACATAACAATGTAGCTATAAATAATTGTCCTCTGCTGCCTCCTACGACACACCCTTTTACGGAATCCTTCAGAGTAGAACATTTCAGCGAAAAGTAAAAGAACTGAGGACTGGAGAAGTGTTTCCATATCCTTTGCGCACCACATAAGTCTTAATTTGTTATTAATTCTCTTCATGCATTTACCGTAATTGATCAGGAAATATTATTCGGGACAAGTCCTCGCACATTTGGGTAACCTTTCTATTAGTTTCGTTATTGCTGTTATAATACGCTTCCAGCCGCTTTAATGTCTCCAGGGAACCATTCAACAGGGATAGTTTCCCGTATATTTTTCATTACTTTGACAGTATCACTACGGCATTTCATCCGAACTTACTTCCCACCCTCAATATTATCTGACGACGACTGATCATGTTAATACTTCACCTGTTCTTGTTTCCTCCTTAACACTTCTATTCCCATCAGAAATTTGGGAGGAACCACTTTAAAGCGGGTACCAATATTTTTTGTACTGAAGTAATCGGGCTCTAAAGTGTCTGTGCGGTGAACTCTTCTAAACTGAAGTACACGAACACAACCTAAATAGTCGGTTTTGAAGACTTTTTATACTCTGACAATACGTATATCAAGTTTCGTCTTTCATTTATTGGAGCAGTCACATCTTCCGGATCAGTCTTCTCTCTGTCTACTACGCCTTCCCTCTGCTAATTCACGAGTACATTAGCGCCCGTTGAGTAGCTGACCCACGCTAGACGTAACAGAATAAATCAACCTTACAGATAATCGATCAGGCTCTAGCAGGGGTCAAATGTAATCACCAAACTGCCAGCTAGTCATCTAAGGTTTCATCAATTGTAGAGTGGCTCACCACCTTCTGATTTCTCTGATATCTTAAGCCGTCATCCATCACAGAAAGCATAGCCCACTTTCAACAGTAATTTTCGTTTAACAAGTTTCATTAAAAGAGCACAGTCTTCTGGAGGAATTTCAATGAAGTTTATACGTCTGAACAGAAAGAAAATGGACCTAAGTTATATATAGCCTAAATTACAAATGGCATCTAGCAAGTAGTTTAACTTTCAGTTACACTTTTCTCTACTGCTCTATTGATAATGCTTATATTTAACATCCTTTTAACTGCTAATAAACATCCCATGGTTCTTCCATAGAGGCTCCATATTAAACAAGTGTACATATTTTATGTCCCGCTTTGCATGAAACTAGTCAAAAATTACGTGAAATTAACATTTTAATTACGCAACGATTTCAGAAATTGACACCGTTATTAAAGTATGACATTTAGTAATTGACCTGTTTGTTGATGAATAAATAGTAACGAAGACGCTACTACAGAGACTGTTTAAATTCACTTTTCTCCACTGTGCTTTTCTAGTAGTTTAGCAGGTGTCTGTTTTCAGCAGCGTCGTCGTCGTTGTTGATGATTATGATCGGCAACAGTTGCGCTCCTGTTTCGTGTAAGAGACTTAAAGTACCGAGCTCGATAGCTGCAGTCGCTTAAGTGCGGCCACTATCCAGTATTCGGGAGATAATAGGTTCGAACCCCACTATCGGCATGAAGATAGTTTTCCGTGGTTTCCCATTTTCACACCAGGCGAATGCTGGGTCTTACCTTAATTAAGGCCACGGCCGCTTCCTTCCCACTCCTAGCCCTTTCCTGTCTCATCGTCGCCATAAGACCTATCTGTGTCGGTGCGACGTAAAGCAACTAGCAAAAAAAAAAGAGAGAGAGAGAGACTTAAAGTTGAAATTAACTGCTCTGAGAACTTACGCTAGGTGAAGCCTGTCTGATTTAGCGTGTGGCTGAGGTACGAGCATAGTTAAAAGAAAAAACAAAGCCATCACCGTACAAGCGGAGGAGTGAAAAGTAAAAGTTTTCACTGTCCGTTACCTGGGTACTTAGGGCTACGTGCCTCTCCAGAAGTCAAATTCTGGATTTTAAGGGAATTTTTGTTCAAATTTTCAAAAACATGTTTATTAACATTATTTATTCCCTGAAGCCTCCCCTTTAAAATGGTATACTGAACATTGCTCTATCACAATTCTAACTATGTTAAATTTAGATATTTCTCAGAAGTGGTGTGGCATCATTTTGTTCGTCATCTGTCATGGATGGAGAGCCTCCGTGGCTCAGACGGCAGCGCGTCGGCCTCTCACCGCTGGGTACCGTGGTTCAAATCCCGGTCGCTCCATGTGAGATTTGTGCTCGACAAAGCGGAGGCGGGACAGGTTTTTCTCCGGGTACTCCGGTTTTCCCTATCATCTTTCATTCCAGCAACACTCTCCATTCTTATTTCATAGAATCTATCATTCATTAATAAATCACTTTGTGAGTGGCGACCCCATCGTACTAACAGCCTATATCTGCTTCATTCATTACATCCCTGATCCGGTCAATGACTGGAAAACAGGTTGTAGGTTTTTATTTTTATTTTCTGTCATGGATGGCTATCTTTCAAAATTGTATGTATGTTGACAATGCGTATGGCTTTTTGAATAATCCTCCACTAGCCCTTGGCATTTTAACTACAAGCTGAACAATGATACTTTTTAAAACACAACTTAGCCTACATGTGATGCATGTACACAACCAGTAAGTTCAAGGAATAAGTGGAGACAAACGAACATCAAATGCATGCTGGCCAACAGGGAAAATCAAAGACTTCCTAGGCCTTGCCACTGCCTTCGTGATGTCCAGGCCGTACTGTAACGAGCGCGGGAAAGCGATCAGCTGATCGTTAGGGGGGAAGTTTAGCATATGAGTTAGTAGAGTTAAACATAGATTTTCGCAGTTTTATTGAAATTTTTAACGATGGCCGCATGTTCACTCAGATATATGTGAGAATAAGTCGTCATCGACTGCATTATTAAGTGGAAAATCGTTAATTAGTGAAGAAAACTTAGTGTGAGCGTGTATTTATGTGAAGCTATAGGTTAACAAGATCGTTCTTCAGTGTTTTGATTTTGTAGTTTATTTGTGTAAAGTTATATTTATAGTGTAAAATTAATTGAGTTAGTGCATTCTGTGTTTTATTATTAACCTCGAATTGTATATACTTGAATTAAGATGATCAGTGAGGGAAATCACCATGCCTAAGAGTTGCTGTGTGCCTGGTTGCAAAGCCAATTATAAACAAGGAGAGTACATTCCGGTATTTATGTTTCCTTCTGATGAAGAACGAGTTAAGTTATGGAAGAAGGCTATTCCCAGGGAGAATTTAATAGTTAATCACAACACAGTTGTGTGTATCAAGCACTTTTCTGAAAATCACATCCCGAGAGGAATAAGTGTGTCTCGTCCAGATGGTGAGTTAAATTTTTTTTATTATGTCATAAACATGGGTAACATTAGGTAGGCCCTATATTTTTATGTAATCAGACCTACGGCTTATCTGAATTAGGTGTATTTGAAAATGCAAGTCTTATTTATGAGTATCACCGAGCACGATAGCTGCAGTCGCTAAAGTGCGGCCATATCCAGTGTTCGGAGACAGTAGGTTCGAACCCCACTGTCGGCAGCCCTGAAGATGTTTTTCCGTGGTTTCTCATTTTCACGCCAGGAAAATGCTGGGGCTGTACCTTAATTAAGGCCACGGCCGCTTCCTTCCCATTCCTAGACCTTTCCTGTCCCATCGTCGCCGTAAGAACTATCTGTGTCGGTGTGACGAAAAGCAAATAGCAAAAAAATTTTAAAAATAAAAAATGTATGAGTATCAAACAGCAGTGTGATTTATGTAAATCTTATCTTCTGACAGATTCAGATCTTATTTATGAATTACCTCCAGAAGTAAGATATCTGAATTTCCTAAATCGAGGGGGCTTAAAGTATCCATCAGACATGTCAATAGAACTTGGAATTGAGGTGTGCAAAGTATTTTGTGTGTTAGTGTCAGATACATATAAGATGGCATTTCTAAATTCAGACAATCCTAAGTGTGTCACAAAATCGTTGGCTTTGGAGTCAATGCAGTTGGCAGATTCCCTAGTCATTTGTGACTCCGGGAAGAAATAGCAAGACCTGGCCGGACAGTCTATATATATTTGGGTGAATACATTTTTAAATAACTTTTTCCAAAATTCACACCGACTTGTGTATTCAACAAAGTGCTTCAAAGAGAGCAGGCCTACTCCATACTGGTGTAACTTCCTGTAAGAGGTCCAGGAAAGCTGCAGTGTTCATGGAGTGGAAACAGTGAGGTACAGAAATAATTTATATTTGTAATAAATAGTAATGGTAATTGGCTCCATGTTTTCTGTCAGTGTGTATGATGTGAATGTTCCAGTTGACCGGAAAATGGATAAAATCGCAAGAATATGTCTCAAAGTGTTAGGCTGTACTCAAGCAAACGAACGTATAACGTATATACGCGAGAAATAGAACGTTACGGAGAAGGATATGCATTGTATGTCTGAATTAACAAATATTTGAGGATAGGTTTTGATTTTATAAGGTGTTAACAGTTCTTGAAGTAATTAAAACGAGTGTGTTATTCAAGCGGAACGTATGCGTATCGCCTTCAAGTCCCCCCCAAAGCGTAACGTCATCAAAGGACAGTACGGCCTGGACATTACGAAGGCAGTGGCATAGGCCTTAAGGGGAGGAGACTGATTCAACACCTCCTAGATAATAAGGCCTAACAACTGCGTGGTGACGTCACGCTAAGGAGGCGATGGCAATGTAGAGAAACGCGAAACATGGTTAAACACAGACATGATTTTAATATTTTTTGCCAATGGAATAATTTATTTACTAACAAATAGCATTTAAAATTTAAAGGATATTGAATTATATTGTAAAACATGACAGCATTTTGCAATGTTAACTTACTTAGACCGAATTGCTCACAGCACAACAGGATGTTACAAACATATTTCAATTTAAATAGGCATTACATGATCTTAAAAGAAAACTAGCGTATAATATTAGCATAGGCCTAACATCTAAGCTGATGTAGCATCACTGGCAGTATTTGCAGTATTTCCACCCTTGAAGTTCATGTATGGTTTAATGAGAATTTCACCTACCATCGATGTTACCAATTTGTCATTCTGTTCGAAACCTTGAACTTTATGTATTCCAGAAAGTATGTAAGTTTCTGTCCTAATATTGGAATACCACTTAGACTGGAGCCTACTCTTTTAAAAGTATTGTCATGTGGCAACATTAAATTGCTACTATGTCTCATAAATTTTGTAAAAATCGCACGGTGCAACAGCCCTAAAGGGCTTGGCCCTGCTCAGCCCGAAGGCCTGCAGATTACGAGGTGTCTTGTGTTCGGCAGGACGAATCCTCTCAGCCGTTATTCTTGGCTTTCTAGACCTGGGCCGCTATCTCACCATCAGATAGCTCGCAATCACGCAGGCTGAGTGAACCTCGAACCAGCCCTCAGATCTAGGTAAAAATCCCTGTCTTGGCCGGGAATCGAACCCAGGGCCTCCGGGTTAGAGGCATGCATTATATCCCTTCACCACGGGGTTGGGAAAGATATAAGCCACTGCAGTCTGACAGTCATGGTCTTGGAAGAGGAGTAGTTAAAAGTTTTTCCTGAGGATCAGTACCAGTTACTTCCCATAAAATATCACCGACTTTGAAATGTCTGTGGCATACCTGTAAAATAATGTATCACCGTGAGCTAAATTCGTGAATTTACAGAGTAATTCGGCCTACACCAGCAGCTCTTATAGGTGGTATGTTTTAATGCGTAAAATAATAAAAATAACAATACCGTTGAAATAATATATCCCATGATTGTGAGCTAACATAACCTTATATCACTGAAGAGTAAATATGCCTATAGATCACCAGCTGTTGCGTGTAGTTAAATACGCCATAGGCCTATACTCATTATGATTGTGTAAGAATGTAATAATAGTAGTTACTCACCATTGAGTTATTTGTAAATCTGTAGTCTTGTCTTGGAATTGCACGTAAACATATCTGCCGCATAACCTCGTCTTTCGTAGACTTAATGCATGCACTTCGTTGTCACTGTCGGAATTCTCCTTACACACACATCAGTTCCATTACGTACAACGGTATTAGCAATTGGCATCATTAAACGAATTAAAACTCTTCTAATTTCAGCGTTACATGGCCAAACTCATTGCTGTGTTATTACTGAAAAGGTTCAAGCTTGCCTCCCTATGCTGACGTCACAGTATATTCGCCTTATATATCTAGGAGGTGTTGACTGATTGCGCATGATGTTTAATTATTATTTTCGTTGCTAATCAACAAGTTATGTGATGTTTAGTTATTCTTTTTGTTGATATGGTAATCAGAAAGTCTCTTTCTGGCAGCTGCTGATCTCCATTAAGGTACGTTCAATGTCGGTATAAATAATTATTCCTTTTTTCTATATCCTTCTTTATATGTGTGTATGAAATAATTTTTTTAGCATTTCTTTCCCCTGGACCAGTGTGTACCGCTACCTCTGAACCATTTAAACATGTCATTATTTGTGATTCTCATTTATATTGAATCATGAATGCCAGTATTGCGCAATCTTTACAGTGTGCAATTCCGTAATTACTGTCTCCCTGCATTGGGCTTGGTAGGTTAGGTCCGGCTAGTGACAAAACCATTGGTCTGTGAAGAAGCAAACATTACTCTTGACAAAGCCATTGGTCTGTGATCAAGCCGCTCTAACCTCTATTTCTTATTAATATTCAATCATAAGTCGCGTGGCTTTATGCCTCTATTTCCTATTCATATTAAAGCATAAGTAGCGCAATCTATGCTTTCTAGTGTTCAGAATCGTAATTACTGCATCGCTAAGTCTCAACTATTTCAACATGCTCGTATTTCTCTTTGGTGGGTTCATATGGCTGGCCGTGGCGCGAATGGACTCTGCCATCGTCTGAAGATTTGCGCTATGAAACGACGTCACTCCCATAATTCAAGACAGCCAGATATTGTTATTCTTATTTATGTCATATGCTTATTCTTTTACATTGCCTCATTCTCTTAGGTCTTTTCATCGCGTAAGTTGGTCATAACTTCTGGCTGTCTTGAATTATGGGAACGACATTTCATTGGCGTAACCTTCAACCAATGGCAGAATCCATTCGCCCACGTCAGCCAAGATTACTATGTTATAAACTTGCGTGAGTACTACTGAAGTTTTGAATGCTCCTGTATTAGTAATCTTTTTTTTTTTAATTTGGCTTTTTCTTATTTTCGATATGCAATGTTACTCCGTTGTATGAACGGACTGTGTGGATGTGACCTTGGTACTTGATTGATATGCTTTTTGGTTATGACGGTCCAGCATATACTGTATAATTGTGTCAGCTTTGTCGTTTGCCACGAACCATCAGATTGTGATTGCCTTTCGTGTCATCGCGAGAACCACCTTGCCTTGTACGAATCGCGGTCATGATGAGAATACTTTGCTGCGTTGGATTACACGGTCTTGCTGCCGTATTCCTAGTGCACGCTCCATACGCACGTTCCTGTGCCCATCTGAGTGACCCTTGGATGACCTTGTGTGATGTTATATTACTGTTGGATCTGTGTGCCCGATGTTATGTTTGCATATCCGTGCCGAAATGTTTGGTCGTGTGGGTGAGTGCGGGAGTGTGTTGGAGTGCCTGTGTCATAGCGATAACCCATTTCGATTATTCATTTCCATTTTATCTTTTTATGCCGATTCTAGACTTGTAGTTTTGTACCCGCGCATTATATTCCACCGATATTATTGTTTATCGGGAAGTTTTCGTGCGGGTGGAATGCGGTTCAACATGCATCTGTTTCAGAGACTTCTCACTGTCAGTGTATGGCCCGACAAATGTTTGTAGCTTAGAGTACCTACAAGCTGCCGCGACTTTTCGTGAGACGCAGATAGTAGTTACGTACTCTTTTCAAATTGAAAATTGTTCCATTAAACTTGCGTTATGTACGACATTGTGCAAGTATTTTTTAAAAAATATTCACTAGGAAATCATTCTTATACAAATGTTAAACAAAAGGAAATTACATGCGGTATCACCGGCATAAAATCATTAGGCAAACTAATACGGTACCGGTATGTTATAAGTAGATAAGTATTTAATGACAATGTACATATTTGTTTTGTTGACTTCTTATAAGCTTACAAGATAATTTTCACAATGGCGTACGTCATTAATCATTCATTATTCTTTTAAAATGTAAATAGCTGGGTCTCGATTTTGTCCTCAGCTGTGTCTAGTTAAAAAGATGGCTACCATCTCCCTCTGCGACGTTGCTACCAAGTGTGGACTAGACCATGACTAGAGATAGCCATGGTGGTGTAAATAAAATATTATTGAAGTACATATATCATGTAAGCCGTATTTATACTAGGAATAGAGAAATCTGTGTTTTAAGCCATGAATTTGATGTACCCTAGATGCAAACCCATGATTGTATGTTCGTTGTAATTAACAAACAATGTGGATCAATTATAAAACGTGACATAGGATATGCTACAAATCCTATATGTTATTGGAAGGTAAAGACATCTGGGGAAGTTTATATTCTCCCTATACAATTTACAGTTCATATTAATATTATTGAATCAGAGGGAGATAACGCTATTACTCCTACACCAAGGAATCTAGGTCGAGTGTGTTTCAGCCTATATTAATATTGAATGAAATATCGTAGTTGTTCCTTTTTTTCAGGTGACGTTGATGTTCGATCGCCTGAAGAACTCTCTTCAGTCCAGGATACAACAGCTCGCCTGGCTGGATGAAAGTACTCGTGCAGCAGCACTACGGAAACTGGCATCTCTGAGGGGTCAGTTCTTCACCTGGCCACAGCTCTGGAACCAAACGTACGTGGCCAGTCTTCTGCAGGATGTGAGTGGCTACGCCCTCTGCATGTGGCAAACTAGGACATATGTGTACACTTCCAGAAAAATAAAGTCTTGCAGTAGTGTTTCTGTTTGAGTTAAAACAAATATTTTATACCACTACTTTTTCCAGTCACGACCTGGAGACTACTAAGGTCGTAAGCTCAATGCTGTGACGTAATCTAGAACACAGACTGGCATATTAAGAAAACAAGCAGAACGTAACCGTTTAGGTTGTCGTTATCTTCTCTTTTTTTTTCTTTCATTCCTGACTCTGAAAGGGTGAGCCAGGTCACCCAGAGGGCAACACCCTCTCTCTGGCCGGGACAGTGGGAATGCTAAAGGAGGAGGGAAAAGTAAGTGAGGGGGATGGATGTTGATATCTTAGAGGTAGTTTTAATCGGTTGTGTGGGTAAGGGGGCATGATCTGAGGGTGTATTTTATTTATTTGTTTGCTGACTATTGGTGGTAGGGGGCCATCATTTTTTTTTTTTTTTTTTTTTTGCAAATATATACGATAGGGCATATTATTAAGGACATCTGAATTTGAGTACACTATTACAGATATGGTTGTAAACTTTTTTTTTTACAATAAGTATGCTGGTGGAACATAGAACAAGAGTTGTATCTCAATTTTGATAAATTTTACTATGCTAGAAACACAGAATGAAATGGAGCAATGATGGGTAGAATTTACGTGAATACTGGCTTACAAACTACTTTTGAATAGGACGTAATTATATACACAATACATATGTTCATACAATGATAGATGAACTGAGTATGAATTACAAGGTACATTGAAAATGGAGAATATCGTTATCTTAATTCTACTACTACTGCTACTAACAGGCGGACCTCTTAGACGGTGACGCCGTCTCTCAGGCCGGGAGATTTGTTACGGTGAAGGAGGTGCTCCGAGAAGGTGGGGGAGTTGGCGGCCGTGGCCTATACTAGGAACTGTCCCGGCATTCACCTTAGTGCAGGAGAATGGAAAACCACGGAAAACCATTCTCAGGACAGCCGACGGTTGGGGCCAGCCGTGAGGTCCAGCCTTGTCCCGTCTCCCGAATGCAGAGGCGTAGAGTCACGGTAGAACCGTGGCCACCCCTTCTCTTCTCGGTTGGCCGGTCAGAGTGCAGAGCTGTTGGACCACGGACCAGCCGTGGCCACTTACGGGCCGAGACCCTCTCTGCATCTACCGACACGTTATCTTACGGTTCAACACTTAACATGCTTGGTTTCGAGGCTACGTTTGGCAGTGCCGATTTAGAAGCATCTAAAAGCGATATGTAATTTTCTTCCCTTCGTTTTCTGGTAATGGAAATTGTGAGAAAGCGTCTGAACAGATTTCAGTGAGGTTTCAATATATTTTTTAAAAAATATACCGGTAACCTCTGAAGGTCCTCGGCAAGGTAATAGTTATTGTAGAACTGCCCATTTTCTTCACCTTCAAACATTTCCAAAGTCTTCTGCTAGGCACCGTGTGGCAGATGATGCAGTTCCAGCTCCTTGCAATACTATCTACGTCTGACGGAGAAGTCGTGGCGAATTCTAGGTATGGCATGAGTAACATACTACAGTACACTACGCTACAAACAGTAGTCCTGATAGACAGTGCGAGCTCTCTGAAATAGATGCATATTCACTATTAAACTGGTAATTATGCAGTACTTTCAGTAAATGTGTAACTAAAGCACAATTGCACAACCACTTTGAAACTTCACAACAGCACCTCTGTTCGCACGAATCACCTCGGACGGAACCATGTTCATTGTCAGGCCTTGAGATGGAAGCATGCTCAGGTACCCCACATCCACGCGACTTCTCGTCAGACGACCATAGTACGTACTGTGTGGCATCTCGTATTATTTATACCAGTGATACAGCGGGAGATTCACCAGTTTCAAACAGTAGCACGTTAACGTACTGTTAAGACGGTGGTGTAAAATTACTACAAACTGTGACTTGAAACTCTGTTGTTACAAACTAGCGGAGTTACCTTCACTTCATAAAATTTAATATATAAATTAATATTCTTCCGCCCCCGTGGATGCAGCCGATCATACAGAGACTCATCTGAGAAAAAATGGGCTCAGACAGTTTCAAAGGTAACTACTAGTTCCCAAAGACCGATTGCAGTTCCACCCAGATGCGGCATTGTTATACTAACCACTTGTATATACAATACAGGCAATGCAAAACATAGTATTAATATCGTTGCAGTGATGGATAGACAAATTTCCTAAGTTTTATTCTGCATCGACCGTAATTACCTCATTTACCACCAGATGACAATTACAGCAGTATTTGCAAAATGGCGGTGAATGGTATGGAAAAAACATGTTGTACTCTTGAATAACATTAACATCAGCCCATCCAGCGCCATTTTCGAAGAAAATATAAGAAGGATTTACCCTCCGTCAACTCGATTCGCAGATGGTATGTGCAATTTGTGGACACGATTTGCTTGCGTAAAGGACGAAGCGTAAGAGAAGTTTATCTCCGTAGCCATAAAAAATGAAATAGGTCTACAAGAGGCAGCAGGGAACTGACTGTACCAAAAACCACAGTTTGCCGTGTATACGAAAGCGCCTAAGAGCAAACCCGCCTTCCTAAACACCGTTGACAACGTGTAGGGGCGTGTGTGGGAAAAGGGAGATTATCGAGTAAATATGTGTAGAGTGACAAAATGCTCACATATTGAATTTCCGTAATGCATGTAAATGAAACGTAATGAGTTACAGCAGTCAATTAAAAAGAATCGTATTCCTACATCAATTGTACTATTGTATGTATCAGGACATTATAGTTTGTTTGTTGTTGTTGTTGTTTTTTGTTGTTGTTTTTTTGTTTTTTTCGCTAGTTGCTTTACGTCGCACCGACACAGATAGGTCGGACCATATAGTACTGTAGTATGATTTTTTTCAAAATATGGCAATCATTTTGAATGGTCGAAGTTTGGCTAGGGGCGCAATTGCGACTTCTGGTCGCTGCGACAGAAACATCGTTGTCGCAGTATTTTATTTTTATTTTATTAATTCTTTACAATTGCACGATGGATAATGTACTACTTATTTATCGAATCTTTTTTACCTTAAATGTCGCTAAATCAGAAATTAATTAAATAACTGTTGGCTTTTTCATCTTTAAATTTTGCTCAAGTGGAGGGTATGGTTTTCTCCAGAACATTTAAATACTTTCTTCTGGAGAATATGTCTTTCAAATAATATTAGAGCCTAGCTGTTGATCTCTTACTTCAGTTATTTGAGTATCTAATGATCCACATAATTAATTTTATTAGTTTTTCAGTATTGCATTCGTACTAATTCCTTGGATTGCCCCAAGATATTAGAAATAACTCCGTCGATCAGAATTTTATTATTATTGTTGGATCCTTTTATTGCTTTTAATGTTTAATACGCTAATAATTAGCCAATCGATTATCCCAATTATTGGTATTATTTCTTTGTATCCAAAAGGTATGTGTTCGACCTGGTACTTATAACAAATAAAAGAACTTTATCCTAATACAATTTGCTCGAAAATGTCATTACGTCCATCATCTTTGAAACATTACAAGAATCTAGCATTACACAATCGCCAACGCAGTAATAAAGGTAGAATAATTAAACTGTACTCAAATAGGATATCAAACATACCTTCACTTTCTTTCTACACCGGAGGATTCATTCCAGTTTCGACAGAATGTAAACATAACTTACTTCTCCTCGAAGTTTTCCTTTTATGTTGCGATCGCTGTAGGTCTATTCTTTGAGTTACTTATTTTAAAGAGCTTGTAGTTTTCAATCTCTAATATCAATCTGTCGGTACCGAGCACACTATCTATAAGGTCGTCATCACCGTTTGATTCGTTGCCGCATATTTCTGGCGCTAGTATAAAATGCATGCAGTCAGACAGAGAGGAATATTTGCTTGAACTGCGACTGAACGGTCGCTTGTGCGTGCAGATCCATTCCTTTTTATGTGTAGAGCCCAGCGCGGTGGATACAGACTGTATGCCAGTGCTAATAATTTCTTAATAATGACGTTTATTGATTTTCACTCAGGTATACTCTTGTTTCTGCTTATGGTTAGGTGACCCTTGACACTGGTATGGGAGAATGGTGATCTATAAAGAGCCTTGAGACCATAAAGCCAAAAATCTGACCTAAGCCTAGCTGGCTCCTGTCCTCAATTAATGGAAGGAAGGAACAAAGGTCAATACGTCGGTAGTTGTCGCAAGAGAAAATTCCTCATAACCTGTGACTGTAGGAGTTCTGGTGCCAGCTGTCAGGCCTATTGTATTATGTTAACAGATGTACCCGTTTCAAAATCTTGAGTGTAATATAATGTAGTTAAATATTTAGAATATCCTCGTACAACCATTTTGCGGATGTGGATAACCGTTTGCGGATACGGATATTATTTTGTATATCCGCGCAGGGCGCTGTCTATGTGGCTCATGCCGAAACAGGGATAGTCGCTAAAAAAATAGGTCTGGTTGCATCTTTTTAATCACTGCAATTATACGGTCGCATGTACGTGCATTCGTATTTGTAGCAATGCGTTTCATTCTTGGGGTTAAACAATCGCGCGATTAAAATCGCAAGTGCACGCCTAGCCTTATCGCAATAAGACGGCACTTAACACATCTTGGCCGTCCTGCGTAATCCCAAAATACACACTACCGAAATATTGGCCAGAAAAATGTTTCGAATTACATTTAAACAACTTCAATTCAATAACATTTCTTCTCATAAACCTAATATCAACCAAGATATTTCGTTTTGTTGTTTGTTTTAAGCTTCCTACAAAGCCCCTGTATATTAAGGAATGTTGAAATAACATCTAATTTTTTTTTTAATATCGTTGAGATGGTGCATTCTAAGTAGCTTATTCTAAGTAGCTTGGTTTAAATATCTCCAATCATTTTCCCGTTATAAGCATAAAACAGACAAACACTCAGATAAACAGTCAAGCAGAAAGACAGACAAACAGTCTGAAACGTGTAAGCAAAATACCAGCAGAAAGCGGACAAATTTTTAATTATATATAGGCTATATTTCGGTATAATTCCATAAACGATAACAAATTGCATCTTTGCTAATTTGAGTAGAATCATACGAGAGGTGTAAATAAAGTAGTAGCAATATTGATAGACGCAATATTTAATGAACTAACAAGAAAAAGGCATTACGTTCCTTCGTTGTAGTGACCCTCAAAGTCTATTACAATATGCCAAATGTTGGGAAGCCGTAGGGGACTGTTGGCAAGACGTTCTCTGTTGATGACAGCGACGGAGCATCGTACTGCGCGGAGTACAGATGCCACGTCTGGAAATAGGCGGCTTCGGAGGTGTTCCTTCAAATTCGGAAACACGTAGAAGTCACAGGGACTCATGTCTTGTGAGTGAGGAGGGTGTTCCAAGACCTCCCAATGCCACCGTTGCAATGGGAGCTTGACTCCTTGACCCATCGTACAACCGTCATATTCGGTAATGCATTCTCGCCACAGACTTCACCACGTAATCCTGTATAACATTTTGATGCATTTTTGCCACGGGCAACCTCGATTTTAATCCATGAACACTGATCACCTTTAGAAAACATGCTTTAGAGCGGTGAAATCGACACTCTTCACTTCAACGCCACTCAGCAATAACACTCCCAACAGGATGCCCGTGAAATGCACACTGCAGATCGACAACAGCGCCACCTGACCGCTTCAATATCCTATTTGCGCATGCCCGATCTCCTGCGAGTGTCTGGACTACGTTGCAACTACTTTATTTACAGCCCTCGTATTTATATATATATCATTCCTTTTAGTGTAAATTATTTTTAATATAATGTTATGTGTGATTCCATTTGTAAATTAGTATAAAGCTTGTAAAGATTTATAAAGCACTGATATCTTGTGTGTCTTAAAATTTAAGATCGGCCTTTTTTCTTTTCTTCTTTTTCTTCAGAATATGAAGCTCTGACGGTTTACTGACTAATTTATCTCCCACTTTCTTTCAGCTGCTATAAATAAGCTACTACTACAAATGAAGTACTATGACATGCTTCCATCATTTGAGTAACATTGGATGTACTGGATTATCCAAAATTTTAAGGATGAATGTTTTGGTTCAGTTTAGCAAATTCTTGTACGCAGATAAGCCTTATAATTTAGAGTGAAGATTGATACATCATGTATAAGAATTTTGACCCCCATGACGAATTTGTGATGACTTTTTTCTTCGCTTTCTAGTTCTTGGATAATTTCGCACACTGTCAGTCAAGTAATAATCTTAATCAATTAATTGTTAAATTCCTTTGCAGGTTGATATCGATCCCGATGATTTCTTCGGGAATGTGATAAGAAGATACAGACAATTAAGGACAATACCACCCGACATTTTCGATCAGCCGACAACTGATAGGAGGTAAGTTCAGTAAATGTAGATATCGATATATTAAACTACTATATTTTTAGGGCCGATGACCTAGATGTTAGGCTCCTTTAAACAATAAGCATAATCTCATTCAGCAATTTTTATAAGAAATTATGAATGGAAGTAAAATGTGGTAGGTGGTTTGGGTTACTGCCGTCACGTCCGTCCTAGTTCGTGAACCATGGGCAACGGATGAGTGGCCTAGCGAGTGGTCCTGAGAGTTGGGATACACGTTGCTATGGAAGGGATGGACACGTCGGACATATTCTGAGTCATAGCCCTCCTTGTACTCAGACGACTAGGACTATACAAACACAAGTGGTCCCTAACCCGTGAGAGGGGAGATTGTCACTGGGAATGTGTGAAATAGTGTAGCACCCTACTTCAGAGAATGTTTACTGAGAACGCTCGGGAGTGACGGAGTCCCACTTCCATTTGACAGGCAAGGGAATCCCTGGAAATATCTTGATGAATGGAATGGAATTCGATGGGGAGCTATCAATATTAACTGGGCTTGCGGAAAAAATAAAGTAGAACTGCCTGAGAGAGCAAAGAGGACGCGTCTGGATGCGTTAGAAGTTAATGTTATTCGGGTAAGGAGAGATAACGAGAAAGAGATTATAAAGTGTTCCCTTGGCTATTAGGCCCCTGTTTCTTTTTCGTAGTCTACCTCAATTTCATTGACAGGACAATTCCGTTGTCAAATGACGATAGTAGAGCTCGATCCCTCTCTCGTTGCTCCATGGGCAGACAAAGAATTAATTGTACTGTACTTTTGATCAGCCTGTAAGTTGCAAAACATGTCATACGTTCGAATCTTTCCATATGACCTACTGTGAAAGTTGCAGTGTGCAACTGTCAATGAGTACGACGCATTTTGTCAGACTTATAAATCAGTACAGTGTAAATGCCATCATTTATTGTACTAAATAATATGATCTTTTTCTATTTAATAGTGATATTTGTTTTACTTTTCAGATGGGCATACCCGTTCGTCGTGAACGCGTTCTACGAGTTGACACTCAACAGTATAGGTACGTGAATCATTACTAAAGATAGGAATAATATTATGTAAATTAACAAAAATATCGATGTAAGTGTGCTGAAAGAGAGTGCTATTTTTTCACAATTTGCTTTAAGTCGCACCGATTTTTTCAGGAGATAAAATATGCACTTAGACTATATACATTAGATAGAAGTCGATTATACAAAAGATGTAGATTAAAACAAGGTGAATTTAACAAAGATGATAAAAAAATATACATTTTATGAATTTTAAACATGCAGTGCCGTCACTTTCTCCTCGGCAGAGGAATATACAACACAAAACCAAGTTAAAGATTGGACTTAGTTATTTCACAGTGTGTGTGTGCCTGGCTTAGTGGCTCAGATGGTGTAGCACAGGCCTGCTGAGCCCAACTTGACTGGTTCGATCCTGGTTCAATCCGGTGGTATTTGAAGGTGCTCAATAAATCAGCCTCGTGTCGGTAGATTTGCACGTAAATGAACTCTTGCGAGACAAAATTCTGGCACATCGGAGTCTCCGAAAACCATAAAAGTACTTAGTGGGGTATAAAACTATTATTATTATTAGGCCTATTATTATTATTATTATTATTATTATTATTATTATTATTATTATTATTATTATTATTATTATTGTTACCGTGTTTTTGTGGTAGTTATGCGTGAAAGAAGGTGCGGGGTGGTGAACGGGTCTCAAGCTACTAAAGTAAAATTAATTAAAATTTAACCAGGTTATATTTTCTTTTCAAAATTAGGTAACAACAAATAGAACAGGTACTTAGGAGCCGAAACACGATTGAAAAATACATTTACATAGGTACCCCATTTGGGGCTTCAAAAGTCAGAAACATAATTCTTGAGCAATGAGCCCAACCTTACAATGAACACCATACAACAAAGGGGCCGAAAACCCCCAAACATGCCAGAAACATTTGCTTCCAATTACACCCAAAAGCCTCCTTGAGGCAGAAACACAATTTTCAAGAAAGGGCAACTTCCCCCTAAAATACAAGCCTATCATAGGCCACTCCGAACTCCACCTTTAAGCTGTCCTCCAAGGACATATACACAGGGGTAAAATACCCAACCTACTGAGGTCTGTTAAATGACAAGAAGGTTAATGCATGACCTCTAAAATACAATTTGAGAGGAGGCGAACTTGCACTCCCAATACACTTTGCTTAAGACCTACTTGGCCCTAGGCCGTTAATACAAGGGCTAATCCCATACTACAGAGGTGACTTAATAGCAATTTACATTACATTACGGAAGAATTGGTTGAGAAAAATAAGTTCACCTCAAGACGATGTGAGTGGGAGCTCGAGAGGGTTAAGCACTCTCTATCCCGATATGCAGCTTAAAATAGAATAGAAGAAAAGATCGTTACATTTTAGGAAAAGGTTACATGGAGGAACGCTTCGCACCCGCCCCGAGAGTTAAACTGCTGAGCTAGCAAAGAAAGAATTTATTAATCGGCCATTACCTTATTGTTGACCGCTGCCGGAGAAAGAGGCGCTTCCCGCCTCCTGCTATGTACTTAATACACTGAAAGATGGAACAGAAGTGGCCCGGAGACCCAAAAATCAGCAGTTTATATCCTCTCGCGGAAGGTTCTAGGTGTTAGGGGAAAGAAAACACCCTCCCACAAACTTTTTATTGGCTAGGGTATAGAAACATATTCAAGTTGGGGGAAGATACCTATGATTGGTCAGAAATTAATACCAGAAATTCGAGATTGGTCAAATGCAAAACAAGGGGAAAGAGGGGTATACAGCCAACTTAAACAATAACAGAAAGAAATTTAACAAAGAACAAACTTTTGAAATAAAATTTTCTCCAAAGAACAGTTATTTTTCTTCCCACTAGGGTGCACTATTGTAGTTTTTCAGTGGTGTCCTCTAGAAGAGAAAGTTCACACTTCTTACTTCAAGTAAAACAAAAGTACGTCGAAAATGACACAGTTCACAAACTCAAAATTTTCCCGGTGGTGACATCTTCTGAGAAACTAGAAAATTAATAGGGTAAATAAAGTTCAGACTTCCTCCAGCAGAGGAGTTTCCACAGGCGCACATTTTAAATTAGCGGAGTGGAGGTGTACCGCCCGGTACAATTATTATTATTATTATTATTATTATTATTATTATTATTATTATTATTATTATTATTATTATTATTATTATTATTATTATTATTATTATTATTATTATAATACTGTGCATTTATTAGTGCCGCTCTAGGAAATATTAATATATCTCATTCAGAAAATCCCTCACTTAGGCTTAAAATTACTCAACTGGTGGAATGCTACCCGCTATCTTGTAATCACAGTTCGATGCCTCCTCTGAGATTCAAATGTAATAATAATAATAATAATAATAATAATAATAATAATAATAATAATCATCATCATCATCTGTTTACCCTCCAGGTTCGGTTTTTCCCTCGGACTTAGCGAGGGATCCCACCTCTACCGCCTCAAGGGCAGTGTCCTGGAGCTGCAGACTCTTGGTCGGGGGATACAACTGGGGAGTATGACCAGTACCTCGCCCAGGCGGCCTCACCTGCTATGCTGAACAGGGGCCTTGTGGAGGGATGGGAAGATTGGAAGGGATAGGCAAGGAAGAGGGAAGGAAGCGGCCGTGGCCTTAAGTTAGGTACCATCCCGGCATTCGCCTGGAGGAGAAGTGGGAAACCACGGAAAACCACTTCGAGGATGGCTGAGGTGGGAATCGAACCCACCTCTACTCAGTTGACCTCCCGAGGCTGAGTGGACCCCGTTCCAGCCCTCGTACCACTTTTCAAGTTTCGTGGCAGAGCCGGGAATCGAACCCGGGCCTCCGGGGGTGGCAGCTAATCACGCTAACCACTACACCACAGAGGCGGACAATAATAATAATAATAATAATAATAATAATAATAATAATAATAATAATAATAATAATAATAATAATAATAATGGCGTGTGGCCTCCGAAGAGGCCTGGTACAGATCTTTCGAGGTGACGCCGTATAGGCGAACTGCGCGTCTGTGATGATGGGACCCTACTAATGATGAATTCTAATGATGAAGATGGCGCACACACGTCCAGCCCCCGGGCCATCGGAATTAACCAATGAAGGTTAAAATCCTTGCCCCGGCCGGGAATCGAACCCGGGACCGTCTGGGCCAAAGGCCAGCACGTTAACCATTTAGCCATGGGGCCTCGCAATAATAATAATAATAATAATAATAATAATAATAATAATAATAATAATAATAATAATAATCTGACGCCATATAGACTGTATGCATATCAATTTTGATGTCCCATTTTACTCTACCAGGTGGCAGAGAAACGAATCTCTGTTGGGCGATCTATGGGCGAGTCCTTATGATTAAAAAAATCATTATTACGCATTACATGGAGTACTCAATGTACTTTCCTTGGCCATCAGAAATCGAACTACCTCTGCTGGATTTGAATTCACGATGCACGTGCTGGCCATTTATGGATGTCTGAAATTCGTTAAACAACATATCCATGTATATGGTCTGCCATTGGAGTAGTATTTTTCTACCCTTCAACTTTTTACATAAGTTAAATAATACATTAAGCTTCAGGTTCAATCAGAATAAATCCTCATTGCTTATTGAGGAATACAAATAAAATATCCTTGGATTATACAAAAACTAATTTAACATCTTAAAGGTACGGAAACACGTAACAATGTTTGTGCCAAACGTTAACAGTTCCAAACCGTAGGGATCGTGTGTGTGTGCCCAGCCCTTGTTCCGTTTCTCTACGGGATCGGGTATGAAGTGAGATGAATATTTTAGCGAGTTTTTACGACTGGGTGCCCTTCCTGGCGTCAACCTCATCAGAGGAGTTAATGATATGAATGTCATGATATATTATATTAGGAACGGAGAGGGCGAAACCCGGTGCCTACTCCTGTCGAATAGCACCACGGATCTGCTCAAGGCTTAACGTATCCATCCGACAGACGAATCACCATCAACAGCGCTCCAGTCACAAAATGCCCGAAGTACCGGCGTTCTTGAAGAATGAAGCTCCAGCGTTCATAGCTTCCTCCCGTCGCCATAAGACCTATCTGTGTCGGTGCGACGTAAAGCCCCTAACAAAAAAAAAAAAAAAAGCTCCCTCGAAAAGAGGAGTCTGTCACAGGTAGAGCCGAGGGAGTTCAAACGTAAGACAGAAATTTGCACGTCTCAAATACGTGCCAACTGAACCACTGGAAAGTGACAGTTACTTTTCAAACATCTACGTACAATAATCGACATCTTGGTGAGAAGATTGACAGGACGCCTACGAGCTAGCACACACTATCGGCAAGTTCCTAAAGATAAATTATCAATGCATCCGGCTCTCTGGTTAAATGGTTTTTAGTTAATTTATCTGATTCGGGGACTGGGTGTGTTTCTGTCTTCAACATTAGAATTCATCAAAGGTAGGGCTCCATCCTCAGAGACACAGGTCACCTGTAGACGTCAGTTTGTAAAACCTGCAACAGCCTCTCCAAGGCCATACGCCATTAAATTAAAAATATTTCAATTGCTCGTTATTGATACAGTATGCATGATTATTATTATTATTATTATTATTATTATTATTATTATTATTATTATTTTACCTGATCACGTCGTCATTTAAATGAAGGGAAAACCGATGATGTTGGGAATAAATTTCGTCATAAACAATATAGGATTGAACATGCAACAAATCTCTTTCCTATCGTTTGAAAAGATTAAGTAGAAGGTATCTCTCAGAGTTTGAACGATTATAAGTCGAGCGGAGAGGTTATAAACTTCTTCAGAGGTTCCCGGGTTCGATTCCCGGCCGGGTCGGGGATTTTAATTGGCTCCGATTAATTCTTCTGTCCCGGGGACTGGGTATTTGTGTATGTTCCAACACTTTTTTCTTCATATTCAGACAACACACTACGCTACCAACCAACACAGAAACACGCAATAGTGATTACATCCCTCCATATAAGATTGGCGTTAGGAAGGGCATCCGGCCGTGAAACAGGGCCAAATCCACATGTGCGACACTGTTCGCACCCGCGACCCCAGAGGTGTGGGAAAAGCGGTAGAAAAAGAAGAAAGAAGAAGAAATAAAATTCTGACACGAATGCAGTTGAGCGAGCGAAAGGTTGAACGAGGATTATCGTACCCCCGAATAGTCTCGACGGGCGTAACGAAATGAGGGTGAAACCCGATGGGAAGGAGAGAAAACTTCATCCATTCGAAATGGACGTGATTGAACATTTTATGGAACTTTAATCCTTCACTGCATACACAGTTTTTAAAATAATTCTGAAGTGATGTGCTTATTTAGTTTGAACAGGTCAGTGCGTTGTTCAGATTTTCTTTGTAAATGTATTTCCTTTTTACTAAAAAGAGATATCTACTTGTTGCACTGGTCCAGATGGCGAGTTACCTACTTATGACTTCCAAAGTAAACCAACTTCTAACTACCATAAGCATATTTGTTTACAAAGAAATATATAATAATAAAGAAATCTTCAGAAATATACCATAATTGTTTTAATCATTCACTGTAATGGACCGAGCGAGTTGGCCATGCGATTAGGAGCGCGCTGCAGTGAGCTTGTATTCTACTCGGGAGATAGTGGGTTCGAACCCCACTGTCGGCAGCCCTGAAGGTAGGTTTCTCTCATTTCCCGTTTTCACGCCAGGCGAAAGCTGGGACTGTACCTTAATTAAGGCCACTGTCGCTTCCTTCCCACTTCTAGCCTTTTCCTATCCCACCGTCGCCATGAGACCTATCTGTGTCATTGCGTAAAGCCAATTGTAATAAAATCATTATAATGCCGAATCTTCAGAAATATCCAAGAATTATTTTAATTTCACTTTCTCTTCCTCAAGCATACTTACCATAAAAGTGAAAAATCAGTATTTTCATTGTCAGAACTCACTCATTCACGTCTTCAGATGATAATTCAAAACCTTTGGATCTCCTTAGTGTGGTAAATTTTCGTAAAATTGACAGGTATTTTGGTCCTTGAACAGGGACATCAAATTATTGCACTTTTCCTTTGGTTTAGACAGAACGGACGTGTACAAAGATTTGGTGTCTGACTATGAGACCTTGTGTATTTTTCTTATTTTCTTGTTGCAGTCCAGAACACTAAACTCCTCGTCAAAGTATTCTTGAAACTGCATAACAAATGGACGCTGTTTCGTGAAGTTTAGCCAGCACATCCTCTGCCGCCCGACTGGATTCCCGTTCACGTCTTATTTCCTTGTAGTCATGTGGCGATTCAGATGATACTTCCAGTCGATAATCTACGTGAACGACATACAGTAAGATTTGTCACCATTCCCTCTTGCACTTCCGGTAATAGTCTTCCAATCACCGGGCTAGTACACTTTTCCGACTTTTTTGGCTCTGCATTAATGGCTGAATGCATTGAGTCGCATTCCATTTCACAACGACCAACAATCAAAAATTGTAAATCAATGGTTTCTAGAGTATGTATTTCCTGTGCAGCGGTCAAGCACATTGCAGCAACAAATTTGTTTAAATTCTGTCCTCCACAACGATTACTGAAATAGGGAACGTGGTTCACCATTGCAAGAAGAGATTTGAAAAACTGTTACAGACAGCAATCTCACAGCTTCCTTTTTTTCCTTCACTTCCAACCACATTAAACAATCTCCTCGTGTTAATTTTATGTCATACATTAAAAATTAAACGTTTTCAACCGTTGCTTATAAAACAAAGCATTGTTGGTAGGTTCAGTTAGTCAATAAAACTTGCTGGAGATCGAAGTTGTAGCTTAAAACGCCCTTTCTGAGTTTTTTAAAAAATTCTCTTTGTCTCGTTTTTTCTCCTCTCGAGTTCTGTCGTTTGCTGAAAGGTTTCATTTTTACTGACCCTAGGGGTATTGTAAGCCATGCATAGACGACATTGGTCTTTTCTTGAAAATATGAAAACCGATTATACCCCTCTGTACATATCTTCCTGTAAATATGGGCATTAGCCACTTCAAGATCATTTTCTGTGCGCGTTGATTAGTACATACAGCGTGTACATTTAAAAAAATGGCGTATGGCTTTTAGCGCCGGGAGTGTCCGAGGACAAGTTCGGCTCGCCAGGGGCAGGTCTTTTGATTTGACACCCGTAGGCGACCTGCGCGTCGTAATGAGGATGAAATGATGATGAAGACGACACATACCAGCCAACGTGCCAGCGAAATTAACCAATTATGGTTAGAATTCCCGACCCTGCCGGGAATCGAACGCGGGACCCCTGTGACCAAAGGCCAGCACGCTAACCGTTTAGCCAAGGAGCCGGGCAGCGTGAAAATTAGTGTGATATTAAGCGACCGACTTAGGAACGTTCTTTTTTGTCCCCGAACGACAATAGTGGGATCCAACAAGTACAAAACTTGCAATTTGCTTCACCACACTATCCAAATGTTCAGGTGAAGTGATTTTCCTGTACGTGGTGGCCCCTTTTGTCTTTTTCACTTGTGTTTTAGCAACACACCGAACAGCCAATCAGCGCTTGATCTCTCAGGAATGTAAGCGTACTACTCACGTTATTTCAACCTCCTCCTGCGCGTATTGACATCTGCCTAGTACCTATTTGTTATCCATGTTACTCCTTTCTCTCCTGCATTTCCTGCTGTTATCGGCTTTTCTTAGAAACCCTGGCATGCTTGAGGTTTCTTCTTGAGTGGCTTCATGACGCCACTGCGGCTCTTCGAGATCTCTTTCTCCCTCAAAAAAACAGGCCACTTTGCTCTTCCTCTCTTGAAAGCGGGTAACGATCCAATTGGCCAATTTTGGTGAGCTCATTCGCATCACGGGTTCTTGTAATCTTCCTTTTTCCAGATGATGTCGGTTATCCTCACGAGGATGTATAGTTCTTGGTTGTGCTGTCTTTTACACTCACAGCTGCATTTGAGAGAGCCCATGATTTTTTCAAAATCTTCTTTGGCCTCCAATTTTTGAAACGGGCGTTTCATGTTCATTGAGAGATATTCCGCAAGGTATAAGATCTCTGATCGGATGAGATTGAAATAGTACTTCAGGTTCGCATCGAGGGATATTGACTTTTCGTTGGAGAACTTTCGTTATAGCTGCCATGCCATTTATGTTTTGTTCATGCGTGATGGCTTCTTTCACGGAGATGTTAGGTTCTATCCACTATCTTAGGTACTTCAGCTTTTCTGCTCACTGGAGTTTTCCTTGTTCTATACTAGCTCTCTGTGCGTCGGATTGACATTCGTTATAGTTTTCTTAAAGGAGATCAAGAATCTCGCCTTCACTACTATCGTTGTTATTAGCAGCAGCAGTAGTAGTAGTAGTAGTAGTAGTAGTAGTAGTAGTAGTAGTAACAGTGCAGTGTCTTCTGCGATGGCCTAGAGCGATTTTGTTACTTGCATTGATATGTCTCATCCTTGGCTTTGATAATATGAAGGTTACTGAAGTATGAGCAATGATTGTAATGCCATTCCTTATGCAGCCAATCCCTCCTATGAATGGTGTGAAAATGTTGCTCATAGGGTCAGTTGGTGCATGCATTTCAGTGGGCTTAGCAGTCTTTTAAGTAATAGCAACTTCCGTCTCAGTGAGGAAAGTGTTTTTTTTTTTTTCCTGGTGGCTTTACATCCCACCGACACAAATGGGTTTTATGGCGACGATGGGGTAGGAAAGGCCCTAGGAGTTGGAATGAAGCGGCCGTAGCCTTAATTAACGTACAGCCCCCAACATTTGCATGGTGTGAAAATTGGAAACCACAGAAAACCATCTTTAGGGCTGCCGACAGTGGGATTCGAACCCACTATATCCCGGATGCAAGATCGCAGCCACGTGCCCCTAACCGCAAGGTCAACTCGCCCGGTAGTGTGGGGAAAGCAACGGAAAACTCACTCCGTATTTCCCTAGTACGCCTCTTCAGTGATGCCTAGGTCATTTATGACACCTAATGGTGGAGCTATTGAGGATCCAACCAGCCTTCGGGCTGAGGACTGGACGAACATTTAGTAGTAGTAGTAGTAGTAGCAGTAGTACAAACATGAGTCATTTACATGTAAGCATTATCCAATATAAAACGACTGAACTAGTATTCGCTCTCGCGGCAGTGAACAAAAAAAGGTGAACGACGTTATGCAAACAGTAAAATTAGATTTGCTAACAGTCAGTTGTCAATATTAGAATTACAGAAGTAACGATACTGTAGTCAGTTTACAACATGTCATCGTCAGAAGCGGATATATTATTTTGCTTTGTGTTATCTTCAACAGTACTGGAAGCGAAACATGAGCCAAAGAACTTACTTGTTCATCTCGTTTTTTGTAAGAAATATGATATAGAGAATATAGCCTACTTAAGTGTTGCAGTTTCAGCCAAATTATCTATTAACAAGATTCGATTAATGCTAATTTCTAGATCATAAATTGGATAAATTCAACATTCTGTAATTTCGAACCCGAGGTTGCGCCGATACGAAAGCAAAGTAATTGAGCAGTTCAGAATTATATGCCGTGTTTCCCTTCAAATTACGGTCAGTGGTATTTTGCATTCGCAGTACCAACGATTGCATTCAATCGCACAAGGTCTACAGTTGCTTCTTGTATGTAGCCAACATTTTATAGCAAATAATTGTGGAAATAGTGAACATGACTCCTCTTTCAGCAGTGGTATATAATTTCGTACTATACTCTGAAGGTTATTTGAAATTATGATTTGGTGTTTGTAGTGATCCCACTAGCCATGTTGGCGCAGCCTTACTTCCGGGGAGACATCCCTCGATATGTACCGTACGCTACTGTGGGGCTAGTGTTTGCACACGAGATGCTGCACGCCTTCGACCTCACAGGGATCGGTTACGACGCTGAAGGTACTCCGGATGAATGGTTTTCACCCGAGTCTCGTCTTAAACTGGAGGCGAGACTAGACTGCATTATACGACAGTATGCTACCACCTTCTGGAAGCAAGTCACGTTTCTCGGAGCTACAATCGACATCCAGGTAAATACCACTTATGATAGCATGTTCTTTAAGAAAATAAGTGCAAACCTCAGTAGGTCAAACTGTTTATGTTATACAACGTGATTCGCATGATTGAGCAGAAACTGGAGTAGCCCATACAAGTGTCAAAATGCAACAACTTTGCTATAAATATTTAAGCTCTTCAGGTCTTTTGAATCGTGAAACTACGAGAGTTTCGCCCCAGTGTATCAGTGGGCTCATCAGTTGGATTGTTACACCTTTCCAAGACGCTGGCGGCTAGTGCGCCGTTATCCCTTTCAGACCTGAAAGAAAACTGGAGGTGTGAATTTTTGTTTGTACGTCAAGAACTGACTAAAATGCTCCTCAATACACATATTAATAGTTTATTTTACAAAATAAAAACTAACATCCGAAAAACAGGACCCACACAATTGTGCGTATCAAAATTCAAAACCTCGTTGTATCACGTACGATGGTGTAGCTTCAAAATTTACGTTCACTAACCAATGTACACACTTCATTGAATATATTCCGGTATTCAGTAAAGCTTCTAGATTAATATAAACGCAGTAAATAAATACTTACTTTCGGCACTACCGCTTCCTGCCATCTCGCCGATCAACTGTGCTTTTTAAACTCTTTTTCCTTCGCCGTGGCGGTCAAGCGCATACTAAAATCAATTGAAATACACGCCACGTGTCCTGCACAATCACTGCAGTCCGGTGTAGCGCCGAAAAAAACATCAAATACGGTCAGGGATAACTAAAATACGAACCCGCACAATTGTGCGTACTCGGTCTGAAAGGGTTAAGACACCAATACAAGCCTCGTATGTAGGAAAATGCAGTGACGGTGCACTATGGGAATAATGTGCATCTACTTGTATAAATGCCTGTCTTTGGCCTTCATATCAAAAATTAAGTTCTCGGAAGGAAAACATAATTTAATTTCATCGGGAATTATGGTTTCCTTTTGGGAACTTAATTTTTTAACTGTGTTATATTTTATTCACAAGTATTTTTTCCAAAATCCTCTAGCTTCTGGTATGGCAACAGCACGTGTGTCTTCATACAACCCAGTGCCCCATTACACCATATGCTTACTTCCATCACAATTTGTTGCGCCGACGTGAGCCTTTATTGAATGTGGTGGGCGATAGTTTTTTTTTCAAACTGATATTTATTTATTTTTTACATAATTTTTCTACCGGTTCATTTACAAATTAAGAAGCTTTCTTGCAAACTCCACCTAAGTCATTTTTATGTTTTTATTTTTGTGCTGAAACATCATGATTGAATAAGATACACCTACTGAACTATAATCACGTGCAAAACTCATTTAAGTCTGGCTATAATAAGATCTGAGATACTGTATGTTTTCCAAAGTCCACGTAAGTCATTAAAACAATTAAATTCAAAACCCACTAAAGTCAAATCAATATTCTCAAATTCCATTCATGGTTTAATCTTGATTCCTGCACAATATAGAATGGTATTTTAATTTGAGTTTTGGAGGGAGAAGCTAGTTTAACAATGATCGAACCGTTCGAACTGGTGCCCGCCATATACGGTTGTATGATTCATGATGGGACACTCGAGAAGAACAACATTTATTTTTACACATGGACTGGAAAGGATCTCCCAAAGGGAATAAATGAAGTGGTATCTTGCTTGGCTAACTTCCTGAAGTTATTAGAAGAGATAATTCAGCTCGGACAGTACACTACTTTGAGATTATTTCCCCGCTCGTGTGCCGGCAAAATAAAAATAAAACAATGTTGGCATTATATTATCGTACATTCAATGAAGCCCTTTGTTTGGTGTTATTGAGTTTGCATTTCCCATAAGAGGACATTCATACCTGTCTGCGGATCGAGACTTCGGGCACAGGATACGAACTACGAAAATATGGTAAGTCCAGCAGATTATTACAGGATTCTGAACAAATGGACAGTTGAAGAAACAGAGAGAGGATTGGTCTGCAAGGATTTCGACAAATTTTCCAATAATTTGTTTGAATCATTACTGCCAATAAAACTCTAAGAGGTTCGTGTTTTACGATTCTGTAAAGGATATAAATCCATCAGCCATAGGAATACCTATACAGGGCTGAACTCATACTCCGCCGTATTGAAAAGGAACTTAAAACGAGTACAAACCTTCGGAATTGCTTCTACAATCCCCAGTGTCAACTGTATCACTCATGAGAAGAGGAAAGACGTAAGGAGATTATTGAAATTTACAGCCCTCAGTGACAGTGAGCAAGCTTTCTATGACAAAAAAACTCAGAACTGTCCATTCAGAGTGTCGAGAGGAACCGATATTTGATGGAGATGAATAGGAACCATTCCTTTAAAACAATATTAAAGATTTTATTTTCACTAGCACTGAGAATGATGATCATAGTCGATACAAGCCCCTGGTGATATCCAACGAACTGATAATAACAAGGTAGGAAACGATAAAATAAGGCTTTCATACATTAGTGAAAATAAGTAACAATTAGTATTAATGTGTAAGAACACAGAATGATTTTTTCCATGTCGGAATGTTTTGGAGGTCCATTATATTGCATCTCCTTGCACTTCCTTTTATTGAATGTGTAATGACTTAAGTGGTTCTTGGGAATAAATGCATTTCTTCGGGTCCAATTTAGGCCCTAACCCTAAATCATATATCCCAATAACTTTTTCCAATTCTGGTGTATACAAATACCTACTAAAAAAGTTAGAATAAAGCACAATAAAAATATAATAAAAGCAGAATAAGTTTTTCATTCTTCCTGTAAAACTATTAAAAATGACTTAGGTGGAGTTTGCAAGAAAGCTCCTCAATTATTTACAAAGCAGAAATTAAACAATTCATAAACTATAAGATATTACTTTCTAACTGTTATTTCTCAGAACATAATATTAATATTTAGATATAAAGAACATACTCAGCCCGGCTGAGTGGCTTAGACGGTTGAGGCGCTGGCCTTCTGACCCTAACTTGGCAGGTTCGATCCTGGCTCTGTCCTGTGGTATTTGAATGTGCTCAAATACGTCAGCTTTATATCCGTAGATTTACTGGCACGTAAAATAACTCCTGCGGGACTAAGTTTCAACATCTCGGCGTCTTCGAAAACCGTAAAAGTAATTAATGGGGCGTAAAGACAATAACGATATTATTATTTAGAACAAACTCAACTACTCTCAACCACGTCCTTAAAAAGTATTATTAATGTTTACTCTTGTTATATTGCTTCCATTTGAACAATAGGTAGTTCATTCATTTCTCCTGTATCCAAGAACTACTACACAATTAGTACAGTTCGAACAGCTTCTCTAAACAACATTCAGTGTCGAGTTTCTAACTTCACTGTGTGATAAACGATTATCACTTCATTGATTGCCAGTTCTGAATTGTTTGGGAATGTAGAGCATTTTGGAAAAATAAACGAAATAAATTGTCCATTATGTCATTGTTGACATTCCCAGGTTTAACTTGACGCAGGGTTTCGTCCTATCCTATACACCCCTATTCGAAAGTTGCTGAACTTCGAACCCTCCGTGAACTACTTCGGATCCTGTACAACCTTTTGAATCACCCAGCATTTAGAAGACATGTGCGCAAAACCAGTCCTAAAATTGAGAAGAAAAATTTATGGATATTGTATGTAGGACACAATATTAACACTACTATTTTCTTTCTCCAGAGTAGTTCATCAGTAAGATTCAAGAGCACTGCACATAATTTTAGCAGAAAAAATATATTAAAGATCAAGGTCATGTTTCTGGTGTTCATATAGCATAAATCATTTCGGATATAGGCTAAATTATATAATTAGGCTATCAAAATAAATAATGTATCGTGGTTTAAGTACATACGTTTCTACTTAATGAGCAATGACGCCAAGCAGCCTCAACTGAGTGCTCTATAAGGTCATAACAGAGTGCCCTGTGTCCGATATTCCGGAGCGGGCGTTGTGCTGACGATAACATTAGCAGTGCTGGTCCCTTTCATTTGTGATATTTGCTGTTGGTACTTGAGCAAATTATCCTTAAACTAATGTCAATATTTAATATACCGTGTGCTCATTTCATAACTTCCCATCTTGAATAAATATGTTTCTGATTGGGGAAAACATACGTGCTGTGTGTGAAATTGCATTATCTTGTTGGAACGCTGTACCAGGGTGCTGTCCCATAAGGGGTAGGACGTGCGGACGCAGATTGTCTGTGACGTATCGCTGTGCCGTCAAAGTCTGCCGAAGCACGATTAGAGGTGATCTGAAAGCATATCCTATAGCTCCCCACACCATGATACCAGAGATTACGGCTGTGTGTCTTTCCACAATATGGGCCGGATCTGCCCTCTGCCCACGACGCCGCCAAATCCACACACGATGGTCATCGGAGGTTATGGAGAAGCGAGACTCATCACTGAACATGCGACGCCAGTCGTCTTCTGGCCATGCCTCCCGGGCAAGGCGCTACTCCAAACGCAGGCGTTGGTGTTCTGGTATCAATGGTACTGACGAATGAGGCGGTAGGACCCCAATCCGGCGGATGCAAGTCGTCGAGACACTGTGCGGGAACTCACAGGCTGTTGTAGAGTCTCCAGTACATGTTCGCGGGCGGCAGGTGCCGAAGTTATGGCATCCTGCAATGCTTGGCGCACCATACGACGGTCCTCCCTTGGGGTGGCGCTTCTTGGTCGACCCGAACCTGCACGACGTGATTGAGTGCCCCCATGTACTCATTGAGTCCAACATCGGGCCACTGTGACATCTGAATGGCCCACATGCCCGGCAAATGCACGATACGACCAACCAGTCTCATGCAGTCCCACAATGCGGTCTCTGTCAAATGCTGTCAGTTGGTGGCCAGGGTATCTAACGCGTCTGCGAGGCATCGCGGGTGCTTCGTAGTGTACATGCAAGCACAGAAATGGTGTCCCGACGTAAACAATTAACACTGCCCCACTTCAGTACTGGAAAGGAGGAGAGTGAGTGAAGGGGTAGTGTTGAAGGCCACTTCAGTGCCGAAAAGAAGGGGAAGGGAGTGAACGGGTAGTGCTGAAGGCACAGTGTGTGTATTGCTGTACATCCTCCACAATGCCCATTTCAATCACAACGGCCTTGTAGCGGGCTGTCTCCCTGTAGCAATGAGTTAAGCGAGGAGGTGGGGGGATACAGTGCTTTGTTTATATCGGGACGCCATTTCTGTGCTCGGGTGTACCTACGTACTCCTCTCTGCACTGTCTGACTCACAGCAGTTGACTGGTAACAACTTATCACAACAGGACGGTGCCATCACGACTGCATTGTGGTGGGCGTTCTTCACATTACAGATCCTTGTAAAAAAAAAAATAGGATAATATTGAACCACTCCTTCTGGGTGCTTAACTATTTTTTGTCAGGCAGTGTACATAACTATTTCTTTATCTTGCAGCCCATATTATTCGATCCAGCTGGGGTTTTGAATTTTATATGTCCGGCCTATTCGTAGCCTGAATCACAAATAATTCCATCTGTATGAATAGCATTGCCTTCAATATACATACACACAAGGATATTGAACGACAGGCTGTGGAATAATTTATTTTGTAGATTTATAATGGTCGTATTTTTCAGCTACGAAATACCGGTAATAGAATAATAAGTGAAAGGGCTTGTCTACAGTACAAAATAGTGTGGTTCATTCCTTAGGAATGCCCATTGTTCTCCTCACGACCTTTTTAATGGGCGCACTGCCCTGCCGTTTTTTACAAACCGCTTGGCTAACATAACCTAGATATGTGCTAATTACATAATAGTAATACATATCTGAGTCATTGGGTGATCCAAATTAAAATGCAAATACTTTTAAAATGTGTATTTAAATCATTATTGAAAGCATAATTGCATCAATTGCATCGGTGATTAAATGTTTATCTTGACAAACACGTAGTGTCGTGAGCGAATAGGGTTTGGATTAGCGTGGAATCGCTTGCGAGCACTCCCTTTCGCGGGACGTCATAAACCCGTATGGTACTCCACAGAAACAGAATGGTAAGCCCCGGTGTTACTACACGATATTTTTTTTCAATTGACTTTACGTCGCATAGACACAAATAGGTCTTATGGTGACGATGCGACTGGAAAAGGCTAGGAGTGGGAAGGAAGTGGCTGTGGCCCCAATGTCGGCAGCCCTGAAAATGGTTTTCAGTGGTTTCCCATTCTCACACTAGGAAAATGCTGGGGCTGTACCTTAATTCTTAATTCCTTAATTCCTATCCCATAGTCGCCATAAGACCTGGTGTGAAAATGGGAAACTACGGAAAACCATCTTCAGGGCTGCCGACAGTGGAATTCGAACACTTTCCAAAAAATGCGTACTTCCTCTCTGTATAGAGAGAGTTATTTTAGAAACACCAATGCTATCAACCTGCATTTCCTCATTTTCTTGTGTACTTTATACTATTCCTTTCCCTCCTAAATGTCACTTGTACTACTGTCAGTTTTGGTGTTTCAGTTCGACTGGAATGTCACGCGGAACGAGAACATGGCGGATATCAGCGCCTTGCAGATCGCCTACTCCGCGTGGAGAACATTGCACGAGGAAATGGGGACAGCAATCGATCCAAGATTACCCGGGATAAAACTTGATGCCAGACAACTGTTCTTTGTGAACGCTGCACAGGTATGTGACGCTGAAGTTCAAGTTTCTTTAAAAATAAAAAGTTCCCCTTGGGTGGGGGTTGTAGGAATAACACCTACGGTATCCCCTGCCTGTCGTAATAGGCGACTAAAAGGGGCCCCAGGAGCTCTGAACTTGGGAGCGTGGGTTGGCGACCACGGGGCTCTTAGCTGAGTCCTGGCATTGCTTCTACTTACTTGTGCCAGGCTCCTCACTTTCATCTATCCTATTCGACCTCTCTTGGTCAACTCTTGTTCTTTTCAGACCCCAACGGTATTAGACCACTCGAGTCATTCATTTTCATGCCCTTCGTGGCCCTTGGCTTCCTATGGCCAATACCTTCATTTTTCGAAGTGTCGGATCCCTTCCATTTTTTCTCTCTGATTAGTGTTATATAGAGGATGGTTCCCTAGTTGTACTTCCTCTTAAAACAATAATCACCACCACCACCACCACTCTTAAAAATAACATTTTCATTGTGTCGCTGTCGATTTCCGTACCACGATCAACACGGCGCTATTATTATGTGGTGGTATTTGCTGCTAGAGGCGAGACAACCAGTCACTGTAAATGTTATCTGAAGGAGCTTCAACCATCCAAAGAATAGTGCAATTGATAAAGAAAGGGCAGGAAAATGAAATACTCCCTAAGCTATGCAGTTCTAGTGCACTCGGAATCGGACTAGAAAAAGAGTTGGCCCTGAGAAAATATATTGAAGAAAAATGAAAGAGAGGACAGATCTTGGTAATGCAAATCTCATAAGCAAACAAGCAATCTTGTACTGTACTCGTAAGTCACTGTTGATATCGTGATTATAGACACAGGACTTAGTTTTTACATGGAATCCGAACTTTAGGGAAGGACATTTTTCATTTCAGACATTCCACATGCTTGTGCTTGAATCGCATTACCCTTGGTTATAACTAGGGGTCGGAAGTTGAGAAAAAGTCTTTTTTTTCTCTCTAGTGTCCGAAAACGAGACCCAACAAAATATATGTTCGTTCTGGGTCATTGTAGGCCAGAAAATGGTGGGTTTTTGTCCTATTTTATCTTTTTTGGTGTATAGGTCCCTTTTTAGCCTTTGTTAGGTGTTAACGGCTTTTTTGCAACCTCACATTATTTCCATCGCATTTGTACTGCCCATTTTCAATTCGAATTATCATTCATTCACATATCACCTCTTAAACATCTCTGTATTAAGAGAGAAAATGATATGAAAAAGTGAAACTAATGCTTGAAAAAACACGGGGTATCAAATTATGTGCAATATAAGTGAAGTATTAAAAGGAGAAAATGTTGATGTGAGTATTTATGAAGGGGAAGATCCCAAGTGCTTCAGGTATAAACCCTTAGCATTCGTTGATGTGGAGAGAATTTTCTCGATGTTTTCCAAGTGCTGTCTGAAAACGGACGATCCTTTACATCTAAGAACCTCGAAGTGACTATTGTGATATACTGCAAAGCCAACTGAAGTAAGTTTTCCGAATTTCAATTAACCCTAGTGTGGTTAAGCCAAATATGATTCCAGTTTTACTAATTTAAATTTCCTTCTCCAGGATGTCCATTGCGGGATCGCTGAATTCATTTCTGGTGGAAATAACATTTAATTCTACAGTAAATTCTACAAGTAGGCGGGTTCGCTGAATTAATTCTAGGTGGAAAAATCATTTCACTCTACAGTCCTATTTTTTCCTATTTTTATTTTTTATTTTTATTATAACATTGTATCGTTTAGTAGTTGCAAGGTGTTTCAATTGTAAATGTATTTATTTCAATTCTGCACATGTAGATACTGTATTTTCTGGTTAGATGGAATAGAGGGCCTAATGGCCTTAATCTTACCAAACAAAATAAATCCATTGTATTTTGTATTGTATTGCAAATTCTGCAAGTACTTTTTTGAACAAACACGGAGTTCAATTTTTTAAACTATATAAGTCTTGAACCATGCTTATCGCATGTTCCACGATTTGACATTTAATTATGTGAATGGCTTCCTTCAGTTTTGTCTTTCAATGTTTACATGTGTCAGTCTAATGACGTCCAGTAGGGAGCAGCACACGCTATGTTTTTATCTGTGAGGTCGTTCGTTTTGCTGAGCGATAATTTTTACTCTGTGGAGTTCTTCTGCTGTTCTATGTGGGGCAGATACTAACAATGGCTGCCGCTATGTTCGGTGTGGCATTTTTATGCCTCAAATATTCATTTAATGTGTTCAAGCCTGGACCTTTCACGCTAACTGCTATTCGATTTTACTATTGATAATCACAGGTACGTGATAGTTGGTTTATATTTAAATTTGGTGACGTTTTATTCCCGTATGTTACGGTCGATGGCATACATCTTTCCGCTCCGTCATACGATGTGCTTTGAATGAATGTATTTGTGGTCTTGTTGTTATGATTGAAAAAGGGTCTCTGTGGTTATGATTTGGTGCACTGCGTGCTTTAATACTGCGTGATCCTCGTGATGTGCCCCTTGTCTCGACCGCAGGAGACACCAATCCTGGTTGTACGAGGCGCAACATGCCAGTGATGTGAATAAAGTAATGTCCAATTCTGACCTTATGTGTAATTGCACGCCGCACGCAAACATTTGAGTAATTGAGACCCACTGATAATGACCGTGGAGTCACAATTTATGGTTTGTATTTGACCACGAAATCTGAACGGCCGTTCGTGTTTTATTTTCCCGATACCCTCATTGTGTGTGCGTGAATGTGGTATGCATGTGAGTTCGAATGTGTGGGAGAGGAAAGGTTGATATGCCGGTTGACCTGTTGTATTTGTCTTTCAAATTCTGCGCCTTGTTTGGTTTTCAGCGCAGACCTATATTTATTTATCATTCATGGCTGATGCTCAGCTTGAGTACCCGCCATGTTGGTTTCATATTTGCGCATGGGCGTACCTATTGTATTCTTTGGGTCTTGTCTTGGCTTTGATTGGTCCATGGAGGCTGTGCTCAGTCTCATCTGTCGTTATTCTTATCTGCCTTTTGTTCTCCGGCACGGCTTATTGTTATGCGAACTTTTCGCATTGTTAGTTACCTAATGAATACATGATGCAGTGCCTTGGATATTTGAATCTCGGTAAAACGGGCGACCTAGTTGAATAGTTTATGATGAAAGGAAGCTGCTGGTATTGTAATAGCGATGTGTCGAGGAGCAGTGAGCATTTTAAATTACGTATCATCTTTTTTTAAGAGTATTAGTGAGTTTTCACGCCATGTTTCAACTATGTGAGAAAGAACAAGGTATGTCCATCAGTATTACGATGAATTTCCCTATTTATTTTGTGTGATTTTCTTTTCTTGCTTTAATTTTTCTCTCATATTTATTCAATAAATCCCCTGGTTTAAACCATTTCTTCTTTTATTTCTAATAGATGTAGTCTTGCCCTTGTTACCTGATTACAAGGGGGGTTTTTCAGCTCAGGGTTATGTATGTGCCTTGCCCGGTCGACACGATCCGAGCCTCAAATATTGTTCCCCATGAATATTTCACTAAGTTATTGCTTGGATCGCTGATTTATGTAGTGATAGATGGGGAGGGTGTGGCTCAGTAAATGGTAGCAGTAGCGTGCTCGACTGGGATACCTCCTCTGAAAGGAAATCGGACGAGGTAGAGCTGGAAACCCATTCGAAGTCAGTTCTGGTCGTTTTAATTTAATCTCATGATTCAGTTAGTCTCTGGCCCTAATTTTAAGTGTGATCTATAATTTATGTGCATTGTTGAATTCAAATCCATTGTTGTTATATTGTGTATGTGTCTCGTGTTCAAACCTTTGAAACTTGGGTTGCGATATGGATAATCAGAAGGCTGTAGAAATAAATAATCGTAACGATAGTATTACTAGCGACATGCCTAACCCGGAAAGCGAAATGGAGCAAGGGACGAATGAACTCCATGTTTCGTCCGCGGGAAGCAACCGCTGTAATTCATGCCCTGACGATAACAATGTCATTACCTTTCGTAATCGTATTCCTGACGAAAATCGTAAGCGATTAACTTCCCCATCTCCTAGGCCCAGTTCCGACCGGCATGCTGAAGTGAACCCCGTGTTTGAAATTGTGAGAAAATGGAGGTTAAATTTCTCTGGTGAAGGAAAAACCTCCAGTGTAATTGAATTTTTGGAGCGAGTTGAGGACATAGCTGAATGTAGCTCGTTACCTCTCGATTTGTTTGTGCCCGTCATCCCGGGAATGCTAGAAGGGCCGGCTCTAAAATGGTATAGGCTTATTAAAGGGAGTATCATAACGTGGAGTGAATTCGCCAGCCGCATAAAGGAGCGATTCGGGGTATCTGATATGGACTACTGTCTGAAGCAGGAAATCTTCCGTAGAACGCAAGGGGTAGGTGAAAGCATCGACAACTATGCCACTGGGATTTTGACGTTATTTAATCGCATGAATGTTAAGGTGCCCGAAGACGAGATTTTCGACCAATTCTATAGAAATCTTGCCCCCGACTACAAGCTACGCATTAAACGGTCTCTAGTTCAGAGCGTCGACGACATCATCAACCTGGGTCGCGAATTCGAGGGGGTAGTTAGCCAAAACAAACAATACCGTCCGCCTCCCATCCCATCCGAGTGCTCTTTTCCTGACGTCGCTTGTCGTACGCCCATCAAATCTGTTAGTTTTGGTACCTCCCCTCCTCCGTCTCGTCTCGTCCGTAGCCCCGAACGCAGGCCCAGCCCTCAAACTCCGCCCCCGCTTTATGTCAATGCAACCCAACCATCCAACACAGCTCCTGTAAAGGGTGGTAGAGTCAAGTCATGTTGGAATTGTGGTAAATTAGGCCACGTCTCAAAGAACTGTTGGTCCAGGCCTCCTGCAAAGTGTTCTCAGTGTGGTCTTGTTGGTGTCACAGCGCGCGTATGTCCTCGTTGTAACCCTCAGCAGGGAAACTAGAGGCGCGCCGGCGTGATGGCCCGCCGTTGGCGCCTAAGGTCGGTCTCAATAAAAGGATCTGGGGCCTTCCGTCATCTACCCCATGGGCCAAAGTTTATATTGGGTCTCGTGTATTGTATGGCTTGTTGGATACCGGCTCGTGTATTTCTCTTGTAGACAAATCCCTAGTGCTTTCTATGAAATTAGAGTATCTTCCTGAAAGTGAGAACCCGAGAAAGTACGTGTCTGTCGATGGTCGTGAGGTGTGTCCCGTTGGTAGAACCAAGTGCCATATCAAGATACATGGTTTGTCGTGGGATTGGACGTTTCATGTTGTGCCCAACCTGTCCGCGCCGATCATACTAGGCACCGATTTTATGTTGTCTACCGGCTTGTCCCTCGATTTCATTAATCGATCCTTTGCCTTTCGCTTTAAATCTGATGTCAGTTACCCCTTTGAGACACCATTTCAGCGTCCCACTGTGTCCGCTCTGACGGAACCTCCTCTTATCAATGCCTCATGTGAGCTCAGCGAAAACCAAAATCTCATGTTGAACTGCCTGTTAGAGGAGTTTTCCGACGTCTTGACCGATAAGCTTGGGTGTGCTAAGAATTTTTCATACTGCATCGAACTCAAAGATGACACTCCTGTGAGGTCCCCTCCGTTCAGTTGTTCGCCCCCGAAGTTGTCCGCTATGAGGGAATATGTCAACGACCTGCTAGACAAGAAGGTCATCAGTCACTCCAAGTCCCCTTTTAGTAGTCCCGCCTTCCTAATCCCTAAAAAGGACGGCAAACTGAGATTCGTGATAGACTACAGAAAGGTCAACAAGAACATTGTCTTCGACAGCTTCCCATTACCCACCATCGAAAGTGCCTTCCAGCATTTACATGGCGCCAAGTACTTCACTGTATTTGACTTCAATTCCGCATATTATCAGATCCCCTTGGACCTTAAAAGTCGCCCCTGTACTGCCTTCGCCACTCCGTTTGGATTGTTCGAATTCAATAAAGTCCCGATGGGCATTTCTGTGGGAGGACAAGCGCTTAGCCGCGTGATGGACTCAATTTTCGGTGACCTCAAATTTTCCTGTGTATTTAATTTTTTGGACGATCTTCTAATCTTTTCGCCCAGCTTTGACGAGCACCTGGCCCATCTTCGCGAAGTTCTCAGTCGGTTGCGCAAGCACGGCTTCACGATCAACCCAAAGAAGGTCTCTCTTTGTACCAAACGGCTAAATTTTCTAGGCCACGTTATATCTGACTCTGGAATCGCTGAAAACCCTGATCGGGTTAAGTGCATCAAAGATTTTCCCCCGCCCAAAAACGTTCGCGGTGTGCGAAGATTTCTTGGTATGGTAGGATTTTACAGCCGGTTCATCAAAAATTTCTCTCAGATTTCGGCCCCTTTAAACCTGCTGAAAAGAAAAGGTTGTCGCTTTGTCTGGAGCCATGATCAAACCCAGGCCTTCGAACAATTGAAACAGGCACTCTGTGAAGCCCCTGTATTACATAGTCCGGATTTTTCCCGCGATTTCATCTTGCAATGCGACTCCAGCGAGCTCGCTGTGTCCGCGGTGCTCAATCAAGCCGATGAGCAGGGTAAGCTAGTCCCCGTCGCGTACTTCAGTAAACTACTACATGGAGCTGAACTGAGGTATTCCATTTACGAAAAAGAATGCCTAGCAGTAGTTTTGGGTGTCGAAAAGTTTCGCTCGTATCTTGAGCACCGCCATTTTTACATCCACACGGACAATCAAGCTCTCTCGTGGATGAGCGCTAATGTGAAAAGACTTGGTCGAACCGCCAGATGGATTCTCCGATTATCTGCGTACAAATTTACTGTCGTACATGTCCGTGGAAAGGACAATGTTGTAGCCGACTGCTTGTCGCGCATGTTCGAGGGAGTGAAGGAGAGTGCGGTCGAACCTGAGGAAGACCGTGTCCCAACCGAAGAAGATAACACCATTAGTATTTTGCAAAATTTCCCATGGTCCTTCACGGATATCTCCGAACACCAGAAGGACGACTCCGAGTGTCGTGAGTTGTTAAAACGAATCGCGGATGGCTCTCTTGAAGACGAGTCGTATAGTGTTAAGAGAGGATTGTTGTCCCGTCGAAGTCGGAAAAATGGTAGTGACAGAATTTACGTACCCTTGAAATTGAGGCCCATGCTACTTCAGTTTTATCACGACTCCTATCTGGGCGCTCATTTAGGTCAATATAAAACTTTAAATCGAATCTCTCGCGACTACTTCTGGCCTAACTTGAAAAGAGATGTTTTGGAGTATGTAAGAAGTTGCGATGTTTGCCAGAGGGCTAAACCCGCGCAGTCTTCTCTCGTTGGACCCCATTCTGCCGACATAGCAACATGCCCCGGAGAAAGGTTATTCATTGACTATTTTGGCCCCCTCACCAAGTCCAAGAGTGGCAACGTTGGGATCTTGTCCGTCGTTGATGCATTTTCAAAATTTGTTTGGCTATTTCCCGTGCGCAAGATAAATTCGAACAACGTTGTGCATTTCTTATCCCGGCACATTTTTGGAATTTACGGACCCCCTAAGACGATAGTGACCGACAATGCGTCCACCTTTAACTGTCGTAAGCTCCGACACTTATGCTTTGGGTGGGGAATAAAGCATGTGTTTTTAAGCCCTCACTATCCCAAACCCTCGCACGTTGAAAGGTTCCATCGAAATCTCAAAGCTTGTTTGACGGCCTTTCACAATGCTGACCAGCGCAGCTGGGACTGTAATCTTGATTTCTTTGTTTTAGCATTCAACAGCAGTGTACATGAGTCGCACCGGCAAGCCCCGGCTGCTCTATTTCTAGGCAGGGATCTTGTCGACCCACTGCAGTTGAAGTGGAATATTGGGTATCTGTCCAAACCGTCCAGGACGATGGACGTAGAGGCCAAATGGAAGGAAGCAGTGACACAGTTAACCAGGGCTCGAGACCGTGTGGCTGAGAGGTACAATCGGAACAGAAAGAGAGTAAAGCTTGAAGTTGGAGACTTGGTCGTAGTGAAAGTTTTTCCATTGAGCTCAACGGCAAATCAAGTCACGGCCAAATTATGTTATAAATGGTCTCAGCCCAAAAAGGTAACCAGATTCCTGGGACCTGTGACAGTAGAACTGGAAGACGTAGTAAGTAAGAGGGTGAGCAAAGCTCACGTCTCGATGGTAAAGGCTTACCATCAAAGAAGCCAGTAAACCTCGTATATTTCCATATCTTACGTACCTGTAGTGGTGTATATTAACCCTGTCCTTAATGAATTCCCAGTTTTCTAACATGCCTTTTCTTTCAGGTAAAAATCGTGTTTCATGAATGAGAACGGAAATGAAAGAAAGGAAAGAAAGGAAATAGAAAAAAAAAGGGAAGTGGTTCGAATTGCTGGAGTTGAACTGAATTCACATCCAGATCCCTGAGTGCATGGAAATATTATACCCAACCGCCTTGACTTTTGAATGCCTAGATTTCAACCTGAGTGCGCGAATGAAACAGTGTAATAATGGACTGATGTAAATCAGCGTTGCACGTGACAAGCTAATACAGACCTCCCATGAGGCAGACTTTCTCATTTAAAATGTATAATGTGGTGACTGTTCTTGTAAATTTCATGTGTTCGTAAATAATTGTAGATATAAGTAGTTCATAAGTACCTAGGTTAAGTGGGCGCGCGCTCGTAGTTTTAAGTTATGGACCTCTTTTAAAATGCGTCCACTCGTCTGATCAACGAGTTTCGGAGCATTTTAAAAGGCGGTGCCGCTGGATATTTGAACCATGCTTATCGCATGTTCCACGATTTGACATTTAATTATGTGAATGGCTTCCTTCAGTTTTGTCTTTCAATGTTTACATGTGTCAGTCTAATGACGTCCAGTAGGGAGCAGCACACGCTATGTTTTTATCTGTGAGGTCGTTCGTTTTGCTGAGCGATAATTTTTACTCTGTGGAGTTCTTCTGCTGTTCTATGTGGGGCAGATACTAACAATGGCTGCCGCTATGTTCGGTGTGGCATTTTTATGCCTCAAATATTCATTTAATGTGTTCAAGCCTGGACCTTTCACGCTAACTGCTATTCGATTTTACTATTGATAATCACAGGTACGTGATAGTTGGTTTATATTTAAATTTGGTGACGTTTTATTCCCGTATGTTACGGTCGATGGCATACATCTTTCCGCTCCGTCATACGATGTGCTTTGAATGAATGTATTTGTGGTCTTGTTGTTATGATTGAAAAAGGGTCTCTGTGGTTATGATTTGGTGCACTGCGTGCTTTAATACTGCGTGATCCTCGTGATGTGCCCCTTGTCTCGACCGCAGGAGACACCAATCCTGGTTGTACGAGGCGCAACATGCCAGTGATGTGAATAAAGTAATGTCCAATTCTGACCTTATGTGTAATTGCACGCCGCACGCAAACATTTGAGTAATTGAGACCCACTGATAATGACCGTGGAGTCACAATTTATGGTTTGTATTTGACCACGAAATCTGAACGGCCGTTCGTGTTTTATTTTCCCGATACCCTCATTGTGTGTGCGTGAATGTGGTATGCATGTGAGTTCGAATGTGTGGGAGAGGAAAGGTTGATATGCCGGTTGACCTGTTGTATTTGTCTTTCAAATTCTGCGCCTTGTTTGGTTTTCAGCGCAGACCTATATTTATTTATCATTCATGGCTGATGCTCAGCTTGAGTACCCGCCATGTTGGTTTCATATTTGCGCATGGGCGTACCTATTGTATTCTTTGGGTCTTGTCTTGGCTTTGATTGGTCCATGGAGGCTGTGCTCAGTCTCATCTGTCGTTATTCTTATCTGCCTTTTGTTCTCCGGCACGGCTTATTGTTATGCGAACTTTTCGCATTGTTAGTTACCTAATGAATACATGATGCAGTGCCTTGGATATTTGAATCTCGGTAAAACGGGCGACCTAGTTGAATAGTTTATGATGAAAGGAAGCTGCTGGTATTGTAATAGCGATGTGTCGAGGAGCAGTGAGCATTTTAAATTACGTATCATCTTTTTTTAAGAGTATTAGTGAGTTTTCACGCCATGTTTCAACTATGTGAGAAAGAACAAGGTATGTCCATCAGTATTACGATGAATTTCCCTATTTATTTTGTGTGACTTTCTTTTCTTGCTTTAATTTTTCTCTCATATTTATTCAATAAATCCCCTGGTTTAAACCATTTCTTCTTTTATTTCTAATAGATGTAGTCTTGCCCTTGTTACCTGATTACAAGGGGGGTTTTTCAGCTCAGGGTTATGTATGTGCCTTGCCCGGTCGACACGATCCGAGCCTCAAATATTGTTCCCCATGAATATTTCACTAAGTTATTGCTTGGATCGCTGATTTATGTAGTGATAGATGGGGAGGGTGTGGCTCAGTCTAAAAATATATAATGTCTGAAAGAAGTATTTTCTCATATATTTTTACACTGTATGTTGCATACCACCAGAATTTTGCATTTTAAAATATTATATTCCTTCATTAAATATGTAATTAAGACTAAAATTATGAATGAATTTGGGTGGCATTTTAACCTCATTTTTGGTTCCTTTTTTGGATATCTTAGGTCTTTTTATAGGTATTTCTTAGGCAATTTATTGGTCCTCAACTTCCGAGCCCTAGTTATAACCCAATGGCAACAACACTCGGCTAGACTCTTGTATGTCATCTTATTTGGTCAATATTTACTCTCGTCTGACCTTGAAAGTATTAGGTTAGCGAGGTTTGCATATTTTTCTTTCATCAATATAATAGAGATTATTATTTTGAAATGAAGCCTCACAGGAGTGCCTTTCTTCTTCCTGCCTCCCATGAACCTTTCTGTTCTTTAACCGGTACCCTTACTCTTCCAAGAGTCGGAGTTCCTCCCGTAGTTGATATTACTCGTTTTCGCTGGTAAGAAATGGTGGACATTATTACTAGAGACAGAACAGCTGATAACCCCATTGCTTTGCCCCCTTAAGGCACCTCACAATCAATCATCAGTACAATTCCGTTATATGATATACATGTTGCTATGACAACGAAGGGTCTTCGTTACTTCACTAAATTAAACAGTGGATTATAATGGGGAACGTATGTAAAATTGCACTTCAGTAAAATAATTATTGTAACTCCCAGAGTTTTAAAGATAACCATGTTTTTCAAATTATATAACATTATCAGTGTTATGAGCATACCCATGGCCAGTAGGCAGTAATGTTCGGTTTTGAATGTTAAAAGCATAGCGTAAAATCGTGAAAAATCGTATATATATATATATATATTCCAATATGGCAATCCACATCACATATATGTGTTAAGCTATTAGCCCCAGTTAAGAATTGCCGGTACATCTAAAACACTGAACGTATGTTGAACATTATAGCTTGAAATTTTCTTCACAAAACGGAAACGAAAAATAATTCATGCAGTAGAGGGTTAAACAGTGGATTATAATGGGGTACGTATGTAGAATTGCACTTCAGTAAAATAATTATTGTAACTACCAGAGTTTTAAAGATAATGTCATATAATTTGAAAAACATGGTTATCAGTGTTATGAGCATATATGTATTGATTTTTGTGGTGATCACTTAAATAGTTCCTATGCTAGGAATATTTGAACTTTCTGAAACATCTACCCTGTTTAGAAAACCATTAAGTTACCAAATTTGGCATATAATATCTACAGAATAATTTGAAGATATATGTGGAACGAATGTTTGATATCTTATTTACTTTTAATTTTTAGAGCAATTCAAATTTTACGATCTAAATTTGGAAAAAAAATACAGTGACTTTTATACCCCATAAAATCCGAAAGATTTTCCTTAACAAAATTTTCCGGGAAGTTATTTATAATAATGGTTTATAGCAGCATACAAAGTTTCATCACTGCATCTTAAAAAATGTACGAGGAAACGTACATTAAACTTACAAAAATATAAGTTACGGGAAACTTGATTCAAAGATTTGAAATTGTTTATATTATTTTACCATTTTCTAATTTTCTAATTAATTAGTGCAGACCATATCCATATTCACCAGTTTCCTCTTCCTCCTCCAGCCATTTCCTTTTAAATTTCTCCTTTGATGAGTCTTAGTTTCCAATTTCATCATTGTGGAGTCAGCTGTAGCAATTCGCCTGTCTTCTATGTCCTTTAGTATTGACACTGTGAAAGCTCCTGACTGCAATCCTAGTCTCTTTCAAAGTCTTTATTCTCCCTACATTTCCATTGTTAAATACTAAACAAGCAATATATGCTGCTATTTTCATCACATTTGAAGAAATAAATACAGTTCTGGGACATCTCTTCCATATAAGAGAGTTAAAACTTTCGTTAGGATTCTGGGTGCTGCCATACAAACACTTCTGTAATAAATCTGGATAGGCCAGAATCCTCAAAGTAGGTTTTACTATATTCAAGACAGCTTCAGGTATATTATGCTTGTGGGAACATGTAGCGCCAGCTTGCTCAGCTTGTTTGAATTTACACCATGAAATATTACAATGAATAGGATTTTGGTCAGTTGACAGTCTGTGAAATATGGCCCAAACAGCTCTTTGCATGTCCTTCACATTTTTATCTTGCAGCTTTGCCGTAATATACCTGCAATGTATGTATTTCTTTACTGGTAAGCCTATTAGCAACCCCCCCCCCCCCAATCCTCCCAGAGGCTGCTTCTCTTCAACTTTTTGACCTCTGAGTCCCTTCTTCAATTTTAAAAGTCTTTCCCCCATTCTCTTTTGTTGCTATTTGCTTTACGCCGCACCGACACAGATAGGTCTTATGGCGACGATGGGACAGGAAAGGCCTATGAGTGGGAAGGAAGCGGCCGTTGCCTTAATTAAGGTACAGCTCCAGCATTTGCCTGGTGTGAAAATAGGAAACCACGGAAAACCATCTTCAGGTCTGCCGACAGTGGGGTTCGAACCCACTATCTCCCGGATGCAAGCTCACAGTTGCGCGACTCTAACCGCACGGCCAACTCGCCCGGTATGTTCACTTTTCCCAAAATGTTATATTGGTTGAGTTTTGTAACATACTAACATTCTAACTTTTCAATCTTACAGTATGAGCCATGAAGTTTACATTCTAAGACAGTTTTGAACCAACTGGGGTCACCATCGCCAAGATATTTCACATACCAGACCCCATATTTTTCAACACTTCTTTGAAAAATAAGTTTCAGCCCAGCTGGCTCCATCCAACCACTGGAACGTGAGCAATTTGTACAGCACACATATTTATGTTCACTTTGCCATTTCTTCTCTTCTTACACACTTCACTTTTTAAGGACACAAACACACCAGAACTTGCTCATCACTTGCAGATCAAGTATTTTGCCTTTGTCAATGCTGAAGACTGATGAAACACCATAAATTGATGTGTGTCCATGCTTCATCCATGTACCATCGCAAGAAACACCCAAGTCAGTAACTAGAACATCAGATTCAGTTGTTTCCAGATCTTTGTTTAATTTCACAGCTTCCTGCACTGATGTCAGATTATCTTCAGATTCTTTCTCAAGGGCACCCAAGATTTCTCTGTTTGTATGAGTGTACCTTGCAGCTGGGGGTGGCATGTTTATAATTACACAAAACAAGTTGGTACCTTCCGTTCCAACACCTAAAAGTTTCATTCCATAACACAATCTCAGGTTTGCTTCATAAGTCCAGTTATTCACTTCAGACTTTCTAAAAGCAATATCTGACTGACAGCTGTCACAATACAAATGTAACCTACGGACTACACCAATCCTCTCTTCGTCATATATAACCTCAAATCTTGAGCACCATAGTTAGCACATACACAAGCTGAACGAGTAACTTCTGACAGAATCCTCAAATCTGTGAACATAAGCCCACTTGAGGTTTTATCTTCTGTCTGTATTCATCGAACGAAATGCCTCCATTAATTTTCGTCATAGCAGCACTGGAATTCTTGCTCGAAGTACAACGGATACCGGTATTATATTCTGTACCTTGCCCTGGTACAGTAGATTTCTTTTTCGCAAACCGAGAAGCATGGTCCTTTTTGACTTTCCTAAAAACTATACGTTCACCACGAGGTATACTGTTACTTCGGATAACACAGGACTAACAAAATCAGCACTTAATAAATCGGTTAAGAAACCACAGCAACACATGTATATAAACCAAATACAGTATAAACACATTGTCAACAAAGGAACCGGAAGGATCCGGCAGCAATACTTTTCCACAGCCTTCTTGATTACAGGTTTCCATGGATGAAAGAAACACGTGGAAATTCTCCGTAAGAGTAATGGAAGCAAAACTCGTCCTACAGAAGTGGCGTGGCAGTATACAAGCAGTCACAGCACATTTGAGGAGTGGAAATGCTAAAGGATCTAAGTGCCATTTTTAACTTTCGGGTTTTTTCACTGCTAACCCATCTATGTCTTTGCGCCAGTGCTGTGCTAAGGAATTTATGTCCCTCAGTTGTTCCTTGGAGTTGCTACAGTCCCTAACAGAATGCGCTAGTTCTATGTTCAGACAGGCCTGCTGTGCTAGTGGATCTATGTGCCACAGCCGCCTGCCACTAGCCAAGCAGTAGTTAGTAGTCAAGTGCATGCCATAACTTTCATCTCATGCTATTGTTTTGCTTACTGAAGCTTTTGCTTGTTATTGAAAATGATGGACGAGAATGATGATAATAATAGTAAGAATGCCAGTGCTTTTAGTAGTGTTGGAAGTATTGAGAAATTTACGTTCAGAACAAAACAGCAAAAAGCAAGATTAAGTGGAAAGTCCTACCCCACACAGAAGAAGCAGAACAGGTGGGAAATTGCTGCAAAACAACCGCCGCCTTTACAGGTAGGTTCTGTTGTTTTTTACAGTAGAAGTAAACTTATAATACTCAATATTGCTTTTTGTAAGCCTACGTTATTATCTAGTAATATAAAATTGCCGAAAAACAGTCTTAACTGTATCCTCTTCTACCTCAATACGTAGGTCTACTTCTACCTATGTTTTAAGCCTACATTCTTTGCCTATACCTTACTTACAGTAGTTGTGTAGTAATTCTAGCAGGTTTATGTACATATTTTGTTTTTGTTTTCTTTTTAGGTATTCTGCAAGTGTAAGTACAGTTGCAGAGAGATTGTCAATGTGAAAACGCAGCTCTTTGAAGAATAGCACCAACTTGACCTGAGCCAACAAGGCAATTACCTGATAGGCTTATAGATATTCTTCCTATTCAACGACGGCACCATCGGACCTATAATGAAGATGCAGAGAGTAGAAGACAGTCAACCATCAGCTACATACTTCCTGATGGGACAGGAGACCTCAAAAGAGTATGCAAAGCTACATTTTTAAATACCTTCGGGTATTTTCAAGTCAGTAGAACATTAATTTATATTGTCTGGGCACAGTTTTTCAGTTGCTGATCGCGATTTCGCTCTTATAGAGAAATGCAGCAAGACAGCCAAAATGCAAGCAATGGAAGATCTTGAAAATGTGATCAAGCAAGCTGGGCCTACAAACCCTTTCCGAGTGCTGAACATATATGACAGTTTCTTCGACTTTGAGAAAAAAGGCTTCTGAGAGAATTGATACAAAACAACTTCGTATCACTCAGGTTTCTTTGCTGAAAATAAGCAAACAACAGCCTGGTAGTGTGTCCTGCAAAACAACCTTTTCCGATCTGTGTGACTAGGAGAATTTTCATGTACTGAAGAAAGGCAAGACAATGAAATACATTGCAGCTGTGGAATTGGAAAAACTTCCAGCTACAGTTTCGTTGGCACCAAACAAGCAAAAAGATCTTTCCACCACTATTGATTACCTGGATGAAAAGAACAAGGACTTTTTCCAACAGCTGTTGGCTCAATAAAGACAATGCTGTCTCGTGGCAGTTAGATCTATTAGCTCTATCAAAAATTTTTGTACTTAGATCTTTCTGCTCAAAACGCCACAAAACTATTTTATTTTTTAAGATAATTTAAAAAACCTTTGTCAACATGTTTATAATCATGTAAAGAGTCAATTCATGTTTAATTACAAATAAATATTCATTTCTCACAAAGATGTGCTGTTTTTATTGCTTCCTAAAAAATTTCAATTTTGGCACTTAGATCCTTTAGCATTTCCACTCTTCATTTACAGATGGCATTGAACTGTGATACTTTGTAATTAAAATCCTGACATCTTCAGGTATAGTATGAGCAAATTAAAAAATGGCTACTTTTACTACGTATTTTTTTACGAACGTCCTCCCTTAACGATAAATTGTCTCCGTTTATGAACATTTTCACTTCCATTTTTATTACCGGTATTATTATTATTATTATTTTGTGCTATTGGTTTAACATCGCACAGACACATAGAAGGTTTCCGGTGAGCAAGGATGGGAAAGGGAAAGGGCTAGGAATGAGCAGATAGCGGCCGTGGCCTTAAATATGGTACATTTTCCTGGTGTGAAAATGGGAAACCACGTAAAACCATCTTCAGAACTACCGACTGTGAGATTCGAACCCCACTATCTACCGAATTCTTACTTACAGCCACGCGACCCGAACCGCACGGTCAACTCGCTCGGTATGTTCACTTTTCCCAAAATGGCATTGGTTGAGTTTCGTAACATACTGAATTTATACATAATATAAAGTGAAGTCGTCAGTAGAGTCTATGTGAGGGCTAGAAAAAGTAACCATCAATTATGTTATAGTTCGCCAAAAAATCAACTATAATTTGGGCATTAAAGATGTAATCCTTATAAAAAGAAATGTATGGCTTAGGAGTTATCGTCATTTTAGTGAAGCAATGGAAAGGTTTAAATATTGCATGGTGAAAAAGGACCAAGCTAATAAGCAGACGACTGGAAGGGCCTTGGCGAAAATCGCACTGATCTACATACATACATCCATCAGGAGGAAAAACAAATAATGTTGTCTGTAAGGAAATTGTAAGGCCTGTCACTAAATAGTGCATTCAAAATTGCTCCCGTACGCAGCAGGAGGGAGATCGCTCGTTATATGGTAAATGTCTCATCTCTGTGCTTTCTTCCTTTAGACAGGAAATTTTCGTCTGTGAGCTCTTGTATAACAAGTAACAAAGCTATATTTACATTGTTTCAGTCGTATTGCTCGGACCTTTCACCAGAAGATTACATCGTTCTGGTAGAAATGGACTTCCATACTCCGTATCCTGAAAGGTAAGTACTGATATTCAGCCACTAGATGACTTTTAAGCTATAAATAATATTAAAGTCTTTGATAAATAATTTGTACTCAAAAAACAGGGATACGATGCAAATACCTTTATTTTATCCTACAATACATATTCACATTAAATCTATACATCGATTTTTTTAAAAAACTTCATTCATGAATGCTGTAATTCGCCATGAGGATAGTTGAAGCCCACTTTAGACAGACTTATTTTCAGTAGATGAAGTCCTAAAATCGTCGATGTTAGTTGATCAGTCCATCATTAGCTGTCTGATTCCAGGGAACACGTTCGATCCTGACTGAGGCCGATGGCATTTGAAGACATTCAAATGTAACATCTCCATGTCCTTTGTACCTTAAGGAACTCCTACGAGACAAAATCCCGACACTTCGATATCTTTTAGCCATCAGCAGTTAGAATGGACGTTATCAAAACAGTTAATGCTAAAAATATTCATTCATTCTTTAAAAAATGTTCTAACAGAAACAAGAATGTATGACCAACCCTCGTCCCATTTTTCTATGGAGTTGGGTATGAAGTGAGATTAATCGTCGTAGCGAGTTTTTACGGCCGAATGCCCTTCCCGACATCAACCTCATCAGAGTAGTTAATGTGATGAACTGAATGACGCGATATATTACAGTAGGAAAGGAGAGGGTGAAACCCGGTGCTGGCGCATACTCGTAGCTTACTCCTGTCGAATGGCACCGAGGGGTCTACTCAAGGCTTTACGTTCCCATCCGACGGACGAATCACCATTAACAGCGTCATATGACCTGACTCCACATCAACACTGCGGAGAGGTTTGGAATTGAACCTAGGCTTTTGGCACGGAATCTAGTGATTAGAAATTGTATACCACCACCTCTTCTACCCTGCTGGCCAACATTATGAGGGTGATTTTGTTTCCACAAACGGGGCTCCGACCGTAAATGTCTTAACGATCATGGCCAACACTGCTGTCTGCAACACTCAGCCCGGCCACTTGACGTGCTATAATTTCTGCTAGGAAGCCGGACGGAGTGGTTCGGACGGTAGAGTGCTGATTTTTGAGTTCAAGTTTGATCCCAGCTCAGACCGGTGGTATCTGAAGGTGCTCAAATACGCCAGCCTCGTGTCTTTACTTCTACCGGCACGTAAAAAATTATCTGAGGGACACTTCCGGCATCTTCGAAAACCGTAAAAGTAGTTAGTTGTAAAACCAATAACATTTCTATTGTCAAAAAATGCTTTCACAGCCGCAGATCTTAAAATCACAGCAATAGAACAGCTTTTGGGTGGTTAGGCCGTGTGCATTATGCAGAGTTTCGTCCAGACGTGCCATTTGGACTCATGGCACGTCTGGACGAAACTCTGCATAATGCACACGGCCTAACCACCCAAAAGCTGGTTCTATTGCTGTGATTTTAACATTTCTATTATTAATTCTGATATGAAATACCATATTGTGATATCGATTAAATTATCACTCAACTGTACATCAAGATGTCAAATGTTATTTAATGTATTCACGAATGTTAGAATGTTTTGTTCATCAGTTCCGTGTATTTGTGTGGGTGGATACTATTACTGTTTGCCGATGGTAGAGTTTTATGCTGTTGTTATTTAACCCTAACATTGGAATAGGTGCTAACTACTTGAAACTAGGTGCTATAACGGCACAGAGAGAGAACTTCGGAGGGGGATTATCCCTACGAGAAACACTGTAAGTTGCTATACAGTAGTTCGCAAACGAACCCATTACTACTGTCTTCAGCCTTTGGCTATGAATGTGTACGGGAAAGTGGGGCACAGTTAACTGGATTACTTTCCTTGAATTTTCTTTAAAATTTCGTAATAACTCTCCCATATTGTTCAAAGGCGCATAGCAATAGTCACTTGCGTTCGGAATAAATAGCACATTTCACAACACTACATAAAATCTAGTTTTCTCGTATAAGAATCAATATAAAATATTACACACCGCCCCAGTACTCCGGTCTTGAGTGACTGATTGACGATATACAGGGTAGTTTCACAAATAAATTGCGTCATAAAAGCATTTAATCTCTTCTGCCGTCTACATTTATATTTTACTTAACCATCGTAAATTTTCAACAATATACAGTAATACTTACGATTTCAAAACTGGAGTATTTTCTTCAACATCAAAACTTGAGAAAGTCTATCCAAATGGCATGTAGAACTTGCATCTTTAGTTGCTCCATGAAATGTAGGTGCTGGCAAGAGTAGTTTCATATCATTTTCTGACAATGATGCAACATCAAGAATCGCATGTAAGATAAACTTTCCAGCAAATTTAACTCTTCCTTAAATAGGATTCTTCCAAATCTCCATTACCATATTTTTATTTAATAATATTGGCCATATACGACATCTGATGATTATCGTGTACCTTTCAAAGGTGCCAAGATGAAAACAAATTTTAGAACTGACTTGTCAATTATTTTAGCTTCAAGTTATGCACCATCTTCCTCTTCTTCAAACGTCAGATGAGGTTGTCTAGGCCCACTAGACCACCATTTATAACTGCTTTTTGTCCATTTCGACCACCATTTATAACTGCTTTTTGTCCCTTTCTCCAGCAGCCGTCTTTTTCAGCTCAGTCTTTTTTTTTTTTTTGCATCGTTGACTAGACTAGCCTACTTGCTTTCTTTCTTTCTTCAATTCCTAATTTCACTGGCTTACAGTACCCCATTAGAGAACGGTTTACACTATCCCATAGGCTGTTCTTTTTGCTTTAGCCATTATTAGTAGGAATTACAATGGATTTTCCATATAAATATAGAAGAAAATATTCATAAAATCAATACTGTTTTATCTATTCCATATTTCATCGCAACAATTAAGACATAAACATAGTTTAAAGAATGTATTTAAACTCGAATTTCAGTACTTGGTTTTTGCCTCACAACAATCTGCTGACGGCAGCCTTAAAAATCTACGAACAATTCAACAGCATGTATTGCCAACATATCATCCAAGGCTCAAATAAAATGTCCATACCTGAGTAAAAAAAGTCGACCTGATTCACACCGCCCCATTGTTTACTGTGCTCCTTCAAACAATAGTCCACATTTTGTGCATAGATACGGTACCAGCGTCGAAGGACTGGAGCCCCTGAACTTTTGGATCTAGTTAAATAGTAAGTTCTCTGTGTAGCCTTACAACTAATGTATAGAGTAATGCTCCACATACTTTTAACCTCTGCCGCAGCAGATTGATTAGCACTGAGTTTTGACTGGCCTTCCACCCAGAAGGAATTAATCATTGGAGCAAATCTCTCTCTTGTACTTATCCGAACAAGGCGGGTAAATCAGGAGTTTCCTAGAAAGTAGTGGCCGGTTCTAAAATCCCTTCCCTTGTCGGGGATCGAACTTCGGTCCTTCCAGTTAAGCCACTGCATTTGCGATGTTAGTTAAACAGCGAAAAGACAGAAGCTGGAGTGCTAATAACAAAATGCCAAAGCATAAATGACAACAAGACTATCATTATTTTACAACTGTTCCTCTTTCTTTCCTCCTTCCCCCAGGTGTTAAAGACGTGCAGCAATCGTGGGACGCCAGTTGAATCTGGTATTTATTCCACTTGTGCCAAGCTCCTGTCTTTTCTCTTGTATGACCTATATTAATCAGCTTTTGGTCCCTTTCGATATTAGATTTTGAAAGGCTTAAGAAGCCTGTTATTTCTGACCTTCCATGTTCCTCGTTACGTTTGTCCTTTGAGGGTCGAAAATCTTCTGTTTCCCTATTCTAGCAAAGCAAAGTCACCTCCATACAGGCCATGAAGGCCCTTGGAGGAGTGGAAGGTAAGGCTTCCACCATTGTTAACATCGGCACGTGATAGGGTAAAGTGGTTAGCTCTAAGCCCGGCCGCCTTTGCCCCCAGGAATTAACCTGGTACTCATTTTTAGTGTAGGCTGAGTGAACCTCAGGGTCATATGCACCTTCGGAAGTGAAAATCTCGTTTCTTAAATGTTGCGACTTCCTGACGGGGATTCGAACCCACGTCCTTCCGGGCGAACCGAGCACGCCTTTACCGCCTCGGCCAGGCAGCCCCTGTTTCCCTATTCTATTTTGATACTTTTATTGTTTTTCCCCTTAAAATAACTTATCATCACTGGTTTTTTTTTCAGAGCCGATAACTCCCTAGCATTATCTTCATCCTGAACAACTCCATTAAAACCACGTATTATTCCATAGGCCGCCTCTGTGGTGTAGTGGTTAGCGTGATTAGCTGCCACCCCCGGAGGTCCGGGTTCGATTCCCGGCTCTGCCACGAAATTTGAAAAGTGGTACGAGGGCTGGAACGGGGTCCACTGAGCCTCGGGAGGTCAATTGCGTAGAGGTGGGTTCGATTCCCACCTCAGCCATCCTCGAAGTGGTTTTCCGTGGTTTCCCACTTCACCTCCAGGCGAATGCCGGGATGGTCCCTAACTTAAGGCCACGGCCGCTTCCTTCCCTCATCCTTGCCTATCCCTTCCTATCTTCCCATCCCCCTACAAGGCCCCTGTTCACCATAGCAGGTGAGGCCGCCTGGGCGAGGTATTGGTCATACTCCCCAGTTGTATCCCACGACCAAGAGTCTGAAGCTCCAGGACACTGCCCTTGAGGCGGTAGAGGTGGGATCCCTCGCTAAGTCCGAGGGAAAAACCGAACCTGGAGGGTAAACAGATGATGATGATGATGATTATTCCATAGTAACCCCGGCCTTAATGTAACTATGTTATTTGCTGACCTCAACTGTCCAGTCATATCACCTATCGATCCGTTTGTTCCAATTAATTTTGTAAGAAAATTTCCGGTAGAATACCCTATTAGAGGAGTAATCAGAGGAGAAAGTTTCTTTAATATAAATCAGGAGATTCTCATGACAGTTCAAGGAATTATTTCTAAGTGATTTGTCGATATAGTGGACACAAATAAAAATTCAGGTTAGTTCACGCGAAATGTATGTTGGGCAAAGCCCAGGGGGTAGGTAAGTATATCGGTGACACTAGTATAGGAAAAGGCTGGGATAAATGTACAGCCTCGGGACTAATTTGTTTTGAAAGTGGAAAAACAGGGAAAAGACATTGTCCGTCAGGGTTGCCAGACGACCTAGATTTTACGGGACAGTACTGCATTCGTGTTAAATGTCCCGCGCCCGCGATAGTTCCTATCCGGGACGGCAATTGTCCCGTATTTTGAACCTCAACGCCAGTGTTTCCAGCTCTGATAAGTAGCAAGATTTTTTTTTCATTCAAAGAGGACAGATGTTTCACTCTTTGTTTTCTTTATCTGGTGTGCGTTTGTAGATTTTTAAAACTGTTTTTTTTTTTTTCAGTTCTCGGGTTGTCCATCCTGGCGAATAAGACGCGTAATAGCGGTTAGCTACCTGAAATAGTCCGAGTCCACCACATGTTCGTGTGAAGTTGTCAGCTGTGAGAAATATTATGTTCTGTTGACGTGATTAGGTCCGGGCTGTTCATTTCTGTAAATTTTTCTTCAATGACATGCTGAGAGTTTTATGAAATTTCTAACAATGACAAAAAAAATCTGTTAACAGCATTTCAGAGAAATGAAAAATAACGTATACTGAAATTGAAAGAACTGGTATGAATAATTAAATAAACTAAGTTTTCTTCTATTTGTTTTACGTCTCACCGACAGAGGCAGGTCTTACGGTGACGATGGGATAGAAAAAGGCTAGGATTGGAATCGACCGTGGCCTTAAGGCAGGCTACAACCCCAGCATTTGCCTGGTGTAAAATGGGAAATCATGGAAAACCATCTTTAGGGCTGCCGACAGTGGGTTGAAACTCATCGTCTTCCGAATACAAGCTCATAGCTACATGACCCAAACCGTGTATAAATGTTAAGCCATGCATTAATAAACTGCACTATGATGTCAACATAATAATATGCGTATCATTTTGAAACTAGGTTATACCTTTTAGAATACGAGCCCGTTGATTTCCTCGATCGCACGTGTGTCCCTTATTTTGATTTCAGGTATCTGACAACCCTGCTCTCAGTGCCATTGATGGTGGAGTTTGAATTTATCAACGAATGCAAGCTACAGCAACATAAGACGTATCACGCAGCTAATTAACTCAATATAGTCTTTTTTTGAGATCCCCAGTCTACTTTGCAGTGCTGAGTCCATAATTGAGCTTCATTGTGTGAAATACTGAACTACATTGAGATTGGACTATATACCAGTAGTCTATATTGGTCTTACTCGGTGAACTATAGTTGCCTCAATTGACCTTTCTGTCATATTATGTGGGGGGGGAAGCAGATGTGAGGAATTCTTTCTAATCTGCACTAAACCTAAATGACTTGGTATTATTTTCTTTCCAGAATCAACGGGATCATGATGAATTCTCCTGCATTTGCAGAGGCGTTCAACTGCCCGGCTGGGTCACCAATGAATCCTTCCAAGAAATGTTCGACTTGGTGAAAAAACTGTGACTCTTTGGGATCTCAGCAGATAAATTAGACTACATATTATCTTGTTGAACAAGATACTCAAATATTGTGATATACAGAATGAACGTTTCTGCATCTCAATGACGAACGAAATGTCTTCAGATACACAAGAGACTACTGTAGATGACCTCATATTGAATTGAGGCGATTATTTTTTAAAGTTAAACGATTACCAAAGGAGAAATTTCAAAATGTAATTGTAAGTGATTATCTTGTTCCAGAAGTATTGTAGCATAGTGATATTTGGTACAGTCTGTTTTTCGATCACAAGGATATATACACATTATTATCATCATCAGTTGGTCGTTGTTAGACTAGATGAACGCAACTTTCCGACAAATATGTAATAAAGAATTGAATATAGGTCGTAGTATGTTTTTCCATAATTACGGTCGTTCGATTGTCCATATCATGACATTTCCAGATGAAAGAAATAAGTAAATAATAAGTTATGCATCAATATGCTTCGATTTAATCTCCTGTAATAAGCCAAAGAAAATTAATTCCACAACCTTCAACGTCACTGAAGGAGGACTTCGTAAAATACATCTTTTACATATAACTTTTTATAGATGAAAGTACATTATCATATCAACAAATGCATTAATGTCTTTCAGTTACTAAACAAAACCATATGTTACTGATGGGGACCTTGGAAATATATCCAACATTTCCCTTTATAAATTATTATTATTCCTCTTTTCCCACACCTGTGGGGTCGCGGGTACTAACTGTGTGGATTTGGCCCTGTTTTGCGGCCGGATATCCTCCCTGACGCCAACCCTATGTGGAGGACTACAATTACTATTGCGTGTCTCTGTGGTGGTTGGTATTGTGGTGTGTCGTCTGAATATGAAGAGGAGAGTGCTGGGAAAAACACAAACATCCAGTTCCCGAGCCAGAATAATTAATCATATGCAATTAAAATCCCCGACCCGGCCGAATCGAACCCGGTATCCTCTGAACTGAAGGCCTCAACACTGACCATTCAGCGAAGGAGTCGGACTCCCTTTTAAATTATTAGAATCCCTAAATCCTCTTCCTATAAACTCCAATATTACCGGTACTCTGGCATTAGGAAGGGCATCCGGCATATAATTTCATCTTACATCCTCGGTCCGCCTTCGTAGCGTAACGGTTAGTGTTATTAGCTGCCGTCTTCGGAGGCCCGGGTTCGCTTCCCGGTACTGCCAGAAATTTAAGAATGACAGGAGGGCTGGTATGTGGTTGAAATGGTACATGCAGCTCATCTCCATTGGGAGGTGTGCCTGAAAAGAGCTGCACCACCTCGGGACGAGGACACGAGTCCGCCTCCATGGCTAAATGGTTAGCATGCTGGCCTTTGGTCCAGAGGGTCCCGGGTTCGATTCCCGGCCGAGTCGGAGATTTTAACCTTAAATTGTTAATTCCCTTGGCTCAGAGACTGGGTGTTCGTGCTGTCCCCAACATCCCTGCAACTCACACACCACACATAACACTATCCCCCACCACAATAACACGCAGTTACCTACACATGGCAGATGCTGTCCACCCTCATCGGAGGGTCTGCCTTACAAGAACTGCACCCGGCTAGAAATTTTTTTTTTTTGCTAGTTGTTTAATGTCGCACCGACACAGATGGGTCTTACGGCGACGATGGGACAGTAAAGGGCTAGGAGTTGGAAGGAAGCGGCCGTGGCCTTAATTAAGGTTCAGCCCCAGCATTTGCCTGGTGTGAAAATGGGAAACCACGGAAAACCATTTTCAGGGCTGCCGACAGTGGGGTTCGAACCTACTATCTCCCGAATACTGGATACTGGCCGCGCTTAAGCGACTGCAGCTATCGAGCTCGGTCCGGCTAGAAATAGCCACACGAAATTAAATTATCACATCCCCAACCCCGCATCAGGAAACGAGACTAATTGTAAGGGGAAGACATACGTTGTCGCGGTTGATAACCGAAATTTTTATGAAGTGGGTCCCTCACCAACTGTGAACATCTCCCCGAAACTACCCACAGCGAGCTGAGTTGCGTTTCCCGGCAGGCGCTCTTCAACTCTCAGTAGGTGTATTGGCTGTGTGGATGCACACTGTTTTAAGTCACCTTCAATAAATCACATTGAAGACTGAGCAGGTGAAGTCAGATCTTACACTGTGGCCTGAGCATTTTAGTGCGTTTTCATATTTTTATCCAAAAAATAATGATAACCTTATTTACATTCACAAACCTATTTTAAATTCAGCAACATTTGAGTATGTACGCATACCTTGTTTTTCAAAATAGGAGCAAAACCACTAACTTTTATAAATAAATTAAAAAACATTTTTCTACTTTAAATTATTTTAAATTTCCACAATGCATACTAAAAAAAGTGAAAAGTTACGTATTCAAACGCGCCATGATATATTTGTGAATCACGAGAGCCATACCAATCATTGGAAAATGGAAGAAAGTACATGAATTGTGGAAATCGCTCTAGTTGTCGGCCGCACGAGAACATGCGGGTATGAAGCTGTCTCGGTAGTGCCAACTTAGTACCATAACAGAATTAGTTTCCGAAGATGTTCTGTTACCTGGTAATTTTTTAATGAACTACAAGCACTGCGGAATGTGTTCCAGCACTCTGCTAACGTTTGTAGTACGGTGAACGTTGAAGTGGATGTGTAAGCTCTAGAACTCAATGGCGTACATCGCTCGTCCTCCTTGGAACATTGCCGTCGACGTACAGCGTACGTCGCTCGTCTTCAAAGTGTTTCAAACTATAGCTCGCTTGGGGACAGGCTGCCTATTATTTGGGGAAGAAAGAAAGCTTGTCGTTTTACGTCAATGTTGATATCGTGATCATACCCACGGGACTTTCAGTTTTATATTAAATCCGAGCCACAGGGACGCTTTTCGTTGCATTGGCAAGAATTCAAACTGTGGCCACCTTGTTTAGAAATCCTTTGCCAATTCATGCAGGATGTTACAGAAGAATGCTGAAGGTGCGATGGATAGATCAAATCACGAATGAAGGGATACTGAATCAAATTGGTGAGAAGAGACTGACTTGGCTAAATTTGACAAGAAGAGATAGAATAATAGGATACATATTAAGGCACCCAGGAGTTGTGCAGTTGGTTCTGGGGGGAAGTGTAGGCAGTAAGAACGGTAGGTGTAGACAAAGGTATGAATATGACAAGCAGATTAGAGCAGGTGTAGGATGCAGCAGTTACGTAGAAATGGAAAGGTTAGCACATGATAGGGTGGCACGGAGAGCTGCATTAAACATAATCAACAACAACAACAAATGTTCACGCTAACAAAGCTCCGTAGCCAAATGCTGGACCTCGTTTACGGAATTTTAATTGTTGATAGTTAATTTCTATGGTTTGGAAAACTGGTATGTATGTTTTCTCAACATTTCTCTACAATCTATTAAAGAAATGTAAAATGTCTCTACTGTACAATTCACACACAACATAAAACACTTTCTTCCGCGACTTGTATGAGCAGTGTCCCATATGGCAGACACTGCATGCCCTCCGCAGAGGTGTGTACTTTAACAAACAAAATATAATTAAATTTGCACTGAGTTGATGACAATTGAATGACCAATATTAATTTGTGAAAACAATGGTGTACACCTATTGTCTCACTAGAAAGGCAGTCTATTATTAATCCATACAAGAATAGATTTGAGGAGAGTGTGTTCAAAAGGCACCATTTCCAAAAAGAGAAAGTTTTGAGGAATGCACGTGAAACGTAAAATAAAAAGCTCATGGAATGTACCCATGATCGGTTATGGTACAACTTTTTAAGGAATTACATCTTTCTGGTCTGGATTGCTCATGGCATTAATAATATTCACCTACGGTACTGTAATGCATGTGGACGAAATACTGATTTTTTTTTTTTGAAGTGGAAATAGAACCTTTTGAACAGACATTCCTTATTAATAGTATAGGCTACGTACCATATATGTTTGCAAGTTGCGTTTTCGGATGTTTTAATTGCTATTCCCAAGTACTGCTTTTTACGTCAAATGAAGTTTTGTGAAAGCATTATTGAATAATAACAATGAAGAATAATTGCATTTTACAACAAAGATATTTTATAATCAAGTCAAATATATGGAAATAAACCTAAGAATAATATTTACACTTAATTTGTACAGAATAACAAACATCTATAATTGTTATGCTTTATTTATTTTAACATGACTGGATCATGTTTTGAAACGAATGACAGACAATACCCTACTAGATTAGTCATTGTATAAACTATTTACGGGAACATTTCAGTGATTAGACCATAAAAAGACTGTACTGAGAATATGGATGTGAACTGAATACATATTTAATGTTCTTTGTGAAGAGAGAAAATATTAAATCCAGTTATTTTCAGAACTGATGACAAAAAAAGCTGTTGATAAAGTCAGGCAAAGTCTCAACATATCTCTGAAAAAACTTGCACAGCAAAAGAGGGAATTGAAAAAGATCAAGGAAATGAATAGGTTACTAGCAAGTTTTCCAGTCTCTGTCAAGGTTTCCTCTTCAGGAAATTACTGCACAATTATCAGGATGATTTTAAATATGAGGAACATGAGAGATACAAATGTAAAGGTTCTACCATCAATAAGGGCTTTTTGAGTACTTCTGCTCTGTCTATATCCTACTCACAACTCTAAAGGTATAAAGAAATTATTGCCCTAACCTCTAGCATAGATAGATCATTTATTTGTTTTTTTAAATATGTAAGACTTGATTCTTGGTTGATCACATGTTGGATGCAATGCTCTGTTTTTTTGGAGACATGTTTAACTATTGTTATAATATTATGCTATCAGCATGGTATATGCTGGGATCAAGACGTGGGCTACCACTAGACTTAGATTACTCCTTTTCAATAGTTGGTTTAGTGAACGTGAAACCTTCAGCGGGATACCACTAGACTTAGGTTACCACTTTTCAATAGTTGGTTTAGTGAACGTGAAGCCTTCAGCATTTTGAGCTGCAGCCAATAGCCAACGGAGAAGCCTGCTGTGTTGTGAACACAGCTTCACGAGCTACTGCCCTGTCCAGTGCTACTGTCAATACTCAACACCTGATCAGTGGAGATGGAAGTGTAAGGTTTAGCAAATTAAAGTCCGGTTTTGTGGCTAAATGCACAGAATGTTTGCCTTTGGTCCGATGGCCCCGGTTCAATTTTCAGAATCAACCCCCTCACACTATTAATTCTTCTGGCTTGGAGACAGGGTGTTTATGATGTCTTTGCCATTCATTTTATCCTCTTGAGATCACTACCAAGCCTAAACAGATGCCATGCACTATTATTATTATTATTATTATTATTATTATTATTATTATTATTATTATTATTATTATATTAAATAAACATGTTGAATTTTACAGCGGTCATACCCATTGTTCACTGGTTAATTTAGCTTCCTCGGGAGATCAGTGGTGGTGTCCGACCCATGATCACGGGTTCGATTCCAACCAACAAAAGAGAACACTAAACCTGAAGCATTGATTTTAGCAGATCTCAGTACCTATAAAAAGAAAATATTACTCCTATAACAGGAGCCCTGCAGTTTCTTCCTACAAGGATGTAGAAGTAAACGGGAGTGAAATACATTTTTTTCTATTTGCTTTACGTCGTACCGACACAGACAGGTCTTACGGCAACGATGGGATAGGAAAGGCCTAGGAATGAGAAGGAAGCGGCCGTGGCCTTAATTAAGGTACAGCCTCAGCATTTGCCTGGTGTGAAAATGGGAAACCACGGAAAACCATCTTCAGGGCTGCCGACAGTGGGGTTCGAACCCACTATCTCCCGATTAATGGATATTGGCCATACTTAAGCGACTGCAGCTATCAAGCTCGGTGAAGTGAAATACCAGCACTCTGTTATTTATATAATTACGCCAGATATATGGAGGTGAGGAAGTATATACTATGAGTAACACATGGTTGACAGCAGTGGCGATCTGGTGGAACGAAGCCTAGCAAAGGTATCAGCCCGGTCCCAGCACCTATACGACATACGTCAGCAAGCCGCGTGAAGTGGGTCGAGGGGAGAGGGACGAGAGTCTGGGCTGCGATATCAGTCTTCGATGTTTAGCTCTCAGAAATATGTGTGACGTTTTTTCTCATTGCTTTTAAGTTTTGTAAATGGAACAATGTGTCAAATGCTTACATTAGAATGTGCTTTAGACTTCCATCATTCTCAACTGAGATTTGGGCTACTCATCGTATATACTTCCTCACCTCAATATGTCTGGCGTAATTATATAGATAACAGAGTACTGGTATTTCACTCCCGTTTGCTTCTACATCCTTGTAGGAAGACACTGCAGGGCTACTGATATAGGAGTAATATAGTTTTCTTTCTATAGGTACTGTAGATCTGCTAAAATGAAATGCATTCTTTCAGGTTTAGTGTTCTCTTTTGCTGGTTAGAATTGAACCCATGATCATAGGTCAGACACCACCACTGATCTCCCAAGGAAGCTAATTAACCAGTGAACGATAGATATGACTGCTGTAAAATTCAACATGTTTATTTAATATAATAATAATAATAATAATAATAATAATAATAATAATAATAATAATAATAATAATAATAATGCATGGCATCTGTATAGGCTTGGTGGTGATATTGAGGATAAAATGAATGGCGAAGACATCAAAAACACCCAGTCCCCAAGCCAGGGGAATTAACAGTGTGAGGGGGTTGATTGTGAAAATTGAACCGGGGCTATCGGACAAAGGCAAGCATTCTATCCATTTAGCCACAAAGCCGGACTTTAATTTGCTAAACCTTAGGCTACCATCTCCACTGATCAGGTGTTGAGTATTGGCAGTGGCAGAGGCCAAGGCAGTAGCTTGTGAAGCAGCCTTGACAACACACCAGGCTTCTCCGTTGGCTATTGGCTGCAGCTCAAAATGTTGAAAGCTTCAAGTTCACTAAGCCAACTATCGAAAAGGGGTAACCTAAATCTAGTGGCAGCCCACGTCGTGATCCCAGCATACACCACTGCTCACAAAATAATTCAATTAAGTTTAAAGACATATTACTGATGTGTAAATACCTTATTAACTGAAATGTTTAAGAAGTGAGAAGGTGCCTGATCCAGTAATTATTGACATTGAAGATTAAGAAACATTTCTGACATTCTTTAGTATTTAAATTGTGACACCAAACATTGTACATAGTAGAAGGAAACTTTACTCTGGTCAGTTATTAAGATGTGAAAATTATAATTCCCAGGAGTGATTCATGGTTGATATTTCATGTAAGTATATTGTATAGAATTTGTAGAGCATCGAAGCAGAACATTCTGTCAGGTTTAGAATAGTTTTATAGACAGGTTACATGCAGATGCATTCATATCACAGTGTCAGAAATCTGAATCTATGAGTCATGACACTGTACTAGGCTATATCATCGGCAAAGGTCAAGTTCTGAAGAGACAATATAAAATATGACCAACACAAACCAAAAAGAAAAAAAGAAACAGGAAAGATAGTTTTAGAGTAAGTCATCTAAACTGAACAACATGACATGAAATGGAGTTCATGAGAGGTAACATACTTCCTCTTACCACAGCACTCTCATATGCAGAGAAATTAACCTACACCGGTAATAATCCAATTTCTATTGACGGTTCCTTTTTATTTCTATTCTTCTGGTTCTTTCACGTGCATTGTTAAATAGTAAATGATAAAATATAATTAACTAGTCGAACAATATACCGTATTGTATTTTGAATTGACGTCCGAAACGGGGGAGGAGCTTACGGTCAGCTGTTTCCAATATGGCGGCGAGATAGTGACGGGAACAACGAGCTAGAATAACAGTAAACACGACAGTGATCGGGTGTGCGTCTGTAGGATTTATTAAGTGTTCAAAATGTCTTTGGTGTCGTATGCGCAACTGTTGAGAGTTGTCGGAGATTTCACGCGTCCATTAGTGGAAGGGGAAGAAATATTCTAGCGTACGGTAATTACTTGATATGTGTAGGTAAAAAGTTTGAAACAGAAGATGAAACTGGTGTTGTAGCGTTGTGTTTACAATCATCCCATATCGATTCAAAACCGCACAAAGTTAATGTTGTCTTGGACAAGGGGGTGAAAATGTAAAATGCAACTGTATATGTAAAACGGGTTTGTCAGAGAAATGTTACCGTTGACACGCTAATTCACCTTAACAGTTAAGCTACTGTAATTTTCCACTATTAGAGGTTATGGAGTAATTTCTTGTTGATTTGATCCATGCCAAAGCCTTAGCCAGGTGACGGGGGAGTTAGCTGTTTTGTAAACTGTAATCTTGGGGAAGAAAGAAAATAATAATTCTACTAAGTAAATGTTGTAAAGAAAATAAATCCTAGGCTTTATACAGGCTTGTGTTGGAACAGCCCACATAAACTTAATATTCTTCCATTTTTACCATCAGCACAAAATTTAGAACTTAGAACCGACAATAATAAGTATAAAAATTATAACTACCTACAGAATATGCAGAGCAAAGTTGGAAAATTATAATTTAAGAGTACTATAGCCTCTACAGTCACAGCTGTTTGGGGTTGAAGAATACTTGTTTTGTCCAATTCTACCAAATAATTAGGTTATGGCTTCTAATTTAAGATGACCGGGCGAGTTGGCCGTGCGGTTAGGAGCGTACAGCTGTGAGCTCGCATCCGGGAGATAGTGGATTCGAACCCCATTGTCGGCAGCCCTGAAGATGATTTTCCGTGGTTTCCCATTTTCACACCAGGCAAATGCTGGGACTGTACCTTAATTAAGACCACGGCCGCTTCCTTCCCATTCCTAGACCTTTCCTGTCCCACCGTCGCCATAAGACCTATCTGTGTCGGTGTGACGTAAAACAAATAGCAAAAAAAGTTAAATTATGATGGCAAAATACTACATATTTTCTTTCATTGATAGAAGTATTTTATAGGCAATTTAAATGCAGTGCTTAATTACTACCAGTTAAAGATATTACTCACATGTAGATAGTTAATTTACTGTCTGCTGTTACACATATGAAGAAGTTTACAAAGAGCGGATTACATTCTATGTGCGGCACAGAAGTATTAGGCTACAAGTTTATCAGTATTTTTGATGTAGCTAAATCTTTGTGAATACAAATTAGAGACAATAACTATCAATGAGTACAATAAACAGTACCGCTACCTACGCTGTGGAAAGAAGTCTTCACGAGAATGCAGACTGCACACTGTCATGTATCGCGTAACGCGTTTTCCAATTGACAGCGCGGAAACCCATCTTTCTCTCTGAACTTTTCGTACAGGAAAGTAGTGAACAGATTTCGCATCCGTTTTATACGATTTGCAACCGTATACAGAGCAGTACCTCCTCAAATTCGACAATTTTATTTCTGTTTCCATCACGACGTCAATGCTTCGCCATGTAAATAAACCTCACCAGTCACTATGTTGCAGCTTCAACATTCTACCGCGTGGCTGCGCCATCCAACTTTTCTGACGTCATATTGACGTCAAAATCACAATTGAAATTTTTCAAGACCAGTTCATCTGGTATGTGAGTTTTTTCGTTCCCATTTGACTAGGTTCAAACTTGTTGTTATTGTTGCATTTAATAAAGATGTTTGGATATCTTGGTTAATGCTTCATGTATATGAAGTCTTTCTGATAACATGAATAATTGTAATATCTATACTAGTGTGCATACTTACAATTAATGAAGGCATAGATTGAGAAGGAAGCAGTTGTGGGCTGTGTGTTAGGAAATATGGAATAACTAGCAGTTACCCGCGGTTTCGCTCGCGTGGTTTTCATAAAATAAAAGTAATTGTTCCTCGATACTGCAATAAAACATCTGAAAATCCCTAAAGTGTAAACATTCACCGACAAACTGAGTTTCATTTACCCCGGAAACTCTTTGTAAACCACGTTTGTGTTATTGCCTTTTGGGGCTAAGATTACTATACAACATAGAACTGTACATATGAGAAACAGTCTTCTCTCAAATCGAAAAAAAAAAGTATTTATTTTGAAAGGAGATTCCAAATATCTATCTCCGCGTTCGTAACACTTTCAGTTTTTGAGATAGGCTATAAGATCCCCCATGAAAAGAATTCAACCCCTTTATCAGAACTTCCAATTTTCCGAAAAAAAAAAGAAATACACGTTTCTCTATTTTAAAGGAGATTCCAAACACTAATTTTCGCGTCTATATCATCATCAGTTTGTGAGATATAAGCATCCTCATTAAAAATTATTCACTTCATTTTTCACTTCTTTTCACCCCCCGTTAAGTGCCTTTTCCGAAAACAAAAAGTACATGTTTATTTATTTTTAAAGGAGATATAAGTATTCTCATAAAATGAATGCAACTTCTTTTCCCCTTTTTTCCACCCCTCTCCCTTTTAAGTGGACTTTCCGGAAACAAAAAAAAATGTGTTTCTTTACTTTTAAAGAAGATTCAAAATACCAACTTTCACGTCTGTAACACCTTCAGTTTCTGAGATATAAGTATCCTCTTAAACAGAATTCAACTCCTCCTTTACTTATTTTCACTCCCCCTCCCCAAGTCGATTTTCCGAAAACAAAAAATGCGTGTGTATTTTTAAAGGAGATCCCAAATACCAATGTTCACGTCTGTAACATCTTTTTTGAGATATAAGTATCCATACGAAAAGAATTCAACTCATTTTTAACCACACCGCCATTAAGTTTACCCCTCCCCGCAAATGCGTGTTTCTTTATTTTGAAAGGAGATTCCAAACACCAATTTCCACGCCTGTATCCATCAGTTTTTGAGATATAAGTATCCACATAAATAGAATTCATTTTTTTCACTTCCTTTCACCCTTCCTCCTTAAGTGAATTTTCCGAAAAAAGAACTATTTATTTATAAAGGAGCTCCTAAATACCAATTAACACGACTGTAACATCTTTAGTTTTCGAGATATGTGTCCTCATGAAAGGAATTCAATTCCTTTTCACCCCCTCCCCCTAAAATGCGCATTTCTTTATTTTAAAGAAATAGTTTTCATAAGATATAAGTATCTTCGTACAAATAATTCAATAAAATTTTCAATTTTCACCCCCTTAATTGTTTTTTTCCGAAATCAAAGGAATATGTGCTACTTTTCTTTTAAAGGGGATTCCAAACACCAATTTTCATGTCTGCAACATCTTTATTTTTGAGATATAAGTAGACTCATAGAAATAATTTAAATAATTTTCAATTTTTCACCCCCGTCTAAGTTGATTTTCCGAAAAGAAAAAACTATCCATTTCTTTATGAGATTCCAATCACCAATTTTTACGTCTTTAACGTCTTCAGTTTTTGAGATATCAGAATCCTAATAAAAATAATTCAGGCCACTTTTCACTCCTTTCTACCCGCCCCTCTCCCCCTTCCCCATGTGGTTTTCTCGCAAAAAAAATACTTATTTCTTATTTTCGAAAGGGATTAAAAATACCCATTTTCACTTCTGTAACATGTTAAGTGTTTGAGATATACAGTAGATATGCTCATTCTAAAAATTCACCCTTTTTTTGTTCCCCTTAATTGGATTTTCCGAAAAAATTATCTATGTCTCTTTACTTTTACAGGAGACTACAATTACCAGTTTTCAAATCTGTAACATGTCAAGTGTCTGAGATATATTGCAGGCCTAGATATATTTTTTTTTAATTCCACCCCGTTTGTCACTCCCTTTCACCCCCTATGCATTGGATTTTTCAAAAACAAAAAAGTACGTGTTTCTTTATTTTTAAAGAAGATTCCACATAAGAATTTTCATGTCTGTAACATCTTCAGTTTTTTAGCTATAGTAGCCTCATAATAGGTATTCAACCAATTTTCCCCCTTTTTCACCCCTCTTAATTGAATTTTGCAAAAACAAAAAAAACACGTTTCTTTACTTTTAAAGGAGATTCCGAATACCAAGTTTAACGTCTGTAAAATTTTAAATTTTTGAGATAGGTATAGATATTTTCATTTAAAATTTCACCCCCTTGGCAACAAAAAAAATACGTGTTTCTTTATTTTTAAAGCAGATTCTAAATACCAACTTTTACATTTGTAAACTTTTAAAGGTTTGGGATATATATACACTCATTTTAAAAAGTTAAAAAAATTCTCCCCATTTGTCACTCCTGTTTAACCCCCATTTATTTAATTTTCCAAAAACAAAAAATACATATTTCTTTATTTTTAAAGGAGATTCAAAATACCAATTTTCATGTCTGTAATATCTTTAGTTTCTGAGATATAAGTATCCTCATTAAAGGCATTCAACCCATTTTCCACCCTTTTTCACTCCTCCTAGTGGGATTTTCCGAAAACAAAAAATACGTGTTTCTTTATTTTTAAAGGAGATCCTAAATACTGGTACCAATTTTTACATCTGTAAACTTTTAAAGTTTTGAGATACAGATACAGTCATTTTAAAAATTCAACCCCCTTTTCACGCTCTTACCGACGGAATATCCAAAAACCCTCCCTTAGCGAGCACCTACATTGTAATATAAATGTATCCTCAAAATTTCATTTCTTTGTGACCAGTAGTTTTAGCTCGGCGATGATGAATCAGTCAGTCAGGACAAGTTATTTTATATATATAGATTTATCAAGGGAAATGTGGAAATGGGAAGCCAATAAAAACTTATCGAATAACATGAGTAGAACTTAAAATAACTTTCACTTGTGTTCTCAATGCTTGGTGCAATCCATTTTGAACCTTCAAATCAGTCTCAAACCTATGCCGGAGCTAGGAATCAAACTGCAAACAACCAGGCAGTTGCCTGGTACTTACAGAAGTCGTTTCATAAGTTATGGCAGCCGCGTTATATCGTCTGAACATGTGGGAACACAGTACGTCCAGTATGTACGTTTGAAAAACATGAGTCGTACTCTACTGAATGTCACCAACTGATAACATCAGTATGCATTGTGAGTAGTTAATAATGCACGAAAGAAGTTAGTATACTACAGGTGTTGCTCTAAGATGGATATGAGTGAAGTTGAACAGCAATCATACATTAAAATTTCAGTTCACCATGGTGTAAATGCACGTCAGTGTCATGGGGAGTAGTGCTTTGTCATGTCAAACTGTTGGGACCTTTGAACATAGACAAATAGCAACTATTGAACTGTTGTAGAGTGGATGTCCCATGTCTGTTGTTATTGAAAAAATGTTTAACAGAAGACAGGTGTTGGACTGTGCAGGAACACATAAGGGTATTTCTGTGTTGACAGAGTTCCCGATTTTACAAGAGAATTTGCTCATATACAAAATTTGTATGCATAATAAAACAATGATTTATATTTTCATTGCCCCTTGCTGGTAGCTCCTGTGCCTGAGAAGGACATTTCAGTGGTCTTCAAACGCATATAGTGGATTTATATTGCTAATGCTTTATTGGAGGGTAAAACACAATTTACATGATTTAGGAAATGATCTTCATAGCTGTGAAGTCAGAAGAAAATCAAGAAAAAGTTGGAATTTAAGAGGACAAATTAGAGGCAAATATTCATTTATAGGAAGAAGAATTAGGGATTGGAATAATTTACCGTGGGAAATGTTCAATAAATTTCCAACTCCTTTAAAATTAAGAAAAGACTAAGTAAACAACCAATAGGGAATGTGCCTACTGATCAACAGTCCTCAGTGCTGGTGACTGATAGATGACTGAAATGAACATGTACACTATCCCTAGAGATTATACTGAACACAAACTAATTTTTTTTTTTTTTTTTTTAATATTGGCTTTACGTCGCACCGACACAGAGCCAGAAAATAAAAGAAACTTTAAGGTTGAGGTTTAGGAATGAATATCTTTGACAACTAATTTAGAAGAACCACCCTACAAAATATCAATACAAACCCTTTGTGGATGAAGTAGTACTAGTAGACAATGACAACCCCAAGAGACTGAATTGGCCGTTGGCAAGAGTGATGAAAGTTATCCCTGGCAAAGGTGGTGTTGTGAGACTTGTTCGTCTGAAGACTGAAAGAGGGGTACTCGTGAGACTGGTACAGAAGGTATACCCACTCGAAGTAACATCTGCAGAAGACCACGCCTTCAGACAATTTAAGCTGTGTGAAAAGAAAGAAAGTGACCGAAGGACAATTAAATCATCGACCGATAGCTCCAAACTGAAAACTAGTGGTGGGAGACTGGTGACTAAACCCAAAAGATTTGAGGATTGAGTGATATTTTTTCACAAGTGTTCATTTATTCTATGTGATATTTATCTCAAGTGTTCTTTTATTTTGAGTTCCATGACAAGAAAGGGGAGAGGTGATCTTGCTGTTTTGTATTGTGTATAGTAAATTCAGTTTTGTGTTGTAATGTGGATAAATGATGTGTTGAGTTGTTTCCACAACTCAAGGTGGGAGGATGTTGAGTTTGTAACATATTTGAAATTAAATTTAATATGATAGGGTTAGCAGTAGAGAGAGATGTCTGGGTTAGAGAGTGTGTGTGGGTGTTGAAAAAAACAGGTGAATGGCTGACATATAGAAGTGCTTGTTTTTTCTTCTGAATAAATAGTGAAATGTATGATTTCAGCAGGGTGTTTTCTGATTTTTAATTGGTGAACCTAACTTCATCCTTACACTCAGTAATACTAATACGACCATGATTATCACCGATGTATACAGGTATGCCTGTATACCCGCCACGACAGATTCATCTCACCTTATACCCAACCCCGTTCAGAAATGGGACAAGGGTTGGATAAACAAACAATTTTATAAAAGTAATATTAATTCTTATGATCTATCCATACTCACAGAGGGTATATGATCATCAGAAACAATTTATTATGAGATCAGGGCTGTGAAACCCCACAAGTGAATAATTTCCAGAATATGTTTTCTGAATATGAATACATCTGCATATGAACAGATATTAGATAATAAAGTAGGTAATAAAATTATATCAACTTTATTTTGAAAAGAAAGTTTGTCTTTAAAAGGTGTATTTTTTTTTGTCACTTACCTTGCTGTTCATTTGAAACGAGAGTGGTTTGAGGACCACCTTAGAGAATTAGGCATAGTGCACCATTTATTTAGAAACTCTGAGATAAAAATGAGTTATAACTCAAATGAAATCATTGAAGTAATCAGGATCAGTTTCACTTTTTATCTAGAAGAAACTCTGTTTATCGTAAATTGTTGTTATTATTATTATTATTATTATTATTATTATTATTATTATTATTATTATTATTATTATTATTATTATTGTTACCCCGTTTTTAAAACTGTAATTGAATTTTTTTTTTTCAGCTTGTAAATTCTTTTTTCCTTCTAATTTCCAGTCTCACCTCTCCTTCATAACATTATATAAAGATAGCATAATCTTATCATAGCTGTTGAAGGACATTGCTCATTGACGAGATATTTTTGTACTTAATGATGTATACATGGAATTAAAATCTTCCATGAAAATATTGTGATTATTTATTTCATACAAATTCCAGTAAATCATGTAAGATGAAGTGTATTTAGGAGGCAACTTGGAAATTTGTGAAATGTTTTGCCAATCAATAGTTTAACATTTGAGGAAATGGAGTACTGCAAAAGTATTCTTCTGTATTTTATATTTTTATTGTCCAATTGCCCATCATCTTTCTTATTGTTAAATTCTACATTTTCTCCTTTTTATTGTTCAGGCATTGCTGTCTTTGGTTTGTTCAAATTTATTTTCAATCTACATTCTCTCAAGAACTCTTCTCACATTCATGTTTAAAGTGTATGACAGTGGTTCCTGCAGCCATGAGGTCAGAGACTCAGTGGAAACAACTTGGTAAGTAAAATAGAAATATATGGGGTACTATCAAATTTTATGAGACTAGGTTAAGTCAGGGAGATGAGGAAAAAAACAGGTCAGAGATTGTTAATTGTAGGTAGAAAGCAAGCTTGTAGTTTTACAAGACCATTTATACCATGATCACAGCCACAGGACCTTCAATTTAACATGCAATTTGAACCAAAGGGATATAACTTTTAATTTTAAAAATCCCACATTCATTGATCGAGTTTCAAACTGCAGCCTTATTGGAGTAGAGACGGTGACTTTACTATGCCATGCAGCCTTTACACCTCAACCTTTACAGTTGGGGAAAGGTGTATAGGTAAAGTTCAGAAACTAATAATCAGGGAAACCATAGAACTTAACACAGATTCTGCTATGCACATCATTCAACCAGTGGGGTGGATTTGGTGGTTGCAGGATTTAAGAGAAGGATTATCTCAATGCATTCACCAAATGAAGGGGCAGACAAGAATTAGGTAGACAAGATTTGTGTTGTAGTTGTAAGCATCAGCAACAAAGACAGTACCAGTATATGGTAACAGTTTGAAAATTGATTTTATAGGAACGAAGAAAATATTGTACCTCCAATTGTATTTGCAGATAATTGACATCATGTCCGTGCAACTATCAGACAGATTTACCAATATTAACAACCTGAATTTCCTTCAATTAATTGATATTAACCATTTTTAACAATTTTGAAAAGAAGTTCCTGACCAGTGCCAACGAGCTGTTAGTTAAGACATATGGACGAAATTTAGACTGCATAAAACTTAAAAGTGAATCAGACCATGTGAAAAATAGTGCATGTGACCTCTACCAATATTTTGCACACCAGTGGCATTAATAAAGCACATCCAGAAGCAACGAATTGATTGACCTCATTCTCACCATCCCAGCAACTAGCACTTCCGTTGAAAGAAACTTCTCAGTCTTAAAAAGGATACCTTCCAAAGAAATCCACAAGTACAGGACAGGCCCACTGCACTTTCTTTGATTGTGACTTAGGAGAAATTTCTGAGTAACTATTGCTAGACCTAAGATATAGAAAGTGAGGCCTGTTTGCAGACAAATCATGAAAAGTGACAGGATAAGGACAGTGGAAATAAGTAAATGGATATGATCAGTAGAAGGTACGAGAAACAGATAGTAAGAAAGATTGATCAGTATACTGAAAGGTAATGGATGGTTAATAAAAAATAAACCTCGTGTCCTCATCCTGAGGTGGTGCTGTTTTTTTTTCAGACACACTCCCAGTGGAGGTGAGCTGCATGTACCATTTCAACCATATACCAGCCCTCATGCCATTCTTAAATTTCAGGCAGTATTAGGAATCGAACCTGGGCCCCCTAGGACGGCAGCTAATAACACTGACCGTTACACTACGGAGGCGGATGTACATGGAGTGATGTAAATGCACTAGAAACAGCAAGGGCATGCCTTAGAACAACACTATATGGATGGGAAAAGTACCGTATTTAACATATCACAATGATACATTCAGGTTGGACTGTAAATATCAAAATGAGGCATCTTCACATAGGAAATGCTGTAGTGAGAGAACAGTACAATTCATGACACAAAAATTTGATAGGCAAAGTGTGTACTGGACAAATGTAGAGGATGCACTAGGTATATGAGGACATGTAATTGAGCACATGCAGTTATGTGCAAATAAACTGCTATACTACTCTATATTTTCAGAGCATCATTAGACTATCAGCTAACACCAGAGATGAAAGGTCATGTTGTTCTTGTTGCAATAGATGCTAAGCACATACTGTTTTTATAAGTTGCCAGGTCATTTGTGCACAGATTTCAGAAAGTGTTAGAAGATTCCGGTGGAGATGTGTCACAGGTACCCAAGTGCAAAATGCTTTCAGCATTCAGTGTGAAGATAGCACATTTTGTACAGAAGACTCATAATATTATCAACGACAATGGAAGAATATCCATGAGGGAAACTCAGAAATATTAAGGTGTCAGAAGGTACAATCTGCACTGTGATGCATGAGGATATTCTATATTAGTGGTATGTAGAAAAGGGCAGTTCATTTCGGTGCACACACAAGAACACTGGTTACTGAGAACACAGCAATTAGTGAACAAGTTGTAAAACCCAGAAGAACCTGGCCTGCTCTGTATTGTTCTGATAAGACATTTCAACCAGGATTTAAAAGATGAACAGGAGATATGACAGGAGGTTATGTGCAAATCTATGTGATGTCTCCCATGTTAAGCACATCAAGTTTCCCACTACTGCGTTGGTTTTCAGGGATAATGAGTACAAAGGAGACATCATGAACCAAACAAATTGGCCGTGTGGTTAGGGGCAGTGAGCTGTGAGCTTGCATTCAGGAGATAGTGGTTTCAAATCCCACTGCTGGCAGCCCTGAAGATGGTTTTTGGTGTTTCCCATTTTCACTTCAGCCAAATGCTGGGGCTGTACCTTAATTAAGGCCATGGCTGCTTCCTTCCCACTCCTAGAACTTCCCTATCCCATCGTCGCCACGAGACCTATCATGCCACCCCATTTCTTTCTGCAGGGCTTTAGGGGGAATGTTGTTGGCTACATGGAGGTGCACAAAACAATTCTATAGCCCTGGATAGACAGGGTATAGAAAAGATGGCCGTATAGATTTCAACAGGACTCTGCTGTGCACAGAGCAGTGACCATACAAAATTGGATGGCAATAATAATGTTATTGGTTTTACATCCCACTAACTACTTTTATGGTTTTCAGAGATGCCACGGTAGCAATATTTCTCCCCATAGAATATTTTTATGAGCCAGTAAATCTACAAACACAAGGCCGGTGTATTTGAGCACGTTCAGATACTACTGGATTTCTTCTTCTTCTTCTTTTTTTTTTTTTTTGCTTTACGTCGCACCGACACAAATAGATCTTATGGCGATGATGGTACAGGAAAGGCCTAGGAATGGGAAGGAAGCAGCCATGGCCTTAATTAAGGTACAGCCCCAGCATTTGCCTGGTGTGAAACTGGGAAACCACGGAAAACCATCTTCAGGGCTGCCAACAGTGGGGTTCGAACCCACTATCTCCTGGATGCAAGCTCACAGCTGTGCGCCCCTAACCGCATGGCCAACTCGCCCAGTACTACTACTGGATTGAGACAGAACCAAACCTGCCAACTTGGACTCACAAGGCCAACCGTTCTACCATCTAAGCCACTCATCTCAGCAAGATTGGATGACAACTTAACTGCTTGACCCTAACACATCAAACAAGTGGTCACACAACTCGCTGGACCTAAATCTCCTGCCCATATAATATCCAACACCAATAAGGACTGTGTGATTGGTGCACCTCACCATTTCCAGTCACATATTGAAGCCATCATACTGGCTAAAGGTGGTTAAGTCAAATAAATCTGAACTCCAATCACAACTCTATCTGTGTACCAAGTTTTGCAACAACACATTTTCTTATTCATATATAGTTGTTCTTCATACTTCCTCTCATATGACCTCAGATACCTTGCCCACCCTATATATTTAAAAGTAAGATAACAAATACTTTATTATGAAAGACCATAACACAGGTTGAAAAATACCGGTACAAAGTTTGACGCAGATTCTTCTGCAGAAGAGTTCACTCACTTTATGTGTCAAGAAGTGTACAGAAAATGGATATAATGGTTTTGTACTGCTTTCATCTGCATTCATGTGTGTCCTCTTATTTAGAACCTTCTTTCTTCTTCATACTACCACAATATTACATGCGCAAACCTCAACGATGGTGAAGTTGGAGATGATGATCATCAGTACGGTGGAACTGGCGGAAGAGGCAGCCATTTCCAACTAAGGCTGATTAATTACGCCACTACCTAGTGCTTAGAAAAGGGACTCTCAAAGGCTTTGGGACCTACACCGAGAGAAAAGGACTCTGGGGCTCACTACCTCAGTTTTAATCACGCTACCGGCAGTGCGGTACTTCTGCTTCTGCTTATGAGCTCCCCTACCTCAACATCCATAACATTTTGGTCACAAAATATCAAACCAAAAAGGACTTTTAAATTGGACACCAGTAACGTACAGACCATGGTCAAGGTGGATAAACTAAACCAAGTTCTAGATGCCATGAGAGAATATAACAGTGGCATACTGGCATTATCGGAAATAAGATTCAGAGACGAGAGTACATTAGAATCAGAAGGATATGTGACACTAAAAGGGAAACTGGAAGTCAAGATGAACAAATAACTGTTTATGTTTGGCACAGCATTCATAGTGGATCGAAGTTACCTGGTTATCATTATGGAATGGAAGGGTGTGAATGAAAGGCTCTTATACCTAACAATGAAGATAGGAAATAAAACATACATACTGGTCAATACACTCACACCCCCAAATGACAAAAACAAGAAAGACAATGCAGGGACAGAACATTTCTGGAATACACTTGACAGAGTAGTGACAGAAGCAGACAAGACAGGTATCACGATCTTTCTGGGTGATTTCAATGCACAACCAGGAATGGAGAAGAGATTCAAAGGACCTGTAAGATAGTATCAAACACATAAAAGAACTAACAAGAATAGAGAACGGTTTGTGGACTTGTGCAGGAGGCAGAAGATGAGAATTATAACCACACACACTACAAAGCCAAAGCGAGCAAGAAGACAACATGGATAAGCCCAGGCAACAGGATCAGAAAAAGACGAATAGACCATGTAGCGATCCGAGACAGAAACCACAGGGAGATTATGAACACCAGAGTAAGGAAAAACAGTAGGATGGAGTCTGACCACTACCTCATTGAAATCAAGTGCAGATGGATACTGAACAAAACTAAGTAAAGCAGGATCATGAATTCTCATAGAATTGACAGAGAACTTCTGGAAAATCACAGAGATGATTACATGAAGAACCTGACTATGATGTGTAAGTGGGAGAATATGAGAGACAAGATAAAAGAGGAATCAAAACAAGACACTACTAACAACAAGAGAAGGAAACATGAGTGGTGGATGAATGAATGTGAAGATGTGGTAAAGTGCAGAAGGAAGGCATGGGTAAAGAGGCAGAACAGCAAGAAAGAAGATGACTTGTTAACATACAAAACAGCAAGAAGAACAACTGCCAGGACTGCAGGTGGAATGAGAGATTGGAAGAAACTGATAAAAGCTTCAAGAAAAACAAATCACGAACCTTCTTCAGGGAAATGAAAGACAGGATAAAGGGTTACAAAGAACCTTTTGTGAAAGGACAAGATGGCAAGTTGAAAATAGGTGAGAAAGATGTGTGTGAGGAAATGGTGAGGTACTTCAAGGACTTACTAAACAATGAGATGCCTTTAGGAGGAGTGACACTAAAAGTACACCAAAGACATCAACCAAGATCATGCACCCACTAGAATGGAAGTGGTAAAGGCAATTAAAGATCTCAAGAACAATAAGGCAGCAGGTAGTGATGGTATTGAGTCTTTGGACTTTTTCTTCTTATTCATTTCCCATTTCCAGTCTTCTGGGTCAGATTGTGAATCATGAACCTCCACAGTTTTCTATCTCTCCACCACTCCCTTCCTTCCTCCAATATTTCTTCTAATTTTACTCCTCTCTTCTCTATACTCTCCTTCATCATATCTATCTATCCATCTATTTCTGGCCTTCCCTGTTGTCTTCTTCCTATTATTTTCTCCATAAATACTGACTTTGGAACCCTATCCTCTTCCATTCTCATTATGTGTCCATACCATTTCAATTTACTGGTCTCTATCTTGTCATGCAGTTTAGGGAATCCAATTCTCTCTCTGATTTCTATGTTTCTGATTTTATCCCTTTGTGTCTTCCCAATTATTCCTCTATCATCTCAGCTGCTTGGATTCTGCTTTCATCACATTTTGTTCCTGTCCCTGTGCCCACCACATTTGTCAAAATTGATATGTAATACACTGAGTACAGAATTTTCTTGCATTTCTATGGGACATCCAGGTTCCACTATATACCTCTCACACATTCGTAAAATCCATTAGCTTGTTGGATTCTCTTTCCAGTTTCCTAATCTTTGGACTACTGAATGAAAAGTATTCAGAGTAACATTCTTACTATGGTCAGTTTCTCATCTCCATCTTTCATTCTCATCCTTGATCCTCAAGTACGTAAATAAGCCTAATTTTAGAACACAAATACCGAGTGTATCCATGATGATGTTACAATCTTTCAGGGATGATGGAAGGGGGCAAATGGATCAGTTTGATATGTCTGTCTGTCTGTCTGTCTGTCTGTCTGTCTGTCTGTCTGTCTGTCTGTCTGTCTGTCTGTCTGTCTGTCTGTCTGTCTGTCTGTTAGATCATCAGCCCAGAGGCTGGTTGGATCCTCAAATAGCACCACCAAGGCTATGCAGTTATAAGGAAACAACAAAAACCAATGGCAGAGCCCAAATGAGGCGTACTAGGCAAGATGAGGATTGAGGTAGTTTGCCATTGCTTTCCTCACTGGGCCAGAATGTGCCACTGCAGCACGACTGACCCTACGAGCAACACCTTTCATAACATTCAGACACTATTTGTGCTCCGAATGTCTTCAGCACCACCCATAACCTGGCAACTTCCATATTGTCACAGCCATGGATGAGACTGGGACTTCAGTAGAAGCTTCACTTTGCTCTGGCCTGTGCCAAGAGCTGCATACAAAAGTACTGCATCCATCAAGAAAGGGCAACAGGCGGCAATTTGATATAAGGAACCATATTCCGGAAACGACTGAGTCAAAAGTTAAGCAAAATTCTAGTCATTTAAGTCCATTTACCTGCACAAGTTCCACAAGCTGCTCCATTTGCAACAAATGTTCAAAATGGCATCCTCCTGCATCAATGCAGGCACGGCATAGTAGCACAAAGTTCTTTAATACCCGTTCGAATATCCCTGGTGTTGTTTGAACAGCATCGCAGGCAGTGAGAATTCTTGCAAGAGATCCTCTTCAGTCTCAACAGGTGTCTCATACACAAGACTTTTCACATAGCCCCACAAGAAGAAATCAAGTGATATGAGATTGGGTGAATGAGCGGGCCACAAAACAGGACCTTCTCTTCTTATCCACTTTGCAGGGAATGTCTGATCCAGATGTTCACGAACCCTCAGTCCAAAGTCAGGTGGGGTTCCATCATGTTGAAACCACATCCGTTGATGAAGGGCAAGTGGGATGTATTCCAGCAACTTGGGTAGTACATCTCTGAGCACCACTGTGTATACTGCTGCATCTAGGCAGGGAGGAAGAAGAAACAGTCCTACTATGTAATCATTGACTATACCTGCCCACACATTGATTGGTAGTTTGTTCAAACATGGAGATTCTTATTGGTCCAAACATGACTCTTGTGACTAGTTAACACTCTGTCTTTGGTGAAACAGGCTTCATCTGTGAAAAGCACATACGCAGGAAAGTGAGTATCGACTGCAAGGCACCGCAAGATCCATTGGCTGAACACAACTCGAAGTGCAAAGTCAACAGGACTCAAAGCCTGCACTTTCTATGGATGATAGGCGTGTAACTGCATTTCATGTAATACTCACCGCACAGTCATATGCGAAACATTTATTTCACAAGCAACTGCTCACGTGCTGATTGCAGGTGCCTCATCCATACAAGCAAGCTGCATCTTCTAAGTCGGGAGTCCACGTCATTTGTCGTCCTCCTCGGTCATTGTACTGTGGTACCAATTGCTCTGTTTCACTTAATCGTTACAACAGTCGTGGAAACTGGTGTGAGCCAGGTGTCTCCTATGTGAATATTTGGTCCTGTACAACCATTCGGCTTCTCTGCTGCTTCCGTTTGCTTGACCATACACGAACACCTTATCTGCAAGTTCCGTAACCGGGTACAACTCCATTTGGATCGGGCTGATCAACGTACCACTTCAACCCAGAAAACACAGACTGAAGCCTACAGTACAAACATCGCACACTGATCACATCAGTACACAGTACGCCATCTGCATTGAAGTCATTGAGTTATTATCCTAGCCCCTTCTGCTCATCAGGATTGTCTCCCCTATTGTACTCTTAGCACATATAGTGTACAGTACAGTCGGAGGTATCAGACCAACTTTTGCTTTAACTTTTGACTGCCAGCCGCAGTGGTGTAGTGAATACGGCGTTGGTCTAATAATCCCAAATTAACGGGCTCAAACCCAACTGAGGTTGGTGGCTTTTCCAGTTGTTTAGAGGTGACAATCCCATGTTGTTAGCTTCTGGAACATTAAGGAACTACTGCAGGACAAAATTCCAACACCCCAGCGTCTGTTAAGAACAGACGGACGTTAAACAACTTCGATTATTAATAATTTTTGACACAACGGTTCCTAATCTCAAAATGATCCATTTGCCACCTTCCATCATCCCTGAAAGTTTGTAACATCATCACGGATACACCCTGTACATGCATCGGTTATTACCAACATTTTATATATCTATAAAAGGTAAACAATTATTTCAATAGAGTGGTTTAGGATACTTTATGTAAAAGTTCCTTGTCAGCTATAATGAAACTGAATGTTTTGTGATTTTACTCATATTATAACCCAAAATATGCACAACTTGTGAAAACATTAGATATTTTACATGTCCATGAAAAAATGACTTGGATGCCCTAAAAATATTATCAGATGATTTTTAAACCATACAAGCTGAATAAATAGAGCAATTTGCAGCACTTTAAATATGATAATTACAGAAAATCTTATGATAAAAGAGAAATATGATTTAAAATGTCTGAGAGACACCACACTAGTTTATTTCTGTCATTGCAAGGACTAACAAGGTCACTGACCAGAAATGTCATCTACCTTTCAATTAACTATTTTCAGCCAACATAACAAATAATCAGCATACCATTGTTAACCTATTAGAGACTTTGTCTCATTTTCAAAAATTGATGCCTGGCTGGCCATCAAATGATATAGATGTTGATTCTATGTCATAGGAGGTCACGTAGAATCAACACCTAGGAGTATAGGAGTATATTGGCACTTCCAGTGGCCCCCACGGTACGCACTAGCCATGCATCTTGGTAGGTGTGCTATTTACCAACTGATGAGCCCAATTTAGCACATTGGGGTGAATCGCTGGCAACCAGGAATGAGTTAGCTGGAAAATTTATAATGTCCGATAATGGACCGACTATATTGGTATAGTTTGCACTTGTCAGGATACACTGTTCTGGTGCTAGTTAATTTATGATCCATTGGCAAATCATTGGTGAGGGGAACACTGATAAACCATTGTTTCAAAAAATATTCTAGCCCCTACCACTTCAAGGGGGTCACCATTCATTTCAGGACATCAGCTGGGGAATTAGATACACAATAAGATTTCTCTGGTTGCACACCAACATACTCTTCCATGTTGCAATTGGCTGCATTTATGCCCATGTTGCAACTGGATGCAGTTATGCATCAATAGCCTGCCATTTTAAGAAAATAGAGATTTTAGAGCTATTGGACAGAGGAA